>NC_135810.1:120757545-121357545 GCF_964213995.1 Mustelus asterias | reverse complement strand
AATACATGAATAGGATGGGAATAGAGGGATATGGTCCCTGGGGGTTTTAGTTCAGACGGGCAGCATGGTCAGTGCAGGCTTTGAGGGCCGAAGGGCCTGTTCCTGTGCTGTAATTTTCTTTGTTCTTTGGATTAATACTAGAAATGTGTGGATTGTCTTATGAGGAAAGGGTGGAGAGGCTAAGCTTGTGTTTCCTGGAGTTCAGAAGAGCAAGAGGTGACTTGACTGAAACATACAAGGTCCTGAGGGGTATTGACAGGGTGGATGTGGAGAGGATGTTTCCTCTTGAGGAGGATCTAGAACTAGGGGGTTCACTGTTTAAAGATGAGGAAACATTTTCTCTCTCAGAGTGTAGTCAGCCTTTGGAACTCTCTTCCTCAAAAGGCTATGGAAGCAGAGTTTTTGAATGTTTTCAAAGCAGAGCTAGAGAGGTTCTTGATGAGCAAGGGGGTGAAAGGTTATTGAGAGGTTGCAGTCAGATCAGCCATGATCTTATTGAATGGCCAAGCAAGCTTGAAGGGCTAAGTGGCCAACTCCTGCTCCTAATTCCTTTGTTCCAGGGTTTATAACCCAGGCAGTTGAAGGCACAACCACTGATACAACACAGCAATTCCAACATTTAAAGAATAAATGCAAGCATTCCCAACTTGTCCCATGTAAAGCCCCTCTTCCTTTTCCAGGCAATGGGTTACGTCAGAGATCCTCTCACTACCACTGTACAAAACGTCTTGCCTATGATTGCTGAGAAATTTGGACTAAGCACCCAAAATCCCATATATGGTATGAAACCAAACATAAAAAGAGAAGGGAAGGTGATTGAGGAACAGGAACCTTGGGTTTTTAAGAGAATGGTGGAGACTGCGGGTGGCAGAAGGGTTTGGAGGCTGGTAAATGTAATTAATCATCACAGGAACAAACTTGAACTCGAAACCACATACTTATTAGCCAAACTGTTTGTGTCAGCTGTGGCTTCGTTGGCAGAACCCTTGTATAAGAACATAAGAACATAAGAAATAGGAGCAGGAGTAGGCCATCTGGCCCTTCGAGCCTGCCCCGCCATTCAACAAGATCATGGCTGATCTGAAGCGAATCAGTTCCACTTACCCGCCTGCTCCCCATATCCCCTAATTCCCTTATCGATCAGAAAACTATCTACCCGTGATTTAAACATATTCAACAAGGAAGCCTCCACCACTGCAATGGGCAGAGAATTCCAGAGATTCACTACCCTCTGAGAGAAGAAGTTCCCCCTCAACTCTGTTCTGAACCGGCCCCCCCTTATTTTGAGGCTGTGCCTCAAAACCTGTTCTGGTTTCCCTTCCAAGTGGAAAGAATCTCTCCACCTCTACCCTATCCAGCCCCTTCATTATCCTATATGTCTCTATAAGATCACCCCTCATCCTTCTAAACTCCAACGAGTACAGACCCAATCTGTTTAATCTCTCCTCATAAGCTACACCCCTCATCTCCGGTATCAACCTGGTGAACCTTCTCTGCACTCCCTCCAAGGCCAATATATCCTTTCGCAAATAAGGGGACCAAAACTGCACACAGTACTCCAGTTGCGGCCTCACCAGTGCCTTGTACAGTTGCAGCAAGACCTCCCTGCTTTTATATTCTATCCCCCTCGCGAGAAAGGCCAACATTCCATTCGCCTTCTTGATCACCTGCTGCACCTGCAAACTGAGTTTTTGCGATTCGTGCACAAGGACCCCCAGGTCCCTCTGCACAGTCGCACGATGTAATTTTTCTCCATTTAAATAATATTTGCAAGTCGTAGGTTCAGGACATCAATACTTAGGCTGACACTGCCAGTATAGTACTGAGGGAGTGCTGCACCTTCCCATGTGCTGTTTTTCAGCTGGGACATCAAAGCAAGACCCTGCCTGCCTTCTTAAGAGGTAAAAAATCCCATGCCACTATTTTAAAGAGCAAAGGAGTTTGCCCAAAATTTCGACCCCCAAATGAACATGACTGGAAATAGGTGATCTGATCATTCCCACTCTGCAGTTTCTGGGATCTTGCCATGCACCATTTGGCTTCCACATTATCTACATTGCAACAGTGACAACGCATCAAAAGTTCCTCATTGGCTGCAAATCACTTTGGAATGCCTGGTGGCTGTGAAAGGCACAATATAAATGCATTCTTTTTCAATTCGAGGAAGGGTTTCCAGAGCATCTTTAAGGAAGCGAGTTAGTAAGGTTTAGGGAGGCAGGTCTGGTGCTTGGGGCCCTCGACATCTGAAGACTTAGCCGCCAATGGTGGAATGATTAAAATTGGGGTCAACCAAGAGACCAGAGTTGAAGATAAGCAGAGATATCGGCTCATTGCAAAGTTGCACAAGGTTTGGCGGGAGAAGGAAGGTGAAGAAATGACACATTTGGTCTCATTGACCTGCATTCATCCTGCCTTGGATGAAACCGGTTTTCAACATATGGCAGGTAACATAGGATCATACATAAGAACCAGGAGCAGAAGTTGGCAAGTTCAGCCCTTCGACCCTGTGTCTGTGTGGGTTTCCTCCGTGTGCTCCGGTTTCCACCCACAGTCCAAAGATGTGCGTGTTAGGTGGATTGACCATGCTGAATTGTCCCTTAGTGTGAGGGGGACGAGCTAGAGTAAATGCATGGAGTTGTGGCGATAGGCCTGGGTAGGATCGTGGTCGGTGCAGACTCGATGGGACAAATTGCCTCCTTCTGCACTGTAGGGATTCTATGACTCGATTCATTCAGATCATGGCCGATCTCTCCCTGGTCTCAAATCCACCTCCCCACCTGTTCCCCATATCCCTTTTTTATTAGAAATATATCTATCTCTTGAAATCATTCAACGCTTCAGACTCCACCGCGCTCTGGGGCAGCGAGTTCCGCAAATTAAGAGATGTCTTCAATGCCACAAGGCTCACTGTCTTGGCAATTTGCTGTTGCATTAACATCTGTTTTACTTCGGGCACAAGTCACTCATTACAATTGTAGATCTCACTTCAAAACACTAAGTTGATACCACGCAAACTTAATTTTCCCTAAAGTCAACTCAACACAGGAACTAAAAACTTGGGCTGAAGTGGCAAGTAACATTCGCGCCACATAAGTGCCAGGCAGTGACCATCGCCAACAAGAGAATCTAACTACCGCCCTTTAACATCCAATGGCATTACCATTGCTGAACCCCCCACTATCAACATCCTGGGGGTTACCATTGACCAGAAACTGAACTGGACCCAGCCATATAAATACTGTGGCTCCAAGAGCAGGTCAAAGGCTAGTTTTGCGGTGAGTAGCGCACCTCCCGATCCCCCCCCACCCCAAAGCCTGTCCTCCATCAAAAGGCATAAATCAGGTGAGTGATGGAATATCCCCCACTTGCCTGGATGGGTGCAACTCAACAACACTCAAGAAGCTCAACACCATCCAGGATAAAGCAGCCGTGTTGACTGGCAACCCATCTACAAATATTCAATCTCTCCAATACCAATGCACAGTGGCAGCCGTATGTACCATCCACAAGATGCTCTGCAACAACTCACCAAGGCTCCTTCAACAGCACCATAATCTCCACCACCTACAAGAAGAACAGCAGATACCTGGGAATACCATTACCTGCAAGTTCCCCTCCAAGACATTCACCATCCTGGCTTGGAAATACATCGCCGTTCCTTCATTGGGTCAAAATCCTGGAATTCCCTCCCAAACAGCACTGTGGGTGTACCTACACCACATGGATGGCAGCGGTTTAAGACAGCTCACCCACCACCTTCTGAAGAGCATTTAGGGATGGGTAATAAATGTTGCCTGAGCCAGCAATGTCCACATCCCATAAATGAATAAAAAGGAAATTTCTCCAAATGTGTGAAATTGTTTTTAAGAATTCTGTTCATGGGATGTGGACATCGCTGGCAATGCCAGCCTTCATTGCCCATCCCTAATTGCCCGAGAGGGCAGTTAAGAGTCAACCATACCGCTGTAGTCTGGAGTCACATGTAGGTCAAACCAGGGAAGGACAGCAGATAGATGGGTTTTTAGGACAATGATAGTTGCATGGCCGAGCCTTTTCAATCCCAGATTTTTATTCATTCGAATTTAAATTCCACCAGCTGCCGCGGTGGGATTTGAACCTGTGTCCCACAGAGCATCAGCCTGGGACTCCGCATTACTAGCCCAGTGATAGGACCACTCAGCAACAGTCTCTCCAAATGAACAGTCCACAAGGTGACTCTTGTACAGCGCAGAGATTTCTGCAGAACAGAGGAGTGAACTGACCCAGCTGAACACAAATGCAAAACTCTGCTGCCCAGGGCCCAGCCCAAATCAAGTCCCATTCACCCATCATCCCTTGACAAACAGTCACAGGTCATTCAGCCCAACTAGTCCACACTGGCAGTTATACTGCAGCCTCCTCCTATCTAATCCACCATCACAATCCTGGATTTCCTTCTCTCTCATCTGCTTATCTTGTTCCTTGGAAATGTATCAATACCATTCTCTTCAAACACTCGAGCTTTCACCACTCTTTGGGTTAAAGAAGTTTCTTCTCAATTCCCTATTGGATTTCTTGGTGACTGTCTTACATTGATACTCTCGGGTTATGCTCTCAACATTGGGATCTCCCAGCTCCTCAATGCTGAAATTCGCATTCTCACATTCAAACCCCCCCCAACCCTCAAAGATGTCTGCTCTCCTCCAATTCTGGCTTCATGGACATCCTAGCCCACCTGGGAATCCCAATCAGTCAGGGAATCACTGGTTATGGGGATAAAGCAGGAAAGTGGAGTTGACAATTATCACATCAGATCAGTCATGATCTCATTGAATAGCAGAGCAGACTCAATGGACCAAATGGTCCTATGTCTTATGATCGCCTGATTTCTACTGCCTCAAACTGTGTTTTCGATTCTCTTGAGCCTAAGCTCCGGAATTCTTTCCCTCAGGCTCTCCTTAATTCTTTCCTTTAGAGTCTAACTCTTTGGCTAAACTACTGGTCACCTGCTCCCGCTTTCTCCTTCTGCTCCTCCGTGGAGCACCTTGGGATGTTTTGCTAAGTTATAGATGCAATATCAATACCAGTGGGCCATGGCAAAGTGACACTGAGTCAGTGGGAGGTGGCACGGTGGCACAGTGGTTAGCACTGCTGCCTCACAGTACCAGGGACCCGGGCTCAATTCCAGCCTCGAGTCCCTGTCTGTGTGGAGTTTGCACATTCTCCCCATGTCTGCGTGAGTTTCCATTGGGTGCTCCGGTTTCCTCCCACAATCCAAAGATGTGCGGGTTTGATGGATTGGCCATGCTAAATTGCTCCTTAGTGTCCAAGGATGTGTAGATTAGGTGGATTAGCCATGGTTAATGCATGGGGATAGGGCAGGGGTGGGCCTGGGTAAGATGCTCTTCAGAGAATCAGTGCAGACTCAATGGGCCAAATGGCCTCCTTCTGCACTGACTGGATTCTGTAAGAACAGCTGGGAGCCAGGCAACTGGTGGGAAGAGGTGTATAATTGGACAGGAAAAGTAGGGCTAAGTAACAAAACGCCAACTGCCTCAAGCCCTGGCACTCGACAGGGCGAGGTAGCAGACAGCAGCAGTGACCTAGGTAACCAGTCCCATACCTCAGCAAGAGTCAGGAATTGAGGGGCAAAAGGGGGGTGGGGGGGGGTGTTGGAGAGGTGATTACAGGAAGCAGTTACCGTGGGCAAGGGCAATGGGTGAAGGATGACAGATTTGTGGCTGTGGAGGGGAGGAGATTGAGGGAAAGTGAAACTCAGTAAAAAGGTAAAAGCGTTTCAAGGGAATTCCCCAATTCCAAGGGAAAGTAGCGAATTGGAGGCTGAAGGGCCGGAAGAGAAGAGTCAGCAAATATCACTGACACAACACTTAACTACAGCGGACAACACTGCAATGGGAAACAAGCGAGCCATACTCTAATTCCCAGCCAGACAGACTGAAGGGAGAAGTCTTCTACAGGAAGGAGAAACCTTGACCCAATCCAGTTTCTTGCTTGGACACTTTTACAGGATGTTTTCCCTCCTCCTCCTCTCCAACACCAGTCCCAGTTGATCCCCTCTCTCTCTGAATCAGACACAGGAGCACTAACACACAGATTACTCCAGTAGGTCACTGTGCAAAGCAGCAGGAAATCAGGTCAGGTTGCAAAGCCGGAACATCCAAATACCCAACGCTTACTATGTAGGAAATAAAACACACTGTATAAAAATAAATGCCACACAGAAAATTACATACAGACATTAAATATCGAGATACAAATAATTACACTGCCTACAACACCCACATGTACTCATGTTGAGAGGCTGAGCACTGAGTAAAATACAAACCTGACAAAGGCATTTCCCCCACAATCAGCAAAACAAGGGTTCAGGGCAGAGATCGAAATGATCCTCAAATTATTATAGTAATGACAAGGCTGAGTAACATAACCAGACTTACACACAGCACCGACGAAGTAATCCTCACCTTCTTCATGTCATACAACAATCGTTACAGTTAAAGAATAAACTTACCTCGGATTTTATTCTTATCCACGGGGGGGGGCTCGCAGATCCGAACGCCCTTTTCCTCTTTTAGGAAACTCCCGGGGTCGGTGGGTTGCGGGAGGGATGTGGCGTTTCGGGGTGAAGGGAGACTTGTTTCACAAATGATTGGAAAGGAGGGAGAGAGAGAGATTGTAGCCAGTCTTATTCTTCACATTTGCTCGGCCAGGTTCGAAAAATCGCTGCAATAGGACCCAGCTGATGAGACACCAGTGTCCTTTATCAGTAAGGTTACAGAGTAAGTCTGTGTCTATTTGTATCTATCCGTGTGTGCTGCAGCCTTTCCGGGACTATCCAGATTGTTATTATTGTAATTAAGAGAAGCTTAAAACAAACTAACACAGCCTCTGTGCCTAAGAGAAAAAGGAATAAACCAATTCCCACTTGGTTTAGTTGTAAATCTCCGGGTTATTGTGAGGTCAATTTCACTCTCTTGTCAGTTTCGCTCTCTCCTCTGTCAATTCCACTCTATTTCTGGCTGCTGGCTTTGTTTAACTGCTGGTAATTGTAAACCGATGTCTCGAGGTTCCGAGCGCTATGTTCTTCACTTCCTCCCTCTCTCTCTCTTTCCAAAGCGATTTACAAGGCGAGGAATCAGGAGGGAGGTGGAACCCATTCATTCCCCGCCTCTCACACACGCCCCTGAAACCGTTCCCACATTTTTAAAGGAGAAACACACTCCGCACAGGAACAACACTCCGAACTGCATCTGGACAGCGCCGCTCAGTTAACACAAATGGAGCTTGACACCATCCAGGAGAAAGCAGCCTGCTTTATTGGCACTACATCCACAAACATCCACTCCGGGCTGCACAGGCAACGCAATGGTTAGCACTGCTACCTCACAGCGCCAGGGACCCCGGTTCGATTCCCGGCTTGGGTCACTATCTGCGCGGAGTCTGTATGTTCTCCCCGTGTCTGCATGGGTTTCCTCCGGGTGCTCCGGTTTTCTCCCACAGTCTAAAAGACGTGCTGGCTAGATGCAGTGGCCATGCTAAATTCTCCCTCAGTGTACCCGGACAGGCGCCGGAGTGTGGCAACTAAAGGATTTTCACAGTAACTTCATTGCAGTGTTAATGTAAGCCTACTTGTGACAATAATAAATAAACTTTAAACTCCCTCCACCACCGACGCTCAGTAGCAGCAGTGTGTACCATCGACAAGATGCACCTTCCAAACCCACGATCACTTCCATCTAGAAGGACAAGGGCAGCAGATAAATGGGAACACCACCACCTGCAAATTCCCCTCCAAGCGACTCACGATCCTGACTTGGAAATATATCGCTGTTCCTTCGCAGTCGCTGGGTCAAAATCCTGGAATTCCCTCCCTAACGGCATTGTGGGTCAACCCACAGCACGTGGACTGCAGCGATTCAAGAAGTCAGCTCACCACCACCTTCTCAAGGACAACTAGGGGTGGGCAATAAATTCTGGCCTAGCCAGCGACGCCCATGTCCCACAAATGAATGGAAAAAATAGTCACATTCCTAATATAAAAACAGAGAATGCTGGATAAACTTAGCAGGTCTGGCAGCATCTGTGGAGAGAGAGAAACAGAGTTAACGTTTGGAGTCTGGATGATTCTTCTTTAGAAATAAGGAGAGGCTGAAATGTAATACATTTTATGGTTGGAGAGGGGGGTAGAGGAGATGCGGCTGGATAGAAGGTCAGGGAGAGGTCGGAGCCAAGAAGAGATTGACAAGGATGTCATGGACACAAGACAAAGGGAGTGTTAATGGTGCCATTAAGGAATGAAGATTGCTAATAGTGGCAAAAGGAGAAGATATCAGAATGTGTTCATGGGAAAGCAAAGGTCAGTGCTTAGTGAAGGCAAAACTGAAGAACAAGTGACAGATGGCCCAGTGGGGGTGGGGGGAGTTGTTTGTATTGGGATAAACCAAAGAAACAAAAAAGGGGGGGGGTCAAGGTGAAGGGGAAAGCTCACAGTTGTTAAACTCAGTGTTGAAAGTTGTAAGGTGCCTAATCAGTTTGCACTGGAACATTGCAACAGGCCAAGGACAGGCATGTGGGCACGAGAGCAAGGTGTGTGTTAAAATGGCAAGCGACAGGAAGATCGGGATCACACTGGAGGACCGAGCAAAGGTGTTCCGCAAAGTGGTCACCCACTCACTGCTGTTTCTTCACATTATAAGCCACGTAAGGAGATACTTGGGAAGATGACCAAAAGCTTGATCAAAGAGGTAGGTTTTAAGGATACTCAAAGGAGGAAAGTGAGATGGAGTGGAGGAGAGGTTGAGGGAGAGAATTCAGACCCAGGCAGCTGAAGTCATGGCCGCCAATTATGGAGCGATTAAAATCAGGGGTGCACAGAAGATCAGAATGGGAGCAGTAGAGAGAATTGTGGGGCTGGAGGAGATTACAGAGAGACGGAGGGGTGAGGCCATGGAGGAATTTGAAAATAACTTTAAATGTGCACGCGAATTCTCTACACCAGAGGACTGAGGAAGCACTGAGTAAGTTTAAGGTAGAAATCGATAGATTTCTGATTAACAACACCGTACGCTTCTGGAGATAGTGGGTACAAAAGGTAGTAAGGTGTCCAATCAGCCAGGATCGTATTAAATGGCAGAGCAGGCTTGATGGGCTGAATGGCCTCCTCCTGCTCCTAAGTTCCTATGACAGAAACAAACTGTTTGCCACATATGAATAACACTTTGTGATGTTAATGTTTTTGTTATTGCTGTGTTCGTCTCCCCCGCTTAATAATGGTGACAGTAGAGGAAATGATAAACAGGTTAACAGAACAGAAATCTGTAACAACTGGGAGTAGAAAATTCTACCGCCCATTATTGGAACAGTGCAGCACACACACATCGGAACTCAGTTAACAATTGGAATGAATACATTTCAATCATGTGTTTTTTGTTCTTTTCTCTAGTTGAATCCTTTTTATTCTTTATTTTCCATTCCTTCTTTCATTCTCTCTCAATCCCAACCACTAATTTACTCTTTCTTTCATTATCTCAACCTTTTATTCTCCATCCCCCGTTCTCAGTTGTTCTCTCTCGCTGTCTCTTTGATGTTCCCTCTTGTTCAAAACTCTTTCAGCAACTCAGTCTCGCTCCCTCAATGTTCTCCTGCAGAACAATACAGCAACGTGGGTCAGCAGATCTCTGCCGGTGATTAAACTCCGTACCAGCCTCCTCCTACCCCACTACATCTGCCCCTGTCAGCATATATTTCTGCGGCTGTCTCCCTCTCGCTTGTCCATGACTTATGAATATACAAACATCCGAACAAGGAGCTGGGGTAGACCATTCAGTCCCTCAAGCCTGCTCCTTCATTCAATTAGAGGAGAGATGGTGGCATAGTGGCATTGTCACTGGGCTAGTAATCCAGAGACTCAGAGTAATACTCTGGGGACAAGGGTTAGAATCCCACCACAGCAGATGGTTAAATTTGAATTCAACAAAAATCTGGAATTAAAAATCTAATGATGACTACAAAACCATTGTTGTAAAAACCCATCGAGTTCACTAATGTCCTTTACAGAAGGAAATCTGCCATCCTTACCTGATCTGGCCTACATGTGACCTCAGAGCCACAGCAATGTGGTTGACTCTTAAAATGACCTCTGAAATGGCCGAGTGAGACATTCAGTTCAAGGGTAATTAGGGATTAGTGATGAGCAATAAATGCTGGCCTTGCGAACATGAACAAATAAAGAAATAGCTGATCTGATAGTAACCTCAAATCTGTAGTCTGCCTAATCCTGATGACCCTTTTGCTTACGGCACGGTGGCACAGTGGTTAGCACAGCTGCCTCACAGCATCAGGTCCCAGGTTCAATTCTGGCCTCAGGTCAGTCTGCACATTCTCCCCATGTCTGCATGGGTTTTCTCTGGGTGCTCCGGTTTCCTCCCACACTCCAAAGATGCGTGGGTTAGGTTGATTGGCTATGCTAAATTGAGCCTAGTGTCAGGGGGATTCGCAGGGTAAATGGGTGGGGTTAGAGGAATAGGTCCTGGATGGGATTGTGGTCAGTACAGACTCAATGGGCCAAATGGCCTCCTTCTGTACTGTAGGGATTCTATTTTATGATTGCTTATCGTCTCATCTCCATTTTAAATGGGCTACCACTTATTTTTAAGCTGTGACCCCAAGTTCTAGATTCTTCGACAAGAGGAAGCATCCTCTCCACATCCACCCTGTCATGATGTGGAGATGCCAGTGTTGGCTCACCTGATGAAGGAGCAGCGCTCCGAAAGCTCGTGCTACCAAGTAATCCTGTTGGACTTTAATCTGGTGTTGTGAGACTTCTTACTGTGCCCACCCTGTCAATAGCCCTCAGGATCTTACATGTTTCAATCAAGTCGCATCTTACTCTTCGTAACTCCAGTGGATACAAGCCTGATCTGTTCAACCTTTCTTCATCAAACAACTGGCCCATTCCAGGAATTAGTCTGGTAATCTTCTTTTGAACTGCCGCAACACATTTACATCTTTCCTTAAATAAGAGGGGAAGAGGTCACGGACATTTACCTCAACTCTTCATGGCATCATGTTCCACAGAAGCAGGCCATTCGGCCCATTGTGCCTGAGCCAGCTCTTTAGTCAACCTCATCCAATTCGCCCCAGTGCTCCTTCATTGTTCATCTCTCCATTCTCACTGATTCATATTAATTTGCACAGCAAGATTCCACAAACAGCAATGAGATAAACCAGATGATCTGTCTGGATTGAGTTTGTTGATGGGTTGAGGTTAAACAGGAGAGATCTCCAGCTGTTCTTTGAAATACCACCATTGAACTCCAATGGGACAGCAGGCAGGTTAAGATAGAAACATAGAAACACAGAAGATAGGAGCAGGAGGAGGCCATTTGGCCCTTCGAGCCTGCTCCGCCATTCACTATGATCATGGCTGACCATCCAACTCAATAGCCTAATCCTGCTTTCTCCCCATAATCTTTGATCTCATTCGCCCCAAGTGCTATATCCAGCCGCCCCTTGAATACATTCAATGTTTTGGCAAATGTTCCAATGCAAACGTCAGCACCTCTGACAGTGCTGCACTCTGTAAGAAGTTTAACAACACCAGGTTAAAGTCCAAAAGGTTTATTTGATAGCAAAAGCCACACCTTTGGGAGCAAAAGCCACAAGTAAGATGCGACTTGATTGAAACATGTAAGATCCTGAGGGCTATTGACAGAGTGGGCACAGTAAGAAGTCTCACAACACCAGATTAAAGTCCAACAGGTTTATTTGGTAGCACGAGCTTTCGGAGCACTGCTCCTTCATCAGGTGAGTCAACATTGGCATCTCCACGTCATGCACTCTCTCAGTGCTGCATCGAGAGTGGCAGTGGATTCTGGGCTCGAGCACTTGAAACCCATAAACCTTTGGACTTGGAACCAAGCAGGCGATGCACTGAGCCCCGGCTGAAACGTAAACAGTGAAGCATTACAGTGAGGTGAAGGGACTGGATTCAAACAGCAGCGCTCAGAATGGGTAAATGAAAAACATGGAACTCAGTCTGTGCTGTGTCTCTCAGCCTTGCTGCCAGAACTCTGAACCGTGCTAATTTTGTGATTTAATTTACAATGATGCAGAGACAAGTCAGTACAGCTCACTTTGAGTTCTGGAAACTTCTACTCGCCCTCAATGAACCTGCCAGCTGGAATGGAGTGGGAACTGGCCGGTGTTATTGGGAGGAATCTTTCGCTGTCCAATCAGTATAATTGTTTAATTCTCTCACCAAGTCAGTCAGACTGTGTTGTATTTTCTCTGGGCACTTCCCTGAGGTGCTAATTGAAAGATCGCTGGATCACTCCCTGCCTTGGACATTATTGTGCTCACTGGCCCACAATGGCTCCCAACCCAGCACGGCCTCCATTTCCCAATTCTTACCCTTGTTTGCACATCCCTCCATGACCTCTTCCTCTCTCCATCACCCTAACCTCCTCCACAGGAGTGGGGAGGCAGTGGCGTAGTGGCATTATCACTGGACTTGTAATCCAGAGACCCAGGGTCATGCTCTGGATTTTGAATCCCACCACAGCAGATGATGAAATCCAAATTCAATTTTAAAAATCCTGGATTTAAAAGTCTAATGATGACCAAGAAATGATTGTCTTAAAAACCCATCTGGTTCACTAATGTCCTTTAGGGAAGGAAATCTGCCGTCCTTACCTGGCCTGGCCGACACGTGACTCCACATTCATGTTTAAATTCCCTCTGAAGTGGCCTGGCAAGGCACTCAGTTCAAGGGCAATCAGGGATGGGCAATAAATACTGGCCCAGGCAGCGACGCCTAGGTCCCATGAGCAATTTTTTTTAAAAAAGCCTCACAACCCTTCAAGATCATAGAATCCCTACAGTGCAGAAGGTGACCATTCAGCCCATCAGATCTGCACTGACCCACTTTTTAAAATCTTACCCAGGCCCAATCCCTGTTACCCCACATATTTACCCAACTAATCCCCCTAACGTACGCATCTTGGGACACTAAGGGCAGAATTTTACCGCTTGCCCGCCCCAATTCCAGGGGCGGGTGAGGCTTGGAGAGTGGCATTCTCTGTTGGCCTCGGACAGATGTGCTGGTAAAGTTCCACCCTAAGGGTCAATTTAGCATGAACAATCCACCTAACCCGCACATCTTTGGATTGTGGGAGGAAACCGGAGCACCCGGAGGAAACCGACGCAGACACGGGGAGAATGTGCAAACTCCACACAGACGTGACCCAAGCTGGGAATCGAACCTGGGTTCCTGGTGCTGTGAGGCAGCAGTGCTAACCACTGTGCTACCGTGCCATCCTGAGATTTCTGCACTCCTCCAATTCTGGTCTCTTGATTTTAATTGCTCCAGCTTTGGCTGGATAAGGGGTCTGCAGTCTCGGATTCCAGAGAGACATGCGGCCATTTAACATCTGGGAAAAAGATACAACAGTCTGAGGTCACATACCAATCAACTCAAGAACACCTTCTTCCCTGCTGCCATCAGACCTTTGAATGGAACTATCTCATATTAATTTGATCTTTCTCTACACTCTAGCTATGACTGTAACATTACATTCTTCACCCTCTCATTTCCTTCTCTATGAACGGTATGCTTTGTCTGTATAGTGCGCAAGAAACAATACTTTTCACTGTATGTTAATACATGTGATAATAATAAATCAAATCAAAATCAAATCGAATCAAATCAAAAATCTTTCATGCCTCCCAGTTGTTTCCAGTTGTTTCACATTTGGATCGCATGGTGTCACAGTGGTCAGCACTGCTGCCTCACAGCGCCAGGCACCCAGGTTTGATTTCCAGCTTGGGTCACTGTCTGTGCGGAGTCTGCAAGTTCTCCCCATGTCTGCGTGGGTTCCCTCCGGGTTTTCCGGTTTCCTCCCACAGTCCAAAGATGCGCGGGTTAGGTGGATTGGCCATGCTAAATTGCCTCTTAAGTGTCAGGGGATTAGCTAGGGTCAATGCATGGGGTTATGGGGATAGGACCTGGGTGGGATTGTGGTTGGTGCAGACTCGATGGGCCGAATGGCCTCCATCTGCACTGTCAGATTCTATGATAATATGGAGAAAAGCCAAATAAAACATTAAGTCAAGAGAAGTGAAGGCCGTGTTTTTTATTGCAGCAATAAAGGGCTAATCATTATGCAGCAGTTTATGGTTTCAAGTGATTACTTGACACTGTCCCCTACATAAACCTGTTTGAGTGGTACAGATACACCACGGCTTGAGATAACATCTTCAGTTTAAGGTACAGATTGAATAGATGTGCCCATTATTATTCTAATATTGTTGAGATGGTGAATCATTCTGAATGTGAAATTAGAAGCTTTTTCCCAATCGCAAGAATCAACAGCAGAAAATATTGTCTTCTTAAATTAAAAATTTGTTTTCAAGATTACTTTGCCAGTAAAGTTTACCGACAGAGTGGTCAATGTGTGGAATTCACTACCACAGAATGTAGTTGAGGCCAAAACGTTGTCTGATTTCAAGAAGAAATTAGATATAGCTCTTGGGGATAAAGGGATCAAGAGATATGGAGGAAGGCAAGATCAGGATATTGAATTTGATGATCAGCCATGATCGAAATGATTGGCGGAGCAGGCTCGAGGGGCCGAATGGCCTCCTCCTGCTTCTAGTTTCTATGTTTAAATTATGGTTATGAAAAAGTCAAAAGCATGATAATTCAGAATGAGGCCTATTTTTAATTCTGATTTTATTCTATTGACATGTGAATTCAACACATTGGTTTAATTAGTTTATAAGCAGGTTATGCACTCCACGAGAGACAATTGGCCATTTGCTGATTATTTTATTCAGAAATGCTGGAGTTTCCTATTGCACTCCCATTCGTTTTAATTTTCAGCAATTTAAAAGAAAAGTTTTTTAAAGTTTATTTATCAATAGGCTTATGTTAACACTGCAATGAAGTTACTGTGAAATACCCCGAGTCACCACGCTCTGGCACCTGTTTGGGTACACTGAGGGAAAATTTAGCATGGCCAATACACCTAACCGGCATGTCTTTTGGACTGTGGGAGGAAACCAGAGCACCCGGAGAAAACCCATGCAGACACGGGGAGAACGTGCAGTCTCCACACAGACAGTGACCCAAGCCGGGAATTGAATCTGGGTCCTTGGCGCTGTGAGGCAGCAGTGTTAACCACTGTGTCACCGTGCCACTGAGGCTCTTCAAGTGAAGAAGGCCCTGGTCTCTGGAATCCCTGCCCCACACCTCTCGGCCTCTTGGTCTCTTTCTCTCTCTCTCTCTCTATCCTCCTTTAAAACCTTCCTTAAAATCTACCTCTTTGATCAAACTATAAAATCCCTCCAGTGCAGAAAGAGGCCATTTGACCCATCAGCTCTGCACTGACGAAAGAGCACCTCACCTAGGCCCTCCCCCCGCCCTATTTCCGTAACCACGCACAGTTACCATGGCCAATCCACCAAACCTACACATTTGAGTGGGAGACTTCAATGTCCATCACCAAGAGTTGCCCGCTAGTACCACAGACAAGCTGGCCGGGCCCTAAAGGACATCCCTCTAGACTGAGATTATGGCAGGTGGGAAGGGAACCAACTAGAGGGAAAAACATACTTGACCTCATCCTCACCAATCTGCCTGCCACAGATGCATCTATCCATGGCAGTGTCAGTAGGAGTGACCACCGCACAGTCCCTGTGGAGACAAAGACCTGTCATCACATTGAGGATACCTTCCATCCGTGTTGTAGAATTCACAGAATCCCTACAGTGCAGCGAGAGGCCATCGAGTCTGCATTGACGCTCTGAAGAGCAGACCCTCCCCTCCACCACATCCTCATAACCCCATGCATTTACCATGGCCAATCCATCAAACCTGCACACCTTTGGTTGTCATTACTTGATGTTAAATTTCATATGATAAAGTTCCTCCAAAGTGACTGCGGGCATTAGCTGCATTAAAAGCACATCTGCATAAATATAAGTTATGATGTGGAGATGCCGGCGTTGGACTGTGGTAAGCACAGTAAGAAGTCTCACAACACCAGGTTAAAGTCCAACAGGTTTATTTGGTAGCAAATACCATAAGCTTTCGGAGCACAGCTCCTTCGTCAGATGGAGTGGATATCTGTTCTCCAACAGTGCACAGACACAGAAATCAAGTTACAGAATACTAATTAGAATGCAAATCTCTACAGCCAGCCAGGTCTTAAAGGTACAGATAATGTGGGTGGAGGGAGCATTCAACACAGGTTAAAGAGATGTGTATTGTCTCCAGACAGAACAGCTAGTGAGATTCTACAAGCTCAGGAGGCCAGCTGTGGGGGTTACTGATAATGTGACATAAATCCAACATCCCGGTTTAGGCCGTCCTCATGTGTGCGGAACTTGGCTAACTTAGCAGAAACTGATAGCCAAGTTCCGCACACATGAGGACAGCCTAAACCGGGATGTTGGATTTATGTCACATTATCAGTAACCCCCACAGCTTGCCTCCT
Source organism: Mustelus asterias (assembly GCF_964213995.1). Taxonomy (NCBI): domain Eukaryota; kingdom Metazoa; phylum Chordata; class Chondrichthyes; order Carcharhiniformes; family Triakidae; genus Mustelus; species Mustelus asterias. The sequence continues at coordinate 121,341,049 of NC_135810.1, read as the reverse complement.
GGGCTTGTAGAATCTCACTAGCTGTTCTGTCTGGAGACAATACACATCTCTTTAACCTGTGTTTAATGCTCCCTCCACCCACATTATCTGTACCTTTAAGACCTGGCTGGCTGTAGAGATTTGCATTCTAATTAGTATTCTGTAACTTGATTTCTGTGTCTGTGCACTGTTGGAGAACAGATATCCACTCCATCTGACGAAGGAGCTGTGCTCCGAAAGCTTATGGTATTTGCTACCAAATAAACCTGTTGGACTTTAACCTGGTGTTGTGAGACTTCTTACTAAATATAAGTTGCCATCGCATAAAAGAACAAATGCCATCTTTTATTTTCCTCTCTGGGCAGTAACTAGTGCTTTCTCATAGAATCCCCACAGTGCAGAGGAGGCCATTCGACACATTGAGTCTGAATCGACCACACTCCCACCCAGGCCCTATTCCTGTAACTCCACCTATTTACCCTAGCTAGTCCCCTGACACTAGGGTCAATTTAGCATGGCCAATCAACCTAACCCGCACATCTTTGGAGTGTGGGAGGAAACCGGAACACCCGGAGGAAACCCACGCAGACACGGGGAGAATGTGCAAACTCCACACAGACAGTGACCCGAGGCCGGAATTGAACCCGGGTCCCCTGGCGCTGTGAGGCAGCAGTGCTAACCACTGTGCCGCCTTGCCACCCCGAATTCTGATGAGGACACATTTCTTCAAGTCAAATGGCCTTGCTGCTAATTTAAGGCATCAACTCAATACAACGTCAAGGAAGAACAGGGGAGCTTTCCCTGGTCAATATTCCCTCAACCAACAACATGAAAGATCCAGATGCTCCGTCTTGGAATGTAGGTGAGCTTCCACAAACTGCAATTTGAAAATGATTTGATAACCTGTTTGATGTTGGCTGAGGGATAAACATTAGCACTACGGATCTCATTAATCTCCTCATTATGTGGTGTTGTGAGATCTTTACCAAGAAGGCAGCCAGGGAGGCTCCATCTAGCACTGAAGTACTCCCTCCACACTGTGCAGGACTGCCAGCCTGAATTAGGGGCCTAGGTCGCTGGGGCTGAGTATCTATGAATCCAATATCAGATTTTCAGTGCGATATTCTTGATTAAGCCACATCAAATTACTCGCAATGCTCAGGAAAGAGCTGTCACCATTGCTGGTAATATTAAGTGTAATATTAAATCTTGTCAAAGACAGTGACTGCTGGGAGAACTCACAGTTCAGGAGAAGGCAGTACGAGGTTGCATTTTACAGAAAGCTTTGTGATAAAAGTGAACATTTCCCCAGCGGCTTGTTTGGTGCAAAGAGAAACGTACAGGTAATTAACACTTCAAAAAGTATCTTGTTGGCTGTAAAATACTTTGGGAGACCCAGGGGTCGTCGAGGCAAGAAGGCTTATGGGATATTTCCTTTATTAACTGAGACACGCAATATAAGAACTGGGAGCTTACAACGCAACGGTTTAAAACGCGAGCTAGCTGGAGCACTGTGTGCAGTTCCAGTCAACACTCTATGGGGAAGATGTGGGCATAGAGGAGAGGGTAAGGAGGAGATTTACAGGGGATGTTGCTCGAACTGAAGAATTGTGGTTATCAGGGTGTTTTCTCTGGAACAGAAGAGGCAGAGGGGAAGTTTAATCGAAGTGTAACAAATCATAGGGGTCGAGATAAAGTGGGCAGGAAGGCACCATTCTCTTTGGTTGAGGAGTTCTTGTAAGGGAAGCAGTGGCATAATGGTATTGTCACTGGATTTAGTAACCCAGAGACCTGGGGTAATACTCTGGGGACCCAGGTTCAAATCCCACCTTGGCAGATGGTGAAATTTGAATTCAATAAAAATCTGGAATTAAATGTTTACTGATAACCATGACACAATTGTCATAAAACACCCATCTGGTTCATTAATGTCCCTTTAGGGAAGGAAATCTACTGACCTTATCCAGTCTGGGTGACATGGTGGCACAGTGGTTAGCACTGCTGCCTCACAGCGCCAAGGACCTGAGTTCAATTCCCAGCTTAGATCACTGTCTGTGTGGAGTTCACACGTTCTCCCCGTGTCTGCGTGCGTTCGCTCCCACAGTCCGAAAGATGTGCTGGTTAGGTGCGTTGGCCATGCTAAATTCTCCCTCACTGTACCCGACCAGATGCCGGAGTGTGGAGACTAGGGTAATTTAACAGTAACTTCATTGCAGTGTTAATGTAAGCCTATTTGTGACACTTTTTTTCATATTTGTTCGTGGGACATGGGCGTCACTGGTTGGACAGCATCTACTGTCCATCCCTAGTTGCCCTTGTTCAGTTGGACAGTTGAGAGTCAACCACATTGCTGTGGCTCTGGAGTCACATGTAGGCCAGACCAGGTAAGGACAACAGATTTCCTTCCCTAAAGGACATTAGTGACCCAGATGGGTTTTTCCAACAATGGTTTCATGGTCATCAGTAGATTCTTAATTCCAGATTTTTAAAATTAAATTCAAATTCTACCATCTGCCGTGGCGGGATTTGAACCCAGGTCCCCAGAACATTGGCTGAGTTTCTGGATTAATAGTTTAGCGATAAGACCATTGGGCCGTTGCCTCCCCACTGAAAAATAACCTTTAAAAAACTGAAGTGCCGATATCTATAGAGCTGTGGACCAAAAGCTGGAGAACGGAATTAGGCAGGATGGACACTTGTCAGCCAGCATGCACACAATGGGCCAAATGGCCTCCCTCTGTGATTTCTATGAAAGGTGCTGTAGAAAGTCAAGGACAATCTCCTCATTACATTGGCTTCATCGGCTGTTCTTGACACTGGGAGTGGTAGCTTGCTGATGCTGCCACCTTGTGGGACCTGTCTCGACTGCACCACTCACTGACAAGGTTCCTGTGGGATAAATGGGCACCATGACTGCTGGCACCACAGCCACAGTCGGTGGATGGTACTGAGGGTCGGCAGGGTTTATCAGTGATTTTGGCCTCTGGGAACCAGGGTGAGGGGAAACAACTCCCGAAAGACCAGACAGTTCGGCTACCAGGAAAAATCTCCCAGTTAATAACGTCAGCATCTGGTGTGGGAGGGGCCATGCTTAAAAACTGCAGGACAGAGGGAGTGCTGCACCAGTGATGGGGCCATTTCCCCTCTCAGGTAGATGTAAAAGACCCCATAGCTGACCGTTATAAAGGGTAGCCACCAAGTTACTTCCCATGTCCTGGCTAATGTTTACCCTCAACTAACATCACTCAATAACAGAGTATCTGCATATTGTCACACTGCTGCTTAGAACAAAGAACAAAGAAAATTACAGCACAGGAACAGGCCCTTCGGCCCTCCAAGCCTGCACCGACCATGCTGCACGTTGTGTGATTTCAAGAAGAAATTAAATACAGCTCTTGGAGCTAAAGGGATCAAGGGATATGGGGGAAGGGGGGGGGGGGGGAATCAGGACATTGAATTCAATGATCAGCCACGATCATAATGAATGGCGGAGCAGGCTCGAAGGGCCGAATGGCCTCCTCCTACTTCTAGTTTCTACGTTTCTATCCCGAATTGTCCTTGAATTGGAATCACACGTCATCCACACCTGGCAAGGACAGCAGTTTTTCCTCTCTCTTTACAGTTTATTTATTAGTATCACAAGTGGGTTACATTAACACTGCAATGAAGTTACTGTGAAAATCCCCTAGTCGCCACACTCCGGCACCTGTCCGGGAACACTGAGGGAGAATTTAGCATGGCCAATGCACCTAACCAGCACGTCTTTGGACTGTGGGAGGAAACCGGAGCACCCGGAGGAAACCCACGCAGACAGGGGGGAGAACGTGCAGATTCCGCACAGACAGTGACCCAAGCCGGGAATCAAACCCGGGTCCCTGGCACTGTGAGGCAGCAGTGCTAATTACTGTGCCACCATGCCACCCATTTATAGGGCATAGTTTATAAACAACAACAAAAAATAGTAGTTTTGCCACCACCATCACTGAGAGAGCTTTGTAATTCCAGACTTATTCAATTCCACCCAGCTGCTGTGATGGGGTTTGAACCTGTATTGTCGGAGTATTATCCAGGGCCTTGGCAATATGACTACACCACCATCAGCCCACATCTCAGCTCTGCCCTTGAACCATTTCCCACTTGCCATCTCAGCCTCTTACAGACTAGATTATTTTTCCCGTCTGTGTGTTTTCCTCTTTTCCTCGCTTGTTATATTCCTATTTTTTTAACACTATTCCGTAATATTTTCCTACTCCGGGGAAAGGATTTTCTCCCTCAAATGTTGACCGACTGGCGTTGTGTTAACAGATTGAGTGTTTGTGCCACGTTTTGCATTTGCAATTCACATTGTTGTCGCTTATCTCAACCTCACATCTTCAGCAGACGGCTGCAAGAGATTTTCATTAAAAATTCATACTTAATCAGAGGCTCGAACCGATAGGTTATCGTCACGATATGTGACCACAATGATAATGAAATGTACTCCCAGGTGACCATAGGCTGCTCCACCCTTTATCGGGGAGAGGTGGTGATTTAACCTGAGGGTCACCACATCTCAGGCGAGGGGCAGGGTTGGGAAGGCGGGGCCTTCATGAATAACCTCAGTCAGTACGAGAATTGAACCCATGCTGTTGGCGTCACAGACCAGCAGCCAAAGCTGTTACCCAGTGCTCTGGATCCTGTCTATTCACTTCACCAGCCCTACAACCCTTCAAAATACCTGCGTTCCTACACCCCACCGGCCTCCAGAGGATGGGTTCTCATGCCTGCCACACAATTGACAACTGTGCTATCTGCTGCTGAAGCCCGCCCTCCCCCTCCCCCTCCCTGTCCCTGCTCCTTGGAACTGCCCTCTGAAAGCAAGCTCTTTCACCATGCCTTTGGTCACCTGTCCTAATGTCTTCTGATATAACTCCTTCTCGATCGTTGTCTGATTATGTTGTCCTGTAGCTCCTTGGCGCCTTCTGGAGAGATGATGGTGCAATGGTATTGCCACTGGGCTCATAATGCAGAGGCCTAGACGACTGCCTTGGGGACACAGGTTCAAATCCCACCATGGCAGCTGGTGGAATTTAAATTCAATTAATTAATCTGGAATATAAAGCTGATCTCAGTAATGGTAACCATGAAACTATTGTCAATTGTCATAAAAATCCATCTGGTTCATGAATGTCCTTTAGGGAAGAAAATTTGCTGTTCTTACCCGGTCTGGCCTACATGTGACTCCAGAGCCACAGCAATGTGGTTGACTCTCAACTGCTCTCTGAAATGGCCGAGTGAGACATTCAGTTCAGGGGCAATTAGGGATGGGCAACAAATGCTGACCCAGCGACACCCACGTCCCATGAAAGAAAGAAAGTTAAAAGTGCTATGTCAATGCAGGTTCACTGTGCTTCAGGAGTATTCTGGCAAGTGCTTTGGGACATCCTGAGGTCAGGGAAGGTGCTATATAAATGCAAATCTTTGTTTTCATTTTCCTCGCACCATCCCTCTTTTGAGGTCGTGTAGACACCTGGGCCATTCGACATGGGGTGGCATCACTCTGTTTCAGCATGGTGATGTGCTCGGATGTCCTGCCCCACCCTCCGCCTTGTCCTGTGGGGCCATGTGGCCACTTTAAGGCCAGCCTGATTATCCCAATCCAGACTCGGGGTGTTAATGTTTCATTCGATGAAAGTGAGGTGCTTTGTTTCATTGGCAGGATTGCGAGTCTAATCACAGACAGCTGGACCGTTGCTCTGTGTTCCACGTCAGCCCTCTGCCCTTTGCAGCCGCACACATCAGTCATCTCACTGTCGTTTCACCAATTCACATCTCAGCGGCAGGTCACAGCAGAGTTTTCAACCAGGCCACCACCCCCAGCAACTTGGGATGAATGTTATTCCCTGTATTGAGACTGACAAGCTCCCAGCCTTGCTTTGATCAGAAACACATCAAAGTGAGAGACATCAGTGATTTGATTTTGATTTGATTTGATTTGTTATTGTCACATGTATTAACATACAGTGAAAAGCATTGTTTTTTGCGCGCTATACAGACAAAGCATACCGTTCATAGAGAAGGAAATGAGAGAGTGTAGAATGTAGTGTTACAGTCATAGCTAGGGTGCAGAGAAAGATCAGCTTAATGCGAGGTAGGTCCATTCAAAAGTCTGACAGCAGCAGGGAAGAAGCTGTTCTCGAGTCGGTTGGTACATGATCTCAGACTTTTGTATCTTTTTCCCGACGGAGGAAGGTGGAAGGGAGAATGTCCAGGGTGCATAGGGTCCTTAGTTATGCTGGCTGCTTTGCCGAGGCAGTGGGAAGTGTAGACAGAGTCAATGGATGGGAGGCTGGATTCCATGATGAATAGGGCTACATTCACGACCTTTTGTAATTCCTTGCAGTCTTGGGCAGAGCAGGAGCCATACCAAGCTGTGATACAACCAGAAAGAATGCTTTCTATGATGTATCTATAAAAGTTGGTGAGAGTCATAGCTGACATGCCAAATTTCCTTCGTCTTCTGAAAAAGTAGAGGCGCTGGTGGGCTTTCTTAACTATAGTGTCGGGATGGGGGGAAAGTCCCCATTAATGTAGACAGGGGCATGTTCTCCTCTACGCTTCCTGAAGTCGATGACAATCTCCTTCATTTTGTTGACATTGAGGGAGAAATGATTGTTGCTGCGCCAGTTCACCAGATTCTCTGTCTCTTTCCTGTACTCTGTTTCATCATTGTTTGAGATCTGATTCACTACAGTGGTGTCGTCAGCAAACTTGAAAATCGAATTGGAGGGGAATTTGGCCACACAGTCATAGGTGTATAAGGAGTGTAGTAGGGGACTGAGAACACAGCCTTGTGAGGCACCGGTGTTGAGGATGATCGTGGAGGAGGTGTTGTTGCCTATCTTTACTGATTGTGGTCTGTGAGTTAGGAAATTCAGGATCCAGTCGCAGAGGGAGGTGCCGAGGCCCAGGCTACGGAGTTTGGAGATGAATTTCGTGGGAATAATAGTGTTGAAGGCTGAGCTGCAGTCAATAAATAGGAGTCGGACATAGGTGTCCTTGTTATCTGGGTGTTCCAGGGTTGAGTGCAGGGCCAGGGAGATGGCGTCTGCTGTGGACCTATTGCGGTGGTAGGCAAACTGTAGTGGTCCAGGTAGTCCGGGAGGCCAGAATTGATTTGTGCCATGACGAGACATGACAGTGTTGGGGAATGAACTATTTCCTATTACAGGTACCATGACAGGGTAAACAATTGTCCAGTAGGTACGGCCAAAATTAGAGGCAGTTTAAAAGGAGCACACCACATTCCACCCTGATGATGTGCAATAGGCCCAAGCTCAGACGTGATATATATTTCCAACTCCCCCTTTGCACCTATCACCTGTGATAAGCATTCTCCATAGTTTCCTATAGAATCCTACAGTACACAAGGAGGCCATTCAGCCTATCGAGTCCAGACCGACTCTCCGAAAGAGCTATAACCTATCCCCGTAACCCCACATATTTACCGTGGCCAATCCCCCTAACCTGCATATCTTTAGACATTAAGGGACAATTTAGCACGGCCAATCCCCCTAATCTGCACATCTTTAGACATTAAGGGACAATTTAGCACGGCCATTCCCCCTAACCTGCACATCTTTGGACACTAAGAGACAATTCACCATGGCCAATCCACCTGACCCAGACATCTGTAGGAAAAAACTGCAGCACCCAGAGGAAACCCACACAATCATGGGAAGAACATGCAAACTCCACACAGACAGTCGCCCGAGACCAGAATTGAACCTGGGTCCCTGATGCTATGAGGCAGCAGTGCTAACCACTGTGGCACCGTGCCACTCTGAGTCAACAGGGTCTGGGTTTCAGTGGCAATTCAGAGACTTGAGAACCATAATGATGCAGGCAGGCAGGCACCCTCAATGTCAGCACCAAGGGAGACTAAGGGAATACTGCACCATCTGAGGAGCCATCTTCAGACATGAGGCTTCCTCTGTCCTCTTAAGTGAGCGTAAAAATATTCCATTGCTACTATTTCGCAGAGGAGCAGGGAACCTGCTTTTACCCCTAAATCAATGTCACTAAAAGTGATGACCATTACCACATTGCTGTTCGTGGGATGTTCTGTGTAAAATGGCCACCGCATTTCCTGCATTACAACAGTGACTGAACTTCAAAATGTACTTTTGTATTTCTTCATTCGTGGGACATGGGCATCGCTGGCTAGACCAGCACTTTGTTGCCCATCTCTAATTGCCCCTTGAGATGGTGGTGGTGAGCCGCCACCTTGAGCCACTGCGGTCCATGTGGTAGGTACACCCACAGTGCTGTTAGGGAGGGAGTTCCAGGATTTTGACCCAGCGACAGTGAAGGAATGGCCGATATATTTCCAAGTCAGGATGGATGAGTGACTTGGAGGGGAATGTCCAGGTGGTGGTGTTCCCATGTATCTGCTGCCCTTGTCCTTCTAGATGGTAGCGGTCGCAGGTTTGGAAGATGCTGTCGAAGGAGCCTTGGTGAGTTGCTGGCAGTTTCTGCAGAGTGCTTTGGGGAGTTGCTAATGGTGATCTATAAAGGCATTTTTCTTCGTTATCAGGGAGAATGGAGATTTACAAGAATCCTCATTCAATCGGTGCGTCTCTGTTCTGAGATTTACTAGCTCAATTAATCTGATTACAAAACCAGAAGATACTGGAAATAAACAGCTGGTCCCTCAGTATCCGCAGAGGTTAATCTCTCAAAGGCGAACTCCTGCATTAGCACTGGTGGATAAATGAGCACTTAACAGGACTAAAGAGAATGAAGAGGAGTAGAGAGAACAAGTGTCACACTGGCTGCATTGCCTCACGCCGCTAAGAGGCAGATAATGGGTTTATGAATCCATAATAACAAAAGATGCTAAAAATATAAGCTGCTGCACAAAAACTCCTCGGCTGGAGATAGTGAGAAAAAACATGTGAAAGGCCAGGAATTGAATGAAAGAGATGGCGAATGGCAGGGGTTGGAATGGAAGATGGAAATCAGGGTGAGACCAAACTGGCTCGATGGAGCTGGGACTCACAACAACAACTTGCATTTATATAGCACCTTGAACTGAGCAAACTCTGGGGGTGGCAGAAAACAAAGAACAAAGAAAATTACAGCACAGGAACAGGCCCTTCGGCCCTCCAAGCCTGCACCGACCATGCTGCCCGACTTAACTAAAACCCCCGACCCTTCCGGAGACCGTATCCCTCCATTTCCATCCTATTCATGTATTTGTCAAGACGCCCCTTAAAAGTCACTACCGTATCCACTTCCACTACCTCCCCCCGGCATCGAGCTCCAGGCACCCACCACCCTCTGTGTAAATAATCTGCCTTGTACATCTCCTTTAAACTTTGCCCTTTGCACCTTAAACTTGTGCCCCCTAGTAATTGACTCTTCCACCCTGGGAAAAAGCTTCCGATTATCCACTCTGTCCATGCCCCTCATAATCTTGTAGACTTCTATCAGGTCACCCCTCAACTTCCGTCGTTCCAGTGAGAACAAACCAAGTTTCTCCAACCTCTCCTTATAGCTAATGCCCTCCATACCAGGCAACATCCTGGTAAATCTTTTCTGTACCCTCTCCAAAGCCTCCACATCCTTCTGGTAGTGTGACAGCCAGAATTGAACACTATATTCCAAGTGCGGCCTAGCTAAGGTTCTATAAACCTTAGAGAAAGGATATCTGAGACGGGAGAGGTTGAAATTATCGGGAAGGATTTTTAAATGAACCGGGGTTCTCTTCGTTGGGAGATAGATGGCTAAGGAATTATGTGATGGAGGCTTTGAAAATTCTGAATAGATTCGATGAGGTAGACGTAGGAGAAGATAGTTCTACTTGCTGCGGGGATCTGAATGAGGAAAAGGCGGTGGTGCAGTGGTATTGTCACTGGACTAGGAATCCAGAGATCCAGGATAATGCTCTGGGGACTCGAGTTCGAATCCCACCATAGCAGATGGTGAAATTTGAATTCAATAACAATCTGGAATTAAGAATCTAATGATGACCATGAAACCATTGTCAATTGTTGGAAAAACAATTGGTTCACTAATGCCCTTTAGAGAAGGAAATCTGCTGTCCTTACGTGGTCTGGCCTACATGTGACTCCAGACCCACAGCAATGTGGTTGGCGCTTAAGATATCCTGCGGAAAAGCTGAATAAACAACTCAGTTCAAGGGACAATTAGGGATGGGCAATAGATTCTGGCCCAGCCAGTGACACCAACACCCCCTGAATGAATTAAAAAAACATCAATATAAGATTGTCCAACAGGGAATTCAGGAGTAACACACATTCGAGAGAATGGAGAGAAATCTGGAACTCACACCCATAAGGAGCAGATTTTGTGAATTGGATGTATCTAAGGATAAGCAGGATCAACACTTGAGAGGGAGAGTAGGGAACAGAGGGATGAGCTGATAGTGCGAGTAGAGGTGGGAGGAGCCTTAGGTGCAGCACAGACTCCAGTACATGCCAGTTGGGCCGAATGGCCTGTTTCTGTGCTATAAATTTGGTGTAATTCTGTGCACTACGATCGCTGGCGATGAATGTGGAGGTTAGATGGATTGGCCATGCTGAATTGTTCCTTAGTGTCCCAAGATGTGAAGGCTAGGGGGATTAGTGGGGTAAATACATGGGGTTACGGGGATAGGATGGGGGGCGGCACTGGGCAAGATGCTCTGTCGGAGAGTCGGTGCAGATTCGGTGGGCCGAATGGCCTCTTTCTGCACTGTAGGGATTCTATGAATGAGCCCTGGCTGATGGAAAGGTGATCTCCTCTGTAAGGGGGTCTTATAGGATTAGTCTCAGTGCGAAAGTCACCAACACTGAAAATCACAATGCGCTATTATTTGTGTATTGAGATGGGAGATGAGGAGTTGTCACTGGGTAAGAGGGGAAATGATGCAATGTGAGCTTGCCTTCCTCTGACAGGATAAAATCTTGAAGATTTGCCAGCGAGCTCTGGTTATATCTTTCACCTGTTCATCGATACAAGCTGAGACTCATCCTGCGACATCTGCAGAATTATTCAGTCAGGCACCGGATCCCAACAAGACTCTGCAAATCTCTCTGCGTTCTTTCAAAGACAAAGCTCAACATGTTATTTCAGATGTGATCACAACTTTTTGTGAAACAGTAAGATGTAAACAATTTCACAAAGGTCGGTGATTGTACTTCCTCTGCACTTTGATGTGTCCAGTGGCTGCGAAAAACATTTCACAAAGGCAACTTTTTCTTTGACTGATATCAGGAATTTATTCCAGATTTATTTAACATCCCAACCACCATGATGTGATTTGAACTGCGAGGTCCCCATCATTACCACAGGGTCCTGGGTTACACATCTAGAACCACAATATTAAATTGGCACCGAGATACCGCAGAGTCAGTTTGTCTCCTCCATGGGAAATGGAGAAGAATGGCCAGAGCCCCATTCTGCCCCTCTGTGCTATAGCCCCAAGATGTCTCCAGTTTAAGAGCATATGGAATGGGGGATTGTGCGGAATGCGGGATTGTGCGGAAGGGGAGATTGTGTGGAATGGGGATTGTGTGGAATGGGGGATTATGTGGAATGTGGGATTGTGTGGAATGGGAGATTGTGTGGGATGGGATATTAAGAACAACAAAGAACAAAGAACAGTACAGCACAGGAAACAGGCCCTTCGGCCCTCCAAGTCTATGCCGCTCATTGGTCCAACGAGACCATTCGTTTGTACCCCTCCATTCCCAGACTGCTCATGTGACTATCCAGGTAAGTCTTAAACGATGCCAGCATGCCTGCCTCCACCACCCTACTGGGCAGCACATTCCAGGCCCCCACCATCTGTGTAAAAAACGTCCCTCTGATATCTGAGTTATACCTCGTCCCTCTCACCTTGAGCCCGTGACCCCTCGTGATCGTCACCTCCGACCTGGGAAAAAGCTTCCCACTGTTCACCCTATCTAGACCCTTCATAATTTTGTACACCTCTATTAGGTCTCCCCTCATTCTCCGTCTTTCCAGGGAGAACAACCCCAGTTTACCCAATCTCTCCTCATAGCTAAGACCCTCCATACCAGGCAACATCCTGGTAAACCTTCTCTGCACTCTCTCCAATGCCTCCATGTCCTTCTGGTAGTGCGGCGACCAGAACTGGACGCAGTACTCCAAATGTGGCCTGACCAGCGTTCTATACAGCTGCATCATCAGACTCCAGCTTTTATACTCTGTACCCCTTCCTATAAAGGCAAGCATACCATATGCCTTCTTCACCACCTTCTCCACCTGTGCTGCCACCTTCAAGGATTTGTGGACTTGCACACCGAGGTCCCTCTGTGTTTCTATACTCTTGATGGCTCTGCCATTTATTGTATAACTCCCCCCTACATTGTTCTTCCAAACTGCATCACTTTGCATTCATCTGGATTAAATTCCATCTGCCATTTCTCCGCCCAATTTTCCAGCCTATCTATATCCTGCTGTATTGTCCGACAATGTTCATCGCTATCTTCGTGTCATCCGCAAACTTGCTGATAACACCAGTTACACCTTCTTCCAAATCATTTATATATATCACAAATAGCAGAGGTCCCAGTACAGAGCCCTGCGGAACACCACTGGTCACAGGCCTCCAGCCGGGAAAAGACCCTTAGACTGCTACCCTCTGTCTCTTGTGGCCAAGCCAGTTTCCTACCCATCTAGCCACACTCCTTGTATCCCATGAGCCTTAAGGTTCTTAACCAACCTGCCATGAGGGACTTTGTCAAATGCCTTACTGAAATCCATATAGACGACATCCACGGCCCTTCCTTCATCAACCGTTTTTGTCAATATTGTGTGCGATGGGAGATTGTGTGGGATTGTGTGGAATGTGGGATTGTGTGGGATGGGGGGATTGTGTGGAATGTGGGATTGTATGGGATGGGGGATTGTGTGGAATGGGGGATTGTGTGGGATGGGGGGATTGTGTGGAATGTGGGATTGTGTGGGATAGAGCTCTAGTCTCATGTGAAAGTTGAGAATGAGGATAAAATGTTTGAGTCAGGGTGGGAGTGAGGTAGCGGCAGAGAGGTGATTCCCTGAGTGGGCAGGAGGGACAACACTCATGTCATCATGCGGACGGCGGGGGGGAACCTTGACACGCCGGCAAAGCTCAGCAGTGCCGAGACCTTTAAACATGGTGTCATGAGTCAAACATGATAATTCCCCCCCACCACCAAACCAGCACAGAGGTCTCAGGCGCCCCCCCGACCCCTGCTCCCCACACACCTCCCCCCACCACCCCCCCGCCCCCCCCTCCCCCCCCCCCCCCTCCCGATTTGAAATCAGCATTCACCCCACTGTCCCCCTGATCGGAGTCAGACCAGCATCCCCCACCCATCACCCTGAACATCAGACACCTTCCACCACCGCCGCCACCCCGCCCCAAGCCATACAGTAAGTGCCTGGACAGCTCCCCCCTCTCCCGCCCCCCCGCCCCCGCTTCCCAAACATTGGATGCCTTCCCCCATCCGACCCACTACCCACATAGTCAATGCTGTTACCCCCTGCAGTCCCCCCCCCCCGTGCCCCAAAAGCAGCCCCAGCTCCCATGTCAGCTCCCAGCCATCACCGCACACAAACGTACCCCCGCCCCCATGAGTCTTCCACGAGGGTCTGCCACTGGCATTGCCCTGACACAGGCGGGCACTGCCATGTTGACAAGGTGCCAGCCTGATAGTGCCAAACTGTGCCAGGGGGCATTGTAAGGCCACTGCCTGGTCATGTCCCTCTCCCCCGGGGGCTATACTCATCTTGACGTGCCCAGAAGGATGCCCACGACAGGTTCACATCTGGGTGAACCTGTTGTAATTTGCGCTAAAGTGAAGTCACATTGGTGTGGTGTGAATATATGGGTGACGGCTCAATAGCTGGCAGGGAAGTGAGGTGGGGTCTTTAGTAATTGGAAATTAATTTAACTGTATGTAAATCAGGTTGACACCATCGAGGGTGTGACCCTGAGCACGTCACCGGCGAGGGGTGGCGAAAATCAGACGTTGCAGATCTCACCAGGTTTCGCTGTATTCTGAGTCCCCGCAGGCAATAGAGTCATAGAGGTTTACAGCACGGAAACAGGCCCTTCGGCCCAACTTGTCCATGCCGCCCTTTTTTTTAAACCCCTAAGCTAGTCCCAATTGCCCGCGTTTGGTCCATATCTCTCTATACCCATCTTACCCATTTAACTGTCTAAATGCTTTTCAAAAGACAAAATTGTACCGGCCCCTACTTCTACCTCTGGCTCCTTGTTCCAGACACTCACCACCCTCTGTGTGAAAAAATTGCCCCTCTGGACCCTTTTGTATCTCTCCCCTCTCACCTTAAACCTATGCCCTCTAGTTTTAGACTCCCCTACCTTTGGGAAAATATATTGACTATCTAGCTGATCTGTGCCCCTCATTATTTTATAGACCTCTACAAGATTACTCCTCAGCCTTCTACGCTCCAGAGAAAAAGTCCCAGTCTATCCAGTCTCTTCTTATAACTCAAATCATGGCCATTCATGTCCCAGGAGCATCCTAGTAAATCTCTTCTGCACTCTTTCTAGTTTAATAATATCCTTTCTATAATAGGGTGACCAGAACTGTACACAGTATTCCAATTGCGGCCTTACCAATGTCTTGTACAACTTCAACAAGGCGTCCCAACTCCTGTATTCAATGTTCTGACCAATGAAACCAAGCATGCTCAATGCCTTCTTTAACACTGCAATCTTGCGGATGGTGAACGTGGGCTCAATATCCCACCCTCCGTGTACAAACAGCATCTCTTTTCTTTTTGTGCAGAATTTACAACCTCCAACATGTTTAGGACGTGACAAAAATAAAACTGGCGACGAGGATGGGAGTTTGAGCGATAATATCGAGAAAAGATCAGAGAAAGAAAATCATGGGTCCACGTACTTTGAATATTCGAAAGCTGAGAAAAATCAACAACAGGATTAATGATTGAAATGTCAGTGAATTATTTATTTATTCTTTCATGGGATGTGGTATCGCTGGCCAGGCCAGCATTTATCACCCATCCCTAATTGCCCTTGAACTGAGTGGCTTGCTTAGCCACTTTCAGAGGGCATTTAAGAGTCACCCACATTGCTGTGGCTCTGGAGCCACATGTAGGCCAGGCCAGGTAAGGACGACAGATTTCCTTCCCTTAAGGGCAATAGTAAACCAGATGGGTTTTTATGACAATCGACAATGGTTTCATGGTCATCGATGGACTTGTAATTCTGGATTTTGTATTGAATTCAAATTTCACCGTTTGCCGTGTGGGATTTGAACTCGGGTCCCCAGAGCATTACCCTGGGTCTCTGCATTACTAGTCCAGTGAAAGTACCACGACACCACTGCCTCCCCAAATAATACAATGAATTCCAAGTATGAAAAATAAGGAAAAAAATAAATATCATGTTTCCTACCAGAAAAATAAATCGGGTAGAATCGTCAAAGCTGTCTAGTTTGCGGTCTCCAAAATGAGGCTATCTAAAGAAGATTGCTTGCTGAACATGTTTTGATTTTAAAGACAGCAGCAGAAATCACAGTGTGGATGGAACTGGCTGCTGAAGAGGTTTCACAATTTGGTGCAGGAGTGAAGATCCACAAGTTGGGAACTGTCCGTAAGAAATCAAAACAGCAACAAGCATGTCACAGATGTGCCAAAATGGGTCATTGAGAGAGTGAATGCTGGAGCAAGGTTAGTGTCCAAATTATGGCAACATGGGTCACATTGCAAAAACTTGTTGGGCTAGACTAACTTCCCCCGAGCAGAATATTCAGAATAAGAATCTGGTACCTTTAAGAAGAACAAGTTGCATTCTACAAAAAGAATTTACAACATGGAAGAAAAGAATTGCGACTGTGAAGGAGAGAATGTCCAGAAATATGATGAAGAACTGTAACTGAATGACTTGTCCATACAGGGTGGATCACATTGATTCTGGCTGATCCCGATGTTAGGTGCATACCTATTGTTGGATGGAGGTTGATGCTGGTGCTCCTGTATCTTTAATTCCTCAGATTATATACCAATAAAAGCTGAATCATCTTCCTTTAAAACCAGCTGATGTGATATTAAGGATGTGCATGGAAGAGATCATTCCGTTAAAAGGTTACATCACGGTCAATGTAGAGTTGAGTGGACAAACAGCGGAGTTGCCTCTCCGTGTGGCCCCTGGTAATTTTCCAGCTCGAACTGGGAGATCATGGTTGGGGAAGGTAAAGCTTAACTGGAGTGCTGTCAGCAGATTGGTCGATGTTAAAACAGACTACAGCACCTTCTGGATAAATACAAGAGTGTTTTCAAAGAGACACTGGGCTCAATGAAGGAAGCTCAAGTGAAACTCAAGATAAAGCCTGATCAGCAACCAAAAAGTGCTCAATGTGCCACTGGAGTGACACTTAACTATTCCTGAGGTAGTCAGGCTGGTTCAGAAACAACTCTGCCCTGGTGTAATGTGATATCGACCAGTCATGAACCAGAAATTAGACAGATTCTATACCACATAGACGATTTGACTTCTAAAGTGGCACGGTGGCACAGTGGTTAGCACTGCTGCCTCACAGCACCAGGGACCTGGGTTCGATTCCCAGCCTTGGGTCACTGCCTGTGCGGAGTCTGCACGTTCTCCTCGTGTCTGCGTGGGTTTCCTCTGGGTGCTCCGGTTTCCTCCCACAGTCCAAAGACGTGCAGGTTAGGTTGACTGGCCATGCTAAATTGCCCCTTTCTGTTAGGGGGACTAGCTGGGGTAAATAGATGGGGTTAAGGGGATTGGGCCTGGGTGGGATTGTGGTCAGTGCAGACTTGATGGGCCGAATGGCCTCCTTCTGCACTGTAGGATTCTATGATTCTAGACCTGTCCCTGCCTGAGGTGAGATTGCAGGAAATGGCTGCAACTTGAATTGCCAGTTAATGTAACAAACGCTCAGTGTGATTCCTTGGACTGAGGGGATCAGGATATTTGGCAGAGCAGCAAATGTCTTGTTATGAAGTCCCAGGCATTATGAGCATAAGGGGAGGCTTTGATCAACCTTAGAGCCAAAGAGTCATTTACAACACACTGTGCATTCAGCCCATCGAGTCCATGCTGCCTCTCTGGAGAGTAATCCGTCAGTCCCATTCCCCCGCTCTATCCCTGTAACTCTGCCCCTTTTTTGCCCTCAAGAGCCCATCCAATTTCCTTTTGAAATCATTCATCGTCTCTGCTTCCACCATCCTCGTGGGCAGCGAGTTCCAGCTCATTCCCACTCGCTGTGTAGAAACATTCTCCCTCACATTCCCCCGTAACTCTCCCTCAAAACCTTAAACCTGTCTCCCCCTGAGCCCCTACACCATCAGCCAATGGGAACAGCTTGTCTTTGTCTACCTTAACCAATCCTGTCATTGTCTTGTCCACCTCGATCAAATCTCCCCTCACTCTCCATCGCTCCAAGGAGAACAGCCCCAACCTCTCCAACCCTCACCTCGGAGCTAAAATCCGCTCCACTCTGGAACCATTCTGGCAAAAACTGCACGGATCTTGGCAAAGCTTGTGGCGGGGTTCAACAGGAAGTCACCATCCCCACCGTTACCTCATAGGGTCAAAGGTCCTGGCGCCATATTTAAACCCACATCCAGTCCAAAGATGTGCGGGTTAGGTGGATTGGCCATGCTAAACTGCCTCTTAGTGTCAGGGGGGCTAGTTAGGGTAAATGCATGGGGTTATGGGGATAGGGCCTGGATGGGATTGTGGTCAGTGCAGACCCGATGGGCCGAATGGCCTCCTTCTGCATTGTAGGATTCTGATTCTATGATTCATCCTAAAACAGAAATGGTTACAATATTCTGGTTATATCCAAACCAGGTTGTTATGACGACCACAAAGGCCATGAAGGATCATCATGGATCTACCTGTGGGTTCCGTGGAGTACGAGCGGTCAAGAAGGCGTATGGCGTACTGGCCTTCATTAATCGAGGGATTGAGTTTAGGAGTCGGGAGATAATGCTGCAGCTTTATAGGACCCTGGTTAGACCCCACTTGGAGTACTGCGCGCAGTTCTGGTCACCTCATTACAGGAAAGATGTTGAAGCCATTGAAAGGGTGCAGAGGAGATTTACAAGGATGTTGCCTGGATTGGGGGGCATGCCTTATGAGGATAGGTTGAGGGAGCTTGGTCTCTTCTCCCTGGAGAGACGAAGGATGAGAGGTGACCTGATAGAGGTTTACAAGATGTTGAGAGGTCTGGATAGGGTAGACTCTCAGAGGCTATTTCCAAGGGCTGAAATGGTTGCTACGAGAGGACACAGGTTTAAGGTGCTGGGGGGTAGATACAGAGGAGATGTCAGGGGTAAGTTTTTCACTCAGAGGGTGGTGGGTGAGTGGAATCGGCTGACGTCGGTGGTGGTGGAGGCAAACTCGTTGGGGTCTTTTAAGAGACTTCTGGATGAGTACATGGGATTTAATGGGATTGAGGGCTATAGATAGGCCTAGAGGTGGGGATGTGATCGGCGCAACTTGTGGGCCGAAGGGCCTGTTTGTGCTGTGGCTTTCTATGTTCTATGTTCTATGTTATTGAGTGAGTGGAGGCTTGCCCAATAGGGAGCAGTCAGCAGCGGTTTTTGAGACTGTAACTTTACCCGGACCGGGGTTGTAGGTCCTGAGGTAAAGACTGTCTAACTTTAAGCAGCGGCAAAGGCCTTTTTCTTTGGTTCACAATAAAGGGTGTTGGTGCCGGGAAACCAGTGTATGACTGAATTACTGTACAGGCCATCATTTACGGCTGTGTAACTCCAGGTTCAAGGAACTCCCTGTGAGTGGCACGGTGCTGAAGGCTGTCATTGCAGCATATAAACACCAGGTGTCAGCAGATACAGGCACAGTACAGTAAAAGGTGCGAGAGAAAGATGAGGGCGTGGCACGGGTCAGTGTGTGGAGACAGTGGAAGCTGATGGGTAAAATAACCCACAAAGGTCTCAGCCTTGCCTCAGCGACAGGGCCAAAAGGTGAAGCATTAGAATTAGGGACAAGAATCCTTTTTCTTTAGAACCCCAACAGTGCAGAAGGGGGCCATTCGGCCCATCGAGTCGGCACTGACTCTCCGAGAGAGCATTCCATCCAGGCACCCCTCCCGCTCTGCCCTACCTACATAACCCCGAACATTTACTGTAGTTAATCCACCTAACCAACTCATCTTTGGACTGTGGGAGGAAACCGGAGCACCCGGAGGAAACCCACGCAGACACGGGGCGAACGTGCAAATTCCACACAGACTGATACTGCAGACTGGAATCGAACCTGAGTCCCTGGCACTATGACGCAGCAGGGCTAACCACTGTGCCACTGTGCCACCCAAAATGTAGGCTGATACTCTCCCGCCATATCATGTCAGCTGTGGCTCAGTGGGTGGTATATTTGAAGGCGTCGAGTTCAAATCCTCTCTCGGACTGTTGGGAGTTGTATAATTTAGGCTGAATATCCAAGTGCTAAGGGAGCGCAGCACTGTCAGAGACATCTGTGGTACCTTCCGTAATGGGCTTTAAATTGAGTGGTGGGACCAAAAATGAGAATGATTTCTGTTTGGGGTGGTTAGCCCAGTGTGATCTAACACGGTTTAGTTTATCACAAATGGCATGTCCACTATGTCTCTCTCTCTCTCCAACATTTACAGATGCACCATAGAAAGCATTCTTTCTGGTTGTATCACAGCTTGGTATGGGCTCCTGCTCTGCCCAAGACCGCAAGAAACTACAAGAGGTCGTGAATGTAGCCCTATCCATCTCGCAAACCAGCCTCTCATCCACTGACTCTGTCTACACTTCCCGCTGCCTTGGAAAAGCAGCCAGCATAATTAAGGACCTCACGCACCCCGGACATTCTCTCTTCCACCTTCTTCCGTCGGGAAAAAGATACAAAAGTCTGAGATCACATACCAACCAACTCAAAAACAAAGAAAGGTACAGCACAGGAACAGGCCCTTCGGCCCTCCAAGCATGATGCCCTAACTAAACTAAAAAAACCCTTCTGCCCTTACTCGGTCTGTATCCCTCTATTCCCTCCCTGTTCATGGACCCATCCAGATGCCTCTTAAATGTTGCTAATGTTCCTGCTTCCACCACCTCCTCTGGCAGCGCGTTCCAGGCACCCACCACTCTCTGCATGAAAAACTTCCCTCGCGCATCTCTCTTAAACTTTCCCCCTCTCACCTTGAACCTGTGCCCCGATGTAATTGACACTTCCACCCTGGGAAAAAGCTTCTGACTATCCACCCTGCCTATGCCTCACATAATTTTGTAGACCTCCATAAGTTCTCCTCTCAGTCTCCGTCTTTCCAGTGAAAACAATCCCAGGTCATTCAACCTCCCCTTGGTGCGGCCACACCTTGAGTATTGTGTGCAGCTTTGGTCTTCTAGTCTGAGGAAGGACATTCTTGTGATTGAGGGAGTCCAGTGAAGGTTCACCAGACTGATTCCTGGAATGGCAGGACTGACATATGAAGAGAGACTGGATCGACTGGGCTTGTACTCACTGGAATTTAGAAGAATGAGAGGGGATCTCATAGAAACATATAAAATCCTGATGGGACTGGACAGGCTGGATGTGGGAAGAATATTCCCAATGTTGTAGTCCAGAACTAGGGTTCAGAGTCTAAGAATAAGGGGTAAGCCATTCAGGACTGAGATGAGGAAGAACTTCTTCACTCAGAGAGTTGTGAACCTGTGGAATTCTCTCCCACAGAAAGCTGTTGGGGCCAATTCATTAGAAATGTTCAAGAGGGAGCTGCACGTGGCCCTTGAGGCTAAATGGATCAAGGGGTGTGGAGAGAAAGCGGGAGTGAGATATTGAAAATGCATGATCAGCCATGATATTGAATGATGGTGCAGGCTCGAAGGGCCGAATGGCCTCCTCCTGCTCCTGTTTCCTATGTTTTTATGACTAATGCATCACATTCCAGCAGAAACCCATCAACAACTGGAACTATTGTACACTGTGTGCTGATTGGCAGCATCTGCCCTCATGGGCAGCGATGGAGGGAGAGAGGGAGGAAGGGATGGATGAAGGGAGGGAGGAAGTGAGTGAGAGAGGGAGGGAGAGAGGGAGGTGGATGTCTCCAAGGGACACAGGTGGTAGACAGCAGCAAAGTTCTGTCTCCAAAGCTCAATCCTCCCGGGTAAATGGTCATGGCTGACAAGAGCTTTATTTATTTTTCAGTTAAATTTGTGAAAAAAATCGGAGGTTTTTTTCCAAAACAGGAAGTAGGCCCAGCAGCAGCCTGGGAAGGTTTTGGAGGGTTTAAAAGTAGGCCGCACTTTTGAGCGGGCAGCGTCGTTAGCGGGCAGCAGAGTGAGCAGGGGGCAGAGTGAGAGCTGAAGGGCTTTGGCTCAAAACGGGCTTCGGCGAGAACAGGCAGAGGCGAGAGTAGGTTTTTCTTTTTCAGAAAGTTTATTCCTGTTTTTCCCCAGAGTAAAAAAAAATGCCAGGCAAGATGTTGGAATGCTCCTCTTGCAGGATGTGGGAGATCAGGGAGACCTCCGGTATCCTTGACGACAACACCTGCAAAAGATGCATTCAGCTGCAGCTGCTAGCAAAGCGTGTTAGGGAACTGGAGAAGGAGTTTGATGACCTCCATCTAATTCGGGAGAATGAGAAGTATATAGACAGTAGCTTTAGGGAGGTAGTTACACCTAAGCAGCAGAGCACAGGAAATTGGGTTACTGTAAGGAGAGGAAATGGCAATGTGAAAGGACAGGCAGAGCAGGGTTCCCCTGTAGCCATACCCCTCCACAACAGGTATACTGAATTGGATACTGTTGTGGAAGATGCTTTACCTGGGACAAGCTGCGACAGCCGGAACTCTGATACGGAGTCTGGTTCTACAGCGCAAAAGGGTGGGATGAAGAAGAGGAGAGCAGTAGTGATAGGGGACTCAATGGTCAGAGGTACGGACAGGAGGTTCTGTGGTCAGGACAGAGACTCCCGCATGGTTTGTTGCCTCCCAGGTGCCAAGGTCAGGGATGTCTCTGATCGCGTGCACAGCATTCTAAAGTGGGAAGGTGATCAGCCAGATGTCGTGGTACACGTCGGTACCAATGACGTGGGAAGGAAGAGTGAGGAGGTCCTAAAGAGTGAGTACAAAGAGCTTGGAAGGAAGTTAAAAAGCAGGACCCCGAGGGTAGTAATCTCAGGATTGCTACCTGAGCCACATGCCAGTGAGGGCAGGAGTAGGATGCTTGGGCAGATGAACACGTGGCTGAGGAACTGGTGCAGGGGGCAGAGTTTCCAATTCTTGGATCATTGGGACCTCTTCTGGGGCAGGTGGGACCTGTACAAGAGAGACGGGTTACACCTAAACTACAAGGGGACCAATATACTTGCAGGGAGATTTGCTTGTGTTATTGGGGAGCGTTTAAACTAGATTTGCAGGGGGATGGGAACCAGAGTGCCAGAGCAGATAGTGGAGCAGGGGTAAAAAGACAGGTTAGTTCAAGCAAAATCACAAATGGAAGGGTAGAGTGTGGTGGAAATAATCTTTTGAGGTGTGTCTATTTCAATGCCAGGAGTACTGTGGGGAAGGCAGATGAGCTGAAGGTGTGGATAGACACATGGAAATATGACATTATAGCCATTAGTGAAACTTGGCTGCAGGAGGGGCAGGACTGGCAGCTCAATGTTCCAGGGTTCCAATGTTTCAGGCGGGATAGAGGCAGAAGGATAAAAGGTGGGGGGGTGGCATTGTTGGTCAGGGAAAATGTTACAGCGATACTCAGGCAGGATAGATTAGGGAGCTTGTCTACAGAGGCCCTATGGGTGGAGCTGAGAAACAGGAAAGGTATGACCACATTAATGGGGTTGTATTAGAGACCACCCAATAGTCAGCGAGAATTGGAGGAGCAAATCAGCGGAGAGATAGCTGACAACTGCAAGAAACACAAGGTTGTGATAGTAGGGGATTTTAATTTTCCACAAAAACATTGGGACTCGCATACTGTTAAAGGTTTAGACGGGGTAGAGTTTGTCAAATGTGTTCAGGAGAATTTTCTACATCAGTATATAGAGGTGCCGACTGGAGAGGATGCGATATTGGATCTCCTATTGGGAAATGAGTTAGGGCAGGTGATGGATGTGAGTGTGAGGGAACACTTTGGATCCAGTGATCATAATGCCATTAGTTTCAACCTGATCGTGGATAAGGATAGATCTGGTCCTCGGGTTGAAGTTCTGAACTGGAAAAAGGCCAAATTTGATGAAATGAGAAGGGATCTGGGAAGTGTGGATTGGCACAGGCTGTTCTCTGGTAAGGATGTAAATGGAAAGTGGGAGGCCTTCAAAGGAGAAATTTTGAGAGTGCAGAGTTTGTATGTTCCTGTCAGGATTCAAGGCAAAGTAAATAGGAATAAGGAACTTGGTTCTCGAGGGAGATTGTAACACTGATTAAGAGGAAGAGAGAGTTGTATGAAATGTACAGGCAGCAAGGAACACATCAGATGCTCGAGGAGTATAAAAAGTGCAAGAAGCTACTTAAGAGGGAAATCAGGAGGGCTAAAAGAAGACACGAGGTTGCTTTGGCAGACAGAGTGAAGGAAAATCCAAAGAGCTTCTATAGGGATGTTAGGAGCAAAAGGATAGTGAGGGATAAAATTGGTCCTCTTGAAGTCCAGAGTGGTAGACTGTGTATGGAACCAAAAGAGATGGGGGAGATACTAAATGGTTTTTTTGCATCCGTATTTACTGAGGAAACGGGCATGGAGTCTACGGAAATAGGGCAAACAGGTAGGGAGGTCATGGAACCTTTACAGATTAAAGGGGAGGAGGTGCTCGCTGTCTTGAGGCAAATCAGAGTGGATAAATCCCCAGGACCGGACAGGGTATTCCCACGAACCTTGAGGGAAGCTAGTATTGAACTTGCAGGGGCCCTGGCAGACATATTTAAAATGTCAGTATTCACGGGGGAGGTGCCGGATAATTGGAGGGTGGCTCATGTTGTTCCGTTGTTTAAAAAAGGTTCCAAAAGAAATCTGGGAAATTATAGGCCAGTAAGTTTGACGTTGGTGGTGGGCAAGTTATTGGAAGGTGTGATAAGGGATAGGATCTACAAATATTTGGATAGACAGGGACTTATTAGGGAGAGTCAACATGGCTTTGTGCGTGGTAGGTCATGTTTGACCAATCTATTAGAGTTTTTCGAGGAGGTTACCAGGAAAGTGGATGAAGGGAAGGCGGTGGATGTTGTCTACCTGGATTTCAGCAAGGCCTTTGACAAGGTCCCTCATGGAAGGTTAGTTAGGAAGGTTCAGTCACTAGGTATACATGGGGAGGTAGTAAATTGGATTAGACACTGGCTCAATGGAAGAAGCCAGAGAGTGGGTGTGGAGGATTGCTTCTCTGAGTGGAGGCCTGTGACTAGTGGTGTGCTGCAGGGATCGGTGTTGGGTCCATTGTTGTTTGTCATCTATATCAATGATCTGGATGATAATGTGGTAAATTGGATCAGCAAGTTTGCTGATGACACAAAGGTTGGAAGTGTAGTGGACAGTGAGGAAGGTTTTCAAAGCTTGCAGAGGGATTTGGACCAACTAGAAAAATGGGCTGAAAAATGGCAAATGGAATTTAACGCAGACAAGTGTGAGATATTGCACTTTGGAAGGACAAACCAAAGTAGAACATACAGGGTAAATGGTAGGACTCTGAAGAGTGCAGTTGAACAGAGGGATCTGGGAATACAGGTACAGAATTCCCTAAAAGTAACGTCACAGGTGGATAGGGTTGTAAAGAGTGCCTTTGGTACATTGGCCTTTATAAATCGGAGTATCGAGTATAAAAGTTGGCGTGTTATGGTAAGGTTATATAAGGCATTGGTGAGGCCGAATTTGGAGTATTGTGTACAGTTTTGGTCACCTAGATACAGGAAGGATGTAAATAAAGTTGAAAGAGTGCAGAGAAGGTTCACAAGGATGTTGCCAGGACTTGAGAAGCTGAGTTACAGAGAGAGATTGAATAGGTTGGGACGTTATTCCCTGGAGCGTAGAAGATTGAGGGGAGATTTGATAGAGGTGTATAAGATTTTGATGGGTATAGATAGAGTGAATGCAAGCAGGCTTTTTCCGCTGAGGCTAGGGGAGAAAAAAACCAGAGGGCATGGGTTAAGGGTGAAAGGAGAAAAGTTTAACGGGAATATGAGGGGGGCTTCTTCACGCAGAGAGTGGTGGGAGTGTGGAATGAGCTGCCAGATAAAGTGGTAAATGCGGGGTCACTCTTAACATTTAAGAAAAACTTGGACAGGTTCATGGATGAGAGGGGTGTGGAGGGATATGGTCCAAGTGCAGGTCAGTGGGACTAGGCAAAAAATGGTTCGGCACAGACAAGAAGGGCCAAAAGGCCTGTTTATGAGCTGTAATTTTCTATGGTTCTATGGTTCTATGGCTTGTTGCCAAGGCAATGGTCACTATAGAGTCTTGAGCATATTGGAGGGAAGCTGAGTGGAGGGAAGCTGAGTGGCTGCTGGCCCCTGCTTCTCATCACCTTGGTTAAAGAGCAACATCTCCATGCAGAGTCAGATTCAAATGGGAAGATCACACAACTGTGGCCCTCCTGGGTGTCCTTCACCAGGAAGGGGTGGGGTGGCCATGCCACGTCTAGACGGAAGGCAGGCACAGGGCCTAGCACTGGCTTTGGGTCTCCGAGGTGGAGGTTAATCTACAAAGAACATGCTGACTAGGTGGATCACTGCAATTCTCTCCCAAAGCCACTGGGGATTAGATGATGTAGGCCCCAAACAAGCCTGCCTTTCTCCTGGCCCTGGTCTAGGTGAGGAGAAATCAGTTAGCCCAAAGTCAGGAGCAGCAAGAGGCAGCAGGGCCTCAAGGAGGTCAGCATGATGGAGACCAGGGGCCAGGGTGATGGCGAGCATTGGCCCAGATTCGGGTACCTCGCAGATGGTGCAGCTACCTACAGATGAGTGAAGGGCAATCCCAGAGACACCTGTCCCGGAATGTAGCTGCTCACCTCTGCCCAGCTTCTCCTTTAAGAGCTGCCTCAGCAAGGACTTTGAGGCAATCCCATGCTGGCGGCATTAAAGGTCACCACCTTCTTAAACACCTCCATCAGTGGCTCCTTCCAGGGCTTCACTGGGAGCTGGGTGGCCTTTCCCATTCTGCAGTGCACAAGTGCATCCGGGAGGTGACTGTCTTAGAACAAAGAACAAAGAAAATTACAGCACAGGAATGGGCCCTTCTGCCCTCCAAGGCTGCACCGACCATGCTGCCCGACTGAACTAAAACCTTCCAGGGACCATATCCCTCTATTCCCATCCTATTCATGTATTTGTCCAGACGCCCCTTAAAAGTCACTATCGTATCTGCTTCCACTACTTTCCCCGGCAGCGAGTTCCAGGCACCCACCACCCACCACCCACCACCATCGCACAATTAAGGACCCCATGCACCCCGGACATTCTCTCTTCCACCTTCTTCCTTCGGGAAAAAGATACAAAAGTCTGAGGTCATGTACCAACCGACTCAAGAACAGCTTCTTCCTGCTGCTGTCAGACTTTTGAATGGACTTACCTTACATTCAGCTGATCTTTCTCTACACCCTAGTTATGACTGTAACACTACATTCTGCACTCTCTCCTTTTCTTTTCCATGAACGGTATGCTTCGTCTGTATAGCACGCAAGAAACAATACTTTTCACTGTATGCTAATACATGTGACAATAATAAATCAAATCAAATCAAATCTGCGTAAAAAAAACTTGCCTTGTACATCTCCTTTAAACCTTGCCCCTCACATCTGAAACCTGTGTCCTCTAGTAATTGACACAGTCAATTGGTGTCTTCTTTGGGAGATGCCAACAACTTGTCCAATTCTGCCTGGAAGCCGGGAGCCAGGAAACCGGAGGTTTTTGCAGCAATCGCAGGATTTGTGTAAGTATGAGAGACTGTTCACTGCACGGAACCTAGGGTGTGGTGAGTTGCATGTAATGAGTTGTATGATGCACACCCACCATGGCAGCTGGTGGAGATTCAATTCCATTCATAGGGGGATTAGTGGGGTAAATACATGGGCTTCCAGGGTAAGCCTGGGTAAAAGTTGGTGAGGGCTTGATTTGCCGAGTGGGCTCCTTCTGCACTGTTGGGGTTCTATCAATTTATGATTCTATGTACTCTATTCAGTTAGAGTCAGAGTGCAAATATCAAATGTGCTTAGTGTGCTCGAGAAAATAAACTAACTCAATCTTTTTTTATTAGTGTCACAAGTAAGGCTTACATTAACATTGCAATGAAATTACTGTGAAAATCCCCTAGTTGCCACACTCCGGCACCTGTTCGGGTACACTGAGGGAGAATTTAGCATGGCCAATGCACCTAACTCTAAACATGTGCGGGTTAGGTGGATTGGCCGTGATAAATTGCCCTTCAGTGTCACGGGGATTAGGAGGGTAAATACACAGGGCTGCGGGGATAGGGCCTGGGTGTGATTGTTGGTGGTGCAGACTTGATGGGCCAAATGGCCTGTAGATTCTAACCAGCACATCTTTCAGACTGTGGGAGGAAACCGCAGCACCCGGAGGAAACCCACATAGACACGGGGAGAACGTGCAAACTCCGCACAGGCAGTGACCCAAGCCGGGAATTGAACCCGGGTCCCTGCCGCTGTGAGGCAGCAGTGCTAACCACTGTGCCACCGTGCTACCCAATCTTGAGGGTTATTGTCCCATCGCTCCCGGTAGTGTGTCTGCGCACGTGTTTCTACATATTATGAGCTCAACCAATGTTATCAATAAACAGATTAATTGATCACTTTTCTTTGGTTGGAGTGTGGTGTGCACAAATGGGTGACAGTATTTCCCTTTATTGGCAGAGCAACATCACTTCCAAAGCGCTTTGTCGCTTGTAGCGGAATTTGGGACACCCTGAGGCTGGAGAAGGCGTGGGAACAAAGTTTTTTACTTTTCCTTCGGCGAGGGAATTCCAGAGGTCGGGAAAATGGCAGCTGGATCATCTCAATGCATTGTAGCTGTGGAGCTAGTGGAGGAAGTAGCAAGCAGTGGGTTCAGTAGCACTCGCAGAGCAAGCTGTACAATTACTGTGCAACTGATGTGGGGGAAGGGGATTTGAGTCTGTCTGCTATCCATCTCCAGTTTCTGCTACGTGGCACACATCAGGATGCGGGGGGTGGGGAAAGGCAACTACAGTGATTGAGAAAAGATCACAAAACTCTTCACAATAGAATAAAGCTGTCCTCTGTCAAAAACTTAAATACGACCGGGGAAAAAAAACTGATTAACAATTTTATCTTGAGAACTCTCAGTTACAAACTTAAAAAAGAATGATTGTTTTTGATAATCAAACAATCCGCTCTTTCTGAAACTCCAGAGTAATTCATTAATATTTTCAGGATGTATGTGATTACCCAGACACATATTTGCAATTAGCGCACAAAATATTGAGGGGGAGATATATACTTAATCGCGAAACTTTAAAAGCACTGAATTCTACAGTCCTAAAATGTCTTCTTTCATTGCTGTTCCTCCAATGACAAGTCAGAGGTAAATCCCATTGGAACTACATCCAGATGTTGATGTTTTCTGGGTCCTAAAGACTGCAAACAGTGTATTTCTCAGCAAGAAGGTGCCTGGGAACCAAAACCAGCTTTAAAAAAAATCTGTTCAGCTTTTTTCCCAAACCGATGCATGCTTTTTGTTTGAATCAGAAATAGTTCCGTCCAGGAAAGACCTGCATTTCTGTAGCACCTTTCGTCACCTCAGGAAATCCCAAAGAGCTTTGCGGACAATGAAATATTTTTTTGAAATGTACTCACCACTGCTCTACAGGAAACACAACAGCCAATTAACCCACATCAAGCAATGGACTAAATGACCAGATAGGCAGCTGTTAGTGATTTTGATTCGATTTGATTTATTATTGTCACGTATTAACATACAGTGAAAAGTATTGTTTCTTGCGCGCTATACAGGCCAAGCATACCGTTCATCGAGAAGGAAATGAGAGAGTGCAGAATGTAGTGTTACATCATAGCTAGGGTGTAGAGAAAAATCAACTTAATGCAAGGTAGGTCCATTCAAAAGTCTGACAGCAGCAGGGAAGAAGCTGTTCTTCAGTCGGTTGGTACGTGACCTCAGACTTTTGTATCTTTTTCCCGATGGAAGATATTGGTTGTGATATAAATATTGGTGAAAATGGCATGTCAGAATAGTTGCAAAGTCCCATGGGATCATTCGCATCCATCGCGAGAGATCAAATAAGACGTTGGTTTAATTCATCCAAAAGATGGCACCTTTGACAGAGCAGCACTGCCTCAGTTCTGGTACTGGAATAGAGTCAACCAGGATTAGGGGCCCAAATCCCTGCTGTACATGTGGAGTCATGATGTGGAGATGCCGGCGTTGGACTGGGGTAAACACAGTAAGAAGTTTAACAACACCAGGTTAAAGTCCAACAGGTTTATTTGGTAGCAAAAGCCACCTTTAACCTGGTATTGTTAAACTTCTTACTGTACATGTGGAGTACATACACTGCTATTCTGTGTGGTATGCATTTTGTTATCAATGCAAAATGATGCAATTTCCTGTGGTTGGGAAGTCTGAAATAAAGACAGAAAATGCTGGATAAACTCAACAGGTCAGGCAACATCTGTGGAGAGAGAAACTGAGTTAATATTCTGAGTCTGTATGACTCTTCTTCAGAACACAGTATCGATGTTATAATGTATCTTGTATTCTGTATCCATTATATATCTATGTGCTATTATGTCTCATTTCTATTTTACTATGTTAATAATGAATGAACTGAACAACATGTACATTCATTGTATGTGCGTTTTTTTTATACCCTCGAACCCTGTAATCACCTCAAAGTCTCGTGTTTCTAACTCCTCATATGTCCCCCATTGCTTTGTCTTACCATATGTACAAACCGGCTACCACAAAACCTGCATCAGAGACTTCCAAAATATTTCATTGGCTGTAAAGTGATTTAAGAGTTTATTTATTAGTCACAAGTAGGCTTACATTAACACTACAATGAAGTT
Organism: Mustelus asterias; assembly: GCF_964213995.1. Taxonomy (NCBI): domain Eukaryota; kingdom Metazoa; phylum Chordata; class Chondrichthyes; order Carcharhiniformes; family Triakidae; genus Mustelus; species Mustelus asterias. The sequence goes on along the minus strand of NC_135810.1, from coordinate 121,311,024 downwards.
ACTGTGAAAATCCTCTAGTCACCACACTCCGGCACCTGTTCGGGTACACTGAGGGAGAATTTAGCACGGCCAATTCACCTAACCGGTATGTCTGTCGGACTGTGGGAGGAAACCAGGGCACCCGGAGGAAAACCACGCAAACATGGAGAGACAGCGACCCAAGCCGAGAATCGAACCCGGGTCCCTGGCGCTGTGAGGCAGCAGTGCTAACCACTGTGCCACCCTAGGGAGGGAGTTCCAGGATCTTTACCCAGCGACAGTGAAGGAACAGCGATGTATTTCCAAGACAGGGTGGTGAGTGGCTTGAACTAAAAGAGAAAACGCTGGAAAATCTCAGCAGGTCTGGCAGCATCTGTAAGGAGAGAAAGGAGCTGACGTTTCAAGTCCAGATGACCCTTTGGTGAGTCGCTTCGAAGTTTAGCTCACTTGGCTAGACAGCTGGTTAGTGATGCAGAGTGATCCCAACAGCGCGGATTCAATTCCTGTACCAGCTGAGGTTATTCATGAAGGTCCAACCTTTCCCCTCACCTGAAGTGTGGTGACCGTCAGGTTAAATCAGCCTGCAAAAGGAACAGTAGTCTATGCTCATCTGGGACGATAGCGAATTTACCTTTTATAAGGATATGTGGGGTTATGGGGATAGAACCTGTGTGGGATTGTTGTCAGTGCAGGCGCAATGGGCCAAATGGCCTCCTTCTGCATTGGAGGGATTCGATGATTATTACCTGCCTGCATTTTTGGAATGGACTGTGTTCGAGTGACTCAAGGCTGCCTGTAAGAGGGTGGTCTTTGAGACCCAGCAGAAACCTCCCAGCTGGAGTGGGAGGTATCAGATCTCAGACTTGCCCGGTTCGGAGCTCAGCATTTAAATAGTCCTCGCAAAGCACCTCTGCCACTCCAGCTTTCCAGAACTTTCCAGCGGAGATCGGGGCTTCGGCCGAAGAGCCAGGAGGACCAGGGAATACCAGACAAAAGCAGGTGAGGGCAGGGATCCCTGAGGAAGCAGCAGCTCTCAGTCTGGCTGCACAGAATGGGATGAAGCAGATAGTGCAGCCACTGCCTGGTTACCGTGCAGCTTTCTGAGGTGGAAAGTTTTGGGATGTCAGAGAAGTTTGCAAAACTTTTTGTCTCAAATATCCCTCCCCTGGCAGGAAGGTTAGACTGATCCTGTTGCCACATTCAACCTTCAGAGAACAAAAAAAGTGTGAAGTTGTACAAAAATGTAATTATCTTTTAAAAATTTGGGAATTTTAAATACAGCCAGTAGCTGTGCAGATGTTTGATTTTTTTTTAAATCACATTATTTGGGGCAAATTAGCGATTGACTGTGGTTGCAAATAAGTAACAATATTCTCTGGTCTCGACTAACCGCTGAATTCCATTCGCGTGTGTGCTCTCCCTGTCCTGGCACCCAGTGTGGACTTAAAAAATAATAATCATTCAATGTTCTGTTTGTGGTCCTGAGTAAATTGCTCGAAATGTTCGAATTTGGTCCCTAGGAGGGAAGGGGAGGCAAACAGGAGGGACAAAGATAACTTTACAAAGAAGTCAGCAAGTTAAAACTTCACTGCGTGGCAAGGGGCGGCATTAGTGGTTAGCGCTGCTGCCTCACAGCGCCAGGGACCCGGGTTCGATTCCAGGCTTGGGTCACTGTCTGTGTGGAGTCTGCACGTTCTCCCCGTGTCAGCGTGGGTTTCCTCCGGGTGCTCCGGTTTCCTCCCACAGTCTGAAAGACATGCTGGTTAGGTGCACTGGCCATGCTAAATTCTTCCTCAGTGTACCCAAAGTTGTGGTGACTAGAGGAATTTCACAGTAACTTCATTGCAGTGTTAATGTAAGCCGTACTTGTGACTAATAAACAAACTTTTCCTTTAAGGATCTGTGGCAAAGTTCGGCAAATCATCTCTTCCAATTTAAACTTACAGATTTCCTCATTCTGTTAAACTCAAAAAGTTGTGTGATTTTTAACTTGTCTTTTATTTGTCGCTCCGCTAGACCAGGTTCAAGTCAAATGAGAGATCCATAATTTTATACAGGAGGAGGGTGGGGTGAGAGGATGGGGGTGGGGGGAGGGTTTTTTTTGAGAGGGGGTGGGATGGATAAAGAAACTTCCAGAAGTCTGGAAGAATTTTATCAACTCTGGCAAAAGTGATTGGCTGATTCTGTCCCTTTTCCTCCACCCCCCTCCCTCGCTCTCTCTCTCTCTCTCTCCTCCCTCAATGATTGCTGGATTCGTTTTTTTAAAAGAAAACCTCTTCAGCCTTAACGCAGGATTCATTAAAAATCCAGACAGGGAACAATCTGATTGCCCACCTCACTAAAACCAGGCCCGGGGGCACACAATCCCTCCCACTCCTTTTGCATTCCTGGGCAAAGCGATCCTGTGGCTGATTTGTTTATTTTCTTTCAGAATGACAAAGGCAAAAGTTGACATCACTTTGAAAAAGTTGCAAGGTTAGAGATCCTCTGATATTACTTGTGAATTTTTTTTGGGAGTATGTCGATGTATTTTTCCCCAAATCGTATGATTTCTTCGTTGGTGTGAGAACAGCTCTCTGTCTGCTCGGAATCTCGCTGCCTCAGGGCAGTGATTTTACAGAGAAATTCAAAGAATGCGGCCAGAACTTTTTTCTCTCAGTTCCATTGTGTACAGGGACCAAATGCGCTGCTGTCCTAACATGCAGTCATTCTGTTCTCTGTCTCGTGTCGAACTCCACAGATGAGGCCCCTGCTGTGAGGAATGTTGCATTTAAACATTGTCGTTAAGAGTCACGTAAGCATTTGAGGTGAGCTTGTGTCTACTTAAGGCAGCTTTCAGTCTCCAAAGATAAGGGGAAAAAACACAATTGGACTTCAAAATTCTCACCCATGTTTTCAAATCTCTCTGCCGCCTTGTCCCTCCCTATCTCTGTTATTCAATTTGTTTTATTATTGCCACATGTATTAGTATACAGTGAAAAGTATTGTTTCTTGCGCGCTGTACAGACAAAGCATACCGTTCATAGAGAAGGAAAGGAGAGGGTGCAGAATGTAGTGTTACAGTCATAGCTAGGGTGTAGAGAAAGATCAACTTAGTGCGAGCTAGGTCCAAAAGGCTAATGGCAGCAGGGAAGAAGCTGTTCTTTAGTTATCTCCTCCAGCTCTCTAACTCTCCAAGATCTCTGTGCTCCTTCAATTCTGGCTGTCTGCACATCCATTTCACTGGCTGTACCATCTCCGCTTTAAGCTCTGGAATTCCCTCTCTAAACCTCTCACTCGCTTGATACTTCTCTGTTTTCCATCGTGACACTCCTTAAAAACAAAACTCCTTGACAAAACTTTTGAGTCCTTGGTTTTGAGATCTCCTTAAATCCTGTCAAATCTGTTCTGATTACACTTCTGTGAAGCGCCTTGGGATGTTTTGCTCCGTTAAAGGTGCTATATGGAATGCAAGTTATTGTTAATATATATCCGGTTTCCTCTGTCACAGCTGCTGAAACAAAGACCACAGTCATTACACCGGTTAATCTAATTCTCCTGATCAGGAAGTGGGAAAAGATTGAATTGTTGTGAGACTAACTTCTCCGCAAGGGGTGGACAGTTGGTAGCCTGAACTGATTTTCCCAATGCCTCGCTGAAATGTGAGCGGATCAGATGGGTGAGGGAGGTCAAAATCCTGGGTTGTGTCTTTTTTTTAAATTGTGGAAGGCAGAAAATTTATCTGACTGCGTTTGGGCGGGGCTCAATGATTGCCTGGAGTTGCCAGCTCACCAGGACTGAGTTTGCAGCACACAGCTGTGAGCGACTCAGGAGATTAAACTTTTATTTTCCATTTTCTTTTGTTTATTCGTTAAAAAAGGAATAGAAATGGGGAGAAAAGGCTCTTCTGATTGACGGTCAGCATTCGCCCAGTTGCTTACCAAAGCTGTGGGAAGGGGAAATGGGGGGAGGGACACCTTCAGGATGTGAGTGTGGGGGTGGAAGGTCAGGTGATGCAGGGCAATATCTGACCATAGTCAACAAGCCAAACTGGGTTTTAATAATTCCTTCACAGGATGTGGGCATCACCGGTAAGGTCAGGATTTGTTGCCCACCCCTAATTACCCTTGAATTGAGTGGCTTGTTCGGCCACTTTGTAGGGGGGTGAACCACAAGGGTCGTACGGTGGCACAGTGCTTAGCACTGCTGCCTCATAGCACCAGGGACCCAGATTCAATTCTGGCCTTGGGTGACTGCGTGGGTGGAGTTTGCACATTCTCCCCGTATCTGCGTGGGTTTCCTCCGGGTGCTCCAGTTTCCTCCCACAGTCCAAAGATGTGTAGGTTAGATGGATTGGCCATGGTAAATGGGTGGGATTAGGGGGTAGGACGGGGGAGAGAGGTTGGGTAAAATGCTCTGTCAGAGAGTCGGTGCAGACTCGATGGGCCAAATGGCCTCTTCTGCGCTGTCGGGATTCTGTAGTCTGTGATCATTACTGTAGATATGGAGTCACAAGTAGGCCAGACCACATAAGGACAGGAGTATTCCTTTCTGAAAGGAATTTGTGAACCAGATGGGTTTTTACAACAATCAACGATAGTTTCATTGTCACCATACCTGAGCTAATGTTTCGAGTTTGGATGATTCTTTGTGAAGACTTGTTGCACCCAATTTTCACTCTGTGGAGATGGACCAATTCCGGAAGCCACGGAGATGGGAGAGCTTTGAGGTGAGCTAGTTAGCCAGCCGGCCTCTTGTTCCCTGTGATCTTGTCTCTGTTGCATTAAAATCAGTTTGACCTTCTATTCCTCACCCCTCACAACCCCTTACTCATTCTCCAGGCCCCTACCATCATCTCAATGCCCCCTCCAGACCACCTCACACCTCAATGCCACTTCCATAGCCTCTCACCCACTATCCACCATGGGCAGACTTCAAGATCCACGTGGCGATGAAAAGAAATAAACTTCTAACTATCGAATAGAGGATTGCCAACTATGATTAAATGTATTCATGGAGACTTCATCACATGACTTTCCATTCGCTCCAGGTACCAGTCGGCCAACACATCCATCCTTGTGATATACTGCTTTTCTCTGCCAATTGGAAACCAAAAGGACTCATTACCCAATTAGAATCTGCTTAACCTCCTGAATGCAGCCTCCTGAAACTGTCAACAAAAACTTGAACACCATTCTCCTGCTGAGATAAGTGCTTTAGTAGCTTAGCAAAGGAGTCTATTGAAACTGTGGGAACAGATGACAGTGGGTTTTTTTACTAACTCAAACCAGATGGCCTGTCAATCAAAGCAATCTGGCAGAGGGCATTTTTTAGCTTCCATTGACAGCTTCAGCCATTTTTCATGTTTAAGGGGATGCAGATTTAAAAATCTAGATCATGTCATTTAAACAGATCATATCCGCCCTTCAGAAGTGTTTCTGCCAACTCCATAAATTTGTGACTCCCACACTACAAATTAATGTCCATGGGATCGCAAAAATGAGGCCTGTTTGAATTCTACTCCACATTAATTACAAATGGTTTTGCTGAGTTCACATTTCCCACCATCCTCCCACTGGCAGCAAAAATGGGAACTGTTGCAATTCGACCCAATGTCTTGTCTTCACACTGGACACCCTCCACCATCTTGTGTGGCACTATCACAAAGCGGAATAGCTTCAGAACAAATCTAGCAGCTCAAAAATGAGCATCCATGAGGTGTTGTGGGCCATTAGCAGCAGCAGAATTGCACTCAAAACACAATCTGTAACCTCGTGGCCTGGCATATCCCCCACTCTGCCATTACCACCAATGAGGAGATCAACCTGGTTCAGTAATGAGTGCAGGAAGGCATGCCAGGGGCAACGCCAGGCATTCCTAACAATGAGATGTCAACCTGATGAAGTGACAGCATTCCCTGAATGCTGAACTGCAGAAGTAGAAGTCGGAACTAGTTCATGGATCTAAGCTCTGCAGTCCTGCCACATCCAGTTATGAATGATGGTGGACACTTGGGGTGGGGGGTGGGGGGGTGGGGGGTGGGGGGTGGGGGGGGTGGGGGGTGGGGTGGGGGGTGGGGGGTGGTGGGGTGGGGGGGGTGGGGGGTGGGGTGGGGGGGGTGGGGGGGGTGGGGTGGGGGGTGGTGGGGTGGGGGGGCGGGGGGTGGGGGGGTGGGTGGGGGGGTGGGTGGGGGGGGGTGGGGGGTGGTGGGGGGGCTGGGTGCGGTACCATCTACAAAACGCACTGCAGGAACTCAGTAAGGCTCCTTAGGTAACACCTAAATCCACAACTGCTACAACCTAGAACGATAACTGCAGCAGACACCTGGGGACATCACCACCTGGAAGTTCCCCTCAAAGACGCTCACTCTCCTGACTTGGAAATATAGGACTGTTCCTTCACTGTTGCTGGGTCAAAATCCTGGAACTCCCTCCCTAACAGCATTGTGGGTGTGCGTACACCTCAGGGAATGTAGAGGTTCAAGATGGCACCTCACCACCACCTTCTCAAGGGCAATGAGGGATGGGCAATAAATACTGGCCCAGCCAGCGATGCTCACATGGTACGGAAGAATAATAAATCTTATTTTATTGTCGCATCTCCACAAGCATTTCCAAAGAGATTTTGTTACAATAACACGTTGCACTTGGTGAAATTTGAATGAACCTGCTGAAATGTGTCTTCTCGTTGAGCAACTATTCTGGACCTCCTTTCAGCATTTCACTGAGCTTTTGCTGAATATCTCATACGACTTGGTGAGAAATGTTCTTCCATTGTGCTTCCACCAAAAGGCTCGGTATATTTAATTACATATGAGGTATTATACAAGTTGTTGTACACAGAAATGTACATTTAAACATACACAGGCATACAAAGATACCATATGCATATATGGGGAGGTGGTGGTATCGTGGTATTGTCACTGGATTAGTAATCCAGAGACTCAGGGTGATGCTCTGGGGACCAGGGTTTGAATCCCTCCACGGCAGATCCATGAAAAATTAAAGGCCGATTGATGACCATGAAACCATTGTCATAAAAACCCATATCCTTCAGGGAAGGAAATCTGCTGTCCTTACCTGATTTGGCCTACATATGACTCCAGACCCACAGCCTGCCCTCTGAAATGACCAAGCGAGCCACTCAGTTCAAGGGTAATTAGGGATGGGCTACATCCAGTGGATAAAACAAAGTACACACAGGTACATACTCGTGCACACAAGTGCATCCAGGCCTGAGTGCACAGATCTCCTCCCAGCAACAAGAGGAGAATAGCAGTTACTCAGGCCAGCAGTTGAAACAAACCCTTTCATAAGGTCGGGGTGTCCACCCAAAGGGCATCAGTGGTGTGGGATTAACAGAATGTGATGGAAATATTCAGTGGGCCTGGCATCCCCTGTGGAGGGAGTTAATGTTTCATCTCAAGGAATTTTCATCAGCCCTCCCATTCAGATTTCCAGCATCTGCAGCATTTTATTATTATTATTAGGTTCAATCACTATTCCTCCTTTTACTTTGTCTTGTTTGCTGCCAGGAAGAGCTAGTTTTACGGTAAAGTTATATATAAATTCCTTCTGCCCTGATTTCAGGCTCTTGCAGACCTAAGTTATACTAACAGTGGTTAGCATTGCTACCTCACAGTGCCAGAGACCTAGGTTCAATTTCCCGCTTGGGTCACTGCCTGTGTGGAGTTTGCACATTCTCCCCATGTCTGCGTGGGTTTCCTCCGGGTGCTCCAGTTTCCTCCGACAGTCTGAAAGACGTGCTAGTTAGGTGGATTGGCTATGCTAAATTGCTCCTTGGGGGATTGGCAGGGTAAATGTGTGGGGTTACGGGAATATGCCCTGGGTGGGATTGTGGTCGGTGCAGACTCGATGGGCCAAATGGCTTCCTTCTGCACTGTAGGGATTCAATGATAGCTCCAAACTGGTGTCAAGCTCGGCAAAAGAGAATTAACTGCCTCCCAAATCCCAGGTAAAATTTTGAAGGGTATAATTTTATGTTTCCTCCCAGCGGTGGGATTTTCCAGTCCCGCCGAAGCCAATGGAGTTTTGTGCAGCTTGTCTTCCGCATTCTCCAGCTCCGGCGCAACAGGGCCATAAAAATTCTGCCCAATGTGTCCGCTTGATTTAGTTGTTAAAATTCTGCTCTCATAGATTGGACAATTAGGGATTTGAGCTCCATGTGTTTTGGCACTGGGCTGAGATTAGGGTTCAGGAATGTGGTGTTATCACACTGCCCTTACCTTGAGAGGTTCATAAGGAGCATAGGAACAGCAGTCCGCCATGCAGCACCTCCAAACCCCTGAGTAAACACTCTGTTTCTCTTTGCTTTCCAGGATTACACTGTCAACGTCCACCAGAACCATGTGGGTGAGCAAACTCGTGGCCGTTATTAGCCTCCTGCTTGTTGTCGCGGCAGCCGAGGAGAAGTTGAGTGAACATGCCACCACCCTGGCAGATAGCAGTGTCAAACTGGGCCTCAACCTCTACCTCACCATGGCCAAGGACAAGGGCTCCGAGAACATCCTGATCTCTCCTGTGGTGGTCGCTTCTTCCCTGGGGTTGGTGTCACTCGGTGCCAAGGACCCGACCGCGAGTGAGGCTAAGGCGCTGCTTGACATGAGCAAGGTCCAAGACGACAAGCTCCACTCGGCGCTTTCCCAGCTGCTAGCTGAGGTCAGCAATTCCACGGCACGCAACGTGACCTGGAGAATGGGCAATCGGCTGTACGGGCCAACCTCGGTCAACTTCGCCGAGGACTTTGTGAAGAAGAGCAAGAAGCACTACAACTACGAGCCTTCCAAGATCAACTTCAGGGATAAGAAGGGTGCCCTGAAGTCCATCAATGAGTGGGCAGCAGAAACCACTGAGGGCAAGCTGCCCGAGGTTACCAAAGACCTGTCGAAAACCGATGGAGCCATGATCATCAATGCAATGTTCTTCAAACGTATGTGGCTATTCATAGGGCTTACAATTGGGCCATTAGTTTCAACCCATTACTCTTGTACAAATAGATCAATTAAATTCACTACATTTCCTTTTCTTTTACAGCGCACTGGAATGAAAAATTTCACCACAAGATGGTAGACCAGCGTAGTTTCATGGTGACCCGCTCTTTAACAATTGGGATTGACATGATGCACCGTACAGGTATGTCTCCTCCAGCTGCCATTTCTCCGCTTGTTCAAGTGGGCAATGAAGGGAGGTGTCTTTGTATTCCTGAGGGATGGAGACTCGGGGAGTTCAGTGAGCGGTTTGACCAGGCCTCCTCCAGCCTTGTAGACCTCAGCTGGGATAGCATCAGTTCCTGGAGTTGTGCTGCTGGACAGGAGTTTAATTGCGTTCCTTGTTTCTGACAGTGTGGGAGGGTCATCGAGAGGGAAGTTGATGGCAACTGGTGGCAGACTGTTGATTTCCTCTTTATTGAAGATTCCCGGCTTGGGTCACTGTCTGTGTAGAGTTTGCACATTCTCCTCGTGTCTGCGTGGGTTTCCTCCGGGTGCTCCGGTTTCCTCCCACAGTCCAAAGATGTGCGGGTTAGGTTGATTGGCCAGGTTAAAAATTGCCCCTTAGAGTCCTGAGATGCGTAGGTTAGAGGGATTAGCGGGTAAATATGTAGGGGTAGGGCCTGTGGTCGGTGCAGACTCGATGGGCCGAATGGCCTCCTTCTGCACTGTAGGGTTTCTATGATTCTATGAAGGCCAATTTGAGGATGTGGTTAAAGTGCTCTGTCCATCTTTCTAGAATTTAAACTTTTTTTGTTGGCACTGAGGATTAGCGATGAAGCAGCAGACCAGTGTCTGGACAGATCTCACATAATCTCTTCCACTCTTTGCGATCTGCATATAATGACATTCGATTGTTTTCTGATTCAGCGCAGTGTCTTGCATCTTTGAGTTTGGATGTTCCTGTGGCTGTTTTGGTCGGCATTGAGCTTGGATAGTGATGACTTGTCATTGAGGTTAATCCTATAGAGGCGATGTTTCTCCTACAGTAGTTTCTAGATTACCTCATTATTTCTGTCGAACCAATCTTGATGTTTACAAGAGGCAGGGGCAAGGGTCTATTGAGCAGTGGAGTATGCTATATCACCGAATGTCGCCCAGCTATCCTCAATGCAGCAAACTCCATTTTCACTGCACACAGGGGACTCTCGGGTTTCTCCGAGAAAGATTCCTTCATGACTGCCTGTTTGAGCGTTGGGTCATTGAGGCCCTTCTAGACCTTCATTCCCTGGGGGCGTCCAGCGGGATAGATCTTGATGCTTAGTGTTGAAATGATAAGATGATGGCCAGTCCAGCAGTCAGTGTGGCACATGGCTTTAATTACATCCTGTCTGTCTCTCTGCCTGGTGATGATATAGCCTGTTAGATGCCAATGATTAGCAAGGGGATGCGTCCAAGACAGATTGTTGTGATTAGGGTGGGAGCAAACTGTCGGTGATGAAAAGGTGATGCTCAGCACATATCTTTCACAAGAGAAGGCCATTGGCTATTACAGCTGCCAAACCTATGTTTTATGTTGACTCCTCCAATGCCTGGTGATTTGCAAAAACATTTACAATGAAGACACCAAGAATATTTAGCTTGTCTGGCTTGGCACAGCAACTGTTAAGGAGTGGAGGTCATCGTAGGATTTCTTCTCCACCTCATCAGGGTTGGTCATGGTAGGGGGTGTACACATTGAGAGTTGCTTACCTGTTGCTGTGCAGGAAGGGGTTAGGCACAACTAGACCGTTATGAACACCATTGAAAAGACAAATCAATGTACCAATGAGCTGGTTCATAACCAACTGCACGCGGTCGTTCCTTTCCATGGCCATCCAATAGATTGTGTAACCTGCACCGATTTCCTTGAGCTGGCCTATTCAGGTAGACGAGTCTCACTGAGGACGGCGATTATGGACATTGTACCCAGCCAACTGTCTACCAACAAGAGAGGCCTGCCAGCTGTGGTGTTGTCATGAGGGTGCAAATATATTCCATGCACCAATGGTGACTGATGCCACCTTTACTTTCTATTTTGAGTTGATGGCAGTTGCACCTTCAGACCAGGTAGGTGAAGCAGGCAATGTTTCGGGCACCGTTTTTATGAGTGAGGTGAGCAGTGTGGTCCAGTGCAGGGCTGGTCAGTCTCTCAAGGCTGCTGAGTTCTGCTTCCTCATTCCTTCCTGCTTCGACATCACCCGCCCCCCCCCCCGCCACAGGACTTGTAATGGATACATGGAATCTTACAGCACAGAAAGACGATTCCGTTTCTGTGCTGGACCTTTGATAGGCTCGCTGGGTGCTCTGGTTTCCTCCCACACTCCAAAGGACATGCTGGTGAGGTGCACTGGCCATGCTAAATTCTCCCTCAGTGTACCCGAACAGGCGACGGAGTGTGGCAACTAGGGGATTTTCACAGTAACTTCATTGCAGTGTTAATGTAAGCCTACTTGTGACAAATAAATTTTAATAATTAGCTGCAATTGGACAGTCTTCCCCATTTCCCTGGTATTTTGTCTGTCAAGAATTTATCCAATTTCCTTTTGAAGGTTCTTATTGAATGTGCTTCCGCCGCCCTTTCAGTCAGTATGTTCCTGATCATAACAACTCGCTGTGTAAAATTGTTCTTCTTGCTTACCCAGTGCTTCTTTTACCATCTTAAATCTGTGTCCCTCTGGTTACTGACCCTTCTGTCACTGGAAACGGTTTCTCCTGATTTATTCAATCAAAACCCTTCAAGGTTTTCAACACTTCATTGAAATATTCTTTCTTTTCTCTTCCACTTCAGGTCTATATAACTTCTATAAGGATGAAAGCAACCAGGTGAACATCCTGGAAATGCCCCTAGCTCACCAGTTGTCCAGCATGGTCTTCATCATGCCTTACTACCTGCAGCCTCTGGACAAACTGGAGAAACTGCTGACCAAGGAACAGATCAGCACCTGGTTGGGCAAGCTTCAAAAGCAGGCAGTGGCCATCTCCTTGCCAAAAGTCAAGCTGGGGGTTAGCCACGAGCTTCAGGTAAGCCGTAGATGATAAAGAAAGAGGCCCAATCTCACCCAGATGCCAATCGCACACCCCAGACCCAGAAACTTACCTTAAAAATCTACCTTCCTTCTGTTTGCTGTTCGTCCAATCCACAGGTTCATTCATTTGTGACAGGTGACCAATGGTGGGAGAGTTTGAAAGTGGGTGGCTGGATGAGTGATGAGATGTCTCAGATGAAGTCCAGCCTGGGTTGGCTACTGCCAATCCATTGGCAGTGCTGGCAGTCTTGTGGCTCAGTGGGTCACACGCTTGCCACTGAGCCTGAAGCTCCGAGTTCAAGCCCAAATACAGGACTTGTTGGCCATGGAAGGGGTGTAGGGCAGTATGGTGACACAGTGGTTAGCACTGCTGCCTCACAGCGCCAGGGACCCAGGCTCAATTCCAGCCTTGGGTCACTGTCTGCGTGGAGTCTGCATGTTCTCCCCGTGTCTGCGTGGGTTTCCTCCAGGTGCTCTGGTTTCCTCCCACAGTCCAAAGTTAGGCTGATTGGCTGTCCTAAATTGCCCCTTAGTGTCAGGTGGATTAGCGGGGTAAATATGTGGGTTTACGGGGGTAGGGGCTGGGTGGGTTTGTTGTTGGTGCAGACTTGATGGACAAAATGGCCTCCTTCTGCGCTGTAGGGATTCTGTGATTCTGGTTCAACAGGTTGATAATCAGTCTGCTAACCCTTCCAACACATCTCCACTATTCCCCAAAGGGAACAAAGTGAATGTGAACATACAAATAGTCAAGTCCAAATGGAACAGGGAAGACCATTGAGGTGTACAAGATTGAGGGGCACGGACAGAGTGGATAAGGAGCAGCTGTTCCCCTTAGTTGAAGGGTCAGTGAGCAGATTCAAGGTGAGGGGCAGGAGGATGTTTAGGGGGAATGTGAGGAAAAACCTTTTTACCCAGAGGGTGGTGATGGTCTAGAGCGCGCTGCCTGGGAGGGTGCTGGAGGTGGGTTGCCTCATATCTTCTAAAAAGTACCTGGATGAGCACTTGGCACATCGTAACATTCAAGGCTATGGGCCAAGTGCTGGCAGATGGGATTAGGTGAAAGGTCAGGTGTTACTCGTGTGCCGGTGCAGACTCGATGGGCCGAAGGGCCTCTTCTGCACTGTATGATTCTACATTTCTAAGTGGCAGAGCTAAGTGTTGACTGTTTTGTCCCAGATTATGTTCAGCTTTTTGAGTGTTGTCCACACTGCATCCATTCAGGAACATTATTGAATTAAGCTGTTAGTAATGCAGAGAAGTGTGAGGTAATTTATTTCAGCAGGATGAATATGGGGAGGGGATATAAATTAAAGGGAGAAATTCTGAAGGAGGTGCAGGGACAGAGGGACCACAGTGTAAATGTATATGTCATTGAACGTGACAGGGCATGTTGAGAGCACAGCTAATAAAGCACATAGTATCTGAGGCCTTATTAATCGGAGCGTAGAGTACACGAGTAAGGAGGTCATGTTGAATTTGTACAAGACACTAGTTAGCCCTCATATGGAGGAGTGAATCCAGTTCTGGGTGTCGTACTTGAGGAAGGATGTGAAGGCATTGCAGAGAGTACAGAGGGGATTTACAAGAAAGATTCCAGGGATAGGGAACTGTAGCTATGAGGATAGGTTGGAGAGATTGGGACTGTTTACCTTGGAGGAAAGAAGGCTGAGAGGAGACTTGATAAGGGTATTGAAGATCCTGAGGCATATGGACAGGGAGCAACTACTCCCACTCAAGAGAGCATCAGGAACCAGATTCAAAATAAAAGGGTACAAGGTGTAAAAGAGATGTGAGGGGAGTTTTTTTTACCCAGAGGGTGGTCGGTGTCTGGAACAAATTTCCTGAGAGGGTAGTGCAGGCAGCTTCGATCGAGGTATTCATAAAGGAACTGGATTGCTTTCTGAAAAGAAAGAATGTGCAAGGTTATAGGGATAAGGCAAAGGTGTGGGACTGGGCAGAATGTTCTTTTAGAGAGCCAGTGCAGGCTCGATGGGCCGAATAGCCTCCAGCTGTGATAATCACATGATGGAATTCATTGCACTTTAGAAAGATGGTATTGGGTGCTATGGAAATATAAGTTGTCTTTTAGGGCTACATTAATAATTATCCTTGAAAGTAAAATACTGCGGATGCTGGAAACCTGAAATAAAAACAGAAAATGCTGGAAAAACTCAGCAGGTCTGGCAGAATTTGTGGAGAGAGAAACACTTTCTATAGTTCTGAAGAAGAACCATACTGACTCAAAACATTAACTTTATTCCTCTCTCCAAGGTTGCTGCCAGACCTGCTGAGTTTAACCAGCATTTTCTGTTTGTATTCATAGAATCATAGAATCCCACAGTGCAGAAGGAAGCCATTCAGCCCATCGAGTCTGCACTGACCACAACCCCACGCAGGCCCTCTCCCCATAACCCTCTGCATTTACCCTCTAGTCCCCCGACACTAATTGAGGTTAATCCTATAGAGGCGATGTTTGAATCGAATGAGAGAGAGTAATCGTGAAGTTAAGACGAGGTCAGGGTGGGATCGAATATTTCACACAGAAGGAAGTGGAAATCTAGCACTATCTCCCTCCGCGAGCCTGCTCCCCTCTAAAAGGGAGCGGTTTCTGGGATGGGTTAATGGGGTTGAGTCAGGTTGGGCTATCGACCGATATGGACTCAATGGAATCCTGGGGCAGATCTAGCTGAGTGATGGAGCAGGCTCGAGGATTTGAGTCGACTCGTGTTCCTGCACCGGTTATCAGCTATGTTCATGTTTATTTTGCATTTAGAAACACTTGGCCAGTATTGGCTTGACCACAGCGGTCGACAAAAGTAAAGCCGACTTGTCCAAAATCTCCGGGAAGAAGGATCTGTACCTGGCCAACGTCCTCCATGCTGCCGCCCTGGAATGGAGCACTGACGGGAACCCATACGACGCCTTCATCTACAGCCGAGAGGAGCTGAAGAATCCCGAAATCTTCTACGCTGATCACCCATTCTTCTTCTTGGTCAAGGACAAAAAGACTAACTCAATCCTCTTCATCGGGCGGCTGGTGAAGCCGGAGGGCAGCAAAATGCATGATGAATTGTAGCCTCAGTTGGTTTCAGTCCTTGAGACACAGATGATGTGGTCAATGCTCCAAATGCAACATGTTCTTACATTGTTTATTTTTTTAAATGCCAACTATTCTATCTTATCAGGTTGACATCCTAGTCTTTGGGTTCGAGTGTTAGTTGTTCAGGAATGACCATCTCCAACCCCAATTCAGTAGGATATTACTGGCCAGTGAACCAAAGGTAACTGGGGCTTCCAGCTTCTCGCTGGCTCCACACAATATTTGCACTGAAACTGGATGATTACTACTTCCAGCCCAGTACGACTGCACTTAAAATCAGAGGCAAGGATGGGCAGCACGGTGGCACAGCGGTTAGCACTGCTGCCTCACAGTGCCAGGGATCCGGGTTCGATTCCAGCCTTGGGTCACTGTCTGTGTGGAGTTTGCGCGTTCTCCCCATGCCTGCATGGGTTTCCTCCGGGTGTTTCGGTTTCCTCCAACAGTCCAAAGATGTGCGGGTTAGGTGAATTGGCCATGCTAAATTGCCCCTTAGTGTCCAAAGATGTGCAGGTTAGTGGATTGGCCATGATCAATGTGTAGGGTACCAGGGAAAGGGCAGGGGAGTATGCTATGGTAGTGTGCTCTTTCAGAGGGTCAGTGCAGACTCGATGGGCCAAATGGCTTCCTGCACTATAGGAATTCTATTTTTAAAAATGGGACCGAAAACTACATAAAATCAAGTCAAACTAACAGCACAGGAACAGGCCATTCAGCCCAACTGGTGTCTGCCATGATTTCTGCTCCTCACAAGCCTCCTCCCACCCTGTTTAATCCCCAGCTATCGCCATATCCATCTAAACCTTTCCCCTTCAATTATATCGAGCTTTACATCAACTGTTGCATCTGAGAGTGACTTCCACATTCTCACCACTCCTTGGAAACAGAAGTTTCTCCTGAATTTCCCATGAGTTGCTGTCCTATATTGTTTTTATAAAACGAGTTGACCACTCCTGCAAAGGTTTGATTTGAAATATTTTGATTTTACCCTCAGCCTTTCCTTTTTTTCTGTGGAATCCATCCTGAGAGGTTCACATTCTTCATGGAGTGGTGGGAATGTTGGAACAGTTTGAACGCAGCAAGCTGGCCGTCACGGGGGATCTGAGCTGACATTTTCATCCTTAGTCCACTTGAAGTGTGATAAATGCCCACAGCAGAATTCTGAATTTAGCAGTTCCGTGGCCTTTGTCTTCAGGGAGCAATTGACACTTTTATAAATGTTGGCTGCAGTGTGGGCAACCATTCGATTACTGGTTGGGGTTAGCTGAGGTGACTCACTGAATCAGTCTAGTTGTATCATGTTAGAAATTGCCGTACAGCCTGGTCCTTATTGGTGTTTATGTTCCACAAGAGCTTCCATCCACCCAATTTCATCTCATCCCAATAACTTAAATCCTTTCTCCCTCACGTTTATCTAACCTCTCCTTAAATGGACCAATGCCATTCACCCCAGCTACTCCATGAGATAGAAAGTTCCACATTCTGGGTATAGAAATTTCACTTGGATTCACTCGTCACTATTTTATATTTGAGTCCCTGGTTTTGAACTTCCTACAAATGTTTTTTTTTAAGTAGTGCAACAGTAATAAGTAACCCAGGTAACAACACTGAAAGTACTCTCGCTGTCTCTGCTTGGAGAGGTGGAAGATATCCTTCAATCTATAATGGGACAATGGCTACTAGAACCACAATGATCAATGTGGTGAAGGAGATCCCAGCAAGAGAGATAATAAGTGCTGACCTGGTTTAGCATCAGGAAACCTCTTATATTCGGGTGACATCCCATGGGTTTCTAGCACTCTCGAAGGGTTGGTGGCTTTCTGGATTTCAAGCTTGGAAAAGCCCACTGGATAAAGAACACAATAGTGATGGAAAATTACAGTTCACAGAGGGAGTCTGAGTTGCATTTGGAATAGTGATAGTGGAGTCCATAACATTCTTCCCATCACATGGCAATCTCTTCCAGCAATTAGTCGATTTTGATTTGATTTATTATTGTCACATGTATTGGTACACAGTGAAAAGTATTGTTTCTTGCGCGCTATACAGACAAAGCACACCGTTCATAGAGAAGGAAAGGAGAGAGTGCAGAATGTAGTGTTAAAGTCATAGCTAGGGTGTAGAGAAAGATCAACTTAGTGCGAGGTAAGTCTATTCAAAGGTCTGACGGCAGCAGGGAAGAAGCTGTTCTTGAGTCGGTTGGTACGTGACCTCAGACTTTTGCATCATTTTCCCGATGGATGAAATTGGAACAGAGAATGTCCGGGGTGCGCGGGGTCCTTGATTATGCTGGCTGCTTTGCCAAGGCAGCAGGAAATGTAGACAGTGTCAGTGGGGGAGGTTGGTTTGAGTGATGGACTGGGCTTTGTTCACAAACTTTTGTAGTTTCTTGTGGTTCTGGACAGAGCAGAGGCCATACCAAGCTGTGATACAACCAGAAAGAATGCTTTCTATGGTGCATCTGTAGGAGTTGGTGAGAGTTGTAGTGGACATACCAAATTTCCTTAGCCTCCTGAGAAAGTAGCATGTTGTGGACTCCACTATCCAGAGCTCTAGACTACAACATACATGTATAATTAGCATGGTGTGGAAGGATTTTACAGGTTGACATTCAATCTGTTTGGCCACGTTAAGACCGCAGCTTCCTTGAACATCAAGTCTTGGAGTGGGACTCGAAGCCAGAGTTTCTGGCTCAGAGGCAGCGATGCAACCCACTGCACCACAAGACCTCCCATAAAGAAGACAGAGCAGTCCCAAATTGTTTCTTTAAAATAAAAATCCTTTCCTGTTTCTGCAAAACTGTCTGGGGCTGAGCAAGAACAGGGCTTAATCAGTTTGCATTGTGAACAGTTGATCTGCATCTTGCAAAGGGGTTGATGACACATAGATTGAAAGAAGGTTCTATCATCGATCTACCCGTTGACTGACACTGGATGTCCACATGTTGCAGAACTTCCCGGACCACACATCTGTGTAGATGGATTTGTGGCAACTGTTACAACAGCTGTGGGGCTACTTTCTGCTTCTGTTTTACAATAAAATTTGAAATAACAAACCTCCTTTCTGTCGTACTGTATTTTTGTCTCAACGAGAAGTTGACGGTGAGGGTACAGTTTGCGGGAGGGAAACTTCGTCAATGATCATTCGGTTCAGTAGGTTCACCATCGAGTCATAGCGGTTTACAGCATGGAAACAGGCCCTTCGGCCCAAATCGTCCATGCTGCCCTTTATTTTAAACCCCTAAGCTAGTCCCAATTGTCCGCATTTGGCCCATATCCCTCTATACCCATCTTACCCATGTAACTGACTAAATGCTTTTTAAAAGGCAAAATTGTAGCCGCCTCTACTACTACCTCTGGCAGCTTATTCCAGACACTCACCACCCTCTGTGTGAAAAAATTGCCCCTCTGGACACTTTTGTATCTTTCCCCTGTCACCTTAAACCTATGCCCTCTAGTTTTAGACTCCCCTACCTTTGGGAAAAGATATTGACTATCTAGCTGATCTATGCCCCTCATTATTTTATAGACCTCTATAAGATCACCCCTCTGCCGCCTACGCTCCAGAGAAAAAAGTCCCAGTCTATCCAGCCTCTCCTTATAACTCAACTTATAACTCAAACCATCAAGTCCCGGTAGCATCCTAGTAAATCTCTTCTGCACTCTTTCTAGTTTAATAATATCTTTCTATAATAGGGTGACCAGAACTGTACACAGTATTCCAAGTGTGGCCATACCAATGTCTTGTACAACTTCAACAAGACGTCCCAACTCCTGTATTCAATGTATTCACCGGTTCTGGAAAGCCAGCATGGATCTGATCAATGAGGGCTGAAATACAGAGGTTCAGCATCAGTGGGCAATGGGAATGCAAGAAGTTGAACTAATTCAACTCCCATTTTCCTCCCAACCAAAATCTCTCTCTTGAATATACTCATGATGTGGAGATGCCAGCGTTGGACTGGGGTGAACACAGTAAGAAGTCTCACAACACCAGGTTAAAGTCCAACAGGTTTATTTGGTAGCAAATACCATAAGCATTCGGAGCGTCGCTCCTTCGTCAGATGGAGTGGAAATGTGCTCTCAAACAGTGCACAGACACAGAAATCAAGTTACAGAATACTACAGCGCAGAGTCGCTGAGCAGAAACTGATAGCCAAGTTCCGCACACATGAGGACGGCCTAAACCGGGATGTTGGATTTATGTCACATTATCAGTAACCCCCACAGCTTGCCTCCTGGGCTTGTAGAATCTCACTAGCTGTTCTGTCTGGAGACAATACACATCTCTTTAACCTGTGTTTAAAATGCTCCCTCCACCCACATTGTCTGTACCTTTAAGACCTGGCTGGCTGTAGGGATTCGCATTCTAATTAGTATTCTGTAACTTGATTTCTGTGTCTGTGCACTGTTTGAGAGCACATTTCCACTCCATCTGACGAAGGAGCAGCGCTCCGAAAGCTAATGGTATTTGCTACCAAATAAACCTGTTGGACTTTAACCTGGTGTTGTGAGACTTCTTATTGAATATATTCACCAGCTGAGTAGTGGCAGATCCTGGATTGAGAATTCCAAAGATTCTCAGTGTTCGGGCTCTCTGCTGCTGAAGGCCGCAGTCAGGTTTCCACACTCATGACAACTTCTCTGCTACTAGACCACTTATCAATGTCTTTTTCACTTCCAGACTCATCTGATTAGTTTGAGGGGTGACATGATAGAAGTCAACAAGATTATGAAGGGCATGGACAGAGTGGATAGTCAGAAGCTTTTTCCCAGGGTGGAAGAGGGGGCATAGGTTTAAGGTGCGAGGGGCAAGGTTTAAAGGAGATGTACGAGGCAGATTTTTTACACAGAGAGTAGTGGTTGCCTGGAACTCGTTGCCGGGGGAGGTAGTAGAAACGGATACGGTAGTGACTTTTAAGGGGCGTCTGGACAAATACATGAATAGGATGAGAGTAGAGGGATATGGTCCCCAGAAGGGGAAGGGATTTTAATTCAGTGGGGCAGCATGGTCGGTGCAGGCTTGGAGGGCCGAAGGGCCTGTTCCTGTGCTGTAATTTCCTTTGCTCTTATTCCAATGTTCAACCTTCAGCTGGTCATCCTCCACCTCCTGTAAACCTCAGCATTCCAGAAATCGGCTTACTCTCATTCAACCATTCCCCATCTCCATTCGCTTCCTATTCCGCAATGCCTCAAATTTACAATTCTTCATCGTGGGCAGGCTGCAGAGGAACAAATCTGCGGGAAATTAGCGAGCGATGCAAACATTGTTGAGTAGCTTTCATAGGGAACTTTAATTATCTGACTGTAGTCTGGGACAGTGGCAATGTAAAGAGTGGAGAGGGGCAACTGTTTCTCGATGGTTCAGGAAAATAATCCACAGCTGTATGTGTCCAGTCCAACAAGAAAGAATACACTTTTGGATCTGTTTCTAGGAACTGAGGTGGACCAAGTAGATCAAATGTCAGTGGGGGAAGACACATTTAAGACACAGTGATTTTTAAATTTTTTTTTAGGTTTATTTATTAATGTCACAAGTAGGTTTACATCAACACTGCAATGAAGTTACTGTGAAAATCCCCTCGTCGCCACACTCTGGCGCCTGTTCGGGACACTGAGGGAGAATTTAGCATGGCCAATGCACCCTAACCAGCATGTCTTTCAGACTGTGGGAGCACCCGGAGGAAACCCACGCAGACATGGGGAGAATGTGCAGACTCCACATAGACAATGACCCAAGCTGGGAATCAAATTCAGGTCTTCAGGTCTTGGAGCGATGGAGGTTGAGGGGAAACCTGATAGAAGTCTACAAGATCATGAGAGGCATCGACAGAGTGGATAGTCAGAAGCTTTTTCCCAGGGTGGAAGAGTCAATTACTAGGGGGCACAGGGTTTAAGGTGCGAGGGGCAAGGTTTAAAAGAGATGTACGAGGCAGATTTTTTACACAGAGAGTGGTGGGTGCCTGGAACTCGTTGCTGGGGGAAGTAGTCGAAGTGGATATGGTAGTGACCTTTAAGGGGCGTCTTGACAAGTACATGAATGAGATGGGAATAGAGGGATATGGTCCCCGGAAGGGTAGGGGGTTTTAGGGGCAGCATGGTTGGTGCAGGCTTGGAGGGCCGAAGGGCCTGTTCCTGTGCTGTAATTTTCTTTGTTCTTTGTTCTTTGTTCATTGTTTCATAAGGTTCAGGATGATGGAAGAAAAGGAGAATGGGCAATCCAGAGTAAAAATAATTAACTGGAGAGAGCTGACTTCAATAGGGGCAAGAACAGAGCGGGGTCGGTTAGATTGGAACAAAAGGTTGGCAGGAAAAACTGGAGCTGAACAATTGACTCCCCTCAAAATGGAAATGGTCCAGACACAGTCTAGATATATTCCCTCGAAAGAGAAAAGGACAGAACATAGAACATAGAACATTACAGCGCAGTACAGGCCCTTCGGCCCTCGATATTGCGCCGACCAGTGGAACCAATCTAAAGCCCATCTAACCTACAATATTCCAATATCATCCATATGTTTATCCAATAACCATTTAAATGCTCTTAATGTTGGCGAGTCCACTACTGCTGCAGGCAGGGCATTCCACGTCCTTACTACTCTCTGAGTAAAGAACCTACCTCTGACATCTGTCCTATATCTATCACCCCTCAATTTAAAGCTATGTCCCCTCGTGCTAGCCAACACCATCCGAGGAAAAAGGCTCTCACTATCCACCCTATCTAATCCTCTGATCATCTTATATGCCTCGATTAAGTCACCTCTTAACCTTCTTCTAATGAAAACAGCCTCAAGTCCCTCAGCCTTTCCTCATAAGACCTTCCCACCATACCAGGCAACATCCTGGTAAATCTCCTCTGCACCCTTTCCAATGCTTCCACATCCTTCCTATAATGCGGCGACCAGAACTGTACGCAATACTCCAAGTGCGGCCGCACCAGAGTTTTGAACAGCTGCAACATGACCTCATGGCTCCGAAACTCAATCCCTCCACCAATAAAAGCTAACACACCGTACGCCTTCTTAACAACCCTATCAACCTGGGTGCCAACTTTCAGGGATCTATGCACATGGACACCGAGATCTCTCTGCTCATCCACAGTACCAAGTATTCTACCATTATCCCAGTATTCTGTATTCCTGTTACTCCTTCCAAAGTGAATCACCTCACACTTTTCCGCATTAAACTCCATTTGCCACCTCTCAGCCCAGCTCTTGAGCTTATCTATGTCCCTCTGTAACCGGCAACATCCTTCCGCACTGTCCACAACTCCACCGACTTTAGTGTCATCCGCAAATTTACTAACCCATCCTTCTACGCCCTCATCCAGGTCATTTATAAAAATGACAAACAGCAGTGGCCCCAAACAGATCCTTGCGGTACACCACTAGTAACTGAACTCCAGGATGAACAATTCCCATCAATCACCACCCCCTGTCTTCTTACAGCTAGCCAATTTCTGATCCAAACCGCTAAATCACCCTCAATCCCATGCCTCTGTATCTTCTGCAATAGCTTACCGTGGGGAACCTTATCAAACACTTTACTGAAATCCATATACACCACATCAACTGCTTTACCCTCATCCACCTCTATCCACCTCTTTGGTCACCTTCTCAAAGAACGCAATAAGGTTTGTGAGGCACGACCTACCCTTCACAAAACCGTGTTGACTATCCCTAATCAAATTCTTCCTTTCTAGATGATTATAAATCCTATCTCTTATAATCCTTTCCAAAACTTTGCCCACAACAGAAGTATGCTCACTGGTCTATAATTACCAGGGTTGTCTCTACTCCCCTTCTTGAACAAGGGGACAACATTTGCTATCCTCCAGTCTTCTGGCACTATTCCTGTGGACAATGACAACATAAAGATCAAAGCCAAAGGCTCTGCAATCTCCTCCCTAGCCTCCCAGAGAATCCTAGGATAAATCCCATCCGGCCCAGGGGACTTATCTATTTTCACACTTTCCAGAATTGCTAACACCTCCTCCTTATGAACCTCAATCCCATCTAGTCTAATAGCCTGTATCTCAGTATTCTCCTCGACAACATTGTCTTTTTCCTGTGTGAATACTGATGAAAAATATTCATTTAGTGCCTCTCCTATCTCTCCGGACTCCACGCACAACTTCCCACTACTGTCCTTGACTGGCCCTAATCTTACCCTAGTCATTCTTTTATTCCTGACATACCTATAGAAATCTTTAGGGTTTTCCTTGATCCTACCTGCCAAAGACTTCTCATGTCCCCTCCTGGCTCTTTTTAGCTCTCTCTTTAGGTCCTTCCTGGCTAACTTGTAAGTCTCAGGCGCCCTAACTGAGCCTTCACGTCTCATCTTTACATAAGTCTCCTTCTTCCTCTTCACAAGTGATTCAACTTCTTTAGTAAACCACGGTTCCCTCGCTCGACCACTTCCTCCCTGCCTGACAGGTACATACTTATCAAGGACACGCAGTAGCTGTTCCTTGAACAAGCTCCACATTTCAATTGTGCCCATCCCCTGCAGTTTCCTTCCACATCCTATGCATCCTAAATCACGCCTAATCACATCATAATTTCCTTTCCCCCAGCTATAACCCTTGCCCTGCGGTATATACCTATCCCTTTCCATCGCTAAAGTAAATGTAACCGAATTGTGGTCACTATCACCAAAGTGTTCACCTACCTCCAAATCTAACACCTGGCCTGGTTCATTACCCAGTACCAAATCCAATGTGGCCTCGCCTCTTGTTGGCCTATCTACATACTGTGTCAGGAAACCCTCCTGCACACATTGGACAAAAACTGACCCATCTAAAGTACTCGAACTATAGCTTTTCCAGTCAATATTTGTAAAGTTAAAGTCCCCCATAACAACTACCCTGTTACTTTCGCTCCTATCCAGAATCATCTTTGCAATCCTTTCCTCTACATCTCTGGAACTTTTCGGAGGCCTATAGAAAACTCACAACAGGGTGACCTCTCCTTTCCTGTTTCTAACCTCAGCCCACACTACCTCAGTAGACGAGTCCTCATCAAACGTCCTTTCTGCCACCGTAATACTGTCCTTGACTAACAATGCCACACCTCCCCCTCTTTTACCACCTTCCCTGATCTTAGGCGTTCAATAAGGTCCCCCATGCAAGGCTTCTAGAAAAAGTGAGAGGGCATGGGATCCAAGGGGCTGCTGCCCGGTGGATCCAGAAGCTAAAATAAAAACATAGCTGCTTTCTTTGGTGGGGAATGTTTATTGCCCTGGCTCACAGTTAACACTGCCCCCAACTCCTCAGTGTTCCAGCTCTCTCCATTTACATTATTATTGAATAAATCAATTAACAAACCAAAGAGGACAATTAACAAAACATCATTGTTTCTCGAGTCGGTCGGTGCGTGACCTCAGACTTTTGTATCTTTTTCCCGATGGAAGAAGGTGGAAGAGAGAATGTCCGGGGTGTGTGGGGTCCTTAATTATGCTGGCTGCTTTTCCCGAGGCAGCGGGAAGTGTAGACAGAGTCGATGGATGGGAGGCTGGTTACAAATACCCATTGTTTTTAATGTGATTGCCATTAAACCATTGACAATGTAATCAATGAGACATGAGAAACGGAAGCATCAGGATTTCCCCAGTACAAACACATTGCAATTAAATATGGATTAAATTTGTCCATTAATCAATAAAGTGTGACAAATATAAGTTTACAAGGATAAATGGGCTCCCAAACTGTCAATAGAAGCAGTTCCAAAGAGCAGTTTGTATAAGTGCGAGGGTTTTATAAATTAAGCACAGAAGCACAGAGGTTATGCTAAACAAAAACTGCCTCTTCACTATTTCCACCATCACCCCCCTCCCCCCCCCCCCCCCCCACACCTCCCCGCTGCATCCCCAGTGTGCACCAAACTCATGCGTTGAGATATCCCGGATTCATGAGAGGCGCCATATAAATGCGTGTTCTTTCCGTGGCCTTGAGCCCTCTCCCACATAACCCGCACTGCTGTAACTCACGATATCTGTATGTCCCAATGCACCCACCAGGTTCAATGCAAGTCCTTTTTCGAACCTTCAGCTATCTAAGCCTACACACTGGGATATTTTCCCTTGAGCTCCCGGATTCACTAATTTCATCCTGCCCTTAAAAACCGCCCGACAACCTATCTTCCGAAGGTGTGTCGTGTTCGCTTCACCAAGTTTTTATCCTTAGATTCCTCATTCCCCCTCTTTAATGTGTACAGCACAAATGGTAAGTCATTTGCACTGTGTATCTATAGCACCCTCCTGTGGTGATCACATGATATGGCAGCTGTTAGAGGAGATGAGAAACTCCGAGGTATAATATGAAGTTCGCCTAGACCCGAACTGTTTTTGATTTTGGCGAGCATCTGGAATTTCGCTCCAGGTAAGAGTCAATTGAACCACTCAGAAACTTTAATTAAAATGAACTTTATTTAAAAACACGGTTAGGATATAACAAAAGGAATTATCATAACTTTGATCAATTAAAATATTTAAACATGACCAAGTATAATTCTTAACAGCTATCCATCTCTGTTGTTCCAATTTCAGCAATATCCCCATGGAGATGAATCATATTTCAGAATCAGTTAGCACCAAAAGCAGCTTTGTTAGATTTCCAGCCTTTCAACCCTTCTGGACAGATACAGAAAGACCTTTTGAATCCCCTAAAGCAATTTCCAAAGAAGGATATAAGAGCATAAGAACTAGGAGCAGGAGTAGGCCATCTGGCCCTCGAGCCTGCTCCGCCATTCAATAAGATCATGGCTGATCTTTTTGTGGACTCAGCTCGCCCGCCCGCTCACCATAACCCTTAATTCCTTCACTGTTCAAAACTTTATCTACCCTTGCCTTAAAAACATTCAATGAGGTAGCCTCAACTGCTTCACGGGGCAGGGAATTCCACAGATTCACAACCCTTTGTGTGAAGAAGTTCCTCCTCAACTCCTCAGCCGTACACAGGAGGGAGCGAATAGAATGGAGCGCATCAGGGAGCACCTCTTGCCAACGGGAGACTGGAAGACCTTTTGACTTCAACGCCAGT
This sequence comes from Mustelus asterias, assembly GCF_964213995.1. Taxonomy (NCBI): domain Eukaryota; kingdom Metazoa; phylum Chordata; class Chondrichthyes; order Carcharhiniformes; family Triakidae; genus Mustelus; species Mustelus asterias. The sequence goes on along the minus strand of NC_135810.1, from coordinate 121,284,914 downwards.
AAGACAGCATTCCAGACTGTAGCATTCTCGCGTTCCACCTGTCCGTTACCCCTAGGGTTGCAGCTCGTGGTCCTACTAGAGGCAATCCCGTATGAGAGCAGGAATTGCCTCAAGTCATCGCTCATGAACGACGAGCCCCTGTCGCTATGGATGTAGCTGGGGTACCCGAACAGGGTAAAGAGATCACGGAATGCCTTGATAACCGTGGCAGCGGATGTATCAGAGCAGGGAACAACAAAAGGGAACCGAGAGTACTCATCAATGATATTGAGGAAGTACACATTCCGATCTGTAGAGGGAAGGGGGCCCTTAAAATCGACACTCAGTCTCTCGAAGGGACGAGTGGCCTTGACTAAATGTGCCCGGTCAGGTCGGTAAAAGTGCGGTTTGCATTCCGCGCAAACCCGACAGCTCCTTGTTACTGACCTGACGTCCTCCAGGTTGCGGGCTTTTATAAAGTGGTAGAGCCGAGTGACCCCGGGATGGCACAGGTCATTATGGAGGGCGTGCAAATGGTCCTCCTGTATACTAGCGCATGTTCCACGCGAGAGGGCATCCGAGGGCTCATTGAGTTTCCCTGGACGATACATGATATCGTAGTTATAGGTGGAGAGTTCAATTCTCCACCGCAAGATCTTGTCATTCTTGATCTTGCCCCTCTGCGTGTTGTTAAACATGAACGCCACGGACCGCTGGTCCGTGATCAGGGTGAACCGTTTTCCCGCCAAGTAATGGCGCCAGTGCCTGACGGCCTCCACAATGGCCTGGGCCTCCTTTTCCACCGCTGAATGCTGAATTTCGGGGCCTTGGAGGGTGCGGGAAAAAAATGCGACGGGCCTGCCCGCCTGGTTAAGTGTGGCGGCCAGGGCGAAATCAGATGCATCGCTCTCCACCTGAAAAGGGATGGACTTGTCTACAGCGTGCATCGTGGCTTTCGCGATGTCGGCTTTCAATTTATCGAAGGCCAATCTGGCCTCTGGCGTTAAGGGAAAAGTCGTGGACTTAATGAGCGGACGGGATTTATCCGCGTAGTTGGGAACCCACTGCGCATAATAAGAGAAGAAGCCTAAGCATCTTCTCAGTGCTTTTGCACTAGCAGGTAAGGGAAGTTCAGAAAGGGGGCGCATACGGTCTGGATCAGGGCCAATGACCCCGTTTTAGAACATAGAAAGCCACAGCACAAACAGGCCCTTCGGCCCACAAGTTGCGCCGATCACATCCCCACCTCTAGGCCTATCTATAGCCCTCAATCCCATTAAATCCCATGTACTCATCCAGAAGTCTCTTAAAAGACCCCAACGAGTTTGCCTCCACCACCACCGACGTCAGCCGATTCCACTCACCCACCACCCTCTGAGTGAAAAACTTACCCCTGACATCTCCTCTGTACCTACCCCCCAGCACCTTAAACCTGTGTCCTCTCGTAGCAACCATTTCAGCCCTTGGAAATAGCCTCTGAGAGTCTACCCTATCCAGACCTCTCAACATCTTGTAAACCTCTATCAGGTCACCTCTCATCCTTCGTCTCTCCAGGGAGAAGAGGCCAAGCTCCCTCAACCTATCCTCATAAGGCATGCCCCCCAATCCAGGCAACATCCTTGTAAATCTCCTCTGCACCCTTTCAATGGCTTCAACATCTTTCCTGTAATGAGGTGACCAGAACTGCGCGCAGTACTCCAAGTGGGGTCTAACCAGGGTCCTATAAAGCTGCAGCATTATCTCCCGACTCCTAAACTCAATCCCTCGATTAATGAAGGCCAGTACGCCGTACGCCTTCTTGACCGCATCCTCCACCTGCGAGGCCGATTTAAGAGTCCTATGGACCCGGACCCCTAGGTCCTTCTGATCCTCTACACTGCTAAGAATGGTACCCTTCATATTATACTGCTGCTTCATCCCATTGGATCTGCCAAAATGGATCACCACACACTTATCCGGGTTGAAGTCCATCTGCCACTTCTCCGCCCAGTCTTGCATTCTATCTATGTCTCGCTGCAACTTCTGACATCCCTCCAAACTATCCACAACACCACCTACCTTGGTGTCGTCAGCAAACTTACCAACCCATCCCTCCACTTCCTCATCCAGGTCATTTATGAAAATGACAAACAGCAAGGGTCCCAGAACAGATCCCTGGGGCACTCCACTGGTCACTGACCTCCATGCAGAGAAAGACCCCTCCACAGCCACTCTCTGCCTTCTGCAGGCAAGCCAGTTCTGGATCCACAAGGCAACAGCCCCTTGGATCCCATGCCCTCTCACTTTCTCAAGAAGTCTTGCATGGGGGACCTTATCGAACGCCTTGCTGAAGTCCATATAGACCACATCCACCGCTCTTCCTTCGTCAATGTGTTTGGTCACATTTTCAAAGAACTCAACCAGGCTCGTAAGGCACGACCTGCCCTTGACAAAGCCGTGCTGACTACTTTTGATCATACTAAACTTCTCTAGATGATCATAAATCCTGTCTCTCAGGATCCTCTCCATCAACTTACCAACCACTGAGGTTAGACTCACCGGTCGGTAATTTCCCGGGCTGTCCCTGTTCCCTTTCTTGAATATAGGGACCACATCTGCAATCCTCCAATCCTCCGGAACCTCTCCCGTCTCCATCGACGATGCAAAGATCATCGCCAAAGGCTCCGCAATCTCCTCCCTCGCCTCCCACTGTAACCTGGGGTACATCCCATCCGGTCCTGGCGACTTACCAACCTTGATGCCATTCAATAGTTCCAACACATCCTCTTTCTTTATGTCCACATGCTCGATCCTTTCTGTCCACCGCAAACCAGCAGTACAACCACCCAGATCCCTTTCCACCGTGAATACCGAGGTAAAGTATTCATTAAGCAGCTCCGCCATTTCTAACAGTTCCGCACAAACTTTTCCCCCTTCACCTTTTAAGGGTCCTATGCCTTCACATCTCATCCTTTTACTCTTGACATATTTGTAGAAAGCCTTGGGATTCTCCTTAATCTTACCCGCCAAGGCCTTCTCATGACCCCTTCTCGCTCTCCTAATTTCCTTCTTAAGCTCCTTCCTACATCCCGTATACTCCTCTAAATCCTTAACACCTCCTAGCTCTCTGAACCTTCTGTACGCCTCTCTTTTCTTATTCACCAGGTTCATCACAACCTTCGTGCACCACGGTTCCCGTACCCTACCAACACCCCCCTGTCTCATCGGAATGTTGTCATGCAGAGCTCCAGACAAACATTCCTTGAAAATCCTCCACTTTCCTTCGGTACTTTTCCCCAAGAATGCCTCCTTCCAATTTACCCGTCTAATTTCCTCCCTGATGACACTGTATTTCCCTTTACTCCAGAGAAACACTTTCCTAGCCTGCCTGATCCTATCTCTTTCCAATGCTATCGTGAAGGAGATAGAATTATGATCGCTATCCCCAAGATGCTCACCCACCGAGAGATCCTCCAGCTGTCCAGGTTCATTAGCCAGCACCAGATCAAGTACAGCCTCTCCTCTAGTAGGCTTATCCACATACTGTAGGAAACTCTCCTGGACACACCTAACAAACTCCTCTCCATCCAAACCCCTAGCCCTAGGGATATTCCAATCTATGTTTGGGAAATTAAAATCTCCCATCACGACAACTCTGTTATTCCTACATCTCTCCAGGATCTGTTTCCCCATCTGCTCCTCAACATCTCTGTTACTATTGGGCGGCCTATAGAAAACACCCAGCAACGTTACCGACCCCTTCCTGTTCCTAACCTCCACCCACAGAGACTCCGTAGTCAATCCCTCCACGGCGTGCACCTTCTCTACAGCCGTGACACTATCCCTGATCAACAGTGCCACTCCCCCCCCTCTCTTGCCTCCCTCCCTGTCCTTCCTGAAACATCTAAAACCCGGCACCTGAAGCACCCAGTCCTGTCCCTGAGACATCCAAGTCTCCGTAATGGCCACCACATCACAATTCGAAGCAGCAATCCACGCTCTAAGCTCATCCACTTTATTCACTACACTCCTGGCATTAAAATAGACACATCTCAGACCTTCAGCCTGAGCACTTCCCTTCTCCATCACTCGTCTAACCTCCCTCTTACCCTGTTTACATTCCTTATCTATTTGCGAGCTAACCTCCTCGCTCTCAGTCCCCTCATTTCGATTCCCTCCCCCCAACCTTTCTAGTTTAAAGTCTCTCCAGTAGCCTTAGCCAACCTTCCCGCCAGGATATTGGTCCCCCTGGGATTCAAGTGCCACCCGTCTTTTTTAAACAGGTCACACCTGCCCCTAAAGAGGTCCCAATGATCCAAGTACCCAAATCCTTGTCCCTTGCTCCAGTCCCTCAGCCACGCATTCATTCTCCACCGATTCCTGTTCTCACTCTCCCGCGGCACAGGCAGCAATCCCGAGATTACTACCTTTGCATTCCTCTTTCTCAGCTGTCTACCTAACTCCCTATATTCTCTTTTCATGACCCCTTCCCTCTTCCTACCTATGTCAGCAGTACCTATGTCCACCACCTATGTCCGCCACGTATCCTAGGATGGCTAAACGGCGCGTACGAAACACACACTTCTCCCTGTTGTAGGTCAAGTTCAGGCGAGATGCAGTGCGTAAGAAGTTCAGGAGGTTTGTGTCGTGGTCCTGCTGGTCATGGCCGCAGATGGTGACATTATCCAGGTACGGGAAGGTAGCCCGCAGCCCGTTCTGGTCCACCATTCGGTCCATAGCATGCTGGAAGACCGAGACCCCATTGGTGACACCAAAGGGAATCCTGAGAAAGTGATACAAGTGACCATCCGCCTCAAAAGCCGTGTATTGTCGGTCCTCTGGGCGAATGGGGAGTTGGTGGTAGGCAGACTTGAGGTCTATGGTGGAGAACACCCGGTACTGCGCAATCTGATTGACCATATCAGATATGCGCGGGAGGGGATACACATCCAGCTGCGTATATCGCTTAATGGTCTGACTGTAGTCAATGACCATCCGGGGTTTGTTTCCGCTCTTGACCACCACGACCTGCGCTCTCCACGGACTAGCACTGGGTTGTATGATCCTTTCTTTGAGGAGCCGCTGAACCTCAGATCTAATGAAGATCCGATCCTCAGTGCTGTAACGCCTACTTATAGTCGCGATGGGCTTGCAGCCTGGCACAAGATTCTGGAACAAGGAGGGTGTGGTGATCTTCAGTGTCGAGAGGCTGCAGGCTGCTTTCCCACTGCCAGTGAAGGGAGTGGCCCACCGTACTGTAGGATTACACTCCTCAAGTGGACCATGAAGTTTAGTCCGAGAAGTATTGGCGCGCAAAGATACGGCAACACAAGGAGCTTGAAACGCTCGTAAACTGTGCCTTGCACCTTCAAGGTTACCACGCAACTCCCTAGCATGGCAACAGACCGGGACCTTGATGCCATAGAGATTGTCTGTTTGGCAGGTTGAATCTGGAGTCCACACCGCTTCACAGTGTCTGGGTAGATAAAGCTCTCAGTGCTCCCGCTGTCAAACAGACAATAAATCACGTGGTTATTTACCTGGATATTCATCATAGATTTGTCAAGTCTATGAGGCTTGGCCTGGTCCAGGATGATCGACGCCACCGTTGGTTCATGAGCGCCACTGCAGGCAGCTGAAGTCGATGAGGAGGACCCCTGCTGGTCGTTCGTGGTCAGTGTCGGCCAACATGGCTGCCCCCATGAATCGCACGTGGGTGAGGGCGCCAAACTCAGCGACACCTGGTGGTCATACTCCTCCGACTCCGTCGACCGTAATGGCGTCATCCTGGTCTCGCACGTAGACGAACCCCGCGACGACTTCGACGATGAAGACCCGAGCTCTGAAGAATCGCAGGCCGCACTGCCGTTCCTGGGTTTAGATCAGCACACTTTTGAATAATGCCCTTTTTTACCGCATGCGGTGCACAACACAGCTTTAGCGGGACACTTTTGCCGAGTATGCTTCGCTCTTCCACAGAAATAGCACCACAGGCCGCCCGGGGCTGCTGCCGTCGTCTGGCCCGAATGGGAGCACGCCATTACACAGCATTTCGAACCCGAGGGACGAGGAGGGATTTGCGACTGCTCCTGCCACGTTGTCTCCACATGGTCCTCCGGATATAAAACTAAACTCTTGGAGGCCGACTCGAGCATCTCTGCTAACTCGATGGCCTGGGTAAGATTAAGGTTACCCTTCTCCAACAGTTTAAGTCGAATGTACGACGATCCGACCCCAAACGCATCTCGGGCGAGGTCGTACATGCTCTGCTCAGCCGACACAGCTTTGCAGTCACAGCCCCTGGCTAGCTGTAGGAGCTCATTCGCATAGTCCTCCATCGTTTCGCCAGACTGCCGTGGTCGAGTGGCTAGGAGGTAACGAGCGTGTATCTCATTAGGTGGTTTGGTATAAAACATAGAACAAAACATAGAAAGCCACAGCACAAACAGGCCCTTCGGCCCACAAGTTGCGCCGATCACATCCCCACCTCTAGGCCTATCTATAGCCCTCAATCCCATGAAATCCCATGTACTCATCCAGAAGTCTCTTAAAAGACCCCAACGAGTTTGCCTCCACCACCACCGACGTCAGCCGATTCCACTCACCCACCACCCTCTGGAGTGAAAAACTTACCCCTGACATCTCCTCTGTACCTACCCCCCAGCACCTTAAACCTGTGTCCTCTTGTAGCAACCATTTCAGCCCTTGGAAATAGCCTCTGAGAGTCTACCCTATCCAGACCTCTCAACATCTTGTAAACCTCTATCAGGTCACCTCTCATCCTTCGTCTCTCCAGGGAGAAGAGACCAAGCTCCCTCAACCTATCCTCATAAGGCATGCCCCCCAATCCAGGCAACATCCTTGTAAATCTTCTCTGCACCCTTTCAATGGCTTCAACATCTTTCCTGTAATGAGGTGACCAGAACTGCGCGCAGTACTCCAAGTGGGGTCTAACCAGGGTCCTATAAAGCTGCAGCATTATCTCCCGACTCCTAAACTCAATCCCTCGATTAATGAAGGCTAGTACGCCGTACGCCTTCTTGACCGCATCCTCCACCTGCGAGGCCGATTTAAGAGTCCTATGGACCCGGACCCCAAGGTCCTTCTGATCCTCTACACTGCTAAGAATGGTACCCTTCATATTATACTGCTGCTTCATCCCATTGGATCTGCCAAAATGGATCACTACACACTTATCCGGGTTGAAGTCCATCTGCCACTTCTCCGCCCAGTCTTGCATTCTATCTATGTCTCGCTGCAACTTCTGACATCCCTCCAAACTATCCACAACACCACCTACCTTGGTGTCGTCAGCAAACTTACCAACCCATCCCTCCACTTCCTCATCCAGGTCATTTATGAAAATGACAAACAGCAAGGGTCCCAGAACAGATCCTTTAGAAGCTCGAGGGCCTTAGGATAATTGGTGGCCTCACGGATCGCGAGGTAGACAGTGTCGCTTACCCTCGCATGGAGGACCCAGAGTCTGTCATCATCTGTGGTGACCGCTGCGGAGGCTGCCAGGTAGTCTTCGAAACACTTCAGCCAGTGGTCAAAGGTGTTAGAAGCGCCCACCGCACGTGGATCTAGCGTAAGGCGTTCCGGATTCAGAATTTGCTCCATACTCTCTCTCTTTTTTTTTCTCGACGAGAGTTTAACGACAGTAAATAAAATTGATGCGCTATTCAGACACGAGGCTTGAAGCTCAGTAAATGAAAGGCTTTTATTTACTGTTAACGAAGCTACCAGAACTTATATACACTATCCCAGACTGAAGGGGTCCCGACCAGAGCAGGGACTCTTATACCTCTCCCAGGAGGCGGAGCCCGACTGGGATGTGCCACAACACTACAGTACAAAGGTGTAACAACCCCACCCTAACCCCAACAGCAACAATAGCACAATCCAACAGTAACATATGTACATCCTTGTAGTACTGGCCAGCCCCAGGCTCAGCACTATCCAGTGGGAACCAACGATGGTTCACCACAGTGATGGACTGGGCTTTGTTCACAACCTTTTATAGTTCCTTCTGGTCTTGGGCAGAGCAGGAGCCATACCAAGCCGTGATACAACCAGAAAGAATGCTTTCTATGGTGCATCTGTAAAAGTTAGTGAGAGTCGTAACTGACATGCCAAATTGTGTTCCCCAGTGTGTGAGTCTCTCACTGTGTCTCCCAGTGTGTGTCTCTCACTGTCTTCCCCAGTGTGTGAGTCTCCCCCAGTGTGTGAGCCTCTCACAGTGTTCTCCAGTGGTTGAGTCTCTCACTGTGTTTCCCAGCGTGTGAGTCTCTCACCATGTTCTCCAGTGTGTGAGTCTCTCACTGTCTCTCCCAGTGTGTGAGTCTCTCACTGTGATCCCCAGTGTGTGTGTCTCTCACTATGTCTCCCAGTGTGTGAGTCTCTCACCGTGTTCCTCAGTGTGTGAGTCTCTCACTGTGTTCCCCAGTAGCTATCGTCCAGTGGCTCTGACATCCGTCATTATGAAGTACTTCGAAAGGTGAGTCATGGCACGAATCAATTACAACCACCCAGACTACCTGTATCCACTACAGTTTGTCTACCGCCGCAACAGGTCCATAGCAGATGACATCTCCCTGACCCTGCACTCAACCCTGGAACACCTCGATAACACCTACGTCAGACTCCTATTTATTGACTACAGCTCAGCCTTCAATGCGATGATTTCCACGAAACCCATCGCCAAACTCCGTGGCCTGGGCCTTGGCACCTCCCTCTGCGACTGGATCCTGAACTTCCTAACTCACACACCACAATCAGTAAGGATACGCAACAATACCTCCTTCACGATCATCCTCAACACCGGTGCCTCACAAGGCTGTGTTCTCAGCCCCTTACTATACTCCTTATACATCCACGACTGTGTAGCCAATTTCCACTCCAATTTGATTTTCAAGTTTGCTGATGACACCACTGTGGTGGGTCGGATCTCAAACAATGACGAGACAGAATACAGGAATGAGATAGAGAATCTGGTGAACTGGTGCGGTGGCAAAATCTCTCCCTCAATGTGAACAAAACGAAGGAGATTGCCATCGACTTCAGGAAGCATAAAGGCGAACATGCCCCTGTCTACATCAACGGGGATGAAGTAGAAAGGGTCGAGTGCTTTATGTTTTAGGTGTCTAGAACACCATCAACCTGTCCTGGTCCCCTAATGCTGACACTATAGTTAAGAAAGCCCACCAACGCCTCTACTTTCTCAGAAGACTAAGGAAATTTGGCATGTCAGCTACGACTCTCACCAACTTTTACAGATGCACCATAAAAAGCATTCTTTCTGGTTGTATCACAGCTTGGTATGGCTCCTGCTCTGCCCAAGACCACAAGAAACTACAAAGGATTGTCAATGCAGCCAAGTCCATCTTGCAAACCAGCCTCCCATCCATTGACACTATCTACACTTCCCGCTGCCTCGGAAAAGCAGCCAGCATAATTAAGGACCCCACGCACCCCGGACATTCTTTCTTCCGTCTTCTTCCATCAGGGAAAAAGATACAGAAGTCTGAGGACATGTACCAACCGACTCAAGAACAGTTTCTTCCCTGCTGCTCTGACTTTTGAATGGACCTATCATGCATTATGTTGATCCTTCTCTGCACCCTAGCTATGACTGTAACACTACATTCTGCACTCTCTCCTTTCCTTCTCTTTGTCTGTATAGCACGCAAGAAACAATACTTTTCACTGTATACCAATACATACAATAATAAACCAAATCAAATCAAATCAGTGTGTGAGTCTCTCACTGTATTCCCCAGTGTATGAATCCCTCAATGTGTTTCCCCAGTGTGTGAGTCTCTCACTGTGCTCTTCAGTGTGTGAGTCTCTCACTGTGCTCTCCAGTGTGTGAGTCTCTCACTGTGTTCCCCAGTGTGTGAGTCCATCACTGTGTTTCCTCAGCGTGTGAGTCTCTCACTGTGCTCTTCAGTGTGTGTCTCTCACTGTGCACTCCAGTGTGAAAATCTCTCACTGTATTCCCCAGTGTGAGTCTCTCACTGTGTTCCACAGTGTGTGAGTCCATCACTGTGTCTCCCAGTGTGTGAGTCTCTCACTGTGTTTCCTCAGCGTGTGAGTCTCTCACTGTGCTCTTCAGTGTGTGAGTCTCTCACTGTGCACTCCAGTGTGTGAATCTCTCACTGTATTCCCCAGTGTGAGTCTCTCGCTGTGTTCCACAGTGTGTGAGTTCCTCAATGTGTTCCCCATTGTGTGAGTCTCTCACTGTGCTCTCCAGTGGGTGAGGTTCTCACTGTGTTTCCCCAGTATGTGTGTCTCTCACTATGCTCTTCAGTGTGTGTCTCTCACTGTGCTCTCCAGTGTGTGAGTCTCTCACTGTATTCCCCAGTGTGTGAGTCTCTGACTGTGTTCCCCAGTGTGTGAGTCTCTCACTGTGTCTCCCAGTATGTGAGTCTCTCACTGTGTTTCCTCAGCGTGTGAGTCTCTCACTGTGCTCTCCAGTGGGTGAGTCTCTCACTGTGTTTCCTCAGCGTGTGAGTCTCTCACTGTGCTCTTCAGTGTGTGAGTCTCTCACTGTGCACTCCAGTGGGTGAGGTTCTCATTGTGTTTCCCCAGTGTGTGAGTCTCTCACTATGCTCTTCAGTGTGTGAGTCTCTCACTGTGCTCTCCAGTGTGTGAGTCTCTCACTGTATTCCCCAGTGTGTGAGTCTTTGACTGTGTTCCCCAGTGTGTGAGTCTCTCACTGTGTCTCCCAGTGTGTGAGTCTCTCACTGTGTTCCCCAGTGTGTGAGTCTCTCACTGTGTCTCCCAGTATGTGAGTCTCTCACTGTGTTTCCTCAGCGTGTGAGTCTCTCACTATGCTCTTCAGTGTGTGAGTCTCTCACTGTGCTCTCCAGTGTGTGAGTCTCTCACTGTATTCCCCAGTGTGTGAGTCTTTGACTGAGTTCCCCAGTGTGTGAGTCTCTCACTGTGTCTCCCAGTGTGTGAGTCTCTCACTGCATTTCCCCAGTGTCTGAGTCTCTCACTATGCTCTTCAGTGTGTGAGTCTCTCACTGTGTTCCCCAGTGTGTGTGTCTCTCACTATGTCTCCCAGTGTGTGAGTCTCTCACCGTGTTCCTCAGTGTGTGAGTCTCTCATTGTGTTTCTCAGTGTGTGAATCTCTCATTGTGTTCCCTAGTAACTATCGTCCAGTGGCGCTGACATCCGTCATTATGAAGTGCTTCAAAAGGTGAGTCATGGCACGAATCAATTACAACCACCCAGACTACCTGTATCCACTACAGTTTGTCTACCGCCGCAACAGGTCCATAGCAGATGACATCTCCCTGACCCTGCACTCAACCCTGGAACACCTCGATAACAAAGACACCTATGTCAGACTCCTATTTATTGACTACAGCTCAGCCTTCAATGCGATGATTTCCACGAAACCCATCTCCAAACTCCGTGGCCTGGGCCTTGGCACCTCCCTCTGCGACTGGATCCTGAACTTCCTAACTCACACACCACAATCAGTAAGGATACGCAACAATACCTCCTTCACGATCATCCTCAACACCGGTGCCTCACAAGGCTGTGTTCTCAGCCCTTTACTATACTCCTTATACATCCACGACTGTGTAGCCAATTTCCACTCCAATTTGATTTTCAAGTTTGCTGATGACACCACTGTGGTGGGTCGGATCTCAAACAATGACGAGACAGAATACAGGAATGAGATAGAGAATCTGGTGAACTGGTGCGGTGGCAAAATCTCTCCCTCAATGTCAACAAAACGAAGGAGATTGCCATCGACTTCAGGAAGCATAAAGGCGAACATGCCCCTGTCTACATCAACGGGGATGAAGTAGAAAGGGTCGAGTGCTTTATGTTTTAGGTGTCTAGAACACCATCAACCTGTCCTGGTCCCCTAATGCTGACACTATAGTTAAGAAAGCCCACCAACGCCTCTACTTTCTCAGAAGACTAAGGAAATTTGGCATGTCAGCTACGACTCTCACCAACTTTTACAGATGCACCATAAAAAGCATTCTTTCTGGTTGTATCACAGCTTGGTATGGCTCCTGCTCTGCCCAAGACCACAAGAAACTACAAAGGATTGTCAATGTAGCCAAGTCCATCACGCAAACCAGCCTCCCATCCATTGACACTATCTACACTTCCCGCTGCCTCGGAAAAGCAGCCAGCATAATTAAGGACACCACGCACCCCGGACATTCTTTCTTCCAACTTCTTCCATTGGGGAAAAAAATACAGAAGTCTGAGGACATATACCAACTGACTCAAGAACAGTTTCTTCCCTGCTGCTCTGACTTTTGAATGGACCTATCATGCATTAAGTTGATCTTTCTCTACACCCTTGCTATGACTGTAACACTACATTCTGCACTCTCTCCTTTCCTTCTCTTTGTCTGTATAGCACGCAAGAAACAATACTTTTCACTGTATACCAATACATACAATAATAAACCAAATCAAATCAAATCAGTGTGTGAGTCTCTCACTGTATTCCCCAGTGTATGAATCCCTCAATGTGTTTCCCCAGTGTGTGAGTCTCTCACTGTGCTCTTCAGTGTGTGAGTCTCTCAGTGTCTCCCAATGTGTGAGTCTCTCACTGTGTTCTCCAGTGTGTGAGTCTCTCACAGTGTTTCTCCAGTGTGTGAGTCTCTCACAGTGTTTCTCCAGTGTGTGAGTCTCTCACAGTGTTTCCCCAGTGTGTGAGTCTCTCACTGTGTTCTCCAGTGTGTGTCTCTCACTGTGTTCTCCAGTGTGTGTCTCTCACTGTGTTCCCCAGTGTGTGAGTCTCTCATTGTGTTCCCCAGTGTGAGTCTCTCACTGTGTTCTCCAGTGTGTGAGTCTCTCACTGTGTTTCCCAGTGTGTGAGTCTCTCACTATGTCTCCCAGTGTGCGTCTCTCACCGTGTTTCCCAGTGTGTGTCTCTCACTGTGTTCTCCAGTGTGTGTCTCTCACTGTGTTCTCCAGTCTGTGTCTCTCACTGTATTCCCCAGTGTGTGTCTCTTATTGTGTTCCCCAGTGTGTGTCTCTCACTGTGTTCCCCAGTGTGTGAGTTTCTCACTGTGTTCCTCAGTGTGTGAGTCTTTCACTGCGTCTCCCAGTGTGAGTCTCTCACTGTGTTCTCCAGTGTTTGAGTCTCTCACTGTGTTCCCCAGTGTGTGTGTCTTTCACTGCGTCTCCCAGTGTTTGAGTCTCTCACTGTGTTTCCCAGTGTGTGAGTCTCTCACTGTGTTCTCCAGTGTGAGTCTCTCACTGTGTTCCCCAGTGTGAGTCTCTCACTGTGTTCTCCCAGTGTTTGAGTCTCTCACTGTGTTCTCCAGTGTTTGAGTCTCTCACTGTGTTCCCCAGTGTGTGTGTCTCTCACTGCGTCTCCCAGTGTTTGAGTCTCTCACTGTGTTTCCCAGTGTGTGAGTCTCTCACTGTGTTCTCCAGTGTGAGTCTCTCACTGTGTCTCCCAGTGTTTGAGTTTCTCACTGTGTTCTCCAGTGTTTGAGTCTCTCACTGTGTTCCCCAGTGTGAGTCTCTCACTGTGTCTCCCAGTGTTTGAGTCTCTCACTGTGTTCTCCAGTGTTTGAGTCTCTCACTGTGTTCTCCAGTGTGAGTCTCTCACTGTGTTCTCCCAGTGTTTGAGTCTCTCACTGTGTTTCCCAGTGTGTGAGTCTCTCACTGTGTTCTCCAGTGTGAGTCTCTCACTGTGTCTCCCAGTGTTTGAGTCTCTCACTGTGTTCCCCAGTGTGTGTGTCTCTCACTGCGTCTCCCAGTGTGAGTCTCTCACTGTGTTCTCCAGTGTGAGTCTCTCACTGCGTCTCCCAGTGTGTGAGTCTCTCACTGTGCTCTCTCCGTCAGCCTGAGCTCCTCTGACCTTTGCCCTCTCGGGCCCGCCCCCCTTCTCGCTCTGACAGCCATGCGCAGGCGCGGTGTTGCTCGCGCTCGCTGTCACCTGACCCTCTCACCAACTGTCGGGGCGCGTGCCGCCGTCAAATGATTGACAGCTGCCGACCCTGCCGACCAATCAGCGGCGAGCACTTGTTTCATTGGCGCCGCCCCCACGTGCGTCCCCGAGCGGCCTGACCAATGGGAATGAGCGGATCGGCTGGGCACAGGCGCTGTGGCCGGAAAGGGGGAAAAAGGCCGGCTGTGCGCAAGCGCACGATGGCTTGGTGTGGGGGGGGTGAATGCTGGTGGCGCGCAGGCGCTCTCTTAGCTTTCAGGGGGTGAATGCCGGTGGCGCACAGGCGCACTCGAGCTTTCAGGGGATGAATGCCGGTGGCGCGCAGGCGCATTCTGGCTGGAATGGGTGAATGCCCGGTGTGCGCAGGCGTATTCTGGTTGGAAGGGGTGAGTGCCGGATGTGCGCAGGCGTGCCGAGCCTGGAAGGGGTGAATGCCGGGTGTGCGCAGGCGCGCCGAGTCTGGAAGGGGGAGGCGGTGGTGGTGCTGTTGTTGTTGTGTCCGGGACGAGATTGAGGGGAAAGCGCGGAGCAGAGGCAGTCGCCATCCCGGATCGTAGCCCAGCTGGCCTGTGCCCTCCTCCCCTGCAGGGAAAGTCGCTCGCATCGGCGCCCCTGTGAAGCGGCGCACGGCGATGAACGCCAGGAATGTCAGTTCATCCCGGGCGGTTCACGTCGAGTTAACCTCCCAACAGGTAAGGAGCCGGCGCCCGGCTGCAGGGGGGGAGAGCGATGGAGCCGGCTGGCCCGGGGGAGTCACACAGGCAGCCTGTGCCGGGGAGAGGGGGCCTGGACTGCGGGCCGGGAGAGTGAAGGGGGCAGTCTGTGCTGGGCTGCAGGGGAAGGTGTGGGGAGAATGGGGAGGGTGAGTCTACTTTGGGGGTGGGAGGGGATGAGGGGTGAAGGTGGGGATGGGTGTGTGGGTGAGGGAGTGTGGGGAATGGTGGATGAGAGTGAAGTGAAAAACCCCATGCTGTTTTGTAAAGATAGATGCAAAATATTAATTTAGTACCTTGGCCATACACTGCACCTTCATCTGTAAATCCTTATTTTGGACTCCAATAGGCCCTACTACTCCTGTCATCTTTTTACTACTTGTATGTCCTACAGCAGAGTTTAGGATTCTCTCTTGTACTGGTGGCCAATCAATTTTCATACTGTTTGATTTACTTATTTGCTTCATCACCTTGTCGCTGAAGCTTATGTCGTTAGCTTAATTTTGGCTTGTGTGTTCTACCTGACACCTGTCATTAGCACACCTTTCCTTTATCTTAGTTTCCATCTCCTTTATCACTCAGGGACCTCTGGATTTGTTTGCTCTATATCCCCCTTTTGAGGGAATATGCCTTGAACTTGTCAGAATCATCTCTTCTATTACCCCAGTGAAGTTGGCTTTCCCCAAGTTAATTATTCATACTCTGAATTGCCCTCTGTCCTTTTCCACGTATGATGCAATGACCATTGTACCCTAAATGTTCTCCTCCTGACACTTCATCTCCTTGTCCCATGCCTCTGCAAAGAACCAGATAGAATCCTACAGTGCAGAAGGAGGCCATTTGGCCCATCAAGCCTGCACCGACCACAATCCCACCCACACCCTATCCCCATAACCCCATGCACTTAACCCTAGTTAGACACTAAGGGTCAATTTAGCATGGCCAACCAACCTAACACACACATCTTTGGACTGTGGGAGGAAACCAGAGCACCTGGAGGAAACCCCCACGCAGACTCGGGGAGAATCTGCAAACTCCACACAGACAGTGACCTAAGCCGAAATCCAGCAGTGCCCTCTTTCTCACTGTACTGGAAATATATTGCTGCAGAAAACTTTCCTGAACATACTCCAGGAACTCTTGCCCTTTACGCTACTAACCCAGTCTATGTTTGGATAATTAAACGCCCCTCTATAATTTTTGCACTTCTCTGCAGGCTCTTTGCAGATTCATTTCTCTAAACCCTTCGGACTGGTTGGTACCCTATAGATGACACCAAGCAATATAATTGCACCTTTTTACCTTGATTGTTCCTGAACTGTAGTCAAATAGATTTTGCCCTTAATCTCTCTGGGAAAGCCTCTATCTGCCATACTGCAATTCTTTTCTTCATCAATACCACCACCCACTGCCCCCCCCCCCCCCCCACTTCTTCCTGAATACCTTGTATCCAGAGGTATTTAACACCCAATTCTACTCTTTAAACCAGGTATCTGTTATAACCACAGCATCGTACTTCCACTTGGCAATCTAATGCTATCGGTTTCTCCAAGTATTCCATGCCCTTTGGTATTCCTCTCTCATATTATCTCCTGATTCCCATACCCCTGTTGGGTTAGCTTGACCCTTTCACAACAGCACCAGCGCAACATCCCACAAGGAACACTGTTCCTACTCTGTTCAGGTGCAAACTGTCTAGCTTGTACAAATCCTACCTCCCCCAAAACGTGACCTAATGTCTCAAGAATCTAAAGCCAGCCCTCCTGCACCATCTTTCCGCCTGTGTATTTATCTGTCTTATTCTCCTACTTCTGTTCTCACTGAGTAATCCCGAAGTTACTATTTTTGAGATCAAGCCTGCTAATTTTCTATCTAGTTCTCTGAATTCGAAATGCAGAACCAGATCCCACTTTCTGGCTATGTCATCAGTATCGATGTGGACAATGACTGCTGGCTGTTCAGCCTCCTGCACTTGGTGCTCTGCAGCTGCTCAGGCAGTATGGTAGCACAGTGGTTAGCACTGCTGCCTCACAGTGCCAGGGACCTGGGTTCAATTTCTGGCTCGGGTCACTGCCTGTGTGGAGTTTGCATGTTCTCCCCACGTCTGTGTGGGTTTTCTCTGGGTGCTCTGGTTTCCTCCCACAGTCCAGGTGCAGGTTAGATGGATTGGCCATGCTAAATTCTCCCTCAGTGTACCCGAACAGGCGCCAGAGTGTGGCGACTAGGAGGTTTTCACAGTAACTTCATTGCGGTATTAATGTAAGCCTACTTGTGACACTAATAAATAAACGTTCAACTTTTACTTTACACCCTTGACCCTGGCACCAATGCAGCCCTGCACCTTCCGGGATTTGCATCAATGGCCACAGAAGCATCTATTTGTTCCCCTATCGAATCATCTTCACTTCAAGACTTCCTTGTACAGTTGAACCATCTGCACTCAGAACTGAATACTCGTTGGAGTGGGATGCACTTGGGGGATGCCTGTTCCTATAAAGGAGGAGGTTATTCTGCCTATTGCCTGTTGGCTCTTTTGTGGAGGTAGCCAAGTTGCCCTCTAGCCCTTGCTTTTTTTCCATCGCCCTGTACTTTTGTTTGTCTTGCTTTAAGTCTTTATCCAATTTTCTTTTCTGATGTTGGATTTACTCACACTGTCCTTTCATAGCATTTCAAATCGTAACTTGTTTTGTTTTTAAAAAAGTTTCCTTGTATTGCAGCTTCTTTTGCCAATCATCTTTAATCTGTGTTCTTCTGGCTTCTGATCCTCTACCACTGCAAACAGTTGCTCCTTATTTACTCATCAAGTTCATTCATGCCTTAGAACGCTTCTGTCAAATCTCTGAAAAACTTCTCTGCTATAAGGAGAACAATCCTAGATTCTTAATTCCCTTCAATTAACTGAACTCTCATTCTTGTCAATTCTATTCTCGTCAATCTCCTCTGCATTCTCTCCTTCGGACCTGTAGGTAATTGGGTGTAGTCCACAAAGGACCATTGCAGACAGACAATTGGTTATATATAGCTGGACATCCTTCTTAAAGTGTGCTGTTCAGAATGGAGCACAATACTCCAGATGAGGCATAATCTGTTTTTGATAGAGGATTAGCAGAACTTCCTAGTTTTAGTGCTCTATTGTATTTAAGAAAAGACAATGATCCTATATGCTTAAGTTTCTCAATTTGTCCTCCCACCTCGATCAAGATTTCTCTACGCACACTGTTCTCTGTTCTTGCACATGGTTTAGAAATGTGCTATTTAGTTCATATTGGCTTTTCTCATGTTATTTTCCTCAGAATGCAGGGCACACCTTGAGACTGGGGCACATGTTCTGGAATAGTTAAATTGTACTTGTTGGATAGCAGAAGTACAGCCTTATTGTATTATGCTAATAGTCATAGAAACCCTACAGTACAGAAAGAGGCCATTCAGCCCATCGAGTCTGCACCGACCACAATCCCACCCAGGCCCTACCCCCATATTTTACCCGCTAATCCCTCTAATCTACGCATCCCAGGACACTAAGGGGCAATTTTTATCATGGCCAATCAACCTAACCCGCACATCTTTGGACTGTGGGAGGAAACTGGAGCACCCGGAGGAAACCCACGCAGACACGAGGAGAATGTGCAAACTCCACACAGACAGTGACCCGAGCCGGGATTCGAACCCAGGTCTCTGGAGCTGTGAAGCAGCAGTGCTAACCACTGTGCTACCGTGCCGCCCGCTAGTGATGAAGATGACTGCTTCTTGTACTTTTGCATTTGGATGTTAACCGATAGCTTGCATGCCTGCCAAGCTCCACAATATGCAAGGATTTAAACTGAGTTCTTTGTTGATAGGGAGAGTAATTTCTGCATATTCCTGATCAACTGTTCATTTGATAAACTAGCAGTAACTGTCAACTGTCACCATTGATTGTGGTGTGGATGGTATCATGCCAATTACATACGACACTGACCGTTGTATCTATTTAGAGAGACAAGCGTTGCATAGAACTGATAGGTGCCCTACTTTGCAAACTTGGACTCATTCACTGCAGTTTTGGTTTACAGTGCCATCTGAGCCCTAAAGGTTTGTGTTTATTGTTGCCTTTTTTCCATACTGTTTACAATACTTTTTCGCTAGTTTCTAAAGAGGCTGTGATAGGGGATGTTGTACATGTTGCTGCTACAGAAGCCAAATATTGTGGATGCTGGAAATCCAGGCAGCATCTCTGGGAGGGATGCAGCGTTAATATTTCAGACCAAAGACATTTCACCAGATCCAATCACCCCACGTTACCTGATGAAAGTATTTCTAGCATTTTCTGTTCTTTATTTCTTGTGTTGCTGTATGATGTGCATTGTTGGAAATATTTGTATCTATCTGTCTGCTGACTCATTGGTCTCATGTTTATTGAATATAATTATATGATCGGGTGTTACTTTGTCAGATGTACACTTTGGATTGACTATGGTCTTAGCAGTTCAGTATTGTCGCTGCAATATAATGGCTAAAGAGAACTGGGAAATGAGATTGTGATAGGTCAATGAGAGATGAAGTGGCAGACATTTAAAGGGATATTTCAGAAAACACAATAGATACATTACAATGTGAGGGAAAATCCAAGAGGACCATATTGAACTCACCATCTGTGGTTAACTAAAAACAGCATCAAACGAAAGAAATTGCACAGGGACAGATGGTAGGTCAGAAAATTGGACAGAATATAAAGAACAGTAAGCAATGACAAAGAATAAGGATGGAAAACTTAGGAGTACAAGAGAGAAATAGCTAGAAGTATAAAGATCGATAGTAAGAGTTTAAATAGATATTTAAGAAAAGAGTGAACAAAGTGAGTGTTGGTCCTACAGCAAATGTCTGGGCATTTACATTCAACTTTGTGTGGAGTTTGCATGTTCTCCCCATGCCTGCATGGGTTTCTTCTGGGTGCTCTGGTTTCCTCCCGCAGTCCAAAGATGTGCCATGCTAAATTGCCCCTTAGTGTCACGGGATGCGTAGGTTCGAGGGATTAGCGGGGTAAATGTGTGGGGTTACGGGGATAGGGCCTGGGTAGAATTCTTGTCGGTGCAGACCTGATGGGCCGAATGGCCTCTTTCTGCACTGTAAGGATTCGATGTTCTGCCCCTGTTGGCCTTCAATTATCTATTTCAGCTGTGCAGCCTTGCCTCTGGTGGTTTGCTGGATGTTAGCAACGAATGTTGGTGTTAATGAATGTGGTGATATGCTGTGTCCATCCTGTCTGACGCTATCAAGGTTGTGAATCCAATGAGAAAAGCTGGTAATTTGAAGTAGACCATGTATTGTACCAAACTTTGGTTATAAAAGCATGTGGATTATACGACAAAGTAAAGAGCAAGCAGCTAAGTACTGCCCTGATTGCAAATCATGAGTGGCAGTGATTTAGAGACAAGGATACGTAATGGGCCTTGATTTCTGTGCTGTGATAATGCAGGACATGCAGGATGCATTATATAGAGATTAGGAGGATCCATGTTTGTCACCTAAGAAAGGTTGAAGGCATTCAACTTCTATCTTCTGGAGAACAATACTGTGCCTTTATGTCATGTTTCTTCTGAAGGAGATGTTAAGATTTAAATTATGTCGGTTTGTCTGCAACAGGCAGCCCACATGCTGAGCATGCAGAACAATAATTGTTCCTAGTTATTGGGGTGTTTGTTTTAAACTGGGTTTAGGGTGGCACAGTGGTGAGCACTGCTGCCTCACAGTGCCAGTGACCTGGGTCCGATTCCTGGCTTGGCTCACTGTCTGTGCGGAGTCTGCGTGTTCTCCCCATGTCTGTATGGGTTTCCTCCGGGTGCTCCGGTTTCTTCCCACAGTCCGAAAGTCGTGCTGGTTAGGTGCATTGGCCGTGCTAAATTCTCCCTCCGTGTACCCGAACAGGCGCCAGAGTGTGGCAACTGGGGCATTTTCACAGTCACTTCATTGAAGTGTTAATGTAAGCCTACTTGCGATGCTAATAAATAAACTTTAATGCAGCTCTGTTATATTGTGGGTTGTTCCCTGAAGTTTCAGAGTAGGGTTTAATTAGGTTGATTGACAAGAAGATTCTTGTGAATGGGCAGAGAGACTAGCAGGTAGTTGCTGCTTGAATTTGATCTGAGCAGCAGCTCTTTTGATCTCTTGAAATTGAAGGCTGGGACCTGCTAGAAAATGGCTATCTCTCTTCAGAAGTCTGCATAGGCAAGAGGTGTTTTCTCCCTCCCTCTGTCTCTGTCTCTGGAGTTCTGCTGTGTGAAGATGGGTTTTTCTCTGGAGGCTGCCACCTGAGATCAAGACAGGTGTCCAGAGGTGTTAAAAGGCTTGAGGTTTGGTAACTCGCGTAAGCCTGTGTGTTTTGTTAACTGATTGTGAAGGAGTGTTTACATCTATGGGGAATACTAGTCTATGATTTTACATCTACTATCAGTTTACATCTATGGGGAATATTAGGAGAATACGGTCGAGAGCTTCAAGTTTTTAGGTGTCCAGATCACCAACAAGCTGTCCTAGTCCCCCCATGCCGATGCTATAGTTAAGAAAGCCCACCAATGCCTCTACTTTCTCAGAAGACTAAGGAAATTTGACATGTCAACTCCAGCTCTCACCAACTTTTACACATGCACCATAGAAAGCATTCTTTCTGGTTGTATCACAGCTTGGTCTGCCTCCTGCTCTGCCCAAGACCGCAAGAAACTACAAAAGATCGTGAATGTAGTCCAATCCATCACGCAAACCAGCCTCCCATCCATTGACTCTGTCTCCACTTCCTGCTGCCTCGGCAAAGCAGCCAGCATAATTAAGGACCCCATGCACCCCGGACATTCTCCCTTCCACCTTCTGTTGGGAAAAAGATACAAAGGTCTGAGGTCACATACCAACCGACTCAAGAACAGCTTCTTCCCTGCTGTCACCGACTTTTGAATGGACCTACCTCGCATTAAGTTGATCTTTCTCTACACCCTACCTATGACTAACACTATATTCTGCAGTCTCTCGTTTCCTTCTCTATGAACGGTATGTTTTGTCTGTAGCGTGCAAGAAACAATACTTTTCACTATATACCAATACATGTGACAATAATAAATCAAATAAAAAAATATGACAAATTGAACTAATAGAGATAGTTAGCAGTTAAGAATTATACCTTGTCATGTTTAAGTATTTCAATTGGTAAAAGTTATGCTGATTCTTTTTGTTATAGTTCATTTGTATTGTTGAATAAAGTTTGTTTTTTAAAAAAACTTCCTAGTGGGTCAATCGAATCACACCTGGAGTGAAGCACCTTATGCTCACACTAAAGCCAAAATCAAAAACAGTTGGGGTCGAGGCTACTCAAAACCTTGGGGTTTCTGAACTTGTCCCTAAAAATATGCCGAGGAGAGACTCAGAAACATAGAAAATAGAAGCAGGTGTAGGCTATTAGCTTCAAATAAAGCTTCAGCTGAGGAAGAAGTAAACAAGCTTGGGATCTGAACAGAAAACCAAGCAAAACCTTTACAAGCTTTGACCGTGGTTGGAAATGAGAAAATGTAGTCTCTTCCATGAAATGTGAGACAAGCTCCTGATCGTGAAGGCAGTTGATTTGGGATCTGGAGGCCTTCTGATGGATTAATTTAAGGATTCCGGTTATAAGGATTTAATGACACGATTTGAATTTTCTTTTGCTTCAAAAAAGATTGGGGAAGGCTGATAGCTGTTACCCAAAGTAGGGCACCGGAAGATAATATGGGAGAGAAATCCCTTCCAGGAATCAACTGCACAGGCTTGATGTGTTGAACAGATTTTATTTGCTGCAGATTTTCTTGTTAAAATAGAGGAATGTTCCAATAATGAGAGGCATTGCAGGGTCAGTGGAGGGAATTGCCTCAAGACTTTTTCATCTTAGGAGTGCAAAATAAATATTCAAGCTCACAAAATACAGTTTATTGATTAGTCACAAGTAGGCTTACATTCACAATGCAATTAAGTTACTGTGAAAATCCCCTAGTCACCACTCACCGGCGCCTGTTTGGGTACACTGAGGGAGAATTTAGTGTGGCCAATTCATCTAACCGGCACATCTTTGGACTGTGGAAAGAAACCGGAGCACTCGGAGGAAACCCAAACAGACACGTGGAGAACGTGCAAACTCCACACAGACAATGACCCGAGCCGGGAATCAAACCCGGGCCCCTGGCGCTGTGAGGCAGCAGTGCTAACCACTGCCACCATGCCGCCCCACGGTGGAAATGTGGAATCAACATTTAGTTTTAAGTGAACTTTGGCTCATGGGAATGAAAATAGCTGGAATGCGCAAGGAAAACCATAGCCAGATCTGAAAGATGGTGTCTGGAGTGGTGGTTTCCTGACCACCAGAATGTTTGTGATAAGGATAGCATCCTAAGATTTGACGCAGGCTGCAACTTGATGTTCTGTAAACTGTTGGAGAAGATCAAACAGATAAGTGGGGAGGAAGCAGAGAATGAAAGCTCAGAGGGACTCTATCTCGTTTTGGTATTATGACGTGAACTATTTGTACTGCAATTAGTTTTTAGCACAGCTACCACCACTCACTTATCTTGAGTGGCTGGACATGTATGGCAAATGATGCTAGTTAATTGCCGTTGCTTTGGGTGTCAATTACAAAGATGCTGCTTGAACCATATTAAATGCATTGGCTTTTTTTGATCGGTCCAATTTAGTACGATACACGGGAGCTGTTTTTGTTCAAGGTAAACATAATCAGCATCTTTCTTTGTAATATAAATAGGGCTGTTGAAACAATTGGAACTAAGCCATTATAAGAGAACGGGCATGACATGCATCGTCCAATTGAAGCTTCCCAAAGTCTCCATAGCCCCCTGCTAATAGTGTGTCAAGTGATGGGGACTTCAGACAAATGTTTACACTTCTAAAAGTAAAGTGAGGCAGCCAGAAAGTGCAAGTCTGCTCTTTCAATTGTTCCTGTGAAAACAAGCGATACTGTATCTGTTCTAATCTCTACTAAACAGTGGAAACATCTGTGTTATCACCATAAATAGTCACCTGCAATGATTTGAACTGCACCATAGGTGTCTGGTCTCGAGATATAGTCCAGCTAAAGCTGTCCTTGAAATAATTTTGCTTTTAATATCGCGGATGCATGTTATTTTTCAGAATGATTTGTGTTTTGACCTTGCATCACTTGCCTTTAATACCTAATCCAGCATTATGGCCTAGCTGAGACTTTGCATCATAATCTCTATTACATGAGATGGTGTAGTGTTCAGAATATTATGATGGATAGATGACCAGATTTTGGCTTCACTAGGATTCATAACAATATGAGCCTTTGTTGTTGTTGAGTCCCAGATTAGTAAAGAACGCCTTCTTGGAAAAACAATTGACTACAACATTCGGTGTGTACAGTAGTCAAATTATGTTGACATGACACAGCCTCTGTATGCAGTGGGGACTGGTTTGAGACAGAGTTACACTTCATTAGATTTTGGTAGTTATTCTAATCAGATTTAATACCACGGGTACTGTTGCCAGCCAAAATGAGGTAAAGGGCTCTGATAATGGAGGAGGAAATTGGGGCAGGTAGCTCACTTCTATGATGGTTGCAAGGAAAATATTGCAATTTAACTGGCAAATTTACTCTTGGGACTGCTAAATGCCAAAGGAGTTCTGACCTCTTGGAAAACCTGAGCAATATAGTAGCCATGTTATTCAATTGACACAGTACCAATTACTGTCATTTATCTACTGATATCTACCTGATATCTACTTGATGTCAAGAATTTCTGTCATCAGCCCTCGTGTAGCTGAACGTGCCAGTTCTTGATCCACAGATCACTTGGACACAAGGTTGTGGTGACTGGTGTATAGGATTTCCTTCCTTCTCTTTCTTTCACTGCTGCTGTTAAGGTGCATGGAATCAGAGCGCGATGTAGCTTGATGAACAAGTTATCACCATCTTGGACGGTTGGTCACGAGTTCCTCCTCCTTATTAATATGGGACTGTCTTTTGAAGCATTTCACCCCAGATATCACTTGGGGAGATGTGAACTAGAAAGAATGTAAGCTGATCAGCAATAGGGATTTCAGGAGAAACTGCTTCACGCAGTGAGGGTGAAAGGAATAGAAGCATATGGCCATAATGTTGAACTCATACTGACAGGAAACTTCCAGGAGGATGGTGGAAACTTCAGGAATGTCCTCAAAAGCTTTCTTGAAGAGGTCAAACATCCCTGTTGACTCATGAAAGTCCTTGGCTTGTGACTGACCAAAATGAAGAGTGCCTCATCCGAGAAGGCAGTGAACACTCAGCATTTCTTCACCTTGAGGGAGTGCATAAATCTCCATGTGATCCATCTATCCAACTCTTTAAGCAGCTACTACTGGAAGCACATCGTCCTCTGTCTGAAGTAGTTGTATAAACGTTGAAAGAGACTTGTGTGGAACGTGAACACTACTATGACCAATTGTGCCAAATCGCCTTTTTCTGTGCTGTAGATTCCATATAATGAAACAGAGCTCTTCAGAATTGGGGGAATCATGCTTATCATTATGGTACGATATAAGAAACCATACAAAATAGACCAACCAGCTTGTTGGTCTCCAGAATCTAAACTATAGTTGTGGTGATGCTTTTTGGGGGGCAAATGTTCAGGACAATGTCTCTTTACAAAGATTTGGTTTAATTCTGGTTTACACTTCTCTTGGCCAAAAATCACTTGAGCTGAATGGAGGATTATTTAATTTCTCGCAAAAAGGTACATTATATGTTGGATATGAATTTTTGCAGGACAGATGTGAATGTTAGGATAGCAGAGGCATTTTGTAAAACATAACAGTGCTGCAGTCCTGGGTGATTGCTAAAGTTTGCTATTAATGTGGTAGATTCTAAAAGTTTAGATTTTCAAATTGCGCTGAATCTGTTGTGAAAATTGTTGCAGTGCCTGTTAACTTAGATATTCTCCAGCCAAGGTGGCAGAGTAGCACAGTGGTTAGCACTGCTGCTTCACAGCTCCAGGGACCTGGGTTCGATTCCTGACTCGGGTCACTGTCTGTGTGGAGTTTGCACATTCTCCTCGTGTCTGCGTGGGTTTCCTCCGGGTGCTCCGGTTTCCTCCCACAGTCCAAAGATGTGCAGGTTAGGTTGATTGGCCATGCTAAAATTGCCCCTTAGTGTCCTGAGATGTGTAGGTTAGAGGGATTAGCGGGTAAAATATATGGGGGTAGGGCCTGGGTGGGATTGTGGTCGGTGCAGACCCGATGGGCCGAATGGCCTCTTTCTGCACTGTAGGGTTTCTTTCTTTCTTCACTACTGTCTCATAGCGTCAGGGACCCAGGTACGATTCCCGGCTTGCATCACTGTCTGTGCGGATAATGTACGTCCTCCCTATGTCTGCGTGGGTTTCCTCCGGGTGCTCCGGTTTCCTCCCACAGTCCGAAAGACGTGCTGGTTAGGTGCAATTCCCTCAGTGTAGCCGAACAGGCGCCAGAGTGTGACGCCTAGGGGATTTTCACAGTAACTTCATTGCACTGTTAATATAAGCCTATTTATGTCACTAATAAATAAACTTTATAAACCTTATTTGTGCTGGATGGTTTCAGCCTCAAATTTGATCTAATATCCCTCTTCATCCATTTGGCTCTGGTGCTCTTTTGTTTTCCCCATGCTGGAATTTGCCTGATTAAGTACTCATTTTATGTTCCTTGTTTCCCATTGGTGATTTATGGTTATGTTTCTTCAAATTAACCTGGACTAGGTCCGAGGCTTTCAAGTCAGGCAACCCTAATCTATGCAAGAAAGCCAGATACGGTCCAAGGAGATCCATCAAAGATGCCAAAAGACAGTACTGGACCAAGCTAGAGTCCCAGGCTAGCCGCACGGACCTACGCTGACTATGGCAAGGTCTTGCAAGACATAACAGGCTACAAGATGAAGGCATGTAAAATCACCGGCTCCAATGCACCCCTCCCTGATGAACGCAATGCATTCTACAAGCGTTTTGAGCAAGAGGTCAGCGACAGCATGCCTTCCACCCTGGAAGCCTCAGATGAACCTGTATCTGAGGTCACCATTGCAGATGTCAGAGCAGTTTTCTTGAAGGTCAACCCACGGAAAGTGACTGGCCTGGATGGGGTACCCGGATGAGCACTCAGATCCTGCATGGATCAGCGGGCAGGATAATTCGCAGACACCTTCAACCTCCCTTTACACCAATCTGAGGTCCCTAATCTGCTTCAAGAAGATGACCATCATCCCGGTACCGAAGAAAAACCAAGCAGCGTTCCTGAATGACGATCGTCCGGTGGCTCTGACATCCATCATTATGAAGTGCTTCGAAAGGTTAGTCATGGCACAAATCAATTCCATCCTCCCGGTCTGCTTGATCCACTACAGTTTGCCTACTGCTGCAACAGGTCCGTAGCAGATACCATCTCCCTGGCCCTGCACTCAACCCTGAAGCACCTAGATAACAAGGACACCTATGTCAGACTCCTATTTATTGACTACAGCTCAGCCTTCAACGCTATTATTCCCACAAAATTCATCTCCAAACTCCGTGGCCTGGGGCTCGGCTCCTCCCTCTGCGACTGGATCTTGAATTTCCAAACCCACAGACCACAATCAGTAAGAATAGGCAACAACACCACCTCCACGATCATCCTCAACACCGGTGCCCCACAAGGCTGTGTTCTCAGCTCCCTTCTATACTCCTTATACACCTCTGATTGTGTGGCCAAATTCCCCTCCAATTCAATTTTCAAGTTTGCTGATGCCACCACCGTAGTGGGTTTCATCTCAAACAATGACGAGACAGAGTACAGGAATGAGAGAGAATTTGGTGAACTGGTGCGGTGACAATAATCTCTCCCTCAATGTCAACAAAATGAAGGAGATTGTCATCGACTTCAGGAAGTGTAAAGGAGAACATGCCCCCGTCTACCTCAATGGGGACGAAGTAAAAAGGGTCGGGAGCTTCATGTTTTCAGGTGTCCAGATCACCAACTTGTCCTGGTCCCCCATGCCGACACTATAGTTAGGAAAGCCCACCAACGCCTCTACTTTCTCAGAAGACTAAGGAAATTTGGCATGTCAGCTACGACTCTCACCAGCATTTACAGATGCACCATAGAAAGCATTCTTTCTGGTGTATCACAGCTTGGTATGGCTCCTGCTGTGCCCAAGACCACAAGAAACTACAAAAGGTCGGAAATGTGGCCGAATCCATCACGCAAACCAGCCTCCCATCCATTGACTCTGTCTACACTTCCCGCCGCCTCGGCAAAGCAGCCCGCATAATTAAGGACACCACGCAGCCCGGACATTCTCTCTTCCCCTTTCTTCCGTCGGGAAAAAGATACAAAAGTCTGAGGTTGCGTACCAACCGACTCAAGAGCTTCTTCCCTGCTGGCATCAGATTTTCGAATGGATCTACCTCACATTAAGCTGATCTTTCTCTACACCCTAGCTATAACTGTAACACTACATTCTGCACCTTCTCTTTTCCTTCTCTGTGAACGGTATGCTTTGTCTGTATAACGAGCAAGAAACAATACTTTTCACTCTATACTAATACATGTGACAATAAATCAAATCAAAACATGGTTACTTTATAATTTGGCTAGAAAATGTTTCCCTTTGCAATGAAGTACAATTCTTGCCCATTTTGCTTTTGCTTCCTGTTCCTGCAATTCTTGTGTCCTGGTCAGTACTTGTAAAGGTTACTTTTAACCAGGGCTTGTTTGACTACTGCTTCTCTTACTGGAGTAGCAACTTAATTAAGGGTATAGTTATGAATTCAGTGCAACAAAAAAACTCCCCTTTCTCACTTAATGTTCGTTTTTACATACCCGACTGTCTCTTTGTTCAAAATGTTTCCTTTAATTGGTCATGTGCTCCCAGTCACATGACTGCTTGCTATTCCTTAGAGCAGTCTGAGGGATCCGACTTTAATTGTTAAATCCTCCTGATTTGTACTGTCTGGAGCATAGTGGTATTGTCACTGGACTCGTAATTCAGAGACGATGGCAATGGTCTGGGGACCCAGGTTCAAATCCCACCACTCCAGGTGGTGAAATTTGAATTCAATTAAAATCTGGAATTAGTCTAGATTAGCGATTCTGAGAATGGTCTGTAAGAGTCCCCTCAAGTGGCCTGCAAACTGGCCCAAAATGCAAGTCGTTGAGGCCATGGCCGAGAACAAGCCAGAATTGTCAACCCGATCACTCACATGACATTGTGAAAACAGGCTGTCTCCTGTGTACATTTGTTTCTCAAAGATTATGATTTTATAAACATCTCAAATGAACATGTTCTCTTGTCAATGTATCGAACGTGTCTGTACTTCTGTTTTTGCACTAATCAATTATTTACTGTCATGTGAAATGCTGCAAACAGTTTGTGTACAGCAAGTTTCCATCAACAGCCATGTGATAAAGATCAGAATTTGTAGTGGAGACGTTGATTCAGGAATAACTATTGGCCAGGCCATGGGAAAATCTCCCCTGATGCGCTTCAAAATAGCACCATGGATCTTTCATGCGCATCCGATAGGGCAGGTGGGGCTTCAGCGTAAGGTCTCATTCAACAGTGAATGTATGAACATACAAAATAAGAGCAGAACAAAGAAAATTACAGCACAGGATCAGGCCCTTTGGCCTTCCAAACCTGCACTGACCATGCTGCCCGACTGAACTAAAACCCCCTACCCTTCCGGGAACCATATCCCTCTACTCCCATTCTTTTCATGTATTTGTCAAGGCGCCCCCTTAAAAGTCACTATCGTATCTGCTTCCACTACCTCCCCCAGCAGCGAGTTCCAGGCACCCACCACCCTCTCTGTAAAAAGAAAACTTGCCTCGTACATCACCTTTAAACCTTGCCCCTCGCACCTTAAACCTATGTCCCCTAGTAATTGAAAAGAAGTCGGCCACTTGGCCTCTCCAGCCTCTTCTGCCATTCATCAATGTCATGGCTGATCTCATTGTGCTTTTAATTCTACGTTCCCATCAACCTCCGATAACTTCAGATTCCCTTGCCTAACAAGAATCTGTCTAAACTAAAAGGAAAATACTGCAGATGCTGGACATATGAAATGAAAACAGAATATGCTAGAAAAACACAGCAGGTCTGCAGGGCCTGTGGAGAAAGTAACAAAAGTTAAGGTTTTAAATCCGTATGACTCCTCTTCCTCTGCCTTAGAATTATTCAATGCATTTATGTTGGTCTTGATTATTCGTGCGAGAGTGCGACTTTAATTCAAAACTTGAACTGAGAGGAGAGAGCTACCAACTGAAACACACTGGCATAACATATGGTGGTAGTGGGTGGCACGGTGGCACAGTGGTTCGCACTGCTGCCTCACAGCGCCAGGGACCTGGGTATGATTCCCAGCTTACCTCACTGTCTGTGAGGAGTCTGCACATTCCCCCCATGTCTGTGTGGGTTTCCTCCCATAGTCAGAAAGACGTGCTGGTTAGGTGCATTGGCCATGCTAAATTCTCCCTCAGTGTACATCGAAAATTACAGCACAGGAACAGGCCCTTTGGCCCTTCAAGCCTGCATTGACCATGCTGCCCATCTGAACTAAAACCCCCTTACCTTTCCGGGGACCATATCCCTATATTCCCATCCTGTTCATGTATTTGTCCAGATGCCCCTTGTATTCGAACAGGTGTTGGTGTGTGGCGGCTATTCACAGTAACTTCATTGCAGTGTTGATGTAAGCCTACTTGTGACACCAATAAATAGACTTAAACTTAAAAACTGTTCAAATTTTACTTTCTCGGTTATAATGCCATTGACCGAATTACTGCTATCTCTAGGCTTGAGTATTCCAGCATCGCCAACACATTTTCATCCACTATCACTGTGTTCACTGACCTCTGTTGATTCCTAATTGAATAACATCTTGATTTTAAAATTCTGCTCCTTATTTTCAAATCTCTCCCTGGCCTTCCCCATCTCCTGATCTCTATGACTTCATCTAGCCTTGCATCTCACTGAGATACTTGGGCTCTTGCTATTCTGGCCTTCTGAGCATCTCTGACTAATTCCATCTTATCCTGGCCGTGCCATCAGCTGTCCAAGCTTTAGAATTCCCTTCCTTTTGCCTTCATACATGTGTCCCTTTAAGATGCTCCTCATCCAAACTTTTGGTCAAACCTAATATATGGCTGGTTGTCTGTCAAGTGTTTTTGGTACCACTCTTGTGAATAGTTTTCGGATGTCTTAAATGGTGAAGGCTCTATATAGATACATCTTAACATAAGTAGCAGCAGGAGTAGGCCATTTGGCCCATCAAACCTCCTCCGCCGTTCAGTAAAATATTGGCTGTGTGGCTGATCTGATTGTGATCAAGACTCCCTTTTCTTGCCTGTTGTCCCCATAACCCTTGACTCCATTGTCGATCACAAAACCCACTGGTCTCTGAGGAAGAGAGAAAAGTTAGAGTCTCTGTTTTCTATTTGAACATCAACTTGTGTCAGTGGAGAAGCTAGCTCAATGGTGTCACTTTACCTCACAGTTGGGATCATGAGTATTTTGCTGCCCAATTATAAACTCATGGGCTCTCACTTCACCGTATTAGGAAGAGTAAAATGTCTGAATCTAAATTACAATTTGACCTACAATGCTGGCACTTGGCTCAAGTCCAAAAAATTAACTAGCACGTTAAATTTCTTTTCTACGCAATTAAAATGTTCCTGGGGCTTATTGGATTGCATTTCTCGCTCGTTTTCTTTCGGTGCTTCATTTGACCTAGCCAGCAGTCGGAAGCCGAAATCGGTGCAAATGAATTGAACTAACTCTGCCAGAAGTCTCGTTATTTCCACTGTAAAAGGGTGATGCTCCCTGCAGTGTTTTTATGTACATGACGAAGTGACTCTTGTCAATGTTACCTCAGATGTTGATGTATGCTATGCCTGCCTTTATTTGTCTGACCTGTAGACTTGTATCACAGGGCAATGCAAATAGGGCTCTGTGTGCTCAGATATTGAGCGGGTTTATTTTGTTGGCAAAGCTGAACTTTAACATCAAAACAAAGAGCAACATCAAAGCTTTTTTGGGGGGGGAGAAACAATAGTTGCTGTTGTGATGTTGAGAACGCTTTGCCAACTAATCGTGCTTCAAAATGTTGTCAAACCACAGTCGCCACAAAGCAAATGATATCTCGCTGCAAACCTTGTCATTTCACCATGCAGCATGACTTCTGCCACAATGAGTCTGAACCTTTAGTGGTTCAAGTGTTTCCTTTATTTTGACCCATTCTGCTTTCCAATCCTTATGTCAATACATTATAAACTATGTTCTGCAATGAAGCAGGAAAAATACAGGTCAATTCTAAATGTATACACCTTAACGTAAGAGGAAAGAGCTCGCTAGTAATTTAATATGGGGATAATCATGGCATCTCTGAAGCACTCAAGCTATGTTTCTGTGGTTTATAAAATCATGTTGGCTCCTTACTGATGTACTGCAATACTCCTGTTCAAACATGCACATTCTCAATGCAGCTTATTTGTATTCACTGAAGTACATCCTATTTATATAGAATTAAGGAAACTGGGTAGTGCATTGGGTTAGACATGCCTTTCAACCCTGCAATTTGAATTGAAGTTCAGTACAAAGGAGTGAGGGTTCCCGCTGACAGCATTAAGGACTTTGTTGCATAATTTTGAGAAATCTGTTTTTTACTCAGCATGGATCGCTGAGTTAAAACCATTCTAATTCATCATCTACTCGCGCTTTGTGGCCCACAAACATATCACCTTGTAAGAAGCCTAACATCTCCGGAGGCTCCAATTACAAAATCCTTTGACCAGCTAGTTGCACTATTAAGGACCACTATAATCCTCAATCCTCTGTTATTATGCAGTACTATGAATTCCATTCAGCTGTTAGGGACCTATGGGAGTCAGTTTGGCCCATCCTTAAATGACATGTTACATGACTGTCTTGTATATGGTATTAATAGTTTGAACATTCCAAAGACGATGCTGGCAGAAACTAAAATATCCATAGGCAAGGTGGTTGAATTGGCTCAAGTAACTGAAAGCGCTGAACAGAACGCTTTTGAACTCCCAAGGTAAGATTAATCGAATTTGGCAGGAAACATCAGTGGCTCAATACCAGTAGTGAGGGCACTGTAGAGCCTGAGAAAAAGAGAAGTAGTCAGCCACACCGGTTTGGTGAGTGTTATCATTGTGGGGGAGACCATCCACAAGGCAGATGCAAATGTAAAGAGTTCATTTGTTTTCAGATACAATCAGAAGGGCCACATACAAACCAGATGCAGGGTCAAATAGACAATGCCTTGTTCCCAGAAAAAAAAACAGACTCCAGTGAAAAGGCTTGAGGAAGATTTGGATAAGAAGTTTATGAGCTCAACAATGTGAAGTTAAATAAAACATCTTCCATTGAAATCATCCTTATAGTTAACGGGCGTCCATTAACTATGAAGGTCAATGTAGGCGCTTTGACCACAGTTATAGGAGAGCAGACATGCAAGTATTTACTGGGAGGTTTGCAACCCATGAGGCTTAGCAGTACAATGGCCAAGTTAGCACCCTATACAGGGGAGGCACTGAAGATAGTGGGCACGGTATCAACGCCAGTCTGCCCAGCTACCCCTGATGGTAACAAAAGGACAGAGGCCTAGCCTTATGGAACATGACTAGCTGAAGCAAATCAAGTTGAATTGGCTGGAAATATTCAGCATCACTTATAGTGGTTTTCCATGAACTCTTGTGTAAGTAGAGCTAGGATACATATGAGCAGTTAAGGCCAAAATTTGTAAACCCTGAATCAATACCAAATTTGTTTGGTGCAGTTTGCCGAATGGGCTGCGCCAATAGTCCCAGTGTTAAAACCTGACAGCACAGTGAGGATTTGTGGCGATTGCAAATTGAGGTTGAACAGGGCTGCTGAAATAGATAGATATCCTCTCCCTAGGATAGAATACATTTATGCAAAACTGGCAGGAGGCCTCCAGTCCACAAAATTGGACTTGAGTCATGCAAACCAGCAGCTTGAACTGGAGGAAGACTCTGGGAAATTTGTCACCATTAATACACACAAAGCTTCTTCCAGTATACAAGGTTACCCTTTGGTACATAGAACATAGAACAGTACAGCACAGAACAGGCCCTTCGGCCCACGATGTTGTGCCGACCTTCATCTGAAACCAAGATCAAGCTATCCCACTCCCTACCATCCTGGTGTGCTCCATGTGCCTATCCAATAACCGCTTAAATGTTCCTAAAGTGTCTGACTCCACTATCACTGCAGGCAGTCCATTCCACACCCCAACCACTCTCTGCGTGAAGAACCTACCTCTGATATCCTTCCTATATCTCCCACCACGAACCCTATAGTTATGCCCCCTTGTAATAGCTCCATCCACCCGAGGAAATAGTCTTTGAACGTTCACTCGATCTATCCCCTTCATCATTTTATAAACCTCTATTAAGTCTCCCCTCAATCTCCTCCGCTCCAGAGAGAACAGCCCCAGCTCCCTCAACCTTTCCTCATAAGACCGACACTCCAAACCAGGCAGCATCCTGGTAAATCTCCTCTGCACTCTCTCCAGCGCTTCCACATCCTTCTTATAGTGAGGTGACCAGAACTGCACGCAATGATGGTATTTCATCTGCATGTGCTAACTTTCAACAGGCCATGAAAAGCCTTCTGCAGAGGATCCCAAGAATAGTCATGTATCTGGACAGTGCCTTGATAACAGGTGCATCACCAAAGAACACCAATTGGGAGGAAAGTCTCAAGATTCCAGGAAGCTGGTATTCACTTGAAAAAAGAAAAATGTACATTTCAGGCTGATGAGGTCATGTATTTAGGATTTGGAGTCAATGTAAAGGCTTGCACCCCCTACAAGAAAAGGTACAGGCAATAAAACAGGTGGTTGTACTGAAGAACAGAGCAAGAGTTGAAGTTCTCCTTGGGGATGGTCAACATTTTGGCACCCTTGCACTGACTTAGCCAAAAAAAAAAATGGTAATGGGGACGTTGTCATTTTGTGCAGTATGCTGTTATGTCCTGGAAGACATCTGAAAGAGTGGTTCAAGTAGATTCAATAGGAAGTAGGAATGTGACTGTTGTTTTCTTTATGAATTTTGATGGAGCAATATCCATTTTGGATAAATCAAGATGAAATTTTTCAACATGGCATACTGTTGACAGATGGTATACCAACTTTTCAAACCTTGCTCAATTCTAAGTTGCTGGAAGTTAAATTTACTTTACTTCCATCAGCCAAAAAAATTAACTTTTAAAACCAAGGCATCCTAAGTTCGCTGGATTTCACTAACTTCAGTTTTGAGATATTGCTTGTTCCGTCCTTTGCGAATGGCATGTTTCTGTGCAAACAAATTGTTTTCTGGGAAATCTGAAATAGAAGCAATTAGTTCTGTACTTTGCTTGCTTTTTATAATGCTGTTTTCAGCACTCTGTCGAAAACATTGCTTGTGCATATTTAGAAGCTGAACAAAAATCTTCAACAATCAGAGTCATAGAGTCATAGAGGTTTACAGCATGGAAACAGGCCCTTCGGCCCAACTTGTCCATGCCGCCCCTTTTTTAAATCCCTAAGGTAGTCCTAATTGCCCACGTTTGGCCCATATCCCTCTATACTCATCTTACCCATATAACTGTCTCAATGCTTTTAAAAAGACAAAATTGTACCCGCCTCTACTACTACCTCTGGCAGCTTGTTCCAGACACTCTCAACCCTCTGTGTAAAAAAAAAAAAAAAATTGCCCCTCTGGACACTTTTGTATCTCTCCCCTTAAACCTATGCCCTCTGGTTTTAGACTCCCCTACCTATGGGAAAAGATATTGACTATCTGGCTGATCTACACCCCTCATTCTTTTATAGACCTCTAGATGATCAGCCCTAAGCCTCCTTACGCCCCAGAGGAAAAAGTCCCAGTCTATGCAGCCTCTCCTTATAATTCAAACCATCAAGTCCCGGTAGCATCCGAGTAAATCTTTTCTGCACTCTTTCTAGTTTAATAATATCCTTTCTATAATAGGGTGACCAGAATTGCACACAGTATTCCAAGTGTGGCCTTACCTGTGTCTTGTACAACAAGTTTTTAGTGAAGGAAAAATCACATTTTTATGAAGGGGTTTTCACAGTAACTTCATTGCAGTGTTAGTGTAAGCCTACTTGCGACACTAATAAATAAACTTTACCTTATTACAGCTGAGATAAAAGTAAAAAAATAATGATCACTGTGCTGTACTTTTCTTCCTTATTCTTTGTAACCAGACCTCCAAAATGACATTTCTTGTTTATTATTTTCCGAGGTGATCTGGAGCTAGGAATCAATCACCAGCACAATGGTTAAATGTACAAGTGATGCAAGCTAATAAAGTTGGCAGAGGTCAAAGCTGAACAGGGTAAACGACAGGGCTATTTGAATAAATTGAAGTGTTAGGCAGTCAGGTGACAGATCAAGTACAATGCAAAGTACTTCAAATTAGGGGACATGATCTAGGAAAGTACTAATACTAAATGGGAAAGAAAATACATGAATGTAAAAAGGAAGAAAGAGATAGGGGTTGATTGATAGGGGTCTGTTACTTTCTGGCTCTGTAACATCAGATTTGCGGGGGGGGGGGGGGGGGCGGGGGCGCAGCGCGGCGGGGGTACCCCAAGGATGCACAAGGAATTCCCTTTTGGAAGTTCTCAAATAAGGGCTTACCTGGCAATTCTCCAGAAGAACTAGCTTCCACTGGACAATTATGCTGCTTTGGGAACCATCCGCAAAGCAATTTAAATCATTAACTTTGGATGATTCTGCCAAGGAAAGAAAACACTTTTAACTTTAGCATAACTATTTCCAAGACCCAAACTGGGCCTGGCATGGTAATTTAGTGCACATTTTTAAATGCAATCTGAGCTGGATTGCAATGGATTGAATGTATTTTCTTCTTCAGTCACAACTTCCTCCTTCTCTTGAATCAAATCTGAACACAGTTGCTGGAGCTGCCAGCTGTGGCTCAGTTGATAGCATAGCTGCTTCCGCGTAAGAAACAGAACAGAGCCCACATTTAACAGAGAATTTAAAGGTAAAATACTGCAGATGCTGGAATCTGAAACAAAAACAGAAAATGCTGGAAAAACTCCGCAGTCTGACAGCATCTGTGGAGAAAGAATAGAGCCAACGTTTCAAGTCTGGGTGACCCCTTGTCAGAGCACAAACTTTGCTCAAGTGAGAATCAGTCCAGTGCTATACTGAAAGAATGCTGTACTGTCAAAGGGGACCCCTTTTGGATAAAGTGTTAAGCCGAGGCCCCCTCCATCCTTCCTGGTGTATTGAAGAGATCCCGTGACATGATTCAAAGAAGAACAGGGAAGTCCTTGCCTAAACAACATCCATTGTCATGGACAATGTTTATCCCACAACCAACATCACAAAAGCACATTATCAGGTCATTATTTAAGTGTTATTACTACTTCATTTTTTAATCTTACTGGCAGGACATCCTGAGGTTGCAAAAGGTGCTTTTCAGATGCAAGTCATCTTTAGTAACAGATGTAACATCTCATCATGTCCACGTTTATTGTAAGTCCTCTTTTGTGCCCACACTGAGGCCCAAATTTCCAGGATGGTAGTGGGAAGACCGGTAACAAACTGCAACCACTATCTTAATTCGCCACTAAATCTGCTCATGGTGCATGAAACCCTATAAAAAGTTTGAATTTGATATCCAGAACTCCTGGTGGTATAATTTTTGATTTGATTTATTATTGTCACATATATTAACATAGTGAAAAGTATTGGTTCTTTCACCCTATACAGACAGAGCATACTGTTCATAGAGAAGGAATTGAGAGAGTGCAGAATATAGCGTTACAGTCATAGCTAGGGTGTAGAGAAAGATCAACTTAATGCAAGGTAAGTCCATTCAAAAGTCGGTGACAGCAGCAGGGAAGAAGCTGTTCTTGAGTCGGTTGGTACGTGACCTCAGACTTTTGTATCTCGTTCCTGAAGGAAGAAGGTGGAAGAGAGAATGTCCAGGGTGTGTGGGGTCCTTCATTATGCTGGCTGCTTTGCCGAGGCAGCGGGAAGTGTAGACAGAGTCAATGGGTGGGAGGCTGGTTTGCGTGATGGATTGGGCTACATTCACGACCGTTTGTAGTTCCTTGCGGTCTTGGGCAGAGCAGGAGCCATACCAAGCTGTGATACAACCAGAAAGAATGCTTTCTATGGTGCATCTGTAAATGTTGGTGAGAGTTGTAGCTGACATGCCAAATTTCCTTGGTTTTCTGAGAAAGTAGAGGCATTGGTGGGCTTTCTTAACTATAGTGTCGGCATGGGGGGGACCAGGACAGAAAGCAAGCAAGCTAAGTTTTTTGCTTGTCCTGTTGGCCTTTCCATGCTCCTAAATATGCTTGAGACATAATTGATAAATTTAGCTAGTTTTATATTGCTTGTGTGCTGAGTTTCTGCCATTGAAGGCCATTTAAAGATTGAAGCCTTCTCTATAGAATTTGTCTTGCCCCAACCTCATACAAGCATATTTAATTAGAAAATCTGGTCTGCAAACATGAGATTTCCCTTAAATAGACACTGAATAATAAAAGGTGAAGTTTTATGTCATGTTTTATTCATGAAGTTTTGGATTTGTAGGAGCTATTGATCACATTGTGACTGAAGACCCACACAACAATCCTGTGATGTTAGTTGATTTTTGTTTACTCCCCAAAAGCACAGTCGGGGTTGCAAAAATAATTTGTTTGTGTATCATAGCCAAGCATGTTTCTACAGTTTAACTATTTCTTCCTTTTGTGCATCCGGAATGTAAATTAGTTCAAAATGCTTTAATCTGCTGACCTGTATTCAATTATCATAAAATGCCACGTGGCAGATGGAAAGAAAGATTTGCATTTATTTGACTTCTTTAACAATTCAGGGCCGTCTCAACACCCCTTACAACCAATAGGTTGCATTTTTCACATGTACCCACTGTTGATTGCTTATGTTTCTCTTTGAATCCAGCTGCTTGGTGCACTGAATTGTCACAAGGATTTGAGTTGTATTTAACTTGAGCTGAGAGTTCATAGAGCAGTCTAATTAAATTTTTTTGTCTTTCATGAGATTTGTCTGAGTTGCTTAATATGACGCTGCAGTATTGGTGGTTTTTGTTCCAAGTGGTGGGAATAAGTTGACTTGGTCTTAGGAGGAAAGGTTAGCAGCACCTTGCTCTCATTCTCTCATGTCCGTCCTTGGCCTGCTGCAGTGCTCCAGTGAAGCCCAGTGTGAGCTGGAGGAGCAGCATCTCATCTTCCAGTTGGGCACATTGCACAGCCCTTGGTACTCAATGTTGAGTTCGGCAACTTTAGATTTTGCCCTTTCTCCTCCATCTTAAACCCTGCCCCCCCCACCCCCCCCACCCCCCTTCCCTCTTATCCAAAGATGTGCACATTAGGTGGATTGGACATGCTAAATTGCCCATAAGTCTCCTAAAATGTGTAGGATAGTTGGGATTAGCCATGGTAAATGTGTTGGATTCCAGGATAGGGCCTGGGTAGAGGGTCTGGGTAAGATATTCTGTCAGAGAGTTGGTGCAGACTCAATGGGCCAAATAGCTTTTTCTACAGTAGTGATTCTATGATTAAGCCAAAGTGCTCATCTACCATCTTGCATGGATGGAAAAGGCATTATTTAAAGAGGAAATGAGTTTCCCTTGGTAAAGCATTTTATCAGATAATTAACTCTTTACTGCTCATTGCACCCTGGCCTCACATTTGCTCTAATAGAACTGACTGCACTTCAGAAGTATTTCATTGACTCCCTAAGTGCTTCGGTACATCCTAAGGATGAGAATGGGCAGCTAGTTTTTTATTCTTTTTCGGCTGGTGCAGAATGACCTCTTTCTGTGCTGTAACTGGTTCTAGGTCCTACATAAATCCATGTTCTTTATTCTGCATGTTTTCTCTCTGCTGTATATAGTGATAGCATTTTGGATCATTTAACTTGAATATGAATTGGAAGTTGACCAGTTGGAAGTTGGAGGAGAGATTGGGTAAACTGGGGTTGTTCTCCCTGGAAAGACGGAGGATGAGGGGAGACTTAATAGAGGTGTATAAAATTATGAAAGGCATAGATAGGGTGAACGGTGGGAAGCTTTTCCCCAGGTCGGTGGTGACGTTCACGAGGGGTCATAGGTTCAAGGTGAAGGGGGGGGAGGTTTAACACAGATATCAGAAGGACATATTTTACACAGAGGGTGATGGGGGCCTGGAATGCGCTGCCGGGCAAGGTGGTGGAGGCGGACACACTGGGAACGTTTAAGACTTATCTAGACAGCCATATGAACGGAGTGGGAATGGAGGGATACAAAAGAATGGTCTAGTTTGGACCAGGGAGCGGCGCGGGCTTGGAGGGCCGAAGGGCCTGTTCCTGTGCTGTTTTGTTCTTTGGTTGCACATGAGGGAAAAACATATATCTCTAAAAATACCATACAAACTAGCAGATGATCAAGTCATGTTGAGTTCACAAATGCTTTTTGCGGACTGAATCTGAAATTTCTAAAGTCCATTGTTATTTAATATTCAGACTGCGCAAGTGACAAGATGAATTGGCGCAGAATAAATGTTTTTGTGAAAACCAAGACTACAAATTGAATTGCCTAAATACTCTTCAAATGTTTTTTGTTTCAGCGACGGCTTCGACACCTGCGAAGTATTGCAGCACGAAATATATTTAACAAGAATGGTTCTCATCTTCTGGACACCTACTTTAGCTTACATCTATGTGATGATGCAAAGATCTTTAAAGGTAATCTAAAGAGTTGCTGCAGATACGTTTTTATTATGGGAAGAAATAATTTGGCATAGCAAAGTTGAAACTTCTGTTTTTAGATTCCCATGGTGACCTCGGGTGATGGCATAATCATCTACTTTTTAGAGGCTTGCAGGTGAAACCTTACTGAGCTGTTTGGAATGGTGAGCCCCTCTTACTTAAAACACTTGAGGGGCATCAGATGGACGACTTGCTTGCACATTTAACAGACCCCTTTTACTTTTAAGCAATGTAAAGTTTATTTGCAGGACCTCCAACAAGAGTTTCCTAGTCTCAATAGTACCTTGCGCCAATAGCATCTTAGTGTAGTAAAATATAGCAAGTGTCGCCAAACAAAAACTGACACAGCTACGTGACCAGGTAGGTTTTAAGGAGTCTCATAAATGACGAAAGAAG
Organism: Mustelus asterias; assembly: GCF_964213995.1. Taxonomy (NCBI): domain Eukaryota; kingdom Metazoa; phylum Chordata; class Chondrichthyes; order Carcharhiniformes; family Triakidae; genus Mustelus; species Mustelus asterias. The sequence continues at coordinate 121,244,096 of NC_135810.1, read as the reverse complement.
GGTTTGGGGAGAGAATATCTGGGCAGCTGAAGCCAAAGTAGCCAAAGAGGTTAAAATCGGGGAAGTGTCGAGGCCAGAATTGGACACGCCCAAAGATCTCGCAGGGTTGTGGGGCTGGAGAAGCTTGGTGATAGGGAGAGCATGAAGTAAGTTTCAAACAAGGATGAGAATTTTCAAGTTGACGTGTTGTCCAACTCTGCTGCTAGCAGTAATGACTCTGCATGTACTAATTGCCAGTCCTAAACTAGCCATTTAAAATGTTGGGATTTGCTAAATAAATAATTTTTTGCTTGTTTCATGTTCACTAAGGAATGCAAGATCTGCCAAATGGAATACCTTGCGTATTATGCACCTAGTGTTAACATGAAGCATTCCCAGTTTAGGTTTAATATAGTTGTCAAGTTCACTTTTCTCCTCTCCAACATTGTGACTCAATACTGCCTGTAGCATTTATCGCCTTTTCCTGCTTTGCACCATGGAATATCTGATAGGTAGTTTCATACCGATGAGCCTATATGCCTGCTGGAAATTCACTTTGTGCAAGTCCTTTACACCCACTAGTTTGGGCTGACTCCAAATCTAAAACATAAGTGCAATACTCCAGTATCAAAACAATTGCACCACTGGGTTCCAGAGAGACTTTTCTCTGACTGGATACTGAAGAGAGACTATACTGCATTTATTTTTATTTAGATAAAAATAATGCAGTTGCAAATTCCATGGGGATTCGCTGACAGAACCATCTCAACCCTGCATCCCACCAATAGCTAAACATAGCCATTTCTGTTGCTTTGTTGAGGTATGTTACTGAACATTATGATGATGTTGTTGAAGCCCTCCTACCACTCAAGTAAGAGCAAAATACTGTAGGTGCTGGAAATCTCAAGTAAAAACAGAAAATGCTCGGGTTCTGTCAAAGGGTCATTTAAATCTGAAACATTAGCTCAGTTTCTTTCCACGGATGCTGTCAGATCTGCTGGGTTTATCCAGCGTTTTCTGTTTTTATCCCTTCTATCACTAGTTACTTCAGAAATGAAATGCAAAGTGTGATTTTAAATATGGAAAATGAAGAATGTAGCTTCCTTATCGAGGTGTTTGGAATCTGATTCTGGTACCTGTGAAATACTTTACTGAACTGTATTCCACTGATGTACAGTCACATCCTTTATGGTATTCTTGTTATTACTTGAATTGTAAACAGTCGTACAAATCAGGCTACTTGATTGCATCTTAAGCCAAATTACTCTTCTTATTCTTCTAAGTGTGATGTTACCAGATAAAGATGATTTGCACGTTATCATTGAATTAAGAATTTCTAAATACCTGGCATGATAGTCAAGGAGGGAAAGGAGTTCATGTGAAGGTTGAGGCCGCAAGTTGGGGCCTTCAGTTGGACTTGTCTGATTTTTGTTTGCTTTCTTTCTCCCCATTAAACACTGTACTTGAATTCTGTTGCTGTCCTATGGTTTCTGCAGGTTTATGAAATGTTTTCTCTTACAGATGCAGTACCACTTAAAAACAGTCTTCAGTACAACCAGACAGCAAATAGCGCTTTGAAATTCTCATGTCAGCACATCTTACCTGACTGCTGTTGAATTGAGTTCAGTTAGTGTTCACCCAATCTAAATTTGGTTTCCTCAAATTACTAAGATTGAACAAAAATTTATGAAAACTGGAGATTTAAAAAATATTTTAATTGCATTCTGCTTAAAAATCTGACATACATACCGCTCCATCGCCCGTTTATATATTCGCAAATCAGGCCACTGTGCTGCTCCTGGCTTGCAAGCAAAAATTGAAGCAGGAGAATCCAATAAAGAAAGTCACGCAATGTTGGTCTGAAGAATTGGATGATCTTCTATGGGACTGCTTCGAATCAGTGGACTGGTCGATGTTTGAGAACTGAGCAACCTGAATGAGTACTCCACTACAGTAACAGACTTCATTACTAAGTGTGTAGAAGACTGTGTGCCAAAGAAGCAAATCCGTGTGTTTCCCAACCGGAAACCATGGAAGAACAGGGATATCCACTGCTTACTGAAGTCCAATTCTGAGGCGTTCAAGTTGGGTGACCCTGACCTATGCAAGGAAACCAGATACGATCCATGGAGAACTATCAAAAATGCCAAGAGAGAGCTGGAGTAAGCTGGAGTCATGGGCTAGCCACATGAAGACCCACAGATTATGGCAAGGTCTACACAACATAACAGGCTATAAGATGAAAGCAAGGTCAGTAAATGGAACCGGAAGGGGTAACATTGTACCCCTCCTGATGAGCTCAAGGTATTTTATGCCCGTTTTGAGCAACGAGAAGACATGATCCGCCCTGGAAGCCTCAGTTGAACCAGTATCCGAGGTCACCATCGCAGATGTCAGATCAGCCGCCTTGAAAGTTAACCCAAAGAAAGTGACTGGCCGGATGGGGTACCTGGATGAGCACTCAGATCCTGCGATGACCAGCTGGCGGGGGTATTCGCAGACATCTTCAACCTCTCTTTACAACAATCTGAGGTCCCTATCTGCTTCAAGAAGACGACCATCATCCCGGTACCAAAGGAAAACCGGATACGTGCCTTAATGACTATCGGCTGGTGGCTCTGACATCCATCATTATGAAGTGCTTTGAAAGGTTAGTCATGGCACGAATCAATTCCAGTCTCCCAGGTTGCCTGTATCCAGTACAGTTGGCCTACTGCCACAACAGGTCCACAGCAGACGCCATCTCCCTGGCCCTGCACTCAACCCTGGAACACTTAGATGACAAAGACACCTATGTCAGACTCCTATTTATTGACTACAGCAGCCTTCAACACCATTATTTCTACAAAACTCATCTCCCAACTCCATGGCCTGGGTCTGGGCTCCTCCTGCAGCGACTGCATCCTAGACTTCCTAACCCACAGACTGCAATCAGGAAGGATAGGCAACACCACCTCCACAGTCATCCTCAACACCGGGGCCCCACAAGGCTGTGTCCTCAGCCCCTTATTATGTTCCTTATACACCTATGACTGTGTGGCCAAATTCCCCTCCAATTTGATTTCCAAGTTTGCTGATGACGCCACTGTAGATCTCAAACAATGACGAGACAGAGTACAGGAATGAGATAGAAAATCTGGTGAAATGGTGCGGCAACAATAATCTCTCCCTCAAAGTCAGTAAATGGAACGAGCTAGTCATCGACTTCAGGAAGCATAGTGGAGGATGTGACCCTGTCTGCATCAACAGAGATGAAGTGGTAATGGTCGAGAGCTTCAGGTTTCTAGGCGTCCAGATCACCGCCAATCTATCCTGGTCTCTCCACGCTGATGCTACAGTTAAGAAAGCCCACCAATGCCTCCTCTTAAGAGGCTAAGGAAATTCAGCATGTCCGCTCCGACTCTCTCCAATATTCACAGATGCACCAGAGAAAGCGTCCTTTCCACATGCGTCACAGCTTGGTATGACTCCTGATACGAAATGATACAAAAGCCTAGGTCACATACCAAGCAATTCAAGAACAGCTTCTTCCCCACTTCCATCAGACTTTTAAATGGACCTACCGTGTATTAAGCTGATCTTCCTCGAACACTGCGTGACTGCAACACAATATTCTGCACCCTCTCCTTTCCTTCTCCCCTATGTAGTCTATGAACATTGTTTTGTCTGTCTAGCGTGCAAGAAACAATACTTTTCGCTGTATCCCAATACATCTGACAATAAATCAAATCTGTAGTAAAATCTGCTGATGGCTTCAAGGAAATCTGTTCAGAGTTGATTTCACAAACCTTGTAGTGGTATTTAAGGTGGGATCCAGGGTGGTTTGAATGAATGTTTTTTTGTAGTGACTGGGAGTTAATTATTGAATTACTTGTTTCCAGAAGTGCTTTGCAAATTAATTCTTAATGCACTTTGTTCTCTTTATTTCCTTCAGCGTTTTACACCAGTGAGGTTGTGAAAGATTCTTTGGTAAGTAGTACTTAATTGGACTAATAATAGCACTTTTTAAAATTAAGCATTTGCACCAGTACTCTCTGATCAGTCTTTGGGCTAGATGAGTCTGTGCATTAACTTAAATTTCCAGCTTCCCTTTAATCCAGTTCCGTCAGCATTTTACAAAAAGAGATCAGGAGAGTTGGAGGAATCTGTGTCCTGACAGGAAAAACCCCAAGTTTAGGGCCATTTGCAGAAGCTGAGCAATCAGTAGTCGAAGCTCTTTGTGTCAACCTGAGGCCAGTTGGACCATCGCTGCTGCTAACCTTGACACAGGGTCTTTGTGAGAGACCAGGGATAAACGTTACTCAGCTGCTCTGACTGGATGAAGCCTGATTTTCTCAGCAACTAGCTTAACAAATTTGTTGAACTATTGGGGAAATTGCCATTGTTGACTTCAACAGATGTGAACGTGAATGCTTTTTTAAAAAACATCAAGTAAAGTTTAATTATTAGTCAAAAGTAGGATTACATTAACACTGCAGTGAAGTTACTGTGAAAATCCCCTAGTCGCCACACTCCAGCGCCTGTTCAGGTACACTGAGGGAGAATTTAGCATGGCCAATGCACCTAACCAGCACGTCTTTCAGACTGGGAGAAAACCAGAGCACCCGGAGGAATCTCACGCAGACACGGGGAAAACTTGCAAACTCTCAGACAGTGACCCGAGTCGAACCCAGGTCCCTGGCGCTGTGAGGCAGCAGTGCTAACCACTCGGTGTGCATTAAAGTGGAGAAAGTTGCCAGTTCCCCACCATTCCCTCCCATATGTACTGTGGATAGATCCACAGAATTCCTACAATGCAGAAGGTCATTCGGCCCATGGAATCTGCGCCAACTCTCTGAAAGAGCGTTTTTAAAAATCCATTCGTGGGACATGGGCGTTGCTGGTTGGCCAGCAATTGTTGCCTATCCCTAGTTGCCCGAGGGCAGTTAAGAGTTAACCACATTGCTGTGGCTCTGGAGTCATATGTAGGCCAGATGAGTAAGGACGGCAGATTTCCTTCCCTGAAACATCTTACCCAATCCAAGGAATATAAATTAATCAAATCCTGTACGTAAGTGATCTCTCAGTAGCATTTCACTAAATGGTAAGCAGTGTACAATAATTGGTATTGTCACAGGCTTAATCGCATTTCTGGTACCAATACTTTCCTAGTATTGCTTAATCAACAATAGAAATAAAATATGCTGTCACTAATAGACCCACAGCCTGGTACATCACCCTGGTTATTGAGTACTTCATTGTTCTCTCCAGACATAAGGCTGGTTTGAAAGACACAATTCTATATGTTTTAACTTGGTAGAAAACATTCTCAGCCTTTAATATTGAAAAATAAGGTAATAATCTCAACACTGCAGGCTTTTATTAAATATTGAAGTTATGATATAAATTCCTATTCTTTTCAAGTTTGTGGCCTACAATGTAAAGTTAGCCTCACCTGACTATTGAAATTAAGGCCTTCAGGACACCAAAACTACACACAATACTCCAGGTATCCCCAATTACCTTTGAGAAGGTGGTAATGAGCTGCTTTCTTGAACTGGTAATCTGTGATATAGGTGCACCCACAGTGCTGTTAAAGACTTTGAGGATTTTGACTGTAACAGTGAAGGAATAGTATTTCCAAGCCTAGATGGTGTGTGCTTGGAAGGGAACTTGCAGGTGGTGTCCTCTTGTCTTCTACCCCTGCCTTTCCAGATGGTAGAGGTTGTGGGTTTGGAAGGTGCTGCAGAAGGATCCTTGGTGAGTTGCGGCAGTGTAGTGTAGGCAGTATACACTGCTGCCACTGTGTACAGCAAGTACTTAAGGTCGATATACGTATGGCTGATGTATCAGCATTGGTTCAGTTAATAGTGCACTCAACTCTGAGTCAGAATGTTATAGGCTCAAGTTCCACAGAAATTAAGGCTGACACTCCAGTGCAGTACTGAGGGAAAGCAAGGCTAACTTAGGTGCTTTGTTTTGGGTAAGATATTAAATTGAGGCTCCGTCTGCTGTCTTGGGTAGATGTAAAAGATCCTAGGGCACTGTTACAAAGAAGAGTGGGGACTTCTCCCTGATATTCTGGTCAAATTTATCCAAGGTCAAGTTCAGTCAAACAGAGTATCAGGTCATTATTGCATTGCTGTTTGTGGGAGCTTGCTGTGTTATTGGCTGCCACATTCCCTATATTACAACAACGATTGCATGTCAAAAGTGCTTCATTGACTGAAGTGATTTGAGGTGTCCAGTGGTCATGAGTGATACATAAATGCAAGTCTCTTTCATTTATGAGTATCAATGAGTATAATGGTGTTGCAAATCTTGCACATTTTTATGAATAGCAATGAGAACTGCTGTTCCCAAGGAAATCTATGCAGGCTGTCTCCAAGCCAGAGATGAGATTCAGAGCCCTACAACATTTGTGGGCTGTATGGTTTAGCATCATATCACCTGCTGCGTCGATTCACTGGAGACCCTGCTATAATTTATTTGTCTGCTTGGGTAAGTTGTAGTGCATTTATTTGCGTTGGAGGTTTGTAGGTTCAAGCTCCACTCCAAAACTTGAGCATGTCATCTAGATTGGCACACGAGCACAGTGCAGAGGGAATATCATATTATTGAAGGTTTTGTCTTCTGATTGACACCAGTTTAAACAAAAGTAAAAGATCCCATGGAGCGAGTTGAAGAACGGGGACTCTTCTGCTCAGAATAGATTAATCGGTCTCTGTTTAAATTTGCTGCTTGTGGGAGCAGGTTCAGTGTCACGTTTGTAAACAAAGGAGAATGACTTAAGCATCTGTAAAGCTCTTTGGTATATCTGAGGACATGAAATAAGTTGGCCATTGTATTTGTTATTCAAATTAAATAATGATGAAACCTTTGCGTGTGATGTATTTTGTCAAGTTTTGCTTGTCTGGCTGTTTTTTGCATGCGTTTTTTGCATGCCATTTTTGTTAATAGTTCAGAGGCTTTTCTCATTACAAGGTTCTGGATTAACACAGTTCGTGTTTAAGGTAGTGATGGTGGATTCAGTGAGACATGAACTTTTTTTTAACTCATTAACCTCAAAGTATCATTCATGTTGTCAGATACTGGAGGGATGGGATTCAACAGGAATATGCCTGCAGCAGATCAATTTCCTCAACATAAATGGAGCCTTCTGAGCTGCAAAAACCTTGGGTAGACAGGGAATCTTCAATGAGAACCAAACTTTTCTATAATTCCTTCATGGGATGCAAGCTTCAGTGGCATGCCCAGCATTGATAGCAAATCCATAATTCCTTCTGAAGTCCACTTGGTGCAGGTACATCCACAGTGCTGTAAGGAAAGGATTTCCAGGATTTTAACCCTGCAACAATGAACGGCGGCGATTTACTTTCAGCCAGGATGATGTGTGACTTGGAGGGGAACTTTCAGGTTATGATTTTCCTATGCCATCTGCTGCCCTTGTCTTTTTGGGTTATCGAGGTTGCAGTTTTGAAAAGTGTCATCCAAAGTGTTGAGTTGTTGCAGTGCATGTTGTGGAATCCACACTATAGACACTGTGCAAGCAAATATTTAAAGTGATGGATTGGATGCCAATTAAGCTATTTGCTTTGTCCTGGATAGCTTTGACTTTCTTGTGGCAATGGAGTTGCATTCATCCTGGCAAGCAGCGATGATCCCATTGCCATCCTGACATTCATGGGGACAGGCTTTGGTGTCAGGAGGTGAATTATCACAGAATTCCCAAGCACCTTCTCTTGTAGTCACAGTATTTATATGGCTGATCCAGGGAATCTTCTCATCAGTGGTAAAGCCCAGGATGTTGGCAGTGGAGGATTCAGCAGTGGTCATGCTCTTGAATGCCATGGGGAGATGATTCAATTCTCTCTTGTTGGTCTTTGCTTTTGCACCTGTATGGCTTGAATGTTACATGACACTTAGCCCAACCCTCAATGATGTCCAGGACATGTTACACATTGGCATAGACTACCTTATTTTCTGAGGAGTTTCAAATAGTGCTGAATGCTGTGGAATCCACAGGAAACATCCATCCTTTTAACTTTATGATGGAGGGAACGTCATGGATGAAGCAGCTGAAGACGGTATGACCAAGGGCATGACCAACATAGGAATTACAAGCTGGAGTGAACTCTTGAACCCCTCAAGCCTTCTCCACCATTCAATAAGTTTACAGCTGATCTGATTGTGGCTTGGACTCCATATTCTGTCCATCCCTGATAACTTTAGATTCTTGACCAACAAGGGAATCTATCTCTTAAAAATATTCATTGTTTAAGCCCCAACTGATTCCTGCAGCACTCAGCTCATCACATCTTGGCAACGTGAAAAAGACCCAATTACCCCTGCACTCTGCTTCTTGTTAGCTGTCCAATCCTCTATCCATGCTAGTATGTTACCATTCCTCCCTCTGATATGAGTTTTATTTTGCACTGTAACCTTTGATGTGGCATCTTGTCAGATGCCCTCTGGAAAGGCTTCCAGAGGTTCCCCTTTATCCATGTTGTTTGTTATTTCCACAAGGAGCTCCAATGAATTAGTCAAACATAATTTCCCTTTCAATAAAACCATGTTGACTCTGCTCGATTTTATTGAGATTTTCTAAATATCCCTCTACCTTGAGCTCCTGCAGTTGTGGGTCTGAGATGATTGATTTTGAATGGTAGCCATCGTCCTTTTGTGCTAAGTATGACTCCAATCATTGGAGAGATTTCCCCCCGATTCCTATTGACTTCAGTTTTGCGCGATCTCCATGTGCCCTAGCCCTCAGTCAGTTGATGCTTGGATGTTAGGGGGACAGTCACACTCTCTCGTCATCCTAATTCAGCTCTTTTTTCCATGTTTGGAACAAGGCTGTAATAAGGTCTGGAGCTGAGGACTCTTGTGAAGCCTAAACTGAGCATCAGTCAGCCGATGGTATTGCTGAGTAAGTTATGTTTGATAGCACTTGATGACAGTGTCCATTACTTAATTTTTGAGAGTAGGCTGATTAGGTGGGAATTAGGCAGATTGGATTTGTCTTTTGTGGGCAGGACGTACCTCAGCAGTTTTTTACCCTTCCGGTTGATGTACTGGAACAGCTTGGCTGGGGAGGCAGCTGATTCTGGAGCAGAAGTCTTCAGCAATTGAGGATATTATTTTGGCTCACATATTGCTGTATCCAATGTCTTTAGTTGTTTCTTGATATCATGTGCAGTTGATTGGTTTGGTTAAATACTGGCATATGTGTTACTGGGAACCTTGGGAAGAGGCAGAATTGGAGCATTACTCAGCATTTCTGGCTGAAGATGGTTGCAAATATTTCAGCCTTGTCTTTTGCATTGATGTGCTGAGCATGGCCATGATTGAGGATTGTTGTGTTTGTGGAACTGCCATCTTCTTCAGTTAGTTAAAGTATCCACAACCATGTGGCAGAACTGCAGGGCTTTTATTTGATCCATTGGTTGTGGGGTCGATTTGCCTATGCAGCATGCTACATCTGCTGTTGAACATGCATGTAGTCATATGGTGCAGCTTGCCCCCAGAGTCTGATTTGGCCTGAGCCAAGTGTTGCACAACCAGTTTGCGCCTACATTGCTGCTGGGAAAAGTTCAGCCTAGTTTTGGGAGCATCCTCTCTCTGGAGAGGCCTATACTGCACTTTGTTCTTCCTGGACTTTGTAATTTTCACCAAGTATGGCAGTACTTGCTTGCACAGGTGATCCCAAGTAAAACAAAAGAAAGACCTATTGAAACTGGCTGCCTTCCCCATAAAGAGCAAATTATACAGCAGCTCAATTATTTCATATGTTGCACAATTTCTTTCCCATTATTTTTCTGATCCTAAATGATTGCCAAGATAAAATGCAAAATATCTCCTCCAGACTGTGTAGGTCGTTGAGTGCAAGCTAAAAAACAGTGTAAAGATGATGGAATAAAAAAAGGCAGAGGGAGGTTTCACAGTTTTGATTTTCTGGAGAAGAGCGACTGAAGTGGTCCGAGAGGACTGGGGAACTGCACATGTTGCATCCCTGTTCAAAAAGGGGTGTCAAGATAAGCCGAGCAACTACAGGCCAGCTAGTTCAACTTCTGGGATGGGGGGAACCTGCAGAGACAATAATTCAGGAGGAAATTATTAGTCACATGGGCTAATGCGGGTTAATTAAGAAAAACCAAGAGGGATTTGTGAAGGGAAAATCGTATTTAAGAAGTTTTCTGAAGTAACAGAGGGTTGATGAGGGCAGTATTGCTTCTGTGGTGTACATGGACTTCCACAAGGCATTTGATAAAGTGCCACATGAATAAGCTCTAATTAGTGTTGCTATCATGTAAAAGGCATTATCTCAACGTGGTAAGAATTTGTGCATATGCTGCTGAATTTAAAAATAACCCAGCAGCCAAGCTTTAAACTAACCTTGGTCTTGTTCAAGAATATTACAAAACAACTTGGATAGTCAGATGCTCTTTCCTAGGGTAGACAAGTCAAGTACTCGGGGACATAGGTTTAAGGTGCGTGGGAAAAAGTTTAGAGGAGATGTGCAAGGTAAGTTTTTTTTTATACAGAGGGTGGTGAATGTCTGGAATGTGCTGCCAGGGGAGGTGATCGGAGCAGGTACGATAGCGGCGTTCAAGGGGGCAACTAGACAAATACATGAATAGGATGGGAATAGAAGGATATGGACTCCGTAAGCACATAAGGTTTTAGTTTAGGCAGGCATCATGATCGGCACAGGCTTGGAGGGCCGAAGGGCCTGTTCCTCTGCTCTGCTTTTCTTCTTTGTACTGTTGAAGTTACTTGAGTAAAAGTGATCAAGTTATTAACGAAAATACAAATGCAAAGTTTAAAATGCAGATAAAGGAAAAAAATACTTAAAATGAGTTAAAGAAATATCATTGTAGGCATGTTGCTTGAATTCTCTCTTTCCAAAGTAAGGGCGTGGAAACTTGTGATGGCTTATTAAATCAAACGGTTGGAGTTTTCCTTTGTAGGTGGACTCGATATGTAGAGCAGATGCTGAGAGTATAAGCTCATTCCCTTCCTGAAAACTGCAGATACTGACACTTGAAGATTATGGGTTTCTTCTCAGTAGACCTGGGATGACTTTGTGGATGCTTTGCTCTGTTCCATGATATCGGGAGTTACACCAGCTGTCATGGGGCTGCTTCAGCTGAGAGCTGTGTTTGTATTGTGTCTCTTACTGTCACACAAAATGGTTGTTATAGCCTCCTTCATTTGATTCAAAAACACAAAAATGGCTGCTTATCCCAAATTGTTAATTCATGCTTCCATATTAAGTGTTGGGTTAGCCAGGCATAGTTCCATCCATTGTCTTTTAACCAAGATAATTGACCTTTTTAAATGTCTCAGCCATTAATTTGAATGGCTCCCATTCTTCCAGGTTTGGTTAGATAGTACAGCTGTGTTCATACCTCCAGGGAAGCCACTGTCGATTAGTTTCTGTTTTCCCTTGTAGAAACGTGCATTGAATTTCAAATGTTTTCACATGTCTGAATATGTCTAGTTACAATCCATTTGGAACCTTGTAGAAGTTTGACAAACATTTCAATCGTAATAGATCAGGTGACATTGGCAGCCATTTTTAAGGCTCAAAACTGTCCATTTAAAAGAAATATTATTTTACAAAATCCATAATATGAAACTCATCGCTCATGATGGCAGCCACTTGGATATGAAATTGGCAACGGTAGTAGTTAATGGATGTTTTTGGAGCTGGAGGAAAATGTGTAGTGTGGTTTTCCAGGGGTTAGTGTTGAGACCCTTGATCTTACTGACCAGATCAATGACCCAGACCAGTGGCTCCCGGGTACTGTGCCACAGCACACAGTCCACCGATTGTGCAGGTTCGGTAAATGACACACATGCCAAACTGACTGGGCCACTTTTAGAGATAGGCTCTGTAGAATTGAAGAAGACATCTGACTAGTGCTGAATCTAACTAGGTTCAGGTAGGAAAAGAAGCACTGAGTATAATTTTTGGTGTATGCAGGTTTCATCATTATGGTCATCATTTTACATTGTTGACTGATCATCGACCCTTCACAACCTTTTTTGGGCCTTAGAAAGGCATACCATCTGCTTGTAGCTGATTGCAAAGTTGGCCACTGATCTTATCTGCAGACTCCTATGATATGAAGTATCATCAATTAGTGTGCCATGCTTATGCTGATGCATTATCACACTTCACCTATTGAGCAGATACCACCAACTAGTTTTGCTAATGTTCGCTAGGAAATAATTTTCCTGTGACAACTTCTCAAGGACATCCTGGTATAGTCATGATGAAGGAATTAGCAAGCAGTTATATTTGGTGGTTGGGTCTGGATGCTCAGATCCTGTGCACGAATAAGAAATAGATCACCATTGTCTCCATTACACCCTTGGGAGCAGCCTAAAATGCCTTGGCAATGATTGCATGAAGATTTTGCTGGTCCATTTTAAATTTGCATGTTCTTAGTCATCATTGATGCACAATAAGTGGCCAGAAGTTTTCATGAGGTCATCTACATTTGAACAAGCCATTGAAAAACTTGATACAATTTTTGCAAGATTTGGTAAACTGGAACAGATTGTTAGCGATAATAGTTCCGTTTATTTTGTAAGAGTTTGAGGATTACCTCAAGGGAGTTATGTTGAACTTGTATAAACCACTAGTTCAACCTCAACTGGAGCATTGCCTCATTTCCTCGCACCGACTCTTGGGAGGATGTGAAGACATTGGAGAGAATGCAGAAAAGATTCTCAAAAATGGTTCCAAGGATCAGGAACTTTAGTAATGAAGATAGATTAGAGAAGTTGTGACTGTTTTCCTTGGAGCATGAAGGAGATTTGATAGAGGTATTCAAAATCATAAGAGGCCAGGACAGAGTAGGTGAGGGGTATTAGTGTTACTTCAGGCTCTTGGCTGAGTAGATCATCACGGACATTTGGGATCTTTTTCAGCCATGACAAGTAACAGACAATCAAAATTGGTGAATTTTCAGTTTCTTGCCTTTACGCTTGCATGTGCAAATGATAATCACCTTGCCCTCTTAAGATTCTCCTCCTCTTAAATTCAAATTGTTTTACTTCAAATGCTTATCTGTTTCACATCCTTCAAATTCAATCAGTGTTTCAGTTGATGCATTAATTCTCTTCCTTTTTTTTTGTTAATGGCTCTACAGTCACTGACTTCCTTGGATACAAGTTCGTAAATACTGATACTGGCAGGGCTCCAGGGCAGCTAGAAAGTTCTAAGGAAGAGAGATTACAGTTATCTGGATAGACCAGAGAATTTGACAACACAGAAGGCTAAGAGGAGATTTTAAAATTGTGAAGGTATATGTAATGTAAATAAATAGGAACGATATACAATGGCTGGAGGGTTGACAACCACAGAATCAAGTTGGTTGACAGTTAGGATGTGGAATGTGCTATCCGATAGGATGGTAGACCCATTCAGTAGTCGCCATCAAAAGGAATTGGATGAAGACTTCAAAGAGTAAAAAAAATAGCCAGGCTGTGGGGAAGGAGCAGCAGAGTGGAGCTTACTTGGAAGACTGTTCTGTGCTGTACTATTCTGTGATCTCTGACTGATTTAACAGTGCATCGAGTTTAATTTTGAATATATGGGGACAAGGGAGGATATAGTCAGAGCTTTGGATGGTAGGGGAAAAAGATGCTTAAAAATTACACTGAACCTTGTCTGTAGACATTGTGATTGGAGGGTGGAGGTGAGAGGTGGGTCACTAATCCAAAGAGCTATTTTCTTGCAGAGGTTCTCCAGATGTGGGATTTCATAGAAAATTGAGGGGTGCAACAGTTTTCAGGTCAATATTTTCCTTGCGAAATGTTCAAGGTTTTAGTTGACATTTAGGTTGATTGTGAAGTTTTCTAATTGAGCAGACAGAGATGCAACTCGGAATAATTACCATAATAATGGGGCCAAGCAGTAAAAGGCCTGAGGCAACACCAATAACAATTTGCATTTATATAGCATTTTAATGTACTTTAATAGTTGAGTGCTTTTGTGGATCAGTTGAGTAAAAAAGTCCAATTGAACTTCAAAGGCAGGTAAATGGATTTGAAGTACAGATGAGCTACTATCTAATTGAATAGCAGAGCAGATTAAGGGACAGAATGGCTCACTCCTATTCCTGTCCTCATTTACAGTGGAAATTGTTTGTTCCATGACTATCTTGCAGGAAATGAGACAAACTGCTGAAGCTATTACTGAATATCTTGGAATTCAAAAACTCTGAATTATGCCATTTTAATTCTTTAAAACTGACATTGATTTTCTGATTTGATTCATTATAGAATCATAAAATCATACAGCGCTGAAGTGGCCCTTCGGTCCACACCGACACATTAGAAGCACCCGAACTCCCACCTAATCCCATCTGCCATCACTTGGCCCAAAGCCCTGAATGTTGTGATGTGCCAAGTGCTCATCCAGATTATTTTTAAAGGATGTGAGGCAACCCGCCTCTTCCGCCCTCCCAGGCAGCACATTCCAGACCACCACCACCCTCTGGGTAAAAAAGATTTTCCTTACATTCCCCCACCTAAACCCCCTGCCCCTCAACTTGAGCCTATGACCCTTCAACTAAGGGGAACAACTGCACCTGATCCACTCTGTCCATGTCTCTCATAATCTTGTACACCTCGATCAGGTCGCCCCTCATTCTTTGCTCCAAGCCTACGCAACCTTTCTTCATAACTTAAATTTTCCATCCCAGGCAGCATCCTGGTGAATCTCCTCTGCACTCCCTCCAGTGCAATCACATCCTTCTGATAATGTGGCGACCAGACTGCACACAGTACACTAGCTGTGGCCTCACCAAAGTTCTTTTTAACTCTAACATGACTCCCCTGCTTTTGTAATCTATGCCTCAGTTGATAAAGGCAAGTGTCCCATATGCCTTTTTCACCGCCCTACTAACATGCCCTTCTGCTTTCAGAGATCTGTGGACATACACGCCATGGTCCCTTTGTTCCAAAGAACTTCCAAGTGTCCCACCTATTTGTATACCCCTCCCAACACCCACCTCAATCTGTTTGGGTTTGGGTAAGGCCAAACTGTTTAAAATGTGCATTTCCTCTGAGGAAGTCTGGGGCGGCACGGTAGCACAGTGGTTAGCACCGCTGCTTCAGAGCTCCAGGGACCTGGGTTTGATTCCTGGCTTGGGTCACTCTCTGTGTGGAGTTTGCACATTCTCCCCGTGTCTGCGTGGGTTTCCTCCGGGTGCTCCGGTTTCCTCCCACAGTCCAAAGATGTGCGGGTTAGGTTGATTGGCCATGCTAAAAATTGCCCTTCGTGTCCTGGGATGCGTAGGTTAGAGGGATTAGTGGGTAAATATGTAGGGATATGGGGGTAGGGCCTGGGTGGGATTGTGGTAGGTGCAGACTCGATGGGCCGAATGGCCTCATTCTGTGCTGTAGGGTTTCTATGATTCTAAGGTTCTAAGTTTTAGCAAAAATCAATGCTCAAAATTGCACTTGAAGCAACGTGAATTACTGAACTGTTAAAACGGTAATAAATCATTATGTATGGACTATGTAATCTATTTCAAGGAAATGACAGTGTTGTGTCTGCATTTAGTATGTAGTAACTAACCTTTTGCTAATTAAAGAACAAAAATGTTCAAAGAGCTAAATTATTGTTTCTTGTTTTTGCTTTGATAAGGCAGTTGGTTTTTTTGAGCTTTATTGCTGTAACTTGTAAGTAAGCAGAATATGAAAAATGGTTGCCTTTAAGAACATACCTAGGCAATGTTAATTTTGGCATTAAAGGGTTAAAAACAAGAGTTTGAAATATGTTCCACTAGAATGTGAATTCTACTCATTGAACGAGTATCTGGGAATGGATTTGTTGTGTTTTATTGTGTTTTTAGCTGTTCAAAACTGATTTCTGCTTGCACGAGCTTTGTGAATTAGAGCAAAATTTTGGTTTGATTGCTGACACTGTCTTTGTAGCTTGATATGTTGATTTTGTAAAACTTTGCAAATTGAGCCTGCATTTCAAGTCATGTTAAAAGCCGGGTCAAACCTTGGAGTTGTTTTCCTTTTTGGTCAGCTCATTCTAATGGCTTGAATGAGATTTTAATTTCAATTTGCTTAATTGCAATGACCTGATCCGAATTTCTTTGAGCATGAAACTCCGAGTTTCATCACAATGGAAAGTTAAATTTTAGGATGGTTTGATTTATTTAGTGCTAAATTTATTGTACAGAAATGGAGATTAAGACATAGATTTGAAAATGTGAATTGGAAATTCCTTGATCAAGCTTTATTACACTTTGACTAGAGATTTCGCCAGTGTTGACATTCAATATCAGTTGGAAACAAATCAACCCAACCCTTTACTGTAATTCATGTTTTTCTTCACTCGTGTTTTGGTTTTGAGGCGTCTTGTAGGAGGGGAATGGGGAGTGACATGAGGTATTTGGGCATTGACAGCTGAAAGCATAGCTTCTGATGGTCCTGATGTGTGGAATTCCCTGCCCAGTGAAGCAGTTGAGGCTGCCTCATTGAATGTTTATAAGGCAAAGATAGATTTTTGAACAGTGAAGGAATTAAGGGTTACGGTGAGTGGGCGGGTAGGTGGAGCTGAATCCGCGAAAAGACCAGCCCTGATTTTATTGGATAGCGGAGCAGGCTCGAGGGGCCAGATGGCCTATTTCTGCTGCTAGTTTTCATGTTCCTATGTTCTGAACAAGAAGCTGGAATGGTTGAATGGCTGAACAGTTTATGGAGATGGGAATGGGTGAGATCATATAACTTGTATACAATGCTGAGAAGTTTGAGAGACAGGTGCCTTGATATTGTGTAGGATATGAGCAGCAGTATGTTTGCATTTTTCATTTGGATACCTGGAATTTGACAAGTGTTTTAAGTGACTCATATGCTCTTGGATCAGAAGAATGATGAGACCTGAAATATAAAAACTCAGATACTCTAATGTTCCAGGGTGAAGTACTGTTGAAAATGTATGCTTGTGTAACTTGCCCACTGTTGGAACAAAGTTGTCACAAGTCTTGGTAAAATAATTATAGCCAGGGACTGTGTGCAGTTTTCAAAGACTGGGTAGCGTCGTTATCTTGTGCTGTTGTATCTGCCTGCTGCTCTTGTTTAACTAGATTTATAGACCAGGTTAGTGAAATGTAAGTCCGAGGTTCGAGTTTTTTACTCGACCGTGAGAATTGACCAGAGTCCAAAGCTTTTGCCCAGCAAGAGGAAGTGAGGCTCATGTACAGGAAGTGCAGCGAACTCTGCCCCATGGGAACTTTGTGAATTACCTAAAATTAGTTCAGAGGTGGCAATGGGGACTAGCTTTTCAGCTTGGCATCAGGGTACAAAAATAGATTTTCAGATTGATTGCCGATAGCAAAACTCTCTGATGCTTCCTTTCATTGGTATCATAAAATAGCTGATTGATGATTGCTAGATTGTATCTTTTCATGTAAAAGGCAGTTTACATAAAAGCAGCCAGAAGCTTAAGGCTACAATTTAAGTTTAGTTGTGTTGACTATTACGTGTTTTTTTTCCCCACTCGTAATTTTTAATCTAGCAGTGGGGGAAAATAAAAGATTTTTATTCAGCAGCCTTGGGTATGTTCATACTGTAGTCTTCACGTTGTTGAATTTTATTATTGTGACTTGGGGAGGGTTGAAGGGGTCACATGGATACAAAGGAACTCAGCAGCTGCATCTACCAGCAATTTAAAACTTGTCCATACTGGGCTGAGGTCCAGTGCCTAAAATCACCAAGTGCATGGTGGGCAAATTGTTCTGTTCACTTCAAGGAGGCGTTCACAGTTGGCAGGGCAGTGCTGGTGGATGTTGTGGCCTTTTTTTGTCTTGGACTTTTTATACTTTATGATCTCGCCAAGCTGACATGGACTGATCGGTGACATCGTTCTAATACTTTGGGGGTTGTTGGAGCACAAAACTTCATCACTTAAAAGCAGTTCTTCCATTTTTTGATCATTAAAATCAAAACGGCTTCCTGTTTCTCTTTTGCCACTGTTTGCCAAGAAGCTAGTATAAAAATCATGCAAAGAAACGCGTTGCTTCAGAAATGTTTCAGGTTGCCTGTTTGAGAGATCAGCTTAACAACAAATAGTGTGATATTCTAGCGGTAAATATGTCAGACCATTTCCTTTCAAAGTTCCAAGTTCTTAGCTTTATAGTCCATTTATAGAATCATAGAATCTACAGTACAGAAGGAGGCCATTTGGCCCATTGAGCCTGAACTGATGAAAATCCCACTCTGGTCCTGTCCTCTCCCCGTAACCCCACATGGGTTACGGGGAGAGGACAGGAGGTTGTGATGAACCTGGTGAATAAGAAAAGAGAGGCGTACAGAAGGTTCAGAGAGCTAGGAGGTGTTAAGGATTTAGAGGAGTATACGGGATGTAGGAAGGAGCTTAAGAAGGAAATTAGGAGAGCGAGAAGGGGTCATGAGAAGGCCTTGGCGGGTAAGATTAAGGAGAATCCCAAGGCTTTCTACAAATATGTCAAGAGTAAAAGGATGAGATGTGAAGGCATAGGACCCTTAAAAGGTGAAGGGGGAAAAGTTTGTGCGGAACCGTTAGAAATGACGGAGCTGCTTAATGAATACTTTACCTCGGTATTCACGGTGGAAAGGGATCTGGGTGGTTGTACTGCTGGTTTGCGGTGGACAGAAAGGATCGAGCATGTGGACATAAAGAAAGAGGATGTGTTGGAACTATTGAATGGCATCAAGGTTGGTAAGTCGCCGGGACCGGATGGGATGTACCCCAGGTTACTGTGGGAGGCGAGGGAGGAGATTGCGGAGCCTTTGGCGATGATCTTTGCATCGTCGATGGAGACGGGAGAGGTTCCGGAGGATTGGAGGATTGCAGATGTGGTCCCTATATTCAAGAAAGGGAACAGGGACAGCCCGGGAAATTACCGACCGGTGTGTCTAACCTCAGTGGTTGGTAAGTTGATGGAGAGGATCCTGAGAGACAGGATTTATGATCATCTAGAGAAGTTTAGTATGATCAAAAGTAGTCAGCACGGCTTTGTCAAGGGCAGGTCGTGCCTTACGAGCCTGGTTGAGTTCTTTAAAAATGTGACCAAACACATTGACGAAGGAAGAGCGGTGGATGTGGTCTATATGGACTTCAGCAAGGCGTTCGATAAGGTCCCCCATGCAAGACTTCTTGAGAAAGTGAGAGGGCATGGGATCCAAGGGGCTGTTGCCTTGTGGATCCAGAACTGGCTTGCCTGCAGAAGGCAGAGAGTGGCTGTGGAGGGGTCTTTCTCTGCATGGAGGTCAGTGACCAGTGGAGTGCCCCAGGGATCTGTTCTGGGACCCTTGCTGTTTGTCATTTTCATAAATGACCTGGATGAGGAAGTGGAGGGATGGGTTGGTAAGTTTGCTGACGACACCAAGGTAGGTGGTGTTGTGGATAGTTTGGAGGGATGTCAGAAGTTGCAGCGAGACATAGATAGAATGCAAGACTGGGCGGAGAAGTGGCAGATGGACTTCAACCCGGATAAGTGTGTGGTGATCCATTTTGGCAGATCCAATGGGATGAAGCAGCAGTATAATATGAAGGGTACCATTCTTAGCAGTGTAGAGGATCAGAAGGACCTAGGGGTCCGGGTCCATAGGACTCTTAAATCGGCCTCGCAGGTGGAGGATGCGGTCAAGAAGGCGTACGGCGTACTGGCCTTCATTAATCGAGGGATTGAGTTTAGGAGTCGGGAGATAATGCTGCAGCTTTATAGGACCCTGGTTAGACCCCACTTGGAGTACTGCGCGCAGTTCTGGTCACCTCATTACAGGAAAGATGTTGAAGCCATTGAAAGGGTGCAGAGGAGATTTACAAGGATGTTGCCTGGATTGGGGGGCATGCCTTATGAGGATAGGTTGAGGGAGCTTGGTCTCTTCTCCCTGGAGAGACGAAGGATGAGAGGTGACCTGATAGAGGTTTACAAGATGTTGAGAGGTCTGGATAGGGTAGACTCTCAGAGGCTATTTCCAAGGGCTGAAATGGTTGCTACGAGAGGACACAGGTTTAAGGTGCTGGGGGTAGGTACAGAGGAGATGTCAGGGGTAAGTTTTTCACTCAGAGGGTGGTGGGTGAGTGGATTCGGCTGACGTCGGTGGTGGTGGAGGCAAACTCGTTGGGGTCTTTTAAGAGACTTCTGGATGAGTACATGGGATTTAATGGGATTGAGGGCTATAGATAGGCCTAGAGGTGGGGATGTGATCGGCGCAACTTGTGGGCCGAAGGGCCTGTTTGTGCTGTGGCTTTCTATGTTCTATATTTACCCCCCTAATCCCCCTGACATTAAGGGGCAGTTTATCCTGGCCCATCAACCTAACTTGCACATTATTGGACTGTGGGAGGAAACCGGAGCAGACATGGGGAGAATGTGCAAACTCCACACAGTCACCCAGGCCCCTGGCGCTGTGAGGCAGCAGTGCTAACCACTGTGCCACCGTGCCCCCCTATTTGCTGGTAGTTGTTCATTTCAGAGTATTAAGAATCATAGAATGGTTGCAGCACAGGAGGCCTTTTGGTCCATTATGTCTCTGCCAACTCCCTGCAAGAGCAAAGCACCCAGTGCCACTCTCCCATCTTAACTTAAGCCATGCAAAATTTTCCCCTCCTGAAAACTGCAATTGAACCTGTTTCCGTAATACATTCAGATTTTCATTCCTAATCCTTACCATTTGATATGCTCTTTTTCAAAAAAATCCTCATATTGCCATAGCTTATATCCACTGGCAGTGCCCTGCAACCTGTGATCATCTTAAATTTTTGTCCTTTGGTTCTCTCTCTTTCTACCAATGGGAACAGTTTGTCGCTATTTACTTTGTCCAGACACTTCATGATTTTGCATATCTCCATCAGGTCTCCACTCCACCTTCTCCTCTTCTCCAAGGAGAACAGTTGCAGCTTCTTCAGTCCATCCTCCAGTCTCACATCTGCAATCGATTTGTGCACATGTTCCGTCTGGATCATTCTGCTACTTGAATATATTTATCTCATGCTCCTGTACTGTACTGTAAATCATTGTCTTAAACTCCTTTGCCCATCTCCTCCAACATCAGCTTCAATAATAAGTGCAAAGAGCTTATGGATTTCTGTCCTTGATGTTCTCCTATTCCACACCTATATGCTGTCCCTCGGTGACATCATCCAAAAGCACAATGTAGTTTTCACGTGTATGTTGACCTTTTCCAGCTCTGTTTCAGCACCATCCCAATTGATTCTTCCAGTGTTGCTAAATTATCCCACTGCTTGTTCAATATCCAAACAGAAACATTCTCCAGTTAAATGCACAGAGCCACTTTTTTTTTGGTCCCTGCTCCAAACTTCATTCCCAAGCTACCGACTCCATCCCTTGCCCTGAAAATGATCTGATACTAAACCAGTCTGTTAGAAATCTTGGTGCATTATTTTATCATGAGGTGGACTTTGTATCATCACTAAGGCTGCAGCATTGTCCAACTACTCCCTTATTTTCGCTCATCTGTGTTGAAGCCTTCATTTGTGCCTTTTGTCACCTTTAGACTTGACAATTCCAATAGATTCCTGGCTGGTCACCCACATTCTACCCTCTACCTTCTAAACAAAACAGTGACTGCAGAGCATAGGAAACAATCAAGTAAGGGATTGGGTTTGATTTGATTTATTATTGTCACATGTATTAGTTTACAGTGAAACGTATTGTTTCTTGCGCGCTATACAAAGCATACCGTACATAAGGAAGGAAAGGAGAGAGTGCAGAATGTAGTGTTACAGTCATAGCTAGGGTGTAGAGAAAGATCAATTTAATGCGAGGTAGGTTCATTCAAAAGTCTGACAGCAGCAGGGAGGAAGCTGTTTTTGAGTCGGTTGGTATGTGACCTCAAACTTTTGTATCTTTTTCCCGACAGAAGAAGGTGGAAGAGAATGTCCAGGAGTGTGGAGTCCTTAATTATGCTGGCTGATTTTCCAAGGCAGCGGCAAGTGTAGACAGTGTCAATGGATGGGAGGCTGGTTTGAGTGATGGACTGGGCTTAATTCGTGACCCTTTGTAGCTTCTTGCGGTCTTGGACAGAGCAGGAGCCATACCAGAAAGAGTGCATTCTGTGGTGCATCTGTAGAAGTTGGTTAGAGTTGTTGCAAACATGCCAAATTTCCTTAGTCTCCTGAGAAAGTAGAGGACTCGGTGGGCTTCCTTAACTATAGCGAGAAATGGAAATAGTAGTTCTGGAATGGGAGTGTAAAACTGGTTAAACATAAAATGAGGGGAAATTTTGTTTAAAAATGGACTGAAATGTCTTGACAAAAATGCATCCAGTGCCTCTAATAAAATGGGGAACTGGAAGAAATCGTGTTGGGGAGACTCAAACCTCAAAGGGATTGCGGCAGCAGAAATATCAGTTCTCTGAATTAAACTTTGGCTTGTATGTCATTTAGAAAGGGGAGGTGCTGTAGTTGTATTTATTCAGGATAACGAGTTACTTTTTTAAAAAAGTCTCAGGTCTTATAATTGGAGGTCTAATATTGAAGCCCAATAAGGACCATTAGGTCAGTAATGGTAAATTATCAACAGTTTTTACACATATTTCTCCGAGCACAGTCAGCACCCGACTGCCCAGGCAAGCTCCACCCAAGGTGGGGCTGGAGTCCCAGGTCACCTGACCTGTTCATAAAGGGGCATGCCTCAATATACATAACATCAGCTGTTACAATGATAGGGATTAAAGATGATAAAGAATCAATCAGATGTAGTCCACAGGCACCTGAAAGTGGAGGGAGAATAATGCAAACAAAAGATAGTAAAAAGTAGTAAAAAATATGATTTCAGCAACCCTGATATTAGTTGGACAGAAGGGATGAATAAAGAAGATAAGAGAATGGAGTTCCCTTATGTGCATAGGACTCCTTTCTAACCTAGAACGTAAAAGGCCCAACAAGGAAAGGTTCGCAATTGGTTTTTGTATTAGGAAATGAACCAGAGTAGATCAGAGAAGTGAAATAGAGGAACAACTAATAGTGACCATAACCACTTTGAGGTAATGGGGGAGGACAGAAGAATGTCCAAAACCAAGTTGATAGGTTGGAGAAAAGCTGATTTTTGAGAGGCTGAGAATAGAAGTTGGGAAAATAAAATGGGTAATGATATTGGCAAAGAATGATTCAGGGTAAGAATGGCAAATATTTTTTAAAATGGTGTTCAACAAGTGCAGGAAAAACATATTCCACTAAACTTCACGGATGGATATAAACATAAGAGAACAATTGAGGGTTAGTACGTAGACAGGATTGCAGAGTAAGAGAAACTACAAAGCGATTGGAGAAATAGAGAAAAAGTGAAGAGCAGCAACAAAATTTTCAAAAACCTGGAACAAAATAGTAATTCACAGATGCATCAATTAAAAAAAAACTGCAATGGCAATACAACCTTTAAGGTATGGGCAGGATGAAACCACAGGTAACAACTGAGGGAAGAAATTTCCAATAATTATTTTGTTTGGTATTTATCAGGGAAATAAACAGACATGGGCAGCATAGTGGCACAGCGGTTAGCACTGCTGCCTCACAGCGCCAGGGACCAAGGTTCGATTCCCGGCTTGGGTCACTGTGTGTGTGAAGTTTGCATGTTCTCCCCGTGTCTGTGTGGGTGTCCTCTGGGTGCTCCGGTTTCTTCCCACAGTCTGAAAGATGTGCTGGTTAGGTTGATTGTCCTGAACAGGTGCCAGAGTATGGCGACTAGGGGAATTTAACAGTAACTTCATTGCGGTGTTAACGTGAGCCTTATTTGTGACTAATAATAAACTTTAAACTTTAAAAACTTTAAACATGATATTGAATGATGAAATGAACAATGAGGTAAGCAGGCATGTATTGAATAATCCAAGAGGACGAAGCTCTGGTATGAATGGATTGAATGCATGTATTTTGAAGCACTGTAGGGTTGGGATAGCACAGCCATTACTAAATCTATTTAATTGTTTATTAGAAATCATTGTAGTGCCAGATGACTAGTGGACAGTTAATGTAATTCCATAATTAAGAGGGGAGAAAACAGGAAATAGGAGTAGGATGTCCAGCCCAATGAGCCTGTTCTGCTATTCAAACAGATCATGGCTGATTATCTACCTCTTAACCATATTGCCCACCATCTCCATATCCCTGTCAATAGAACCCAAAAATCTGTCGATTTATAACTTGATTTAGTCAGTTCTACAGCCTCCTGGGGTAGAGAATTCCAAAGATTCGCCACCCTCTGAATGAAGAAATTCCTCCTCATCTGTCTTAAATGGCTGATCCCTTATGAGATTTTGTACGGGGACAGTCAATCTCCAGGGAAACTAACTGTTTAACATCGATGTTGGAATATTTATTAAAGGAGAGAACTTCAAATGGGAAAATCTTGCTTGACTTTCAATATTGAATTTTTTGAAGTAACAAAGTAGATGATGGCAGTGTAACACATGCAATTTGTCTGGATGTTTCTTCCCAGTTCCTCAGAGTCATAAGGTTTTCATAAAGTTGCATTCCAGGACTTGAGCACAAAAAATCTATGCTGAAAATCCAGTGCAGTATTGCGGAAGTGCTGCAATGCCAGAACTGCTCTCTTTCAGATGAGACATTAAACTAAGGCACCATCTGCCTTTGAGGCAGATGTTAAATATGCGATGACGCTATTTTCAAGAAGAGCAGGGAAATTCTGTCCGATATCTTGGTCAACATTTATCCTTCAATCACCACCATTAATAATGTGATCTGGTCATGATCACTTTGCTTTTTGTTTTAGCTTGCTGTGTGCAGATTGGCTGCTGTGTTTTCTGGATGACAGCAAAAACTACACTTCGAAAGTACAAGTAAAGACATGTGAACGTGTTGTGATTGTGAAGGGAACGTTGAAAAGGAAGTTTTTTTTTCTTTTCAGTTTCTACTATACACAGTTAATTGATTACACTGGTTAATCTTTCCCTTTCATTTTGCTTATGTTGCAGAATCCAACGTGGAGGAGTTTAGACTTTGGCTTGATGCCAGACCGCCTTGATACCTCTGTTTCTTGTTTCTTAGTCAGGATCTGGGGTGGAAAGAAGGGCCAATATCATCTCGTTATTGAATGGAAGGTGAATCTCGATGGACTCAAATACTTGGGACAGCAGGTAAAATCTACACCTTTTATTGACCTAGAATAAATTACCCTAAGATACCCCAACATACCTTGGAAGTCCAGGGGAGATATCTTCTTTGATTTGTAGTTTCTCCCTGATGCACTCCATTCCCTAAGTAAGCACTTGAAACTGTCCCAGCTTTCATCAGGAGTATTGTCGGTTAGTCTCGAACCATAGAATTCCGACAGTGCAAAAGGAGGACATTTGGCCCTTTGAGTATGCACTGACTATCCAAAGGAGCGTCCTACTCAGGCCCTCTCCTTCACCTTATCTCTGTAACCCCATGCATTCATCACCTAACCTGCACATCTTTGGACTGTGGGAGGAAACCAGATCACCCAGAGGAAACCCACGCAGACACGGGGAGAACGTGCAAACTCCACACAGATGGTGGCCAGAAAAACCCAGGTCCCTGGGGCTGTGAGGCAGTAGTATTAACCACTGTGCCACTGTGGTTGACAGAAGAGTGCCCAGAGTGACTCTTGTAGTCAGATAACACTTTGTTAATTTGACTCAATGTTCACTCTATTTTTTCACAGATGCTGCCAGACCATTTCCAGAACCCTGTTTTTATTTTAGGTTTCCAGCATCTGCAGTATTTTGTTTTTATTTTAATTCATTTCAGTGTCCTGATTAATATCTGTTCCTCAACCAATAAAGCAAAAGCATGTTATCTGGCATTATCACCCTCTATGGAAGCTTGCTCTGTGCAAATTGGCTGCCATGTTTCCACGTTACAACAGTGACTATGCTTCTGAAAGTGCCTCATTGTTACTAAAGCGCTTTAGCACCCCCTGAGGTCGTGAAAGATGTTATTTAAATGCAAATTTTATTGCTGCCATTGAAGAAAAACTGACACCTAAGTAAAGTTCTAATTCAAAAAATATTTCGGTCTGATAAATCAGTGTTCTGTTGGGGGTTGGTAAGGAGCTGAGGGGTTGGGGGAGGGTGGTGTGGAGGAAAGGGTCAATACCATTGTTTCTGTTGGAAACAACAGTGTTAAAGCCAAAGGATATACAGTTAAGCGTTGGTTCGTGGGGAATTTCCCATTACATCAGACTTTGGTCAGAAACTGAAATGTACAGGATGTTGAAGTTAGCAGTCCATCCAGTCAGTAACTTAGCAGAAAAGATTTCTAAACTAGATTTTGCCGGTTGAGTGTTCAGGGTGTAAAATCTAGATTCGAGTAGAATGCTGAACTGGAATTATTTTTGCCTCTGTGAAAGAAGCACTGGGATATCCTGTGTTGCTTATAGTTAAGCAACGAACAAAATAGTTGCATTGCCAAGTTGGGCAAGTGTTGGTAAGCAAGTAATATTTTGCAAACTAATTAAAGGAGCAGTGGCACAGTGAAATTATCACTGGACTAGCAATCCAGAGACCCAGGGTAATGCTCCGGGAAACCCGGTTCAAATCCCACCATGGTAGATGGTGAAATTTGAATTCAATTAAAATCTGGAATTAAAAGTCTAATGATGACCATGAAGCCGTTGTCGATTGTCACAAAAACGCATCTGGTTCACTCATGTCCTTGAGGGAAGGGATTCTCTGGTGTGGCCTACATGTGACTCCAGATCCACAACAATGTGGTTGACTCTCAACTGCCCTCTGAAATGGAGGGCAGTGATGTGCAATAAATGCTGGGCCAGCCAGTGATGCCCACATCCCATAAAAATGAATTTTAAAAAAAGCATGGCACTGCAGTGTGTTATTGGAAATGATGAGTATAGGGGGTGTAGGAGTAGAGTTCAGGGAGAAATCTGGAGGGCAAAAAGGGGACACAAAATTGTTTTGGCAGATGAGGCAAAGGAGAATCCAAAGAGCTTCTACAAATACATAAAGGGCAAAAGAGTAACAAGGGAGAGAGTAGGGTCTCTTAAGGATCAACAAGGTAATCTATGTGCGGATCAACAGAGATGGGTGAGATCCTAAATGAATATTTCTCATCAGTACTTACTGTTGAGAAAAGAATTGAGGTTAGGGAACTTGGGGAAATAAATAGTGATGTCTTGAGGAGTGTACATATTACAGAGAAGGAGGTGCTGGAAGTCTTAAAGCGCATCAAGGTAGATAAATCTGCGGGACCTGATGAGGTATATCCCAGGACGTTGTGGGAGGCTAGGGAGGAAATTGCGGGTCCCCTCGCCGAGATATTTGAATCATCGATAGTCACGGGTGAGGTGCCTGAAGATTGGAGCGTGGCAAATGTTGTGCCTTTGTTTAAAAAGGGCTGCAGGGAAAAGCCTGGGAACTACAGGCCAGTGAGCCTCACATCTGTGGTGGGTAAATTGTTGGAAGGTATTTTGAGAGACAGGATCTACAGGCATTTAGAGATGCAGGGACTGATTAGGGACAGTCAGCATGGCTTTGTGAGTGGAAAATCATGTCTCACAAATTTGATTGAGTTTTTTGAAGGGGTAACCAAGAAGGTAGATGAGGGCAGTGCAGTTGATGTTGTCTGCATGGACTTTAGCAAGGCCTTTGACAAGGTACCGCATGGTAGGTTGTTGCATAAAGTTAAATCTCTCAGGATCCAGGGTGAGGTATCTAAATGGATACAAAATTGGCTTCTTGACAGAAGCCAGAGGGTGGTTGTAGAGAGTTGTTTTTCAAACTGGAGGCCTGTGGCCAGTGGTGTGCCTCAGGGATCAGTGTTGGGTCCACTGTTATTGGTCATTTATATTAATGATTTGGATGAGAATATGGGGGCATGGTTAGTAAGTTTGCAGATGACACCAAGATTGGTGGCATAGTGGACAGTGAAGAAAGATATCTCCAATTGCAATGGGATCTTGATCAATTGGGCCAGTGGGCTGATGAATGGCAGATGGAGTTTAATTTAGACAAATGCGAGGTAATGCATTTTGGTAGATTGAACCAGGGCAGGACTTACTCAGTTAATGGTCGGACGTTGGGGAGAGCTACAGAACAAAGAGATCTAGGGGTACATGTTCATAGCTCCTTGAAAGTGGAGTCACAGGTGGACAGAGTGGTGAAGAAGGCATTTGGCATGCTTGGTTTCATTGCTCAGAACATTGGATGCCGGAGTTGGAATGTCTTGTTGAAATTGTACAAGACATTGGTAAGGCCACACTTGGAATACTGTGTGCAGTTCTGGTCACCTTATTATAGAAAGGATATTATTAAACTAGAAAGAGTGCAGAAAAGATTTACTAGGATGCTACCGGGACTTGATGGATTGAGTTATAAGGAGAGGCTGAATAGACTGGGACTTTTTTCTCTGGAGCTATACCTTGAGGGGCATAGACAAGGTAGATAGTCAATATCTTTTCCCAAAGGCAGGGGAGTCTGAAACTAGAGGGCATAGGTTTAAGGTGAGAGGGGAGAGATACAAAAGTGTCTAGAGAGGTAATATTTTCACCGAGGGTGGTGAGTGTCTGGAACAAGCTGCCAAAGGTGGTAGTAGAGGCGGGTACAATTTTATCTTTTAAAAAGCATTTAGATAGTTACATGGTACGATGGGTATAGAGGGATATGGGCCAAATGCGGGCAATTGGGGTTTTAAAAAGGGCGGCATGGACAAGTTGGGCTGAAGGGCCTGTTTCCATGCTGTAAACCTCTATGACAGGCATAGACAAAACAAAAGGGTGAAAATAGAAACAATTTAAGCAGGAATTGCTGTGGACGAGCGGCTCAGCATGAGCAGGAACTCCGAACCCGTGGTAATGGGTCTCAGGAATAAAACCGTAACATAGGAACAGAAGAAGGTCATTCGGCTCATCGAGTCTGCTCCCCTATTCAATTAGATCGTGACTGATCTGATGTGATAATCCTTAACTTCACTTTCCCCATAATCCTTGATTCCCTTGCTGATTAAAAATCTGTCTATCCCAGCCTTGAACATGATGACCCAGCCACTACAGCCCTCTGTGGTAAAGAATTCCACAGATTCACTCCCCTCTGAGAGAAGAAATTCCTTCTCATCTCTGTCTTAAATGATGACCCCTTACTCTGAGATTATGTCCTCTGGTCCTCGACTCTGTTATATATTTAAAAGGATTGCATGCTGCTTTCAGAGCTGATCACATGATTTGATGGTGATGTCATTGGAGCGTTGCCACAGGCTGTTGTTTTACTTCCCATTTGTACTCTATGCAGTGCAGAGAATATCTTTCAATAAAACCTTCTGTGTTAGTTTGACTTTACGTGTGCAAACCACGTTTTTGATTCTTTTTGTTAAAACACACAATACCTATTATAGTTAGGACATTGCAAAAAGAAACTTGGTTACGAGTGGGATTTTGTTTTGCCACAAATATCGAGAAAAGATCCTGAGCGGAAGAGAGGAATTTGTGCATCTACACACTCCGAATATTAGAATGCTGGGGTGAAGCATCAACAGGACAAAAGATTGAACTGTCAATGCAGGAAGGCCAAGTAAGAAAATAGCTCTCTGTGGTTTTCAAAGAGGGTTTTTTCCAATCAGAAGGGTGCGATTCCAGGCAGTAAAGAAAAGAAGGGCTGGTCAGCTGTATGGCTAGGATAAAATGGTGAGTACTGGGAAGATATTTTATAAATATATTCTTACCAGTCTCGAGTTGCTAGTGCCTGCAAGGAAATGATGGGTCAATTGGGATCCATATGCCCTTTCAATTAAGAAAATGAATCATGAAGTTCCTATGTATGCCAGCATATCATCAAGAACCCCATGCATCCCGGACATTCTCTCTTCCACCACCTTCCATCAGGAATAAGATCCAAAAGTATGAGATCACATACCAACTGACTCAAGAACAGCTTCTTCCCTGCAGCCATCAGACTTTTGAATGGACCTACCTTGCATTAAGCTGATCATTGTCTATATCCTAGCTATGACTGTAACACTATAGTCTGCACCCTCTCCTTTCCTTCTCCGCTATGTACGCTATGAATGGTATGTTTTGTCTGTATGGTACGCAAGAAACAATACTTTTCACGATCTCAATACATGTGACAATAAATCAAATCAAAATGTAGACCGTTTTGAGTACTCGGTACAAGCAAATAAAATTGAAAACCAGTTGCTCGGAGCAGATTTTCTCAGTACAATAGGAAGTAAAAACTTTGAGTTGCTCTGGAATTTGATTCATCTAGCAGAGCCACAAACCAAAGCTTACAATGACTTGACAAAGATCTGAGAGAAGCATTCCTCTTCGAAGCCAACCATTCAGCTTCCACCAAAGGAAACAAGTGGAAGACAAAAGCATTGCTCAGTTTGTGGCAATCTTGAAATGGCTGGCAGAACACAGAGTTTGAGTCATTAGAAGATGCTCTTTGTCTCGTTTGCGATCTCCAAAATGAGGCTATCCAAAGAAGATTGCTTGTTGAACTTGCTTTAAAGACAGCAGTAGAAATCTGTCGATGGACCTGGCTGCTAATGAGGCTTCACAATTTAGTGCAGGAATGCAGATCCACAAATTGGGAACTGTCCATAGTAAGTCAAAATTGCAACAAGCATGTCATAGATGTGCCAAAATGAGTCATTCAGTGAGTGAATGTTGGAGCAAAGATAGTCAGTACACGAATTATGGCAAAATGGGTCACGTTGCAAAAGGTTGTTGGGCTGGACCATCTTCCCCTTAGCAGAATTTTCAGAAGAAGAATCTGGGTAAGTTTTTAAAGAAAAATTGTGTTGTACAAAATGAATTCACAACATGGAAGAAAGAATTACAACTGTGAAGAAGAAAATGACCAAAAATGTGATAAAAGGGTTTCAGGTTGTTTTATGAATTGATCACATTTAATAGTAATGTCATTAGGCTGTTGCCACAGGGTGCTGCTTAATTTTCAGTGTGTACGCTGTGCAGTGCAGAGAAGATCTGTTTCACTAAAACCTGTTAGTTTGAATCTACGTCAACCACATTCTTTTCATTAAAACCCACAACCCCTAACATTGTTAGGACATTACGCTCTTCTACAAGAGGAAACAACCTCTTCGCACCTCCCTCTCAAGCCTCCTGAGAATCCTATGTGTCTCAATAAGGTTGTGTCTAATTCTAAAGTTGCTCAACCTCCCCTCATAAAATTCTCCCATACCTGGGAGCAACCTAGTGAACCTTCTCTGGACTTTCTCAAATGTCAGTATATCTTTTGTTAGATTTGGTGACCAAAACTGTTCACGTTGTCGCATAGTGATACTTGTGAAATCTGGGAATTCCTAAAAACCCAGCAGGGAGCGGGGGAAATAAACCTCCACGTGCATCATTAATTCATTAAAGTATTGGCAAAAAGTAGTTAAGTTGATAAGTATCATGGACTGAGATTATGCATTTCATTGTAACCAAAAAGTGTGGGGTTAGTGTATTTTCTTGGTCCTAGGTCATTTCCACCAGCAAACCTTTTGTGAATTTAGGAATATTATTTATTATCACACACTTGTCCCAGAGGTTTAATGTGACATCTCTCACACACTATCTCTTCACAAAAAAATGTTAGAACCTTGACGAGTTTTCAATCTTTTAAATGATAAGTGCATACTGTGAAATGTTTAAAGTATCTCATTGGAGACATTTTAATAGTTCTGAGCAAACTAGGATAACACATGATATTAGAGCATCTGGAATTCTTGCTTTCATTCCGAATAAAAATGGCTGGATAGGGATCCATCCAGTTGTATTGCCGAGTCAGCTTTTGCTGACTATTGTTCTCAGCTAGCATAAGTATTACTGCTAAGCGAATGGGTGGAAGAAGCGCAGGAGCAGGGTTATTAGTCGGATATGATCATGTTTCTCAGCTGTTGTACGTACAGGCCTCCTTGTCAATAGCAATCACCACATAGCAGTCTGGTGTGGGCATATTAAACCTCGTGGATGCTGACTCCACTGAAATCTGCCCTAATTCTGACCAATATCTCAGAATCTCATCTGTGATCTTGAGGTTGTGTTTAACATCGTGGGAATCTCTGTTCCCTCGCCTTTCCTCTGCCACTTTGTTTATTTATTAGAGGTGGGACAGGAAACATGTCAAAGAAACTTTCTTTCATATTTCTACCCAATCAAATCCCTTGATTTGCCATCAGCTGTACTGGAAGAATATAGTAAGAGGGAAAATATGCAATCCAACTATTTCCTGTGATTTGAACGGTGGCAATGCTGGTTGGCAGGGATCGTGTTCATGCCTGGCTTCTTGTGCTGTTATGATGGTGGGAGGCTGGAGTTAAACTTTTTAAATCCAGAAAGTCGGGGAAATTGCATTGAGAAAGCAAATTCCATTCAGCAGTTTGAAGGCTGCAGCAAGTGTGATTCTTGCCATTCTGCTCTTAATATATTAGCAAAACGTTTATTGTTTTCAGTGTCGCAAGTCATCTTACATGAACACTGCAATGAAGTTACTGTGAAAATCGCCTAGTCGCCACACTTTAGCACTGGTTTGGGTCCACCTGAGGGAGAATTTCCTGGGTCGGACATGATTGTGTCCCATCATTACTGGCAATGTATCTCGGTTGAGTTAAAATGGAAAATTTGTGTCAGTGTATTCCACTCTGACCCATGTCTCAAGGTAATTGAATCTGAAGAGGGCAGCCCTTAATGTTTTCAAGTTTTCACTTGCAGTTCATATTTTGTTAGTTAGTGTGGGCCTATGTCACATCTTGTGCCATATAGTATCTGTATGGTGTACTTCAAAGCCCATTGCACTGGCTAATTATAAATATTTGAAGTCAAGGATTTGAGAATTGTATAGGGGTTGGTGCATGAGAAAGGTGATGATGAATGACTGCAAATTGACAGCGGCCTGTGGCCATAGTTGTGCCAGGATGATAATGAAAATATAAAAACAAACCCATGCCTTTTTTAACATTGCTATACAGGGAGGCGGTGACTTAATTCAAATCTCACTAGACTAGTAATCCTAATGCTCTGGGGATATTATTTCAAGATATTATTTCAAATCATAGGAACCTAACTTCAATTAATCAATTTGGAATATAAAGCTGGTCTCGGTAATGATGACCATGACACCTATCATTGATTGTAAAAACCCATCTGGTTCACTAATGTCCCTCAGGGAAGGGAATCTGCTGTCCTTACCCGGTCTGGCATACACGTGACTTCAGACCCAAGGCAATGTGGTTTACTCTTAACTGCACTCAGGGTTAGGCAACATGCTGGCCTTGCCAGTGGCACCCACATCCCAAGAAAGAACAAAGAGAAAAGAATTGGAAAGAAATAGCTTATATATATGGAACATGTTGTTGCATCTCTTAGAGTATCCAAAAGCAATTCAAAATTAATTAGCTGGAAGTGCAGTTACTGTTCTATGGTTATGTAAAGCAGCAAATTGCACATGCAGTGAGATACTACAAACAGGCTAAATGACGTGTTTCTGTTTGTGATTAAAAAAGATGTTGATTGGGACTTGAGTGTGCTCTTAGAATAGTGCCATAGCATCTTGTTGTTTTTAGCCTTAGCTCAGTGGGAGTGCACCACCTTGAGTCAGAAGGTTGAGCTCAAATCCTGCTCCAGGTACTTGAATGTGCAGTCTAGGGTAACTGTGTATTAAGGAATTTCTGAACCATTGGAGATCCTGTCTCTTGATGTTATACCGACTTCACACTCAAGTGGACATATAAAGTACCTTTACATTTTAAATAATAGCAAGAAGTCCTCTTATCTTGGCCAATGTTTCTGTCTCCGCCACCATCACAGTAATGTGAAAAAGTAATCTGGCCATTACCCCATTGCTTTGACAAAGGGTTGTCCAGACTCGCAACGTTAGCTCTTTTCACTCCTTTCAGATGCTGCCAGACCTGCTGGGATTTTCCAGCATTTTCTCTTTTGGGGACCCCATTGCTGTTTGTGGGAACTTGCTGTGTGCAAATTGGCCACTGCATTTGTAACAGTGGCTGTAGTTCAGACTTTATGAAAAGTGTGTCTTTAGTTAAGAATTAGTTGTGTTTAAGGGTGGTTAGAAATAACAGGCCCAGGGTATAATGGTCAAAATATTTTGTGGGGAATATAAGATGCAGGAGCAGACAGTTCAGCTCATCAAGCCTACTCCACCATTCAATATGATCATGGCTGATCTCAACTCCACCTTCCGGCCCGCTCCCCCATAACCCTTCATCCCGCTAATAACTAAAAACCTATCTATCTCAAGTTTATTTAGTGTTCAGGCGTCCACTGCACTCTGGGGTAGAGAATTCCACAGGTTAACAACCCTTTAGTGAAGTAATTCCTCCTCATTCCTGTTTTAGATCTGCCAGCCTTTTGGCTAAGACTATGGCCCCTCATTCTAGAATGTCCAACAAGGGGAAACATCTGTTCTTCATCTATCCTGATCAACCCCCTTTAGCATCTTGCATACCTCAATTAGATTGCCTCTCATTCTTCTTAACTCCAGTGAGTCTCGACCTAAACAGTTCAAACTCTCTTCATAAGACGAGCTCTTTATCCCTGGAACCAATCTCATGAACCTTGTTTGAACTGCCTCTTAATGCATAAATATCCTTCCTGAAGTAAGGACACCAAAATTGTCGTCTCATCAATGCCCTATACAGTTGCAACAGCACTTAGCTACTTTTTACTCCATTCCATTAGCAACAAATACCAAAATTCCATTTGCCTTCCTTATTACCTGCATCCTAACTTTCTGCGATTCATGCATGAGGACACTCCGATCCCTCTGCACCAAAACATTTTGAAGTTTCTCTCTATTTAGGTAATAAGCCGCCTTTTTATTCCACTGACCAAGATGGATAACTTTGCACTTATCCACATGAAATTTCATCTGCAACATTTGGGCCCACTCACCTAACCTATTCGTATCCATTTGTTAAAATCTTATTTCTTCATGACAACTTGCTCTCCCACCTATTACTGTCATCTGCAAATTTGGCTATTGTACATTCTATCCCTGTATCCAAGTCATTAATATAAGTTGTAAGTAGCTGGGGCCTGAAGACCGAATCCTGTGGCACAACACTAGTTATAACTTGCCAACCAGAAAAAAACCCATTTATTCCCACTCACTTTCTGTTGGTTAGCCAATTCTGTATCAAGCCAATATATTACCCCCAAGCCAGTGGGATCCTACCTTGTATTACTAACCTTTTGTGTACCACCTTGTGAAATGCTTTTTGGAAGTCCAGCTGCTGCAGCTGCAGGACCTCCAATACCCACTTCACTTGTTACATCTCCAAAGAACTCCATCAAATCAGTCAAACATGATTTAGCATTCATAAAACCATGCTGACCCTGATGGATTGCATTTTGATTTTCCCAATGCCCTGTACCTGATCTCTGTACTGTTTGGTTATGTAGGAGAACCCTTTAGGCTGCAGGCTATGATGTTGTGAAGGTAGTTGAATACTTTCTAGATTTGCTGGAATTAATGTTGGGAATTGAGATGTATTTCAACAGCACTTTATCTCCAGATTAAATGCATTTCCATCAGTACGAGTAGTTACCTGTTCAGAATTATGTTACTATGAAGTATTCATTCGTGACAGAGTTACTCCTGATGATTCAAAGCGGCTTTAATCAGGTTACTGCTTCATTCAATCTGTTGCAAAAAAGATTGAATAAAAAAAGCAAACATATGAATTTATACAGCACCTTTCACTACCTCAGGACATCCCAAACATTCTGGAACTACTAAAGCACTTGGGGGTGGGGGCAAAAGAACTAAGAAGTCATGACTTTGGGGAAAGGAGAGAACAAAGAAGGAAATACTAATTACAGATATTGTTGCTCCATTGCATTGTAAATTCCGCCAGTGTTAATACAATCTTTTAAAATTGGACAGCAATCTTCTGTTTTTCTTAGATTCGAGCACGCAATCCCAATGAGGTAATATTTGGATTGAATGATGGCTACTATGGAACACCCTTTGATCACAAGGTAAAAACCATTTTACGTTGGTCATGTTGCTCAATTTTTGCACATCCTGAAAGTATTATTGCTTCTCTATCATCCTGACATTGAAGAGACAAAATAAGTGGACTTTTTAATACCAAAGTGAATTAAACTTGTGAAATAAGTTACCAGAGAGAGCTGTTCAAATGGAATGTATAAATGTGCCCAAGGTACTTTGCATTTCTAGAAAGAAAAATGATTGAGAGACATTGTCTGGGGGAGTTGATGTATCAAAAAATGGGCTCGTTTAGGGCAATAATTAAGTCCGAATAATTCTTCTGTTCACTGAATTGTGGCTTAAATCTGCATTTTACTAGTCCATGGTGCTGTGCTGCCCTATTATTTTCAATTGCCATGTTTGGTACAATTACCTAAATCTAGTTGCTGTACGTTGTTTTGAAGCAGTAAACATAAATTTACAAACTTGCAGTTTACGTTGGTAGCACAGTGGCAGCTGTTGCCAAGTTAATCTGGGATGCAAAACTGCTTAAAACAGGCTGATGTGCTCACACCTGAATTATGTGATTGATACCTGGTGCAATAGACAAGGGTCTGAGTGTGGAACCAGGAGTTGAGGCCGCTCTCCCCCTGCTCAGTACACTCTGATCTGTTGGTGTTTAATTCTCAAGTGCCTTTTTTTGGAGAGATCATGCACAAGGCACATTATGTCCATATAGATGGGAAAGAAGAGAAACTATGTAGTTTCTGGTTCTCCCTTTGTTCAAGCCAACTAAAATTTTTGGTACGAGCAGTCGTCAACATAGTTTAGAAATGATTAGCTCGTTTGACTGGTTATTCTAGTTTGTGTAGCAGCACTTTGATAGTAATCAAAGACTTGAGTAAAATATTTAAGTAGCTTTATATGGCAAAATATTTATTAACTTTAGTCTAGATTTGTTTCAAGTTTAGAACCATAGAACCATAGAAAATTACAGCTCAGAAACAGGCCTTTTGGCCCTTCTTGTCTGTGCCGAACTATTTTATGCCTAGTCCCATTGACCTGCACTTGGACCATATCCCTCCACACCCCTCTCACCCATGAACCCGTCCAAGTTTTTCTTAAATGTTAAAAGTGACCCCGCATTTACCACTTGATATCCGGCAGCTCATTCCACACTCCCACCACTCTCTGCGTGAAGAAGCCCCCCCTAATATTCCCGTTAAACTTTTCTCCTTTCACCCTTAACCCATGCCCTCTGGTTTTTTCTCTCCTAGCCTCAGCGGAAAAAGCCTGCTTGCATTCACTCTATCTATACCCATCAAAATCTTATATACCTCTATCAAATCTCCCCTCAATCTTCTACGCTCCAGGGAATAACGTCCCAACCTATTCAATCTCTCTCTGTAACTCAGCTTCTCAAGTCCCGGCAACATCCTTGTGAACCTTCTCTGCACTCTTTCAATCTTATTTACATCCTTCCTGTAACTAGGTGACCAAAACTGTACACAATACTCCAAATTCGGCCTCACCAATGCCTTATATAACCTTACCATAACACTCCAACTTTTATACTCGATACTCCGATTTATAAAGGCCAATGTACCAAAGGCACTCTTTACGACCCTATCCACCTGTGACGTCACTTTTAGGGAATTCTGTACCTGTATTCCCAGATCCCTCTGTTCAACTGCACTCTTCAGAGTCCTACCATTTACCCTGTATGTTCTACTTTGGTTTGTCCTTCCAAAGTGCAATATCTCACACTTGTCTGCGTTAAATTCCATTTGCCATTTTTCAGCCCATTTTTCTAGTTGGTCCAAATCCCTCTGCAAGCTTTGAAAACCTTCCTCACTGTCCACTACACCTCCAATCTTTGTATCATCAGCAAACTTGCTGATCCAATTTACCACATTATCATCCAGATCATTGACATAGATGACAAACAACAATGGACCCAACACCGATCCCTGCGGCACACCACTAGTCACAGGCCTTCACTCAGAGAAGCAATCCTACACAACCACTCTCTGTCTTTTTCCATTGAAAGAAGTTTAACAACACCAGGTTAAAGTCCAACAGGTTTATTTGGTAGCAAAAGCCACACAAGCTTTCGGAGCTGCAAGCCCCTTCTTCAGGTGAGTGGGAATTCCCACTCACCTGAAGAAGGGGCTTGCAGCTCCGAAAGCTTGTGTGGCTTTTGCTACCAAATAAACCTGTTGGACTTTAACCTGGTGTTGTTAAACTTCTTACTGTGTTTACCCCAGTCCAACGCCGGCATCTCCACATCATTCTTCCATTGAGCCAGTGTCTAATCCAATTTACTACCTCCCCATGTATACCTAGCGACTGAACCTTCCTAACTAACCTCCCATGAGGGACCTTGTCAAAGGCCTTGCTGAAATCCAGGTAGACAACATCCACCGCCTTCCCTTCATCCACTTTCCTGGTAACCTCCTCGAAAAACTATCTAATAGATTGGTCAAACATGACCTACCACGCACAAAGCCATGTTGACTCTCCCTAATAAGTCCCTGTCTATCCAAATATTTGTAGATCCTATCCCTTATCACACCTTCCAATAGCTTGCCCATCGCCGACGTCAAACTTACTGGCCGATAATTTCCCGGATTTCTTTTGGAACCTTTTTTAAACAACGGAACAACATGAGCCACCCTCCAATCATCCGGCACCTCCCCCGTGAATACTGACATTTTAAATATGTCTGCCAGGGCCCCTGCAAGTTCAATACTAGCTTCCCTCAAGGTTCGTGGGAATACCCTGTCCGGTCCTGGGGATTTATCCACTCTGATTTGCCTCAAGACAGTGAGCACCTCCTCCCCTTTAATCTGTAAAGGTTCCATGACCTCCCTACCAGTTTGCCCTGTTTCCGTAGACTCCATGCCCGTTTCCTCAGTAAATACGGATGCAAAAAAACCATTTAGTATCTCCCCCATCTCTTTTGGTTCCATACACAGTCTACCATTCTGGTCTTCAAGAGGACCAATTTTATCCCGCACTATCCTTTTACTCCTAACATACCTATAGAAGCTCTTTGGATTTTCCTTCACTCTGTCTGCCAAAGCAACCTCATGTCTTCTTTTAGCCCTCCTGATTTCCCTCTTAAGTAGCTTCTTGCACTTTTTATACTCCTCGAGCATCTGATGTGTTCCTTGCTGCCTGTATATTTCATGCAACTCTCTCTTCCTCTTAATCAGTGTTACAATCTCCCTCGAGAACCAAGGTTCCTTATTCCTATTTACTTTGCCTTTAATCCTGACAGGAACATACAAACTCTGCACTCTCAAAATTTCTCCTTTGAAAGCCTCCCACTTTCCATTTACATCCTTACCAGAGAACAGCCTGTGCCAATCCACACTTCCCAGATCCCTTCTCATTTAATCAAATTTGACCTTTTTCCAGTTCAGAACTTCAACCCGAGGACCAGATCTATCTTTATCCACGATCGGGCTGAAACTAATGGCATTATGATCACTGGATCCAAAGTGTTCCCTCACACTCACATCCATCACCTGCCCTAACTCATTTCCCAATGGGAGATCCAATATAGCATCCTCTCTAGTTGGCACCTCTGTATACTGATGTAGAAAATTCTCCTGAACACATTTTACAAACTCTACCCCGTCTAAACCTTTCACAGTATGCGAGTCCCAATCTATATGTGGAAAATTAAAATCCCCTACTATCACAACTTGGTGTTTCTTGCAGTTGTCAGCTATCTCTCTGCTGATTTGCTCCTCCAATTCTCGCTGACTATTGGGTGGTCTGTAATACAAGCCCATTAATGTGGTCATACCTTTCCTGTTTCTCAGCTCCACCCATAGGCCTCTGTAGACAAGCTCCCTAATCTATCCTGCCTGAGTACCGCTGTAACATTTTCCCTGACCAACAATGCCACCCCCCCACCTTTTATCCCTCTGCCTCTATCCCGCCTGAAACATTGGAACCCTGGAACATTGAGCTGCCAGTCCTGCCCCTCCTGTAGCCAAGTTTCACTAATGGCTATAATGTCATATTTCCATGTGTCTATCCACGCCTTCAGCTCATCTGCCTTCCCCACAATACTCCTGGCATTGAAATAGACACACCTCAAAAGATTATTTCCACCACACTCTACCCTTCCATTTGTGATTTTGCTTGAACTAACCTGTCTTTTTACCCCTGCTCCACTATCTGCTCTGGCACTCTGGTTCCCATCCCCCTGCAAATCTAGTTTAAACGCTCCTAGGCATTGTTCCTTGAAATGTTTCTCCTTTGTTGAAGTCCGCTTCAAACTCGATGCCCCAGAAGGGAATGCAGACAAATAGACAAACTGTCTCTTAGTTGCAGCTACACAGTTAGGTTTCAGGAACAGAGCACATATATGTCCCGTGTAATCTGTGTTTTAATCCACATGAGGGTGCTGTTGCAGTATTCTACAGACTTGTAGAGAGTAATCTTGCCCCGCGTCACAGGCAAACACAAAAACCCTTTTGCTTTCAAACTAATTCGAGTCCTGACTGGTGAAAATATGTATTCTTTCTTCTTAGGACCTCACTGAAAAGAAGAGGAGCAGCCTTCTCCAGGTGGACCAGAGCTGTGTGAGGAACTCGTACAGTGTCTTCTCCTTGCTCAGGTAAATTTGGATCATGATTTGAGCTTTCAAACCCAAACACTACTTGGAGGAACATGTCAGTCTTGTTATCAAACCGATTTAAAGTTTTTGTTTTCAGTGCATTTTGATAACTTATGAGATATTAGTATCTAATTCATTCATGTTTCTTTAGGGAAGGGAATCTGCAGTCCTTACCCAGTCTGGCCTACATGTGATTCCAGATCCGCAGCAACGTGATTGACTCTCAAATGCCTCTCTGAAATGGAGGGCAGTTAGCGATGGGCAATAAATGCTGGCCCAGCCAGCGATGCCCACATCCCATGAATGAGTTTTTAAAATATTATCCTAACACATTCCTGTATGTTAGGGAAATTTCAATTTATTTTAAACACTGTATTTGAAGGTCAACTTCCTAACCCACAGACGAAAATCAGTAAGGATAGGCATTGATACCTCCTCCACAATTATCCTCAACACCAGCGTCTTACAAGGCTGTGTCCTCAGTCCCTTACTATACTCCTTATACACCAATGACTGTGTGGCCAAATTCCCCTCCAACTCCATTTTCAAGTTTGCTGACGACACCACCGTAGTGGGTCGGAGCTCAAATAATGATGAGATGGAGTACAGGAATGAGATAGAGAATCTGGTGACGACCATAATCTCTTCCTCAATGTCAGTGAAATGAAGGAGATAGTCATCAAATTCAGGAAGTGCAGTGGAGAACATGCTCCAGTCTTCATCAATGGTGGTGAAGTGGAAATGGTCGAGAGCTTCAAGTTTCTAGGTGTCCAGATCACCAACAACTTGTCCAGGTCCCTCCATGCTGACACTATAGTTAAGAAAGCCCACCAACGCCTCTACTTTCTCAGGAGGCTAAGGAAATTTAGCATGTTCACTATGGCTCTCATCAATTTTTACAGATGCACCATAGAAAGCATTCTTTCTGGTTGTATGGCTTGGTATGGCTCCTGCTCTGATCATGACTGCAAGAAACTACAAAGGGTTGTGAATGTAGCCCAGTCCATTATGCAAACCAGCCTCCTATCCATCGACTCCGTTTACATATCCCACTGCCTTGGAAAAGTAGCCAGCATAATTAAGGACCGCATACAGCCTGGGCATATTCTCTTCCACCTTCTGTGGGAAAAAGATACAAAAGTCTGAGATCACGTACCAACAGACTCAAGAACAGCTTCTGGTTGCCATCAGACATTCAGTTGGACCTACCATATATTAAGCTGATCTTTCTCTACACCCTAGCTATGATTGTAACACTACATTCTACATTGTCTCCTTTCCTTGACCCTTATGTACTCTGAGTGGTATGTTTTGTCTGTAAGGTGCGCAAAAAAACAATACTTTTCACTGCATCCCAATACATGTGACAAATCAAATCAGGCAGTGGCATATTTATGGATCTCAGCTGGGATGTTACATTTTGCCTCAGCAGCGGTGGGGTTGTGGAGAGGGGCATTGAAGGTTTCCACTTACTCTGCTCCATGACTTGTATTTGTTAAATCCAGAATCATGCTTGTCTTTGGTTTCTCGTTGCCACTGTCACAGTGGAATAGTCTGGTGGCAGGGTAATTTTAAGCTAGCACACCATTCGGGGATTGGGTACAATGCTGATTTTTGCACTTTGCCCTAGTTTACTGAAGTCTATTAAGAGTCATGAATTCTTATTTGTCCATGAGATGTAGATATCACTGGCAAGGTCAGCTATTATTGCCCATGCCTAGTTGCACTTGAGAAGGTTCTAATGAGCTGCTGCAGTCCAGGTGATACATCTACAGTGCTGTTATGGTGTTTCAGGAATTTTCCATAGCTATAGTGAAGGAATGGCAATGTCGTTCCAAATCGAGATATGTAATTTGGGGGAGAACTTGTAGCTGGTGCTCCCACGCATCTGCTCCCTTGCCCTTCTATGGGTTTGGAACAAAGGGTTGTGAATGAAGCCCAGTCCATCGTTCAAACCAGTCTCCCATCCATTGACATTGTCTACAGTTCCTCAGAAAAGCAGCCAACTTAATCAAGGACCCCACGCACCCTGGACATACTCTCTTCCACCTTCTGTCAGGAAAAAGATACAAAAATCTGAGATCACCTACCAACTGACCGAAGAACAGCTTCTTCCCTGCTGTCATCAGACTTTTGAATGGGCCTATCTCGCATTAAGTTGATCTTTCTCTACACCCTAGCTATGTACATTCTGTACTCTCTCCTTTCCTTCTCTATGTACGGTGTGCTTTCTCTGTATAGTGTGCAAGAAACAAGACTTTTCAGTGTTTACCAATGCATGTGACAATAAATCAAATCGAAAAGGAGCCTTGGAGAGTTGCTGCAAAGCATCTCTTATATGGTCCACACTGCTGTCACTGTGTGCCAGTAGTGGAGGGTGTGAATGTTTTCAGGTGCTGGATGGGGTGCTGACCAAGCGGTCAACCGTGTTGTGGGTGGCTCATTTGGGCCTTGTAGATTATGGAAAGGCTTTAGGCAGTGGAGTTTTTAAAAAAAAAAACACTGTTCCACCTGATCCCATGTGTTTCACTTAAGTTAAAGTAATCTTGGTGTAGGTGTGGAGGGGGGGTTTGGGAGCAAATTTCAGAACTTGGGGCAGCTGAGGCATACCTGTCATGGTGGAGAAGTGACCCTGAGGGTTGTAGAGCAGAAATAGGGAGGGACAAGAGCATGCCGTGGTAGGGAACAGATTTGAAAACCAGGATGAGAATTTTAAAATTGATTCATTTCCAGAGAAGGAGCCAGTGTGATCACTGAGCACAGGGGTGATGGATGAATGGGTCTAGGTCTCAGCTGGGAAAAGGACAACAGAGTTTGGATGAGTTCAAGCTTGTGGAAGCTTGGAGGGTAGCAAGGAGAATGTTAGAATAGTCCTGTCTAGAGGTCATATGGACATGTCTGGGTTCCAGGGTTTTTGTGACAGATCAACAATGGTTTTATGGTTATTATTAGACTTCTAATTCCAGATTTGTATTGAATTCAAACCTTACCATCTGCCATGGTGGGATTCGAACCCAGTCCCTGGATTACTAGTCCAGTGACAATGGCCACTACGCCACTACTTCCCCTATTGGATGTTGCTTGGAATTCTAGGTTTTGAGCATTGTTGGCATTTGGTGGTGTGAAAGAAATACATTAACGTAGTTATGTGTTGATCATATGTCAGATTGGAATGTTGAGTTAAGTGGGTAAGACACAAATTTCATACATCTGGGTAGCAAGAAAACATTCAAGTGTAGGTGTAACACAAGTTATCATCAAACTCTAGAAATATTAAGTGTTTATAACTTTATCCAACACTGGATGGCAGTAGAATAAAGCCTTTGAATTCTTCCCTTGTTTGCCATGCTGTCCTTTCCCCTTTCCCAAAAAAATGAATTGACTTGAATGAAAGTGAGAATTGTGCATGCAAGCAATAAGCAGAGAATCAAACAGCACAGAAGGCCTCTTTGGAAGAACTGTGGAATTAGTTTTCAAACCCCTTCTTTCCCCATATACCTGCAAATTTTTCCTTTCAACGTATTTATCCAGTTTGTTTTGCAAGTTGCTATCTGTTTCCACTCTTCTCTTTAAAGCATTGCATTCCAGATTGTAACTCATTCTATTAAAAACATTTTTGCTCATCCCCCTTCGGGTTCCTTTGCCAGTTTATCTTCAGTTTTGTTTTGTCCTCTGGTTACTGACCTTTGTGCTTCTCATTATTTACTGAAGAAAACCCCTCATAATTTTGAACACTCATGTTAATTCTCCCTTTGCTCTTAAGGTGAGAAATTCAAGCTTTTCTATACTCCATGTAATTGAAGTTTCGAAATACCCTTGGATAAGGTGTCAGCTGGTGACTGCTATTTGAGCGTTGAGAGAAATTCTTCAACACAAGCACCTCTTCCCCTCGGTCAGCACCTAATCTAACAGAGATGGTAACTGAACAAAGAACAGCACAGGAAACAGGCCCTTCGACCCTCCAAGCCTGTGCCGCTCCTTGGTCCTACTAGACCAATTGTTTGTATCCCTCCATTCCCAGGCTGCTCATGTGACTATCCAGGTAAGTCTTAAACGATGTCAGCGTGCCTGCCTCCACCACCCTACTTGGCAGCGCATTCCAGGCCCCCACCACCCTCTGTGTAAAAAAACGTCCCTCTGATATCTGAACTAGTAATCCAGAGGGCTCGGCGAACGTTCCAGGTTCAAACCCACTATGGCAGCTCATGGAACTTAAATCCAATTTATAAAGACAAATCTGGAATTAAAGCTTGTCTCAGTAATGGTGACTGTGAAACTACCCATCGA
Source organism: Mustelus asterias (assembly GCF_964213995.1). Taxonomy (NCBI): domain Eukaryota; kingdom Metazoa; phylum Chordata; class Chondrichthyes; order Carcharhiniformes; family Triakidae; genus Mustelus; species Mustelus asterias. Next base: position 121,199,278 of record NC_135810.1, on the reverse strand, counting down.
TTGTCGTAGAAACTCATCTGGTTTGCTCTTTAGGAAAAGCAATCTGTCCTTACCTGATCGGGCCTACGTGTTACTCCAGTCCCAAGGTAATCTGGTTAACTCTAGCTGCTCTCAGGGGCAATTAGAAATGAGAAATCTCATGCAAGAACTTTTTTAAAAAGCTTGATAGTTGACACACTCTGATTTCAGTGAGGCTGATTACCAACAATCTGCCATAAAAGGAAGATCTGGACTTTGTTTAGTTGGCAGATATTTATATGTTGAGCACCTTTTTGAAACTAAAGACAATAGTGCAGTGATTGAGTATAGTTGTGTTTTGTGTATGTGCCCATGCATCACTTTTTTAGCCATTGTTCCAGTTGGCACTGTACTAGCAAATTACAAATCCAGTGAATACTGAATGCATGGAAATCAACATTTTAGGTAGCCTTAAGACACATTTTTGAGTTTCAAATGATGGGAGACACCATTGGGGTGCCATTGTGAGTGTTCATAAAATCATAGAATCCCTACAGTGCAGAAGGAGGCCATTCTGCACCGACAACAATCCCACCCAGGTCCTACCTCGATAACCCCATGCATTTACCCCTAGCTACTCCCCCTGACAAGGGGCAATTTAGCATGGCCAATCCACCTATCCCACATATCTTTGGACTGTGGGAGGAACCCAGAGCACCCGGAGGAAACCCACGTAGACACGGGAAGAACGTGCAAACTCTGCACAGACAGTGACCCAAGTCGGGAACCGAACCTGGGTCCCTGGCACTGAGGCAGCAGTGCTAACCACTATGCCATCGTGTTGCCCTGTGATGTGTATCTTTTTAGTCAGCAGTTTTCTTTTTCTCTGCACGTTTTCTCTCTTTCTCTGAGGGGCAGCATGGTGCCACAGTGGTTAGCATTGCTGCCTCACAGCGCCAGGGACCTGGGTTCAATTCCCGGCTTGGGTCACTGTCTGTGCGGAGTCTGCACATTCTACCCGTGTCTGCATGGGATTCTTCCGGGCGCTCCAGTTTCCTCCTGCAGTCCGACAGACTGGTTAGTGCATTGGCCATGCTGGATTCTCCCTCAGTGTACCCGAACATGCACCAGAGTGTGGCAACTAGGGAATTTTGGCAGTAACTTCATTGTAGCATTGTAGTAAACCTGCTTGTGACACGAATAAATAAACTTAAACATCTCTCCTGTCTTTTTCTCTCTCCCTTTTCCCTCTTTTTGGTCTCTGCGGTGGAAAGAAAAGTCTGTTTTTGCTCTAGTGTTGTGGAAACAGCCAAGAGTGAGGTGACGTGGGGTGGGAAGGAGAACAAGCCTGTGTTCGCCTGTTACCCATTTCACCTTGTTCCATTGCACATGCAAACACTATATTGTGTGGTGTTGCTATTTCCTCCCACACCCTTTTAGGAAGACACGTGCTTAAATGTGTGTGTGGGTTTTAGTAGGTGCAGCTTTTATTGTTCTCTCATTCTGAGGTCTGTGATTTTTCCAGTTTAACCACAATAATTTAAGTTCTAAGTATGTTTCTGAACTGAATCAGGCAGGTGCTCTGAAAACAGTGCTTGTTTTAAACCCTTTGCAACAAGGTGGGCTTGAACACAAATCCCGAGAGATTTTTGCAGCACTTCATAAACAAGGGATGTCTTTGTTCTCTGCTTGAAAAGCAATAATAACATAAATCTGACCAGTTCTTCTTGTACTGGAAAGCTATTCATTTTGTTTCCTAGAATATTAGCAATTACATCATCTGACGGTGGCGACTGTATGAAACTGCTTAGGTAGTTGGATGCAATTTTCCCACTATTTGCATACTGGCTCTGACTCAAGTTCCTTGGAAAACCTGCAGAATTCTGTCACTTTTAATACTCGTCTCTTTCTCCAATGTTTTTTTCTTTTTCTGTCTGCCTGTGTCTGATTGCCTGCTTTCTGGTTCTGCCAGGCAGGTTCTGGCTCTGCCCCACTCCCCATGCTCTGTCTCCATTAAAGATGATTTATTAATCTGTAGAGCCATTGAAAAGGGCAATTTAACCCAGATGCGATTTGAATTTCGGGCCAAGTTAAGTTGTTTTTTAAATTAGTGTGCAAGTTTAGAGCAAAATTTGCACTGAAACTCTTAGTTCATTGACAGGTGTGATGAGATTCCTTCAGTATGGAGGCTGCTCTGTAGCTCTGTGTGGCGAGGTGGTACTCTAATTCAGGGATTCGCGTAACGCCATTGCCTGAACAGCTGAATGATCTATATTCTGCATGTGAAATTACTGACTTAAATTTGTCCAAAGGCAGTGATGTATTGTGTACAAGATACCTGCAGTGATTAAGTTATTGCACATCCTCCTTGTGCAAATTGGAATTTTATGCTGTGAATCATGTCAACAGTACAGACAACTAAGCTGTGGATTTCTGTACACCCATGCAGCACATGGCCTGTATCAAAAATAAGTGATCCAGTTGTTGAATCAGAATATCCATTGTGACACCCCTCAGTGGTGCAAATGTTAAGCATCCACTCTTCACCATTAGATAACATATATGCAGCATGAACAACATTGACAAGAGGGTGAAAGGTTATCGGGGGCAGGCAGAAATGTGGGGTTGAAGTTGGTCAGATCAGCCCTGATCTTATTGAATGGCAAATCAGCTCAAGGGGCTGAGTGGCCTATTCCTGCTCCTGATCTGTATGAGGCATGGACCCCCTGCCTCGGACATCATGATCAAGGAAAAATAAATGAAAATGGACAGAGACTATTTGAACTAAATTGTTACTATGAGCTTTCTATGATTGTCTTTCAGAATAAACCATGTCACAAGATATCATAGAACATAGAAAGCCACAGCACAAACAGGCCCTTCGGCCCACAAGTTGCGCTGATCATATCCCTACCTCTAGGCCTATCTATAGCCCTCAATCCCATTAAATCCCATGTACTCATCCAGAAGTCTCTTAAAAGACCCCAACGGGTTTGCCTCCACCACCACCGACGTCAGCCGATTCCACTCACCCACCACCCTCTGAGTGAAAAACTTACCCCTGACATCTCCTCTGTACCTACCCCCCAGCACCTTAAACCTGTGTCCTCTCGTAGCAACCATTTCAGCCCTTGGAAATAGCCTCTGAGAGTCTACCCTATCCAGACCTCTCAACATCTTGTAAACCTCTATCAGGTCACCTCTCATCCTTCGTCTCTCCAGGGAGAAGAGACCAAGCTCCCTCAACCTATCCTCATAAGGCATGCCCCCCAATCCAGGCAACGTCCTTGTAAATCTCCTCTGCACCCTTTCAATGGCTTCAACATCTTTCCTGTAATGAGGTGACCAGAACTGCGCGCAGTACTCCAAGTGGGGTCTAACCAGGGTCCTATAAAGCTGCAGCATTATCTCCCGACTCCTAAACTCAATCCCTCGATTAATGAAGGCCAGTACGCCGTACGCCTTCTTGACCGCATCCTCCACCTGCGAGGCCGATTTAAGAGTCCTATGGACCCGGACCCCAAGGTCCTTCTGATCCTCTACACTGCTAAGAATGGTACCCTTCATATTATACTGCTGCTTCATCCCATTGGATCTGCCAAAATATCCTGAAGATATCCAAGATTAGGGTGTTGACAAGAGCTAGATTAGGATCACCAGATGTGACTCTCTGGACAACATTGTCAACACATGCAGCTATCATTGTTCTGACTGTGATAGCAATCACCCCCTCCATGTACACCCAGGGTGAGGATGTAACTCTTGGAGCTTTCTCATTCAATGCGGAAATGCCATCCTTTGTCAACGTCAGTTATGTGGCCTATCTGGATTTTAAAAAAACATAGTTCCTTGACTTGAGGGTGCTCACTGGCAATCCCACACAATGCAGAAGTGAAATGGAGTCTACTTCGAGACACCATCTACAAAACTGCACTGTCACATCGCAAGTGCAAAAGGAAGAGCTGACTGGTTTAAAGCCTGTGATTGGAGCAAGTGATCTGAGTGAGAAGAATCTGAAGGTACTAAAAGCCAATGAATGAAAGTCAAGCAGACTGCTAGGCAGTTTGCAGCCAGTTGTCACTGGCAAATTTGCCAGACTATCCAGGTGCCTTTCAACACAGTGAATTTCAGGGCCATGTATGAAGTGATCTAAAAGGCAAAGGGTCCATCAGCCAAGAAAAGGGCTCCTTTGAAAACAAAGCCATGGGAGGCCATTAATGACTGTAGTCATTGGATCGGTCATCAATGAAGGACTAAATGCCGTAGCAAACCAGCCTGTGATGGCAGAGCTAATGGTATCAAACTCACGGGAGAGGAGCTCAGCAAAGTGCCATGGGCAATGCTCCAGGTTCTGCAAGCCTACGGATAACCCCACGATGCTCCACTTCTTCAGCTTCCACCCTAAACACGTTAAAGAAGCCAACCCCTACGGACTAGCCGTCCGTATACACAGGATCTGCTCAGATGAGGAGGATCGCAACAGACACCTCCAGACGCTGAAAGATGCCCTCATAAGAACAGGATATGGCGCTCGACTTGTTGATCGACAGTTCCGACGTGCCACAGCGAAAAACCGCACCGACCTCCTCAGAAGACAAACGTGAGACACGGCGGACAGAGTACCCTTCGTCGTCCAGTACTTCCCCGGAGCGGAGAAGCTACGACATCTTCTCCGGAGCCTTCAACATGTCTTTGATGAAGACTAATATCTCGCCAAGGCCATCCCCACACCCCCACTTCTTGCCTTCAAACAACCGCACAACCTCAAACAGACCATTGTCCGCAGCAAACTACCCAGCCTTCAGGAGAACAGTGACCATGACACCACACAACTCTGCCACAGGAACCTCTGCAAGGCGTGCCGGATCGACACGGATGCCATCATCTCCCATGAAAACACCATCCACCAGGTACATGGTACATACACTTGCAACTCGGCCAACGTTGTCTACCTGATACGCTGCAGGAAAGGATGTCCCGCGGCATGGTACATTGGGGAGACTATGCAGACGCTACGACAACGGATGAATGAACACTGCTCGACAATCAGCAGGCAAGACTGTTCTCTTCCTGAGGGGGAGCACTTCAACAGTCACGGGCATTCAACCTCTGATCTTCAGGTAAGCGTTCTCCAAGGCGGCCTTCACGACACACGACAGCGCAGAGTCGCTGAGCAGAAACTGATAGCCAAGTTCCGCACACATGAGGACGGCCTAAACCGGGATCTTGGGTTCATGTCACACTATCTGTAACCCCCACGACTTGCCTGGGCTTGCAAAATCTCACTAACTGTCCTGTCTGGAGACAATACACATCTCTTTAACCTGTGCTTAACCCTCTCTCCACTCACATTGTCTGTACCTTTTTAAGACTTGATTACCTGTAAAGACTCGCATTCCAACCATTATTTTGTAAATTGAGTTTGTCTTTGTGCCCTGTTTGTGAACAGAACTCCCACTCACCTAATGAAGGAGCAGCGCTCCGAAAGCTAGTGTCTTGTGCTACCAAATAAACCTGTTGGACTTTAACCTGGTGTTGTGAAACTTATTACTGTGTTTACCCCAGTCCAGTGCTGGCATCTCCACATCAATGCTCCAGGTGCCATACCTGCAGAACTCGAGCATAGGAAACCAAGGCTCACTCAGCTGTTGACCTCATTACAGGCTTGGTCCAATGCACAAAAGAGCTGAATTCCACAGGTGAGGTGAGAATTATTGCCATAGATATCAAGGAGCCTGAGCAAAACTGGAGTCATTAAAAATTAGGGGAAACCCGTTCATTGGCTGAAGTCAAGTATAGGCAGATGGTGGTGGTTTTTGGAGGTGCGACATCTCAGTCTTGGGACATGGTTGCAGGAGTTCCTCAAGGTAGTATCCCAGGTCCAACTGTCACGACACTCCCTCCACCATAAGGTCAGAAGTGGCGATGTTTGCTGATGATTGCACAACGATTTAAATGCATTCACAACGACTCTTACTGAAGCAGTCTGTGTCCATATGCAGCAAGACCTGGGCAGCATTTAGGATTGGGCAAGTTACATTTGTGCCACATGTGCCAGGAAATTGCCATAACCTGGCCAACTGGTTCTGCAGGCCTGACCTTGTCCACACTCTTCTGGAAGGTCTGATCAGCTACTACAGTCTTCCCGGAGATCTCACTAGCTACTACTTCACAGAAGTTTAACTTTTCTTAAACGCGTTGCCTCCCATTGATCTCTTTCTCTCTCGTTTTATCCAGCCTGTCAGAAGTGGTGTTTTCCCAAAACTGATCAAACTTCTTTAATTTAACTCCTATCTTTTAACATGATGAAGTGTATCCCAGGACACTGTGGGAGGCGAGGGAAGAAATTGCGGGTCCCCTAGCAGAGATATTTGAATCATCGATTGTCACGGGTGAGGTGCCTGAAGATTGGAGAGTGGCAAATGTTGTGCCTTGGTTTAAAAAGGGCTGCAGGGTAAAGCCTGGGAACTACAGGCCAGTGAGCCTCACATCTGTGGTGGGTAAATTGTTGGAAGGTATTTTGAGAGGATCTACAGGCATTTAGAGACACAAGGACTGATTAGGGACAGTCAGCATGGCTTTGTGAGTGGAAAATCATGTCTTACAAATTTGATTCAGTTTTTTGAAGGGGTAACCAAGAAGGTAGATGAGGGCAGTGCAGTTGATGTTGTTTACATGGACTTTAGCAAGGCCTTTGACAAGGTACCGCATGGTAGGTTGTTGCATAAAGTTAAATCTCATGGGATCCAGGGTGAGGTATCCAAATGGATACAAAATTGGCTTCTTGACCGAAGCCAGAGAGTGGTTGTAGAGAATTGTTTTTCAAACTGGAGGCCTGTGACCAGCGGTGTGCCTCAGGGATCAGTGCTGGGTCCACTGTTATTTGTCATTTATATTAATGATTTGGATGAGAATATAGGAGGCATGGTTAGTAAGTTTGCAGATGACACCAAGATTGGTGGCATAATGGATAATCTCCAATTGCAACGGGATCTTGATCAATTGGGCCAGTGGGCTGACGAATGGCAGATGGAGTTTAATTTAGACAAATGCGAGATGGTGCATTTTGGTAGATTGAACCAAGGCAGGACTTGCTCAGTTAATGGTAGGGCGTTGGGGAGAGTTACAGAACAAAGAGATCTAGGGGTACATGTTCATAGCTCCTTGAAAGTGGAGTCAAGGTGGACGGAGTGGTGAAGAAGGCATTTGGCATGTTTGGTTTCATTGGTCAGAACATTGAATACAGGAGTTGGGGCATCTTGTTGAAGTTGTACAAGACATTGGTAAGGCCACACTTGGAATACTGTGTGCAATTCTGGTCACCCTATTATAGACAAGATATTATTAAACGAGAAAGAGTGCAGAAAAGATTTACTAGGATGCTACCGGGATTTGATGGATTGAGTAAAAGGAGAGGCTGAATAGACTGGGGCTTTTTTCTCTGGAGCGTAGGAGGCTGAGGGGTGACCTTATAGAGGTCTATAAAATAATGAGGGGCACAGATCAGCTAGATAGTCAATATCTTTTCCCAAAGGTAGGGGAGTCTAAAACTAGCGGGCATAGGTTTAAGGTGAGAGGGGAGAGATACAAAAGGGTCCAGAGGCCCAATGTTTTCACACGGTGGAGAGTGTCTGGAACAAACTGCCAGAGGTAGGAGTAGAGGCGAGTACAATTTTGTCTTTTAAAAAGCATTTAGACAGTTACATGGGTACCATGGGTATAGAGGGATATGGGCCAAATGCAGGCAATTGGGATTAGCTTAGGGGTTTTTAAAAAAAAAGTCAGCATGGACAAGTTGGGCCGAAGGACCTGTTTTCATGCTGTAAACCTCTATGACTCTGACTCTAACTAAACTTTCCCTACCTTTGCCTCACTTGCATTTACTTACAATTTGTATATGTCCCCCTTGGATTTGAAACAGCCCACTTCACAGCCAATACTTTATTACCTTGTGCAAATTCTGATTGGAATTTCTCTTGGTTCACTAATATATCCAAAAACCAGTCCTCACTGTTTTAGACCATTGCAGCCACACTGTCTCTTAATTACAACAATCACATCCCGACTAACCTATTTTCCAGTACATGAGAAATGATCATGATATTACCAAAAGAAAAACACTATTCCTCCTTTTCCTGCAGCGAGATGGAAACTCTCCACTTGCCTAGATGAGTGCAGCTCCAACAACACTCAAGAAGTTAGACACAATCGAGGACAAAATCTGCTCGATTGATAGTCCATCCCCAGCTTCAAGATTCACTCCCCTCCGCCACAGACACAGTGGAAGTAGCATGCACTGTATACAAGATGGACTACAGCAATGCACCAAGCCTCCTTTGACAGTACCTTCCAACCATGTAATCTCTGCTACCTAGAAGGACAAAGGCTGCCAATGCATATGAACTCCACCACCTGTAAACTTCTCTCCAAGCCCCACGCCATCCTGACTTGGGGCTATATCACTGTTCCTTCACTATCGCTTAGTCAAAATCCTGAAACTCCTTCCCTCATAGCACTCTGGATGTAGCTGCACAACATGGACTAACGCGGTTTGTCACCACCACTTGAGGGCAGTTTGGGGTGGGCCAATTTGGGGTCTCCCATTTAAGATGGAAATGAGGGAATTTATTTTCCTGAGGGTCATTTGTGTTTGCAATGATCTTCCATAGAATAATGGAGACTGGGATCATTGCTTAACTCAATGTTGAACACATTCAGATTTTTGATTTACACGGGAGTTGAGGGTTATGGGGGGTCAGGCAGAAAACATAAAAGCAGGAGTAAGCCATTCAACCCATTAACCTGCTCTGCCATTCAGTGTGATCATCGCTGATCATCTGCAATACCATTCCCCCAAACTATCCCCGTATCTCTCTCTCTCTACTTTAAGCATACACCATGACTGAGCTTCCACAGCCTTCTGGCGTAGGGAATTCCAAATACTCATAGTCCTCTGAGTAAAGAATTTCTCCTTATCTTGGTCTTGAATGGCTTCCCCCTTATCTTGAAATTGTGACTCGGGGAGAGCGGGGGGGAAGCATGGAAACAGGCCCTTCAGCCCAACTCGTCCATGCTGATCAGCTTTCCTAAACTGAACCAGTCCCGTTTACCTGCGTTTGGCCTATATCCTCTGAACCTTTTCCCATCCATGTATCTGTCCAAATGTCTTTTAAATGTTGTAATTGTACCTGCCTCTCTCACCACCTCTGGCAGCTTATTCCACATATGCACCACCCTCTGTGTGAAAAAGTTGCCTGTCAGCTCTTTTTTAAATCTTCCCTCCCCCCCCCCCCCCCCCCTCACCTTAAACCTATGCCCTCTAGTTTTGGACTCCCTTACCCTGGGGAAAAGATGTTGGCTATTTACCTTATCGACATACCTCATGATTTTATACATCTCAATAAGGTTACCCCTCATCCTCCTGCTCTGGGGGGAAAATGTTCCAGCCTCCCCTTATAATTCAAACCTTCCAATCTAGGTAACATCATTGCCAATCTTTTTTGCACCCTTTCCAATTTAATGACATCCTTCTTATAGCAGGGCAACCAGAATTCTATGCAGTACTCCAAATGTGGCCTTACCAATGTCTTGCAACATAACATCCCAACTCCTGCCCTTAGTGCTCTGATCGATGAAAGCAAGTGTGCCAAATGCCGCCTTCACCACCCGATCTGTAACACCACTTTCAAGAAACTATGTCCCTGCACCCCTAGGGGTCTCGGTTCGACAACACTCCCCAGGGCCACAGCATCAACTACGTAAGGATGGCCCTACTATGTCTTACCAAAATGCAACACCTTGCATTTATCTGAATTAAATTCTATCTGCCACTCCTTGGCGCACTGGCCAAGTTGAGTCCATGTTGATCAAGTTGATCAAGATCCCATTACAATACTTGCTAAAAAAGTACTTTTTAGGTTTCAACGCGATTACTTCTCATTCTTCAAAACTCTAGAGAATACGAGCCCTGTTTCCCCAATCTTTTTCCATAAGACAGTCCTGCCATCCCAGGAACATATCTGGTGAAACAAAAGCATAAAATGCTGGAAAATCTCTGCAGGTTTGATAGCATCTGTGGAGAGAGAACAGAGCAATTGTTTTGAGTCTTGGTGACTCTTCATAAGAGTCTGGTGCACCTTGATTGCACACCCTCTGTCAGTAGTATCCTTCCTAAGGTATGCAGACCAAAACTGCGCGCACTACTCCTGGTGCAGTCTAACCAAGGTTCCATGCAATTGAAGCAAGACTTTGCTACACTTGTACTCAAACACTCCTGCGATGAAAGTCAACTCGGAGCAGAAGTAAGCAAGCCAACTGGCCCCTCAAGCCTGCTCCGTCATTCAATAAGATCGTGGCTGATCTTTTCATGGACTCAGCTCCACTTACCCGCCTGCTCACCATAACCCTTAATTCCTTTACTGTTCAAAAATTTATCTTTGCCTTCAGAACATTCAACGAGGTAGCCTCAACTGCTCCACAGATTCACAACCCTTTGTGTGAAGAAGTTCCTCCTCAACTCAGTCCTAAATCTGCTCCCCGTTATTTTGAGGCCATACCTCCTCGTTCTAGTTTCACCGGCCAGTGGAAGCAACTCCCTGCTTCTATTTTATCTATTCCTTTGATAATTTTACGTTTCTATAAGATTCCCCCCTCATTTTTCTAAATTCCAATGAGTATAGTCCCAGTCTACTCAGTCTGTCCTCATAAGTCAACCCCCTGATCTCTGAAATCAACCCAGTGAATCTCCTTTAGCCTTCCTAATTACCTGCAGCAGCTGTGTGTTAGTCTTCAGTGACTTATTGATGAGATCACACGGGCCCTTTTGTACATCTATACTTTCTAAACCGTTGTCATTTTTAAAATCCTCTGCACATCTGCTCCTCCCACCAGAGTGGATAAATTCACGTTTTTACTCATCATATTCAATCTACCTTGTTTTGCCCACTCCACATTATTTTCCATCTGTTATGTTCTTTCCCACTCCAAGACTGTCTAAATCCCCTTGAAACCACTTTGCATCTTCGTCACAACACACACTCCCTCCTCAAAAATACTACTTCAGGTTTGTCAAACATGATTTCCCGTTTGTAAATCCATGTCGACTCCACTTGATTAATCATCCAAGTGTCCATTTATCACATCTCTTATAATAGATTCCAGCATTTCCCTTACTACTGATGTAAAGGCGGCACAGTGACAAAGTGGTTAGCACTGGTGCTTCACAGTGCCAGGGACCAGGGTTCGATTCCCGGCTTGGGTCACTGTCAGCATGGAGTCTGCATGCCCTCCCCATGTCTGCGTGGGTTTCCTCCAGGTGGTCTGGTTTCCTCCCACAGTCTGAAAGACGTGCTGGTTAGGTGCATTGGCCACCCGAAATTCTTCCTCAGTGTACCTGAACAGGTGCTGGAGTGTGGCCACTAGGGAATTTTCACAGTAACTTCATTGCAGTGTTAATGTAAGCCTACTTGTGACATTAATGGATAAACTTTAAAGACAGGTGATCAACAAACAATCTCAAATAATGACAAGACAGAATACAGGAATGTATCTGGTGAACTGGTGCGACAACAATCTCTCCCTCAATGTCAACAAAACAAAGGAGATTGTCATCGACTTCAGGAAGTATAGTGGAGAACATGTCCCTGCCTACGTCAATGGGGACGAAATAAAAATGGTCCAGAGCTTCACGTTTTTAGGTGTTCAGATCACCAACAACCTGTCCTGGTGCCCCCACGCTGACACTATAGTTAAGAAAGCCCACCAATGCCTCTACTTTCTCAGAAGACGAAGGAAATTTGGCATGTCAGCTACGACATTTTACAGATGCACCATTGGAAGCATTCCGTCTGGTGGTATCCCAACTTGGTATGGCTCCTGCTCTGCCCAAGACTGCAAGAAACTACAAAAGGTCATGAAGGGCGGCACGGTATCACAGTGGTTAGCACTGCTGCTTCACAGCTCCAGGGTCCCGGGTTCAATTCCCGGCTCGGGTCACTGTCTGTGTGGAGTTTGCACATTCACCTCGTGTCTGCGTGGGTTTTCTCCGGGTGCTCCGGTTTCCTCCCACAGTCCAAAGATGTGCGGGTTAGGTCGATTGGCCAGGTTAAAAATTGCCCCTTAGAGTTCTGAGATGCGTAGGTTAGAGGGATTAGCGGGTAAATATGTGGGGGTAGGGCCTGGGTGGGATTGTGGTCGGTGCAGACTCGATGGGCCGAATGGCCTCCTTCTGCACTGTAGGGTTTCTATGATTCTATGAATGTAGCCCAATCCATCACACAAACCAGCCTCCCGTCCATTGACTCTGTCTACACTTCCTGCTACTTCGGAAAAGCAGCCAGCATAATTAAGGACCCCATGCACCCCGGACATACTCTCTTCCACCATCTTCTGTCGTGAAAAAGATGAAGTTTGAGGTCACGTACTAACAGACTCAAGAACAGCTTTTTCCTTGATGCCATCAGACTTTTGAACGGACCTACCTTGCATTAAGTTAATCTTTCTCTGCACCCTAGCTATGACTGTAACACTACATTCTGCGCACTCTCCTTTCCTTCTCTACGAACGGTATGCTTTATTTATATAGGTCGCAAGAAACAATATTTTGCACTATGTTAATACATGTGACAATAATAAATCCAATTAAATCAAAAGCTTGGTTGAAGTAGAATTTTAAAGTAGAGAGTTGTGAAGAGGTTTTGGGGGATCCAGAGTTTAGAGCCTAGGCGGCTGCAGACACAATATTTATTAGTGTCACAAGTAGGCTTACAATAACACTGCAATGAAGATACTGTGAAAATCCCCTAGTCGCTCCACTCCAGCACCTGTTTGGGTACACGAAGGGAGAATTTAGCATGGCCAATCCACCTAACCAGCACATCTTTGGACAGCAGGAGGAAACTGGAGCACCCAGACGAAACCCATGCAGACATGGAGAGAACGTGCAGACTCCAGAGACAGTTACCCAAGCAGGGAATCAAACCTGGGTCCCTGGTGCTGTGAGGCAGCCGTGCTGGCAGCCGTGCTTGCCACTGTGCTGCCCATAATGGGCTTTGGGGGAAGTTTTTAGCCAAGCGCCTGTGTTGGAGCTGAGTGAGAGGGAGGAATAGTTTTCATGGAAGAAATAAGTTGCACAAAAAGTTGGTGGAAAAACCATGAATGAAGTGGGGAGTGGGTAACTGAGGAAAGAGAAGGAAGATAATGAGCTCATTGGAGGAAAACAATCATACAAGAAGCAAATAGTATTGTAAAAAAAAATTGAATATTCTCATTTGCATTATTGTCCTGCATTATAGTGCATCAGAAACATAATTGATGCTTGCTTCATGTGTCATTTAATGAGGCAATTAATAGACCACAGAGAACATTCATCTTGTTCAAAGATGGAACAATATTTCATTGTTTTCCATACGTTACATGAGAATCAAAGCCAATGTTATTGTCCCTGATTGACAGGATATTATGATTCTGTGATACCTGGGATGATAAAAACACATCCTGTAATTATCACTTTGTTGTGTTTCTGAGGCTGAGCTTCATCACTTGAGGCTGTCAGTCTGTGGTCAAAGTGTTCCTCACAAAAACAAGCCATAGGATATAGATTTCTCTGGGAATTAAGAAACCAATTTGGCAGCTAGCACGGAAGAGTAGTGAAACCTTTGCCTCGGGCCTTAGGAGAGACTTACAGAAACAAAGAAAGAAGGATATCATTGGTGTTTGACTTTTATTATTAGGCCGGGCCGGGTGATGGTATTAATGACATTTATATTAGATAGAACATAGTCTGCTGTTGTAGCTTCAACCCAAAAGCTTAACGACTGCCTTTGAAGTGGCTTTTGCTGTCATTATACAGTTTTGGGGTAAATCAAGCAACTTGGTAGCAAAGTATCCCAAATCACTCAGTGTTATATCAGTTGTAGGGCAATGCTCCTTGTTAGCAATGCTCTCATTTGTGGCAGTTTGTTATATAGCATATTGGGCCAGGTCATTGAACATCTTTAAGACAGAGATAGATAGGTTCTTGATTAATAAGGGGATCAGGGGTTATGGGGAAAAAGCAGGAGAATGGGGATGAGAAAAAATATCAGCCATGATTGAATGATGGAGCAGACTCAATGGGCCGAGTGGCCTAATTCTGCTCCTATGTCTTATGGTCTTATGGTTTATAGCATTATCAAAAATGATTGTTTATAGAAAATGTAGCATTCTGCCTCTCTGCATATCAATGTGTGCATACTGGGTGCTGCTCTACATGTAAACTTCCTACATTCCAGTTGTCACCTGTCCATGTGGGGAAGATAATAGAATTAACATTTCCTGTCGATGACCTTTTGTCAGAACTGACGAAGTTTACTCTGCTAGTGAACATCTGGCCTATTTGCTATGGGAGCAGGTTAATCTCCAGTCCAGCCTTTCAACCCTTTGGCATGTGAATCCCTGGCAAATGCTAATTTGCCAGTATTAAGGTACATTCTAGTGACTAAATGTAGAGTTATTCTCATACAATAATGATGAGGGTAAAGAATCACCAGTTGTGCGAAAAATCTTGTAGCATCTTTGTTATATGGAATAATTCTTCAGGATGTGAGGTTCACTTCAGTCTCTCTCCTTTTGAAATAGCTTTGGTTATGCCGTGATAAATCTGCTGTAATATCCATTTTTGCAGTGAGATATAGGCATGATCTTGTTTTATTAGCGGTCTGTCTCGTGTGTAGGCCGCAGGTAGAATTGTTCATATTGAATTAAAGATATCTGCAAAGCTTAGATTATCTTCACCTTTATGTATAAGAACATGGAGTGTTAAAGCAGTACGTAGTGTTGGTCAGGCTGCAGATGGAATGTTGTCCTATTTTACCTCACTTCAGGACAACTGCCAAGATCATGCAGCTGATTGAGAAGACATCTATAATCATATTGCACAGAAGGCTGCCATTCAGCCCATTGTACCATGTCAATGCTTTGAGAGATCTATACAATTAGCCACTCACTTAAGTAACCTGCAAATCTTTCCCCATCAGGCATTTGTTCAGTTCCCTTTTGAAAGTTACTGTTTGAGCTGCTTCCACCACTATTTTAGACCATGTATTTTCGACCACCAAAACTCCCCATTTTGCTTTTGTTTCTGCTTTTGCTAATCCCTTGGATGGTAGCAGGATTGCAAGATTTTAGTGATGAGACAAGAGAAACTTGCCTTTTTGATTAAGTTGAGATAAATGGGTGGTAATTGCTAAATAGAATCCGAGGAGGTCACAGAATTGTTCTGGTAGAGAAGGAAGCCATTTACCCCATTGTGTGTGCACTGGCTGTCCAAACGCCCATCGTGACTTAGTGCCATTCCCATCCCTGTTCCTCACACTCCTGCATGCTGTTTCTGTTCAAGTAATTGTCTAATGCTCTCTTGAATTCCTCGATTGAACCTGCCTCCTTTTCAGGCAGTGCATTCCAGACTGAACCAGTCGTTGTGTGAAAACATTTTTTTCTTGCATCACGTAATTTTCAGATCACAGATTGAAAACGAAGATAGAGATTAGCAAAAACCTTTTCCGTCTTGAAGACTGTTCGGAGATGGAATTTCCCTAACAGTCATGGCAGCAGTATCTTAAGAGAAAACTGGGTAAATATGTTAAAGAATGAAAAGCTATGAGCAAAGTACAGTAATTGGATAGCTATTTCTGCAGGCCAACTTTGGAGCAATGGCTGCCTCCGGCTCTGTCACTTAGTTTCTGTGGTTGGTTGTGCGGAGTTGTGTGTAATGTTTCCATTTCCATTAACAATTAAGTTATGAATCAGATTGTGTGTTGAGGTGTTTCTAGTGTTGCTGCAGCAAATTCCTAGGTTGTTACCACCACTGATGATGTGTCTCTAGTAATGATTTTCCCACTTATGCTGAACTCTGACTCGTCCTGCCCAAATAGCGATGCATACGTGAAGGGTAAACAGAGCTGTTGAGAACCAGAGTGTTTCCTGCAGTATAATGACACCAGGTCTAGACAGTACCATGTTTTAACAAGTCCTTTTTGTGATTGTAATGAAGTTTCTCTCAAAATAAAACATTTATACACTTTGAGGTTGCCAAACAATTGTCAACATCACGACTTTTGATTCAATTGAGTGTTTGCCACACATGCAGAATAATTTGTGGCAACGCATCTGAACAGCTGGTTGCATATTTTAGGTACCCATTTGTTTGGGTGTGATCTTTTGATCTCACAACAACAGCCTCCTGATGACAATTATCAAGGCGCTGTAGATTTAACATGCTGTATATTTTTAATGAGTTATTTCAGGCCTTTGTCCTGCCTACAAAATACTAAATTGTTCCAAAACCTTTTTTTTACAGGCTATCAAATCAATTATCCATTTCTTAAAATAGAGCATGCATTTTTAATTGGATAAGTGTCCTGATTGCACTCAGCTCTCTGGTGGTGTTATGTTTGACAAAGGGTTTTCGATATTGGCTAACTTGCATTTGTGATTTTAAGTTCAGTTGTTTCTACTGGAGAAGAGCGCTTGGGAAAATGACTGATTTTGATTTGATTTATTGTCACATGTATTAGCATACAGTGAAAAGTATTGTTTCTTGCATGCTATACAGACAAAGTATACTGTACATCGGGAAAGAAAGGGGAGAGTGGAGAATGTAGTGTTACAGTCATAGTTAGGGTGTAGAAAAAGATCAACTTAATGCAAGGTAGGTCCATTCAAAAGTCTGACAGCAGCAGGGAAGAAGCTGTTCTTGAGTCAGTTGGTACGTGACCTCAGACTTTTGTATCTTTTTCCTGACGGAAGAAGGTAGAAGAGAGAATGTCCGAGGTGCGTAGGGTCCTTAATTATGCTGGCTGCTTTTCTGAGGTAGACAGTGTCAATGGATGAGAGGCTGGTTTGCGTGATGGACTGGACTTCATTCACGACTCTTTGTAGTTTCTTGCAATCTTGGACAGAGCAGGAGCCATACCAAGCTGTGATAGAACCAGAAAGAATTCTTTCTATAGTGCATCTGTAAAAGTTGGTGAGAGTTGTAGTGGAACATACCAAATTTTTGATTTGATTTATTATTGTCACATGTATTAGTTTCCAGTGAAAAGTATTGTTTCTTGCGCACTATACAGATAAAGCATACCATACATAGAGAAGGAAAGGAGAAAGTGCAGAATTTCCTTGGTCTTCTGAGAAAGTAGAGGTATTGGTGTGCTTTCTTAACTATAGTGTTGACATGGGGGGGACCAGGACAGATTGTTGGTGATCTGGACACCTAAAAACGTGAAGCTCCCGACCATTTCTACCTCATCCCCGTTGATGTAGACAGGGGCATGTCCTCCACTCTGCTTCCTGAAATCGATGACTACCTGCTACGTTTTGTTGACATTGAGGGAGAGATTATTGTCATCGCACCAGTTCACCTGATCCCTTTCCTGTGCTCCGTCTCGTCATTGTCTGAGATCTGACCCACTACAGTGATGTCATCAGCAAACTAGAAAATCAAGTTGGAGGGGAATTGGACACACAGCCATAGGTGTATAAGGAGTATAGTCGGGGGCTGAGGACACAGCCTTGTGGGGCATCGGTGTTGGGATGATCATGGAGGAAGTGTTGTTGCCTATCCTTACTGATTACGGCGTGTGGGTTTAGGATCTAGTCGCTGAGCTGAGCCCCAGGCCATGGAGTTTGGAGATGAGTTTCGTAGGAATGATGGTGTTGAAGGCTGAGCTATAGTCGATAAATAGGAATCTAACATAGCTGTCTTTGTTATCTAGGTGTTCCAGGGTATTCAAGTACTCAAGATCCTGAATCGAATCTTGAAAGGAAAATTAGATCTTTGAAAGAGTAGCTATTGCAATAGATTCATTTTTTTGAACTGAGCAGATAAACTCTGGAGTTTTACTGGTCTCGTAGTTGGGGGAAGCTTCTAACGTCAGATTAGCCACATTCACAATTTAATTTTTCCTGGCCTGTGTTTTGCTGGAAACAAAGAACTTCAACTGCTTCCAGAAAATATTTTCTTTCACTCTCTCAAATGTGCGAAGGTTTCTACATTCCAGACTGGCAGCTGTGCTAGTTTGTGTTTCCTCACCCTCTGCACGGGCATTTTTCTTTCTTGCACTCCTGACATGCTATGTTTGTAATTCTGCTGCAGACGTAACTTTCCTTTGCCTCAATTCAATAAAATTATTTTTAATGGAATGGAGAGGAGAAAACATTTCATTTACTGTTTGAACAAGGTAGCGATTTTAATTTTGCTGACAGTTCTGAATAAACCTGGGCACTTCTGGTCTCCAAGATGGTTTCTTTAGCGATCTGGAAGACATGAGGGCTGTGTTTTGCATTGCTGATTCAGATTAATACTTCAGTTAGGAAGCTGAACCTAAATGTAGCACTTTTGGGCTAAGCCAAGAAGTGGTCAAGTTTGCTTTTGATTTTCTCACCTCTCTTCAATGGCAGGTTAGACTTGTGGTGTATGGCGTTTCCAAACAGTTTTAATTTATCATTCAGAATTTGTAAGCACGTAACAGAAGTCTTCCTTTCAACCTATGCGCATGATCATGCTCTGATGTGATTTGTGCCATGAAGCGGCATTGTTGCAGGGAGTTTGGACTCTACTCTGTGGTCACTTGTCACCAACTGCAGGGTGTAGGCAGGTAAGGATATGGAGGTCGACGTTTCTGATTAAAGCCCTTCAATGTGTACCAAGCAGTTAGTAATGAGTAAACCAGATGTGTTTAGTTGAGCAGTTAAAACATTAAAGTGGCTGTCGTAAACATGATCATGAATGCCTTTTCCATATCACAGCACATGAAGCAGACACAGGGAAGTTTTATATAGAAAATGGAGGTGATCTCACAAATACAGGAGGTCTGATAGCATCTGTGGAGAGAGAAACAGAGTTAACGTTTTGAATCTATATCATTCTTCTACAGAACAGTTCTGTAAT
Organism: Mustelus asterias; assembly: GCF_964213995.1. Taxonomy (NCBI): domain Eukaryota; kingdom Metazoa; phylum Chordata; class Chondrichthyes; order Carcharhiniformes; family Triakidae; genus Mustelus; species Mustelus asterias. The sequence goes on along the minus strand of NC_135810.1, from coordinate 121,180,395 downwards.
GTCACTGAACCTGTAATCCAGAGGCCCAGACTAATGCATTGGGTACATGCATTCAAATCCCACCATGGCAGCATGGTGGAATTTAAATTAAGTTAATAAATCTGGAATTGAAAGCTGGTCTCATAATAGTAAGAAGTCTCACAACACCAGGTTAAAGTCCAACAGGTTTATTTGGTAGCAAATACCATAAGCTTTCGGAGCACTGCTCCTTCGTCAGATGGAGTTGAAATCTGCTCTCAAACAGTGCAAACAGACAAAATCAAGTTGCAGAATACTGATTAGAATGCGAATCCTACAGCCAGCCAGGTCTTAAATGTACAGACAATGTGGGTGGAGGGAACATTAAACACAGGTTAAAGAAATGTGTATTGTCTCCGGACAGAACAGCTAGTGAGATTCTACAAGCCCAGGAGGCAAGCTGTGGGGGTTACTGATAATGTGACATAAATCCAACATCCCGGTTTAGGCCGTCCTCATGTGTGCGGAACTTACCCCAGTCCAACGCCGGCATCTCCACCTCCTAATAGTAACCATGAAACCACCATCAATTGTTGTTTTGACCCATCTGGTTCACTAATGTCCTTTGGGGAAGGAAATCTGCCTGATCTGGCCCACATGTGAGTGACTCCAGAACCTAAAACTGTATTTTTGTAAAGAAGCATGTGCTTTAAAACATATTTATGGAGGAACATTCAGTTCTTGGAAGTGTCTCGATTATAACTGCTTCATTTTTCACCTAATTGTCTGTCGTCTTAGTTTAGTGTGTGTTTTAGGAAGCTGTAGACAAAAGACTATCATCCAATGTATGTTCCCTTGAACATTCTCCAGCAAAGCTCCAGTTAAGCTCAGTTGGTGGCTGTTTCACCTCCTGGGTCTGAAGGCTCGAGTTTGAATCCCACAGCAGGACTTGAGTCTGTAATCGAAGCTGATACTCTAGTTTATTGCTGAGGGAGTGCTGAATTTACAGAAGTGCAATATTTGGACGAAGCATTAGGCTGGGCTTCCATTTCCCCATTTTTAGCAGATCGTTAATGTTCAAGATCAACATTATCCAGGCCAACATTCCTTCCTCAACTAATATCACTAAAGCAGATTAACTAGCGATTTGTCTCCCTGTGGTTCTGCTGACTCAGATTGGCTGCTGCATTTTCTTACATAACTATAGCATTTTAGAAGTAATTTATTATGAAATATGCTATATAAATCAAATCATTTTGTTTTCTTAAATCTGTAATATGATTTTTAGCTATGGCTGATCTTTTAGTTTTGCATATGGGTCTATGAACGATACTCTTGGTCCACCCATCAGTTATCCAAGAAATCCTTACCCTAGCCATTAATCTTTTCCTGTGAAGAAGGAATTTCTTTCATTCAAACCTAATGCTTCACCTGGCGAGCAGCAATAATATTGGAATAAACAGCCATGGGTGTCTATATTTTATTAACAAGACTTCCTCCTCCTCTGCCAAATGATATGACAGCCATACCTGTAGCTGTAATAAATAGTTGAAGTGTTAAGATTTTGGCTTCATGAAGTAGGTGTGAATATAAAGTCTGGTTTTAAACAACCTCTCAGCCCATTAGGCATTTGTATTTACGGGGGGGAAGGTGTGAAACCAAGTTCTGGGTTTTCATCCTGTTCTTGTGGAATGGGACAAGTACTTATTCATTTGCCAGAATACTATTGGGGATTGCTACGCTTTGGAAGGATGTTTCTTAATCGCATTCTGTTCTATTTTAATTAAATTGGCATTGAACTTTACTTGTGATCTGAGCATCAGTGCTTTTGAGTAAATTAACCTTTGATATTTCCTAGCCTTTGGATCTCTTCATTGGACATTTGGATAAGTTGCAATAGCTATTATTGAAGGGAACCATGCTTCTAATTATGTCAAAATACATCCTGTTGTGCCCAGTCAAATGTTGGAGTTCGACTGTGAAAAAGTCATTCCACTTGAAACACCGACTCTGTTTCCCTCTCCACAGTTACTGTTAGACCTGCTGACCATTTCATAGAATCATAGAATTCCTACAGTGCAGAGGGAGGCCATTCGGCCCATCAAGTCTGCACCGACAACAATCCCACCCAGGCCCTATCCCTGTAACCCCACACTTCCTAGCATTTTCTGTTTTTAATTTAGTGTTTGGCTTTTATTGCAACTAGTTTTTCTTGTGTTGAAAATTCATTGATTTCAATAATGGGAGCTTGTGTCTGGCAATATATAACCATCTTTTTCACTTTCTCTTCCTAATTTTCGAATCTTGTCATTGAACCTTTGAGCAGTTCATAATCTTTTCTTCAAGTCAAGTCTATTTTGTTTGTCACTCTCTTTTTGCTTATCCAATATACTGTGCAGTTTCGCCAAATAAATCTCTGCCCACATGGTGTGTGTGGCATTACTGAATTGCCTAAAAATGGTTCTGTGTATCTTTGAGAATGCCAGAGAATTGATTAGAACCCTAAATCGCAAAAAGTGGCCATTCAGCCCATCGAGTCTGCACCGACCACAATCCCACCCAGGCCCTATTCCCGTAACCCTACATATTTACCCTGCTAATCCCCCGTCACTAGGGTAAATTTAGCATAGCCAATCAACCTAATCTGCACATGTTTGGACTGTGGGAGGAAACCGGAGCACCTGGAGGAAACCCACGCAGACACGGGGAGAACGTGCAGACTCCACGCAGACAGTCACCCGAGGCCGGAATTGAACCCAGGTCCCTGACGCTGTGAGGCAGCAGTGCTAACCACTGTGCCACCGTGCTGCCTCTAAGAGGATTATACAAAATAGGTTGTTCAGTTTGGGTAATCATGATGTGGAGATGCCGGCGTTGGACTGGGGTAGGCACAATAAGAAGTCTCACAATACCAGGTTAAAGTCCAACAGGTTTATTTGGTAGCGCTCCTCCTTCATCAGGTGAGCGAAGAGTTGGGTTCACAAACGGGGCATATATAGGCACAGACTCAATTTACAAGCATTATCTTGTAAATTGAATCTGTGCCTATATATGCCCTGTTTGTGAACCCAGCTTGTGCTACCAAATAAACCTGTTGGACCTTAACCTGGCGTTGAGAGAATTCTTACTGTGCAATTTGGGTAAGGATAAGTCGCTCAAATGATTTAGTTTGATTTTTTTTTCTGTGGAGCAACACTAATGTCAAATTGTTGTTGTTAAACTTGTTGTTAAACTTCTTACCGAAGTATTAAACAGCCATGTGCGCCTCCAATGTTGATTAGTCCACGGCTCAAACATTTAACTTCTATTGAGTTAAATACAAGGAAAATGATGGTAAGAAACTGTTCCTTCTCAAGAGTACATCAAGAATATGGCATGCTTGCCTTTATAGCATATGGCATGCTTGCCTTTATAGGACGGGGCATAGAGTATAAAAGTTGGGGTCTGATGTTGCAGATGTATAGAACGTTGGTTCGGCTGCATTTGGAGTACTGCGTCCAGTTCTGGTCGCCACACTACCAGAAGGACGTGGAGGCTTTGGAGAGAGTACAGAGGAGGTTTACCAGGATGTTGCCTGGTATGGAGGGGCTTGGTTATGAGGAGAGATTGGGGATACTGGGGTTGTTCTCCTTGGAAAGACGGAGGATGAGGGGAGACTTAATAGAGGTGTATAAAATTATGAAAGGCATAGATAGGGTGAACGGTGGGAAGCTTTTCCCCGGGTCAGTGGTGACGTTCACGAGGGGTCATAGGTTCAAGGTGAAGTGGGGGAGGTTTAACACAGATATCAGAAGGACATATTTTACACAGAGGGTCGTGGGTGCCTGGAATGTGGGAGCGGCGTGGGCTAATTGTTCTTTGTTTCTCGTTTCAAGGCTTCATTCTATGATCATCTTGCTGATGCCAGTACAGAGCGAGACTGCGGATAGTTGGGAACCTGTCTCGGGGGCAGGGAATTCAGATGGTGTTCGTAAAGCAGAAGTGGAAATGAATAGGGTTGGGAAGCATTTTCTGATCAGGGCCAGTGTGATCTCCTGGACTCATTTCGATCGCCTCAGGGGGTCGGAGAGGAATTTCCCAGATTTTTTTTCCCCATATTGGCCCTGGGGTTTTCACTCTGGGTTTTCGCCTCTCCCTGGAGATCACATGGTCTGGAATGGGGGGGTGGGGGTGAGTTAATAGGTTGTGATGAACAAAGCATCGTAGCTGTGAGGGACAGCTCGGTGGATAGGATATTAGGATGTAGATAGGCTGGAAAATTGGGCGGGGATCCTGGATTCAGGATTCAATCCTGGACCGGGGAGCGGCGCGGGCTTGGAGGGCCGAAGGGCCTGTTCCTGTGCTGTATTGTTAAAAAAAAAACTGGAAGGCACAGGTTCAAAATAATGGGCAAAAGAAGTGAAGTGAGGAAAAATGTTGTCACTCAGTGGGTGTTTGGAGTCTGCAGTGAAGTTGCTGAAAGAGTCTTGGAGGCAGAGGTTTTCAAAAGGGAATTGGATTGCCATCTGAAAAAAAAAATGTGTAAGGTTACGGGGATAAGGCAGGGAGTACTAGGTAGAATGTTATTTCAGTGAGCCAGTGCAGATCCGATGGGGTGAATGGCCTCCTGCATTGTAAAGATTGTGTCCTGGCTCACTGAATCTCATCCCTTGCTGCTCAGTCTCAGTGAGATGATTTAGCTGCAAAATATTTGCTACATCAGCCTGCCAGTTAATGATTCAAACTATTTTAATTTTGATTACATTATTGGCATTCCCAACCCAGTCTTATACTCCTGTTTATTGTAATAACACAATTCAAGATCAAGAACTGACCCTTTTGCTCATGCTTCCCTAGCAGTAAAAATTAATTATTGATGAATGATCTGATGATTGACTACCTTAAAATTGTGCGCAACATAGACCAACACTATTATCTACTTAATCTCTGTTTGATTTTACCACTTCAGTCTGATATTTGTCATATTGTTGAGAGTAAAATTTGCAACTCGGAACCTTGTGTTGTGATTCCGGTAGGGATCTTGACTGTATACATAAGAACATAAGAAATAGAAGCAGGAGTAGGCCATCTGGCCCCTCAAGCCTGCTCCTCCATTCAATAAGATCATGGCTGATCTGATAGTGGGTTCAGTTCCACTTACCCGCCTGCTCCCCATAACCCTTAATTCCCTTATTGGCTAAAAACCTATCTATCTGTGACTTAAACACATTTAACGAGGTAGCCTCTACCGCTTCATTGGGCAGAGAATTCCAAAGATTCACTACCCTCTGGGAGAAGAAGTTCCTCCTCAACTCTGCTCTAAATTGACTCCCCCGTATTTTGAGGCTTTGCCCCCTAGTTCTTGTTACCATTGTAAGTGGAAACAATCTTTATGTTTCTACCCTGTCTAGCCCCTTCATTATCTTATGTCTCTATAAGATCTCCTCTCAACCTTCTAAACTCCAGAGTACAGGCCCATTCTGCTCAATCTCTCCTCATAAGCCAACCCCCTCATCTCCGGAATCAACCTAGTGAACCTTCTCTGCACCCCTTCCAAAGCCAATACATCCTTTCTTAAATAAGGGGACCAAAACTGTACACAGTACTCTAGGTGCAGCCTCACCAGCACCTTGTACAGTTGCAGCATGACCTCCCTGCTTCTATACTCCATCCCTCTCGCGATAAAGGCCAACATTCCATTTGCCTTCTTGACCACCTGCTGCACCTGCAAACTCTGTTTTTGTGATTCATGCACAAGGACCCCCAGGTCCCTCTGCACAGTAGCGTGTTGTAATTTTTCACTGTTTAAATAATAGTCCCTTTTCCTATTCTTCCTTCCAAAGTGGATAACCTCTCACTTACCAACGTTATACTCCATCTGCCAGATCCTCGCCCACTCACTTAACCTATCCAAATCTCTCTGTAGACTCTGTGTCTTCCACGCAATTTGCTTTCCCACTCATCTTTGTGTCATCCGCAAACTTTGTTACCCTACACTTGGTCCCCTCCTCCAGATCATCTATGTATATGGTAAATCGTTGAGGCCCCAGCACCGATCCCTGCGGCCTTTAAGCTATTTCTGTAGTGTAGTGGTTATCACGTTCGCCTAACACGCGGAAGGTCCCCGGTTCGAAACCAGGCAGAAGCATTCATTAAGCTTCCTCATGTCGTGTAAGGGAAAATTGCTTGATTCCAGTTTGATGCTCATCATTGTCCGAGTCTCGATGTTAAAGACATTTTGTGGCGAGTTAGCTCAGCTGGTTGAAACGTGGTGCTCATGACGCCACGGTCATGGGTTCGGTCCCTGTACTGGCTGGCCTCTGCCCACCAGTTAAACTTTCCACATTTTGGGCGGCACGGTAGCACAGTGGTTAGCACTGCTGCTTCACAGCTCCAGGGACCTGGGTTCGATTCCCGGCTTGGGTCACTGTCTGTGTGGAGTTTGCACATTCTCCTCGTGTCTGCGTGGGTTTCCTCCGGGTGCTCTGGTTTCCTCCCACAGTCCAAAGATGTGCGGGTTAGGTTGATTGGCCATGCTAAAATTGCCCTTAGTCCTGGAAGTCGTAGGTTAGAGGGATTAGTGGGTAAATATGTAGGGATATGGGGGTAGGGCCTGGGTGGGATTGTGGTCGGTGCAGACTCGATGGGCCGAATGGCCTCTTTCTGTGCTGTAGGGTTTCTAAGATTCTAAGACACGCCACTAGTTACGGATTGCCAACCAGAAAAGCACCCATTTATACCTACTCTCTGTTTTCTGTTAGATAGCCAATCTTCAATCCACGCTAACACTTTACCCCCAACTCCGTGCACCTTTATCTTTTGCAGTAACCTTTTGTGAGGCACCTTATCGAAAGCCTTCTAGAAATCCAAATACAATACATCCACCTGTTCCCCCCGTCAACCGCACTCGTCACCTCCTCAAAAACTCCAGTAAATTAGTCAAATATGACTTTCCCTTCCTGAATCCATGCTGCGTCTGCTTGATTGAACCATTCTTATCCAGGTGTCCTGCTATTTCTTCCTTTATGATAGATTCCAGCATTTTCCCAACTACGGAAAAGTTGGGAAAAGAAAGAGAAATAGAAACATCCAGTAATTAATGAACAGAACTACACCACAAAATTTTACTACTTTAAACAGAAACAACTTCATTGTACTTATAAAAAAAAAAATTGAAGTAAGCAAATGCTATTAACTTAACACTATAGTTTATAAAAACTCGTGCTTTAAACTCAGTTCTACTTTTTACATCTCCCCCCACACCTCCTCCAATCAAGTATGGTCTCACACAGAAGGATTTTGAAGTTTAATTCACTTAATCCAGGAAAACCCAACCCAAAGGTGTGCCACAACCCTCTGCAATTCACTTTACCTCCCCCTCAGTATTTCAACTACTCACAGAGGAAGATTTTTATGAAGGGTCCTTCCATTGGCTTTTTGGCTAAGCAACCATCCAATGTCTTGAAAAGATTTCTTGACTGTGGATGCCTCAGCTCTTTGTTCTCGTTACCGGCAGACACCCAACTCATGGCCTCCCCGGCTGAGAGATGCAGCTTACATGAGAAAAAATCTGTAGCTGCCTACTATGAGGGAAAAGCCTAACTCCACAACAATGTGGCATTGAATTCAAATCCCACCATCTGTCTTGGTAGGATCCGAACCCTGGTCTTGAGATCATTACCCGAGTCTCTAGATTACTCGCGCAGTGACATTACCACTGGACAACAGCCTCACCACTGCAATTTCAACTCTTTGGCAATCCACGAGCTTCACTAAGCTGGCATTGTCCCAGGTTTCTTTAAACTCCCAGTTTTCTGGCTGCACTGTTATAAATGGATCCCAGTGCAGCTTCTGAACACTAACTATCTCCAGCAAACACATTTCAGCTCTCCAAACTTCTCCTGAGCCTTAACTGCACAGAACAGTTCCTAAGACTATTGTTGAGCTGCAAACCACAAGGTCAAACTGCAACCAACCTTTACTCAAGAAGTATGCTGATTAATTGAAATCACGGAGCCTTCTTGAGCTCCACCTGTCTCCATGACATTGTAACCTTTCAGGGTCCACCAGATACCGTCTAACTATTTTAGCTATAACTCGGTACACAAGATATTTCTGTGGACTGCACTTCTTCACAAGCAGTGCAAACATCACATCTTCAGCTCCAGCTAAATAAGCCCACCTGCTCTTTTATGGCCCCAGAACTAAAGATATTTAAATGAATCAAGAACTAGAGATTAATCAGTGGGAATTTCCTGGAAAGTTTGAACTCCCACTGATCGATACCCTATTCCCCAGGATCCTCCAGTCTCAGACTCTGAGCTGGAATTGGAGACTTTTGATGGTTCTGACTTTGTTACTTGGATAGTTACCCAGGTTATGTTAAACCGAAAAAAAAAAATATAACTCCTGGGTAACTAGGCAGCTGATGCTCTTCACCAGACCAGCCTGCCTCCTTTTACTATTACACAAATGTTTGAGGACGTTTAAACTCTTACTTACCAGAATATGGTAGCTAAAGGGGACTAGCTTCTGTGCAGATTCCCTCTGCTGTTCCCTCTGAGGTTTCCTGCACTCAGTGAGTTTTGCTGGATTCTCCATTGGAAAATTGATGGGTGCATTTTATTTTTGTCTGATCAGAAGATTTGGGCATCCTCATCCAATAAGGATTGCTTGCTTTGTTGGGAGGTAACCATTTCCCTTAACTCTCCCTGCCCACATTCAGCTTACTTTTGCTTGTCTTCGTCACTTCACCACTTCTTCCCTTGTTCATGTTAGTCATCAGGGTGGAATCCATCAGAACCATTTGACAATCCAAAACAAGTTGAAGAACTCGCCCTGTAATAGGTGCCCAATTATCAAGGAAATAAAACCATGTAAGAATGCTGCCAGCAGTTGAGAAGAATTAAATGAGCTTTGTATTTTAAATTTTCTGACCATCTATCCCTATTCTTAGGAAAGTATTGTTAATACCCATTCATGAAGGCGCAGCCAATAAGCAATTCCCTTGTGTCTTTGAAAACTTGATTTTGCCCTGTGGTTCCCACTATACTCAGCTGTCAACATGAGGGAAACGTTAGGAGTGAGATTTATGATCAAAATGAATGAAATTGATTGTAAGTCCACTTTAACATAAAGAATGTTTACTTTTCAGAGTGAGATGCATTAAGTTCGGTTACATTGGTGAACCAAAATAAGGGAACCTCACTCCAAATGAATTTGTCTTGACAAGTTAGAAAGCATGATGAGATCAGAGGTAATAACTACCTTGTCAAATTGAAAAGTATTGGCCATGGAGGCCCAATGTGGAAATTGGTCCCTGTTTCCTTTGGCCAGAGAGCCTGTGGCACATTCCCTCTGCTGTTTATGGAAAAGTGAGAGACTGCACAGTTACCAAACTTAAAGCAAAGGCTTAAAAAACACACGTCAATGGCAACAGTAGTCGGCCATTCAGCCCCTTGAGCCCAATCTACAGCATTCAACTAAATGTGATTAATCTGTCACTTGACTCCGTTTGGCTGCTATTGACTCATTTTTTGGTACTTCTATCTAACAAAAAATGTCCATCACCTTTAAAAACTTTAATCAATTAAGTGGTATTATCGCTGGCCTATTAATCCAGAAACTCAGCTAATGTCCTGGGGACCTAGGTTCGAATCCCGCCATAGTAGGTGGTGGAATTTTAATTCAATTAAAAAATATCTGGAATTAAGAATCTACTGATGACCATGAAACCATTGGAGTTTGTCAGAAAAACCCATCTGGTTCACAAATGTCCTTTAGGGAAAGAAATCTGCCATCCTTACCTGGTCTGGCCTACATGTGACTCTAGAGCCACAGTAATGTGGTTGACTCAACTGCCCTCAGGCAGCTAGGGATGGGCAATAAATGCTGGCCCACAAATGAATAAAGAAAAAAAAAATCAAACCTTGCATCCACAGCCTTTTGGGGGATTTCCACAACATTTTGCAAACCTCTTGTTCTGGATTCCACCACCAGAGGAAATAGTTTCTCTATATCTATGCTAGCAAACCTCTAAGATTTTAAATGTCTCAATTGTATCACCCATAAACAATCTAAACCCAAATGAATAGACCCCAAGTTTATGCACCCTGATTTATGAAGGCCTGGTATCACTTTGATCAATTTGTGTTGTCTCCCTCCCAAGAACAATATATTTTCTAAAGTTTGGTGTGCAGAACTGAATATTCTTTTTGGTTGCCTTTTGTATCTGTTCACTAACTTGTGATGAATTGTGTACATTGACTTCTACATCCCTTCGCTCTGCCACAGCACCTGGTGTTTCAACCTTTTAAAGTATTTTGCTTTGTCTGTCTTGAACCTTACATTGAACTCCATCTGTCGTTGTTCTATCTACTGTTATCTGTCTCTACCATTGTAACTTCCTGTTCCATTTTCATGCAACTTATTGTGCATCCTAACTTAATGTCATATGCAAACTTTGATGTATGACTCTTTATTGCTTTATACAAATCAAAGTATGGTGAAACGCTTGGACCCCAGTACGAATTCTGCAGAAGATCACATCACATGCTGCCAATCAACTCAGAATAAATCTTTTATCCCTACCTTGCCTCCCAACTGATTCTAGTCCATAGAGTTTGCCTCCAATTCCCAGGTATAGGTTGCCTGTTTTGTTGTTTTGGATCCAATCAACTTGCAGGAGACTGGGTGACAGATTTCAAAGGCAAAAATGGGAGAATGGAGCTTGAGGCTTCCACCATTTTATAAACCATCTTTTGAATTGTACACTGGTTTGATGACAAAGATAGCCATTTGGTTTAATTCAGCTATTTAATTGAGATGTTGTACTTAGCACTCTAGGTAGTTCATCGTGTCAATATAGCCCACTTTAATGTATGGTTTGTACAGAATTGGCTTTTCTCAATCAGGCAGTGAGGTGATCTGTGGCCAGGGGAATCAGTCGGTGGATGGTGAAGGGGACATCGGTGATTTGCAATATCTGCTCGCGTTTTGGTCCTGATTGTGCGCACAATTCTTTTGGAAGAGTCAAGGTGCTGGGTGAGGATTGGAGATAAAATAAGTGAGTTTATGTTGAGACTTACCATTCAGTTAGAACTGCAAGATTTGGATCAGGTGTAACACTTAAGTCGATTCAAATTTGCAGATTTTATCCAGGCTTCTAAACCTGCTCTCTCGTCGTTGGACGTCAGACGTAACCTATGTAAAAACTATTATTGAAAAATAGTTATCAGTCAGTGTTGACTGGTTCCCAAAGCTTCATTTTGAACCTGCCTTGTACAGAAGGACCTAGTTGTATAGTACACAGGAGGCCATTAATCCATCATACCTGTGCAGTACTTCAAAAACGCTAATTAAATTAGTCCCACTCCCCTATTTGTTCCCCATAGAATTGCAGTTTATTCCTGAAAAGAAAAATATGCAATTCCATTCTGGTGCTTGATATTAAATCCGCTTCCACTGCCTTTACAACCAGTACATTTAAACGTGTGACTCATCTCCTACCTAGTTTCAAAAAAATAGCATTTTTATCACTTGAACCTAAATGGCATGTCTGCCCATGCAATTGACACATGATTTTTATGTGTAGTTTTCACAGAGTCTCCATGCTGGACAGTGATTTGTTTAACATGATACCTATAACACAATGCATTGTTGTACCACCTTTAAAGGAAATGTACAATGTTTAGTTACACAACTAAATTCTCCTCTCTTCCACCTCTTCAAATAAAGATTGCAAGCAGGTTAACCCGAGTGATCAATTTCTTCACTGAGTCACTATCTCCAATCTTAGCACCATGACTCGCCCTTACTAAAGCCCTGAATTCAGCACAGAACAGGAATCAAACCTGGGACCTCATGAACTGTACGCTCGAAGAGCATAATATCTGGTGCATTCACTGATGTCTGTATGTGTATATCTGTACCCGTCTCCAGAAGTAATAAAATGTGGCTTGGGTGGGGGCCGTGCTCTGACAGACTTGCACTAAGCAAATAGAATCAAGCCATAAATTGTTCTTGCTGTAACGGAGCTCTGAAAGATTAATCTGTGGGGGACTGGAATGGCTTTTCTGAACCAAAATAAATAGTCAGGTTTTCACTTAATGCATCCAAAGATTACTGCGAGTTGAAATGTGCCATACATTTACTGTGGTTTGAGGGTTGTGTTTTTGTTTGAAATTCTTGTTCAAAATTACCGCTCAGTCCATCCAGTCAGCAGTGCCTTTTGTGGCAGTCTCTGAAAATAATCTTGTCATTTTACACTTTTTTTCATTTCAGTCCATCTGTGACATTGATGCAAGTTGAATGCAGATCCACTGGTATTATCTAGGCTGCTCCACTGGCCTGGGGGTGGGGCACATACCCACAACCCAATCCGTTTCTCACCCACTGCCACTTTGATAAGTCTATCAATGGACCTGGTGCAGTCACGGTGGGCTCAATGATGGCCTCTGTGCTGTATCATACTATGATTTTATGAGCACAAGACTTACTGGCTTCTGAGTGGTGTGTTTGAGTATAGGGATCCCTCTTCCCTGCCAAGGTCTCTGACTGTTTCAAGTAAGAATGTTATTTATTTAACAACTAAACAGATTTGACTGTTGTCACAGCAGCGATGAATCTACTTTAGTTCAATCTACAACAGATAATGTCCCAGGTCCAGCCATTTTCAGCTGCTTCATCAATGACCTTCTTTCCATCATAAGGTCAGAAGTGGAGATGTTCCCTGCTGATTGTGCAATGTTCAGTACTATTCGTGACTCCTCAACAGTCCGGGTCCAAATGCAGCAAGATCTGCACAATAACCATACATGAGCTAACAAGTGGTAGGCCATCTCCATCTCCAACAACAGAGAATCTGACCACTTGACATTCAATGGCATTACCCCATCTTGGGCTGAATCCCCACTATTGACCAGAAACTGAACTGGACGTATAAATGCTGTGGAACAGGTTGGTGACTGGGAATCGTACGTCGTGTAATTTACCTCATGACTCCCTGAAGCCTGATGACCATCTACAAGGCCCAAGTAGGAGTGTGATGGAATAATCTCCACTTGCCTAGATGAGTGCAGCTCCAACAAGCTTGATAACGTCCAGGATAAAGCAGCCTGCCTGATTGGCACACCATTCACAAACATTCAAGGAATGAGCTGAAAAAGGGGCTGAGGAGAGCTAGGAGGGGACATGAGAAGTCCTTGGCGGGTCGGATCAAGGAAAACCCCAAGGCTTTTTACTCTTATGTGAGGAATAAAAGAATGACCAGGGTGAGGTTAGGGCCGGTCAAGGACAGTGGTGGGAACTTGTGTATGGAATCAGTAGAGATAGGCGAGGTGATGAATGAATACTTTTCTTCAGTGTTCACCAAGGAGAGGGGCCATGTTTTTCAGGAAGAGAAGGTGTTACAGGCTAATAGGCTGGAGGAAATAGATGTTCGGAGGGAGGATGTATTGGCAGTTTTGAATAAACTGAAGGTCGATAAGTCCCCTGGGCCTGATGAAATGTATCCTAGGATTCTTTGGGAGGCGAGGGATGAGATTGCAGAGCCTTTGGCTTTGATCTTTGGGTCCTCGCTGTCCACGGGGTTGGTGCCAGAGGACTGGAGAGTGGCGAATGTTGTTCCTCTGTTTAAGAAAGGGAATAGAAATGACCCTGGTAATTATAGACCGGTTAGTCTGACTTCAGTGGTTGGTAAATTGATGGAAAAGGTCCTTAGGGATGGGAGTTACGACCATTTAGAAAGATGCGGATTAATCCGGGATAGTCAGCACGGATTTGTGAAGGGCAAATCGTGCCTCACAAATTTGATAGAATTTTTTGAGGAGGTAACTAGGTGTGTTGATGAAGGTAGGGCGGTTGATGTCATATACATGGATTTTAGTAAGGCGTTTGATAAGGTCCCCCATGGTCGGCTTATGATGAAAGTAAGGAGGTGTGGGATAGAGGGAAAGTTGGCCGATTGGATAGGTAACTGGCTATCTGATCGAAGACAGAGGGTGGTGGTGGATGGAAAATTTTCGGACTGGAGGCAGGTTGCTAGCGGAGTGCCGCAGGGATCGGTGCTTGGTCCTCTGCTCTTTATGATTTTTATTAATGACTTAGAGGAGGGGGCTGAAGGGTGGATCAGTAAATTTGCTGATGACACCAAGGTTGGTGGAGTAGTGGATGAGGTGGAGGGCTGTTGTAGGCTGCAAAGAGACATAGATAGGATGCAAAGCTGGGCTGAAAAATGGCAAATGGAGTTTAACCCTGATAAATGTGAGGTGATTCATTTTGGTAGGACTAATTTAAATGTGGATTACAGGGTCAAAGGTAGGGTTCTGAAGACTGTGGAGGAACAGAGAGATCTTGGGGTCCATATCCACAGATCTCTAAAGGTTGCCACTCAAGTGGATAGAGCTGTGAAGAAGGCATATAGTGTGTTAGCTTTTATTAACAGGGGGTTGGAGTTTAAGAGCCGTGGGGTTATGCTGCAACTGTACAGGACCTTGGTGAGACCGCATTTGGAATATTGCGTGCAGTTCTGGTCACCTCACTATAAGAAGGATGTGGAAGCGCTGGAAAGAGTGCAGAGGAGATTTACCATGATGCTGCCTGGTTTGGAGTGTCGGTCTTATGAGGAAAGGTTGAGGGAGCTGGGGCTGTTCTCTCTGGAGCGGAGGAGATTGAGGGGAGACTTAATAGAGGTTTATAAAATGATGAAGGGGATAGATCGAGTGAACGTTCAAAGACTATTTCCTCGGGTGGATGGAGCTATTACAAGGGGGCATAACTATAGGGTTCATGGTGGGAGATATAGGAAGGATATCAGAGGTAGGTTCTTCACGCAGAGAGTGGTTGGGGTGTGGAATGGACTGCCTGCAGTGATAGTGGAGTCAGACACTTTAGGAACATTTAAGCGGTTATTGGATAGGCACATGGAGCACACCAGGATGGTAGGGAGTGGGATAGCTTGATCTTGGTTTCAGATGAAGGTCGGCACAACATCGTGGGCCGAAGGACCTGTTCTGTGCTGTAATGTTCTATGTTCTATGTTCTATTCACTCTTTATTGATGAGATATATCCTAGGATTCTTTGGGAGGCAAGGGATGAGATTGCAGAGCCTTTGGCTTTGATCTTTGGGTCCTCACTGTCCACGGGGATAGTCATGATGTGGAGATGCCGGCATTGGACTGGGGTAAACACAGTAAGAGTTTTAACAATACCAGGTTAAAGTCCAACAGGTTTATTTGGTAGCAAATGCCACTAGCTTTCGGAGCACTGCTCCTTCGTCAGATGGAGTGGAAATCACGGGGATAGTGCCAGAGGACTGGAAAGTGGCGAATGTTGTTCTTCTGTTCAAGAAAGGAAATAGGAATGACCCTGGTAATTATAGGCCGGTTAATCTTTCTTCGGTGGTTGGTAAGTTAATGGAAAAGGTCCTGAGGGATAGGATTTACGGCCATTTAGAAAGATTCCGCTTAATCCGGGATAGTCAACGCGGATTCGTGAAGGATAAGTCTTGCCTCTCAAATTTGATTGAATTTTTTGAGGAGGTAACTAAGTGTGTCGATGAAGGTAGAGCAGTTGATGCCATATACATGGATTTTAGTAAGGTGTTTGATAAAGTCCCCCATGGTTGGCTTATGATGAAAGTAAGGAGGTGTGGGATAGAGGGAAATTTGGCCGTTTGGATAAGTAACTGGCTATCTCATAGAAGACAGAGGGTGGTGGTGGATGCAAAATTTTCAGACTGGAGACCAGTTACCAGCGGTGTACCACAAGGATCGGTGCTGGGTCCTCTACTATTTGTGATTTTTATCAATGACTTGGAGGAGGGGGCTGAAGGGTGGATCAGTAAATTTGTGGATGACACCAAGATTGGTGGAGTAGTGGATGGGGTGGAGGGGTGTTGTAGGCTGCAAAGAAACATTGACAGGATGCAGAGCTGGGCCGAAAAATGGCAGATGGAGTTTAACCCTGATAAGTGCGACGTGATTCATTTTGGTAGGACAAATTTGAATGCGGATTACAGGGTCAAAGGTGGGGTTCTGAGGAATGTGGAGGAACAGAGAGATGTTGGGGTTCATATCCACAGATCTCTAAAGGTTGCCACTCAAGTGGATAGAGCTGTGAAGAAGGCCTATAGTGTGTTAGCTTTTATTAACAGGGGGTTGGAGTTTAAGAGCCGTGGGGTTATGCTGCAACTGTACAGGACCTTGGTGAGACCACATTTGGAATATTGTGTGCAGTTCTGGTCACCTCACTAAGAAGGATGTGGAAGCACTGGAAAGAGTGCAAAGGATATTTACCAGGATGCTGCCTGGTTTGGAGGGTAGGTCTTATGAGGAAAGGTTGAGGGAGCTAGGGCTTTTCTCTTTAGAGCAGAGGAGGTTGAGAGGCGACCTAATAGAGGTTTATAAGATGATGAGGGGGATAGATAGAGTAGACGTTCAGAGACTATTTCCTTGGGTGGATGTAGCTGTTACTAGGGGGCATAACTATAAGATTCATGGGAGATATAGGAGGGATGTCCGAGGTAGGTTCTTTACTCAGAGTGGTTAGGGTGTGGAATGGACTGCCTGCTGTGATAGTGGAGTCGGACACTTTAGGAACTTTCAAGTGGTTATTGGATAGGCGCATGGAGCACGCTAGAATGATAGTGAGTGGGATAGCTTGATCTTGGTTTCGGACAAAGCTCAGCACAACATCATGGGCCGAAGGGCCTGTACTGTGCTGTACTGTTCTATATTCTTTCCACCATTGGTGCGCAGTGGCAGCAGTGTGTGCCATCTACAAGATACATTGCTGAAACTTACCAAGGCTCCTTAAACAGCACCTTCAAAACCCATGACCATCTAGATGGACAAGGGCAGCAGACACATGGGAACCCCACCATCTGGAAGTTCCCCTCCAAGCCATTCGCCATCCTGACTTGGAAATATATCACCGTTCCTTCATCGTCGCTGGGTCGAAATCATGGAACTCCCTCCCTAACAGCACTGTGGGTGTGCCTACACCACATGGGATGCAATGGTTCAAGAAGACGGCTCACCACCATCTTCTCCAGGGGCTTTTAGGGATGGGCAATAAATACTAGCCTAGCCAGCAACACCCACATCCCATGAGTAAATTTAAAGAAAAGTAAATTGAAATGAGTCTTTGCAATGTGTGGCATTGGTTGTAGCAATCATTTTGGACATTTGAAAGACACATTGTGGCAAGTCTTGGAGATGTTCCAAAATGTGTAATCTTTGTATGAATTGTAGGTGCTATGAAATCTTTTGTGCTAGCTACATCCTATTACTCGACTAGTGATAGAAAACAATCGTGTTCCAATGTAACAGAAGTGCTATGTTCCAAACTGCAATTAAGTTCTTTATTCTAACTATTAAAATGAATTTTTGGGTATACATGCATCAGAGGCAGTTGGTGTGACTTTACGATATGGCGCTACCCAATGGCTCATTCCAAAGATGCTAACAAAATTTTAACCCATATCAGTCAAGGGATAAATTCCTTATTAAATAGCATCGTTATTGTCCTCTATCAGGCTTATACTTGATCAGAATGCTACGATACTGAGTAAATGTTTTTCAAAATGGATTCCACTTATGGTTGTCCTTTTTGTTCCTTTCTTCCTTGTTTCTTCTAAAAAATTACTTCGGCAGAAGAACCGTCATGTTTCTTCATGTTCAGTTGTGTTGTGGATTAGTCGGGCAGTCTCCAAACTATCCAGAAAATACCAGCAGTGTTCACTGATGAAAGTGAACTTGTGCTGTCTTGCACTATTATTAAAGAGGGTGGTGCCCAAAGGGCAGGGTTTCCCATTGTTGTGATGAATTGGTACTTTGAATATTTGAAGTAAATTTCTGATTTTTATATTTTTCGTTCTTGTGTTACAGGCTTCATACTGCCCAACGTGCAATAAAACAGACTCAGGTAACCGTTCAGAAAGTAGGCAAGGAAATAGAGGAGAAACTGCGACTAACTGCATCTACTACAAAAATGGTAAGACAAGAATCATGTCTATCCTAAATATCCAATTTTGAACTTGAAGAACTGTGAATACTTCTGATAGCAGTATGTGAGCTGAAAACCTGTGCAAATATTAGGCCTGAACTTCAGTGGAGAGGCAAACTGTCGACTTAGCACGCTGCTCCTAGTTTCCTCAAAATGCAGGTTATTCTTTCCCAGCCGATCTTCTGTTCAGGCCAAGCAAGAACTGTGTAGGGCAGTAGTCCCCTAAGGCCTTCATTCAGTGGCTCCACAGTTGGACTTTATACATGCACTTCATATATTCTCATGCATTTTTTTTTGATTTCGCTTGTATTGGTATTCTTGCGAATTGTCCTCATTGAGTGCAAGATGAAAAACTGCGACAAAATGTCTTTTTTAAAGCAGTATTCTTCCTTTCTCTTTACAGCCCATGGTCTAGGAGGGGGATTTGGCCTGGGGAGATGGCCAAATGCAACAAAGTTGATTTTTAAAACAATTGTCCCTAAAGTTTCTTGAATTCAGCAGGACGAGCAATGATTAATATTGACATATTGAGGAAACTGGATGAGAAAAGGAGAACTGGACAAGAACTTTGAGGGTAAAAGCCAAGTACTGCAGATGCTGGAAATCTGAAATAAAACAGAATATGCTGGATAAATCAGCAGGTGTGGCAGCATCTACAGAGAGAGAAAAATGATTAACGTTTCAGGTCCATGTGACTCTTCTTCAGAAGTGTATAGACTCGAAACATTAACTCTTTTTTTCTCCACAAATGCTGCCAGACTTACTGAGTTTATCCAGCATTTTCAGTTTTTGTTTTATATAAGAATTCCAGGATGCTCAATTCAATGGCCTTCATTCAACACTAATTGAATCTGACATTTTTACCCTGGTTACAAAGTTGCTGGTTTGAGAAATAATGAGCGATACACTGGTGTGGCAGGCTTGCTGTTTTGAAGTTTGAGATAGGGTATCTTTTGGAAAAGCAGGGGAATTTTACTCCATATCTAACCTCTGCCATAGAAAACCTGGCATTTTGAATTGATTTATTATTGTCACATGTATCGGTATACACGTCAAAAATATTATTTCTTGTGCACTGTACAGACAAAGCATACCGGACATAGAGAAGGAAAGGAGAGAATGCAAAATGTAACGTTATAGTCATAGCTAGGGTGTAGAGAAAGATCAGCTTAATGCGAGGTAGGTCAAAAGTCTGGCAGCAGGGAGGAAGCTGTTTTTGAGTTGGTTGGTATGTGGCCTCAGACTTTTGTCTCTTTTTCCTGATGGAAGAGAGAATGTCCGGAGTGCGTGGGGTCCTTAAACATGCTGCCCGCTTTTCCGAGGCAGCGAGAAGTATAGTTGGGAGGCTGGTTTGAGTGATGGACTGGGCTTCGTTCACAGCCGTTTGTAGTTCGTTGTGGTCTTGGATAGAGCAGGAGCCATACCAAGCTGTGATACAACCAGAAAGAAAGCTTTCTATGTTGAATTTGTAAATGTTGGTGAGAGTTGTAGCTGACATGCTAAATTTCATAGAAATCATAGAAACTCTACAGTACAGAAAGAGGCCATTCAGCCCATCGAGTCTGCACCGACCACAATCCCACCCAGGCCCTACCCCCATATCCCTACATATTTTACCCACTAATCCCTCTAACCTACACATCTCAGGACACTAAGGGGCAATTTTAGCATGGCCAATCAACCTAACCCGCACATCTTTGGACTGTGGGAGGAAACCGGAGCACCCGGAGGAAACCCACGCAGACACGAGGAGAATGTGCAAACTCCACACAGACAGTGACCCAAGCCGGGAATCGAACCCAGGTCCCTGGAGCTGTGAAACAGCAGTGCTAACCACTGTGCTACCGTGCCGTTTCCTTAGTCTTCTGAGAAAGAAGAGATGTTGGTGGGCTTTCTTAACTATAGTGTCGGCATGGGGGTACCAGGACAGGATTGTTCGTCATTGGTACCAAATCACCAAAATCAAAGGGTCAATTCCCACCATCAAGTTGATGGCAAAATTCCTGAAGAGATCAAGTTAGTTTCATCTTTGAGTGACTATCTTTCTGTATAGAATGTGCACTTTCTGGAAACGCGATACTAAAAAATAGCCTTGTATATTTTCAGCAAACTAACTTTGTAATGGTTTCTGGTACCCCCGTTATTTCTTGGTGCCTCCTTTGTGGATGTCACATCTGTGTTGGAATATATCCATTACTTTGCATAATGCAGTCTTTTTGTGTGCTCACACCCAACTCCATCCGCAGAGCTTTTAGTCTGTGCTAGAGTCTGTCTAAGGGCAGTAGTTTAAAAGACTTGTTGCACAGAATTGTCGTGTAGTTGATTAGGTTATAGCCATTTATCTTGCAGCTTTCTGTCCAAATATATAAATCTATGGCATCCTTTCCAGCTGAGGTTACAGCTGCAGTTGTTCAGAGCCACAGCAATTTTCATCCTCTCATTCCGTTTTCATGACCAGTTTCTATTTTTGGTTAAATGTAAACATCTGTGAAAACACAACTGCTGTCAAGTTCGGAGATCCCTTTTTAAGAAAGTAAACTGCTGCAGATAGTTCTGTAGCACCTCAGTGGTAAGTTTTAATGGTCAGTGCTGTTCACCTTTGCTGCAGAAACACGTGATCCTGAATGGAGATGCCTTACAGTAACGAGCGACTGTTCTCATTCATCTGACTTTCTATTTAGCTTTTATCTTAAAACATTACCTACTGAGGTACATTGTGCAGACAGAATGTTTAAAAGAAGGGGAATAACTTTCTTTCTCCTTTTATTGTTTAGTTTTTCTTGTGTTTAAAATAGTTAATATTGTCAATGACATATCTAGTTCCAGAAAGGGTTGCCTTTTGAAGCCTCAGTTTCTTATTGTCTTGTGAGACTGCGAACATTCCCAGAATAATATGACAAGTGTGGCTGCACTGATGGCTATTTGCCTTGCATTTTATTCATAGCTGCAGTACTACTCAATGTTTGGCACTGGCTGCCAGGAAATGTTTCTGGTGAGCCCCATCCTCTCCAAGAACCCCCTTCCCCTGTTGAAATTAAACTTCATATCCCTGTGATTTTATCCAATTTCCATAATCCACAAATGACTCAAACTCTAAAACTGACCTTTATATTGTCCTCTCGGTTGGTGACCACCTATTCAGTCGCTGTCCTTTGGAGGTCTCCGATCTGTTCTTAACTTCTTTACTGCGTTTAAAAAAAATCTCGTCAATAACTGTTGTCTTCCTCTCTCCCTTTTGATTTTTTTCCTCTGTTCCCAAACCCTGTCCACCTTCTGCCATTTTCTTCCCAGTGTGAAGTACTTTGAGGCATCTGGCGGCTTGTGCAGTGATGCAACTCCTGTTTAATCTGCCACACATTTCAGTGGGCAGCACAAACAAATCTATTTTTGAGTGCTATCATATCCTACGTTGAATTTGGATTTTCACCAGAAGCGCGTGATGCTAGGTGCAATCTGACTTCACCTTCAAATATTCTATCTGATCATTTCCAGATAGTAACTTCAGATGCAGAAATGCAGCTGATGCTAAATATTGGTTTAATTAGAGTGGACGTGTAAAAAGGAAGAGGAACCAATGTGGCAGTGTATTTGAATACTAGCCTTGCCAGTATTATTCCAAGGATGAATTGAACAAAGAACAAAGAACAGTACAGCACAGGAAACAGGCCCTTCGGCCCTCCAAGCCTGTGCCGCTCCTTGGTCCAACTAGACCAATCGTTTGTATCCCTCCATTCCCAGGCTGCTCATGTGACTATCCAGGTAAGTCTTAAACGATGTCAGCGTGCCTGCCTCCACCACCCTACTTGGCAGCGCATTCCAGGCCCCCACCACCCTCTGCGTAAAAAAACGTCCCTCTGATGTCTGAGTTATACTTCGCCCCTCTCAGCTTGAGCCCGTGACTCCTCGTGATCGTCACCTCCGACCTGGGAAAAAGCTTCCCACTGTTCACCCTATCTATACCCTTCATAATCTTGTATACCTCTATTAGATCTCCCCTCATTCTCCGTCTTTCCAAGGAGAACAACCCCAGTCTACCCAATCTCTCCTCATAGCTAAGACCCTCCATACCAGGCAACATCCTGGTAAACCTTCTCTGCACTCTCTCCAATGCCTCCACGTCCTTCTGGTAGTGCGGCGACCAGAACTGGACGCAGTACTCCAAATGTGGCCTAACCAGCGTTCTATACAGCTGCATCATCAGACTCCAGCTTTTATACTCTATACCCCATCCTATAAAGGCAAGCATACCATATGCCTTCTTCACCACCTTCTCCACCTGTGTTGCCACCTTCAAGGATTTGTGGACTTGCACACCGAGGTCTCTCTGTGTTTCTATACTCCTGATGACTCTGCCATTTATTGTATAACTCCTCCCTACATTATTTCTTCCAAAATGCATCACTTCGCATTTATCCGGATTAAACTCCATCTGCCACCTCTCCGCCCAATTTTCCAGCCTATCTATATCCTGCTGCATTGCCCGACAATGCTCTTCGCTATCCGCAATTCCAGCCATCTTCGTGTCATCCGCAAACTTGCTGATTACACCAGTTACACCTTCTTCCAAATCATTGATACATATCACAAATAGCAGAGGTCCCAGTACAGAGCCCTGCGGAACACCACTGGTCACAGACCTCCAGCCGGAAAAAGACCCTTCGACCACTACCCTCTGTCTCCTATGGCCAAGCCAGTTCTCCACCCATCTAGAAAATTGGT
This sequence comes from Mustelus asterias, assembly GCF_964213995.1. Lineage (NCBI taxonomy): Eukaryota > Metazoa > Chordata > Chondrichthyes > Carcharhiniformes > Triakidae > Mustelus > Mustelus asterias. The sequence goes on along the minus strand of NC_135810.1, from coordinate 121,157,732 downwards.
TTTATAATTTGGTCGGTAGATGGTTCTAAACAAAATCGTGAACATAAGTATTAGGAGCGAGAGTTGGCAATTCAGCCCCTCGAGCTTGCTCTGCCATTCTATATGATCTTGGCTGATCTCCATCTCATCCTAACTCCACTTCCCTGCCTTTTACCCATAGCCCTTTATCCCACTTTTGATCAAATACTTATCTATCTCTTTCTTGAATCTATTGATTGATTCTGCATCCACTTCACTCTGGGGCAGAGTTCCATAGATTCACAACCCTCTGGGAGAAGTAGCTTCTCCTTATCTCTGTCTTACTCCCCCCTCTTACTCTACAACTACGATCTCTTGTCCTAGACTGTTCTAGAAGTGGGGACATTTCTTTATCAATCCCCTCGCATTCTTCTGTACTCCAGCAAGGACAAGCCCAAGTTACTCAACCGCTTCTCGAACGACAGACCTTTCAAACCTGGAATCAATCTAGTGAACCTCTTCTGAACCGCCTCCTGTGCCACCACATCCTTCCTCAAAACGGAACACAATACTCCAAGTGTGATCTCACCAATGCCTTATACAATTGCAACAACACTTCTCTACTTTTATACTCTAAACCCTTTGCAATAAATGCCAAGATTCTATTTGCCTTCCTTCTTCATTCTGCTCCTGCATGCTCAGTTTCTGAGACTCGTGCACAAGGACACCCAGATCCCTCTGCACAGATGCCTTTTGAATCTGTTTCCCATTTATATAGTAATTTGCCCTTTTATTTTTCCTGCCAAAATGGATAACCTCGCATTTATTCACATTAGACTCCATCTGCCAGATTCTGGCCCATTCCCCTAGCCTGTCACTGTCTATTTGTAAACTTTGTCACAACCTGCTTTCCCACCTATTTTCATGCTGTTAGCAAATTTCGCTATGTTACCTCTCTGACCCTGCTTGTTTAAAGTTTATTTATTAGTCACAAGTAGGCTTACATTAACACTACAATGACGTTACTGTGAAAATCCCCTCGTTGCCACACTCCACCATCTGTTCAGGTACACTGAGCGATGGCCAATGCACCTGACCATTGATATAGGTTGTAAATATTTGTGGTCTGAGAACTGAACCCTGCGGGACCCCTCTCGTACAGATCGCCAACTGGAGAAGGACCCATTTAATCAAACCCTTTGCTTTCTATCAGTCAGCCAATCTTCAATCCAAGCCACTACACAACCCCCAACTCCTTGGGAGAATACATGTGGGGTTCTGCCAATCTCCTAGCATATGAGAGAATTGACTCTTATTGCCCCCGCCCCATTTCTCAAAGCAACAAAGATTATAACCATTTTGCCAGTGTGTCTGTCAGCCTAAAGTTGGGAAGAGAGACCAGAAGACGTCTGTGAGGGTTGGAGCAGTATGTCTTCTGCACACCACTACAATCTGTTTTCAAATTTAAACAAACTATTTGCTTTTTTTAAACGCAATTTGTATTTCCGATGTCTAACTAATTGTAAAGAGGTCTTTGCTGAAATTTGGCCTGTTTGGACAAATTGGGTCACATTGTTTCTATCGCTCTGATGGAGGGTCATCCAGACTTGAAATGTTCAAGTTTAGAAGTTTGTTTATTAGTGTCACAAGTAGGCTTACATTGCAATGAAGTTATTGTGAAAATCCCCTAGTTGCCACACTCTGGTGCCTGTTCGGGTACACTGAGGGAGAATTTAGCATGGCCAATGCACCTAACCAACATGTCTTGCGGACCATAGGAGGAAACCCACGCAGATACCGGGGAGACCATGCAAATGCCACACAGACAGTGACCCAAACCAGGAATCGAACCTGGGTCCCACTGCTGACTAACCACTATGCTGCCCGATTAGCTCTGTTCTCTTTCCACGGATGCTGTCAGACCTGTTCAGATTTTTGCAGCATTTTCTGTTTTTGTTTCACATTCTTTCTAAGTGGATGATGTCAAATTTAGTCACATATCTTTGCCAATTCCACTTTTGAGCCATTCACTAAAAGGTAACCAAGTATCTGAGGGTAACGTTTTTGAAGCCTTGCCTCTACTTTGTACCAATCTACAACAAAGAACTGTTACAACAGAGATGTCTCTGTGCACAAAATCATGCTTGGGAACTGGTACAGCTGGTTGTAGCATTGGCATGATGGCACCATTAACTGCTTAACCAAAGAGCTGTGATCTCCAGATCTACCTTCATCAGCAGTCAGCTCTGTTGTAGTTGAGTGGGTGGACAAGGCTGTTGAATAAAGTCAGCAATTGATGGAGGTAAAACTGTTTCATTGTTCTTTTCCTCCTTAGAAAAAGGAACGGGAACGTTTGCAGCTGAAGATCTTAGTACTTCAGAATGAACTAGAGAGACAGGAAAAGGCACTTGGACGAGAATTAGAAGTGCTGCATAAGGAGCGGATTGCATTCCAGGACAAAGGTGAGAATCCGTTCTGCGGAAGTACTGGTGCTTTTTTCAATATGATTAATTTGTAATTCTGGTTGTTTTGATGTGGGGTAGGGGTGAAGACAAAGGATGTATTTGAGGTGCTTTCATATAGGTTGATTGTTTTAATATAAAAATATGTTCGTTTATATATACCAAGTATTTTCTTCTTAAAGAAAAACAGTAACTTGGGCCGAATAGGTAGTAAGGCTATAAGAACAAGACCGTTTTTGAGTCAAGACCATTTTTAAAATTCATTCATGAGATTTGGGCCAGCAGCGTTTATTGCCCATCCCTAATTGCACCTGAACTGAATGGCTTGCTAGGCCATTTCAGAAGGCATTCGGGAGTCAACCACATTGCTGTGGTTCTGGAGTCACATTGAGGCCAGACCAGGTAAGGATGGCAGATTTCCTTTCCTAAAGGACACGAATGAACCAAATGGGCTTTTACAAGATTCGACAGTGGTTTCATGGCCATCATTAGACTTTTTAATTCTGGATTTTTATTAAACTCACCATCTGCCTTGGTGTGATTTGAACCTGGATCCCCAGGGCATTACCCTGGGACTCTGGATTACTAGTCCAATGACAATACCACTACTCCACCGCCTACCCTATCAGGAAGTAATTGTGTGAAGAGATAACATGTAGCCTTGGTCTAGTTTTGTTTTTGAAATAGCAGTCAGAGAGACTCGACTTCAGTGCAAAGTGTAAAACCTGTACAGAACTAGTTTGAGTAGTGATGCTCCCACTTGAATTTTGATTTCTGGATTGTTTAAACTGAAGTTATTTCATCCTTTTGTAACCTCTAGGGAAACTTTGGTGTCGACCTATCTGCGTACATAGGAGAAATGACCCACGCTTACAGATCTGTTTCTTTTGCTGTAGTGCTTTAGCTGATTTTTAACTACATGCCAAAGCACACATTAACTAATTTTAGTTGAAATGAGCAGTGCTGCCAAGAGAGTCTGTCAACCGCTAGTTGCTGCAAAGCAATTTTCACAAGAAATTAGCAATTTGAAGAAGGTAATTGTTGAAATTCCACGTTTCCTCATTGGTTAGCAACCAAATCCTTTGACCTGCAACTCATTGCTACTAATTTAGATATTAAAAAATAAACGAATATATTTAATGAAAATGTGTGACATTAACTCCAGAGGGTTGTCTTAAAATGTAACGGAACCCATCAGTTCTCTAAAAACAGCCAAATGTGTTACCCAACTTAAATGCTTGTTCGTAGTAACCATTAATGCATAGAGACTCTTAATACTTGGTCAGCTTTGCCGAGATTTCTGCTGCTCAACTGGATTTCTTTTTAACTGAGGGCTACCAAATTTGCAGAGCAGGAGAGAAAATAAGTTAAATAGAGGCAATGACTTTGACCGCCAGAAGCTTGGGCTTTGATGAGGAATCCGTGCTGAAGAAGTCTTGAGGCCCTGCTATAAATGCGTTGTGTGCAAGGGACTGAGGGTCTTGATTTCAACAGGCTGAAGGGCGGCAACTGTAGACAATCCCTCATCACTTTGGTTTCTTGAAGAACTTTATTCTTTATTAGTCACAAAAGACATCCATACAACATGCCACTCTCATCAATTTTTCCTTCCGACGTCCGTTCTTCCATTGTCAACAGTATGATAAAAGTGCCCTGAGGAAACCAGGAAATTGGTATTGTCAGTGTAAAGCAGAATAATGAATGATTTAGGGAGGGGGTGAATAAGATAGGATTACTGTAGTTGGTTTGAATCCAATGTCTGACTGTTGTACAAACCCGGAACTTCCTCATGGCCTTATGTTATGCTTCATAATGAAATAGTAGAAAAACTGCAGTTAGAAAAGAAATGTGAAAACGTACCAATCGTGCTAGTGTTATCAAGGTATTCTGCATAATTCATAAATATACAAACAAACATTTAATTTATTCATTTACAAAGCATTTAATTAAAGGAAGATAAATTTAGAATGTAAATACTGAACCCCCTGTCAAAAGCAACTCATTCCCTTTTAATCCAGTTGTCTGTTTAATTTATTGAATAAAGGAGTAATCGGACACTGGAGTGTTTGGGGCACTTGAAACAACAGAGGTAAATGGCAAGAAATATAGACAGACGGCAAGGTTTTGATTTTTCTTTTAACTCCACTGAAATGCAACCTCTTAACCACCAAGAAGTTGTTAGTATATATCTGCAAGGCCAGTGGTTATCAGCTAAGATGCCTTTTCTCCTCTTTATAAACCCCTTAGCCAGCTTGTGCCATCCATTTGCTATTGGCCTGCTGTTTAAAAGCTGCAATAGACTAACTCTATCTATATCCTTTTCCTCTTGGATCTAAAAGCCATTCCTGTCTGAGGTGCTTGTTTTTAGTTTTCTTCATTTACAAGCAACACTTTCTTGGGAGAAAAGGGAGCTTGTATTTCTAAAGGTACCTCAGATCATTCCAAAGCATTTATAGCCAGTAAAGTATTTTTGATGTGTAGCCGTTGTTGTAAAGAAAATATGGCAGCAGTTTGCACAGATTTCCTCAAAGAGCAATATGATGATGAACAGGTAACCAGTTTAATTTGATTTATTATTGTCACATGTATTAGAATACAGTGAAAAGTATTGTTTCCTGCGCGTATACAGACAAAGCATAATGATGTTGGCTGAGGTATAAATATTAGGAAGGATCCTTGGGAGAACTTCCCTACTCTTTGAAATAATGCCGTGGAACCTTTACATCCACTGAAGAGCGCAGATAGACTCATGCAGAATAAAATGCAATCCTGAAGGGCAGTATCTCCACCATTTGGCAATCCTTTTTCATTTGTTCATGGGATGTGGGGCATTGCTGGCTGACTGGGCCAGAATTTATTGCCCATTCCTGAGGGCATTTTAAGAGTCAACCACGTTGCTGTGAGTCTGGAGTCACATGTAGGCCAGACCAGGTAAGAACAACCGATTTCATCCCCTAAAGGAAATTAGTGAACCAGATCGGTTTTTACGACAATTGGCAGTGGTTACATGGTCAAGATTGGACTTTTAGTTCCACAATTGCATGAGAGTGTCAGCTGAGATTTTGTGCTGGATGCAGATATTGTACACTTAAGGTTTGTACTTTGAACTCGAGGCATGAATGCAGCTGTGGCTGACACTGCTGCCATGTCCAACAGGCGTCAGCCAAGCTTATAGAATTCCATTGCAAGTCTTGCAATCTCAGTGATAATTTGCTTTTGCTTTTACTCTTGATGTGATGGAATAACAAGTGTCCCACATATCCAACCTGCCAAACTAGCAATAGCTGATCAAGTGCCTTAAACACTGATGACTCGATAATCAGCCCGAGTGCAGTTCTCACTTGAGTGATGACGAGGTTACACTGAGAATAAAGTGCAATGAAGGCTTGTTGTAACTTGAGCTGTGGGCTTACTCATTTTACAGAATCTTGCTGGGAAAAATAATTGCGTGTTAAAGATACACAACCTCATTTAAGAGCAAATGAATTTGTAAATTTAGGGGATTTAAGACCTTAAGGGTGAGTTGCAAATGTTGGTCGAATTACAGTTCCACCATTGGCACATCTCTACCTTCATCTTTCCATTATTTTGCGAACTTTTTGGATTAGTGCATTAATTTCCTGTCGAGCACAAGACTGTTTAAGGTTGGAACTTTATCACATCATTAAAAAGGTCATTATCTACCTAGAAGAACAAGATGTGGAGATGCTAGCGTTGGACTAGGGTGGGCACAGTAAGAAGACTCTCAACTCCAGGTTAAAGTCCAACAGATTTATTTGCAATCACGAGCTTTCGCAGCGCTGCTCCTTCATTCGGTGAGTCACCTGATGAAGGAGCAACGCTCTGAAAGCTCGTGATTCCAAATAAACCTGTTGGACTTTAACCTGGAATTGTGAGTCTTACCGTAGAAGAACAAGGGCAGCAGGCACCCGGGAACAACAACTTTTAAGCTCCCCCACAAGTCACACATCGTTCTGATTTGGAAATATATTCCCGCTGCTACGATTGGGTCAAAATCCTGGAACTCCCTAACTAACAGCATTATGGCTGTACCTACACCAGATAGGCTGCTGTTGTTCAAGAAGGGACTTACAAACACCACCTCAAGGGCAATTAGTAATAGACAGTAAATCCTAAACTTGGCAATGACACCCAGACCCATTAATGAATAAACAAATTGTTAATGCAATGCCAGTTGATCTCTCGGCCCAGAAAGGGAACAATCTAAACTGTTCATTCTCATTCCTGCGACATAAAATGCGTTATCATTTTGAACCTATACTCCATTTTATTTCCAAGCTACAGTAATGCCACAAATGGAGTGACAGAAATGCTTAAAATTAATTGTAGCAGTCTTCAAGAAAATAAACCCTTGATAGCCAGGCATGACCCACTGCATAAATAAACTCATCTGAAATTGCAACTTTTGAAAATTCTGTGCATAAGAAACAATGTGCAAAAGTAATGTTTGGTTCCAATTTTAATGTTGAAACACTCAGGTCTCTACTGGCACCGGTATCTTCCTTATAGCAGAGGACCTCTGCTATTTGTGATATATATAAATGATTTGGAAGAAGGTGTAACTGGTGTAATCAGCAAGTTTGCGGATGACACGAAGATGGCTGGAATTGCGGATAGCGAAGAGCATTGTCGGGCAATACAGCAGGATATAGATAGGCTGGAAAATTGGGCGGAGAGGTGGCAGATGGAATTTAATCCGGATAAATGCGAAGTGATGCATTTTGGAAGAAATAATGTAGGGAGGAGTTATACAATAAATGGCAGAGTCATCAGGAGTATAGAAACACAGAGGGACCTAGGTGTGCAAGTCCACAAATCCTTGAAGGTGGCAACACAGGTGGAGAAGGTGGTGAAGAAGGCATATGGTATGCTTGCCTTTATAGGACGGGGTATAGAGTATAAAAGCTGGAGTCTGATGATGCAGCTGTATAGAACGCTGGTTAGGCCACATTTGGAGTACTGCGTCCAGTTCTGGTCGCCGCACTACCAGAAGGACGTGGAGGCATTGGAGAGAGTGCAGAGAAGGTTTACCAGGATGTTGCCTGGTATGGAGGGTCTTAGCTATGAGGAGAGATTGGGTAGACTGGGGTTGTTCTCCTTGGAAAGACGGAGAATGAGGGGAGATCTAATAGAGGTATACAAGATTATGAAGGGTATAGATAGGGTGAACAGTGGGAAGCTTTTTCCCAGGTCGGAGGTGACGATCACGAGGGGTCACGGGCTCAAGCTGAGAGGGGCGAAGTATAACTCAGACATCAGAGGGACGTTTTTTACACAGAGGGTGGTGGGGGCCTGGAATGCGCTGCCAAGTAGGGTGATGGAGGCAGGCACGCTGACATCGTTTAAGACTTACCTGGATAGTCACATGAGCAGCCTGGGAATGGAGGGATACAAACGATTGGTCTAGTTGGACCAAGGAGCGGCACAGGCTTGGAGGGCCGAAGGGCCTGTTTCCTGTGCTGTACTGTTCTTTGTTCTTTGTTTATAATGATTGGCTGCAATGGTGACCTTCAAATCTTTTAAAAAGAGCAATTTTTTTGTTTCGTGAGGCATTGACAAGCTGGTTGAAATGAAGCTGCAACACAGAATGATTTGCAGGCCAAATAGTGGAAGCAGTCTGCAATAGACTGAGCTCAGCTTCCCACAACCAACAGATCAGATCTGAGCTCTTTGTAGTCCTGTCACATCAATTTGTGAATGGTGGTGGACAATTAAACCAATATTGGAAGGAGAAGGCTCCGCAAGTAACCTCACCCTCAAAGATGAGTGAGCTCAGCACGTCAGTACAAAAGGAAAGACTCTCCTGAGTCCTCAGCATTGCAGGTGCCAGTCTTCAAACAATGTGATTCGCTCCACGTGATAAGGAATGGCTGAAGGCACTGGGAACTGCAAAGAGTATGGGCCCTGACAACATTCTGACAACAGTTGTACAGACTTACACCCAGAAATAGCCATGCTTCTAACAAAGCTACTCCAATGCAGCAGCAACACTTGCATCTTCACAGGAATGTGGAAAATGTCCCTGGTATGTCCTGTTCACAAAAAGCAGGACAAAACCAATCTGGCCAATTGCTGCTCCATCGGTATACTGTTGATCATCAACCAAGTGGTAGAACAAGTTGCTGATAGGCTGTGAAGCGGACTTGGATCAGCAACAACCTGCTCACAGATGATCAGTTTGAGTTCTGCCAGAGTCGCACTGCTCTTCATCTCATTGGTCGAAACATAGATGAAAGAGCTAAACTTAATGAGAAAGTGGCTTCCTCTGACATAAAGGCAGCATTTGATCAAGTGTGGCATCAAGGAGCCCTAGCAAAATTGGAGCCAGTGGGAGTTGGGGCGAAAACCCTCTGCTGGTTGGAGTCATACCTAGCATAAAGGAAGATGGCTGCGGTTGTTGGAGATTAATCATCTTAGTTCCAGGACAGCACCACAGGAGTTCCTTAGGGCAGTGTCCTAAGCACAACCCCCTTCAGCTGCTTCACCAGTGACCTTCCCTTAAGGTCAGAAGTGAGGATGTTCACAGATTGTGCAATATTCAGTACCATTCGCGACAACTCATACTGAACCTATCCATATATAGCAAGGCCTGGAGAAAATTAGGGCTCGGCCTGATATGTGACGAGCAATATTAATACCACACAAGTGTCAGGCAGTGACCATCTCCGACAAAAGAGAGACTGAACCAGCGCCCCTTGACATTCAATGGCATTACCATCGCTGAATCCCTTACTAGAATCATAGAAATCATAGAAGATTCATAGAATCATAGAATATTGCCATCCTGGGATTTACTATTGATCAGAAACTCAATTGGGACAGCTATTCAAATATTGTGTTGACAAGAGCAGGTTATAGGCTAGGAATTCTGCAGAGAGTAATTTGCTTCCTGACTCCTCAAAGCCTGTCCACCACCATCTGCAAGGCACAAGTCAGAAGCGTGATGGACTGTGCCTGGTTAAATGTGGTTTCCACAAAGAAGCTCAATGTCATCCAGGACAAAGCAGCCTGCTTGTTTGGCAGCCCGATCACCACCATTGGGTGGCACAGTGGTTAGCACTGCTGTCTCACAACGCCAGGGTTTAATTCTGGCCTCGGGTCACTGTCTGTGTGGTGTTTGCACATTCTCCCTGTGTCTGTGTGGATTTCCTCCGGGTGCTCTGGTTTCCACCCATGCTCCAAAGATGGGCGGGTTAGGTGGATTGACCATGCTGAATTGGCCCATAGTGTCAGGGGGACTAGTTAGGGTAAATGCATGGGGTTATAGGGATAGGGTCTGGGTGGGATTGTGGTTGGTGCAGACTCAATGGGCTGAATAGTCTCCTTCTGGACTGTTGGGATTCTATGATTCTATCAACATTTGCTCCCTCTACCACTGATGCACAGTGGTAGCAGTGTGTACCATCTACAGGATGTACTGCAACAACTTGGCAAGCTTCCTTCGCCAGCAGCTTCCAAAACTGCAACCTCTACCCCTAGAAGGACAAGGGCAGCAGATGCGTGGAAATACCAGCCCCTCCAAGCCACATATCATTCAAACTTGGAGCAATGTTGCTGTTCCTTCGCTGTCATTGAGTCACAATACTAGAACTCCCTTCCTGACAGCACTGTGACTGTAGCGATTCAAGAAGGTGGCTCACCATCACCACCTCAAGGGTAATTAGGGATGGATTATATATGCTGGCCTAGCCAGTAACACTCAAACCTCATGAAATATTTTTTTTAAAGCTCATAGTTGTCCTTGGTGTTGACAGTGCAGTCAGCTGCTATCTTGGAGAAAATAGCAATGTACAATTGAAAGGATTATTTTACTAAATGGCATAATTCCTTATTGAAATGGGAGGTGAAGTATTCTACCAAATGTACATGAAGATTTGTTAACCAGCTTGAATTGAACACAGGCATTTAAAGATAACTATCGAAGTTGGTAACACCAGATTGCTGGTTGTCACTTTCCAAACCAGCTGTTCTGAGAGCAGGAAGATATCTGCACATCTGGTCTTTTTAATGCTGGGTAGATTATACTGCTAATGTTTTATCGAGCGCAGTGTCCTTTTTATCTCACCATGTTTCTAAAATTTCAACTGTGTTCCAATCTAAGGTTGCATAACATAACTGCAATGCCCCCACAATTTATTGAAATATTACCACCTTCAATGTTATTAAACCTGTAACTGAAAGCATAAGTTTCTGAATTTGATTGATTGCCTAGAGACATTCAAACCCAGAAGCCTTGTTAGTAACAACAGCAAAGAGACTAGTAGGATTCCTGTGAAGGTTTCGAATTGTTGGCAAGTGCGGATCCAGAATTGTACAATAGAGATTCATACTGATGGGAAACAAAATATTATGAAACATTGATTGGCTCCAAACTGTTTTGTAGGTCCTGTTACATTTGAGCAAGAATTGATTCATACGTTTTATAAAAAGAAATAAAAGTCTCCTTATTGAATTTCACCGAAGATTGTTTTACAAAAAATCCATATCCAAGGCAATAATGCTGATGTAAAATGCTGGAAAAAATCAGGTCAGGCAGCAACTATGAAGAAAGAAACAGAGTTGAAGTTACAAGTCACAACTTTGCATCAGAATCTTGGGGCTTTCTAGCTCAGAAATACTTTGGTTGTCCAGGAAGTGACACCCAAATCTGAAATAAAATGGCAAATTTCATTCTCTTTAGTTGAGTACAAAGTTTTGTGTAGTAAATGTTCCTGTGGAATCAAGCAAAGGGCAAAATCATGAACAGTGAACATGATGGGTGTGAATTAGATAGGTTCCAGCCACCGCAAAATTATTTGCCTGCTGTACATCTGAGTTTTGCTCTTCCAGATATAGCAACCTCTTCAACTGTTTACCCATCTCCAGAGCAGTCCTGATTTTTCCTCTCTCTTCCCACTCTCCAGAGTAATGACATCCCTCAAACTCTCACCCCAAATGCTTTTTCTTTATAAAAAAAAGCATGTCCTTGAATTCCATCATCATAAACAAAAACCCCATCACCACAACATGCAATTCGAGTCTTCACTTTACCCAACATATAATTGTTCCGCAGTGCCAGCGTGCTATTTAGCAGCAACAAAAACAGAAAATGCTTGAAAACCTCAGCAGGTCTGACAGCATCTTTGGAGAAAGAACAGAGCTAATATTTCAGTCATCCAGACTCGATGACTCATCCAGACAGATACTTCTTCTCTGGCCCTAGCACCCTGAATCAACCAGGATGTTTGACAGGGTTTCCCAGGACTGAAGGTGAGCCCCCACCGAGGAAACCGCCCTCTCGACTGAAAGGATTCTCTTCTTCCGTTCTCTTTAGGATATCTGGCAGTTCATCAATGTGAGCAGCAGTAGTCTGTGCTGAGGAGCCGAGACTGTTATCCACAACTTCACTCACATTGGTGGCCATCATCCCAATGCCTACAGCATCGCTGAAGCGTGGGCTCACTCACCAACGAAACCGCCACTGCGAACTGGGCCCCATCCTAGCCATCTTCCACCGTCTCAATTGAACAAGGATTTTCTTGATTTAACTTGGCTCCCCATTGCCAAAATTTAGCCAGGATCTTCCAGGAACATATCGCAGATTCTACACATCAGGATCAAATAATTATGGGTTGTGCATCAAGATAGATAAAAAGATGGATGGCACCAGAGCTCACAAAAACATAGCCGCTCCTACGCTTGCATCACATGACCCCCCCCCCCCCCCCCTCCCCCCCCTCCCCCCCCGAATTATTGTTTAATCCATTTGAACACTAATAGGACCACCTTGCAACTGATATCAGTATTTGCATTTCTTTCTCAAATCTCAGGATTCAGGTCTTGAGCTGTGTGTGCCTTATCCAATGTTTAGTTGCAGGATGTAATTAGTTAGGTTCCAGGGCCCCTTCATGGAAAGCAAATCATGTGCAAAATGCATTTCGATGGAAATTGGGTGAAGTATTTGGTATTCACTAATATTCCCACTAAGCACTGAGGGTTCATGGTGGCACAATGCATTTTAAAATAGTTGGCCATCTGAACACAAAATTGGTGAAATAGATGTTGGCATGCACTGAATGTGATCTGGAATGCACTGGCTGAAAAGGCAGTAACATTTAGAAAAAATTCAGAGCCATCAGAAAAGTACAGGGGAGTGAGACTAGTTGGATAGTTCTCAAAGAGCCAGCACAGGCATGATGGGTTGAATGGCTGCCTTCTGTGCTATCTGATTCTGGAATCCTGTCTGGGCTCATTCATAAAGGCTATGAAAGTGCTGGATAATGGTTGCCTCCTGTGCCACAATACCTCTGCTGCTTTGGAAGGACAGAGAAAGAAGTCAATTGGAAGGAGATGAGAGAAAAATGTGGCTCAAAGTATTTCACTTGAATATTTCTTGCACATATTTTAGACGTCTGAATCATTGTGTTCATTAGCATCAGACTCCAAATTATTTGGAATATTTTAAAAATCTCTTACTTTGCAAAGAGTTAACCGCATAAGAATTATTTTTAATAACTCAACTTCTTATAAACCCCTGTTGCATGAAGAAAAGTTGTCACTGAGCCTGCTCCGGACTGTCCTTTCCCTTTAAATTTCATCCAACCCAGACTCAGCTTTAGTTTTATGTAGTGTATATACAGCCGGGACCTCCTTGAAGAAAAATGTAATTTTGTCCTGATTCAAACAATGTAACCTTTTGAGAATTTGAAGGTAATATAGGAGGTAATGCAAACGTGAAATTAATGTAATAAATAGTTGGAACCAAAAATCACATTACCTCAATGTTTTTCAGTGCAAGAACCTTCCAATTCTAGTTAAACTGTAAAATGGAATTTGCATAAAACACAGCACCATTCTGAGAACCACTGGAGTCTTTGTGGGTATATACTGCAATCCCCTGCAGGTGTGCCACAATATTGATTTATTCCCACTGACAAAATGTGGCCAGTCGTATTTGCAAGTACATTCCCCCTAAATCTTTCTACAGGAGGTCATTCCACTAGATTATGAAAAATGCATTAGTCAGATTGAGTGACAAAGTTGATTTGAAGGTGGTTATTTCACTTTGGGGGGGAATCTGAGCTTGAATGCAGGTCAGACGAGTGCAAAGATAATTTCTAATCTTCATTAGTTGTAAGGGTCTTGGAAGCATCCCAATGCAAGACCTTCAATCTAATTCTGAGTAGATGGGACACCACAACACAAAATTGACTGAACTGTGCTGTTGGTGATTGAGAAATGGAAATACTGTGCGAGTTTCAGCCTTGACCATTGTACATTGTAGAGCGGATCTGACCTGGAAATCCTCATCACTGGGACTGGGTGCCAAAAGTGAAGTATTCTGCTGGGTTCATATCTTTCATCAGCTTGAAATTGAATTAAATTTCAGTTCGATTACCATAAAATCCACCTGCTTTCATTCCACAGTAAAGGAAATTATTTATAGGATCAAGAGAAACCAGCGTGTACTGTTGGAATTTCAGCCCATTTCACAAATGGATCAGTTTAACAACAGATTATGAAAGTGGTTTGTAATCCTGCTCCTTATGGTGAGATAACATGCAAGGTCGATATGCAAGTTTAAATTTACTTCATTGTTTTTATTCAGTTACATACTTTGGCAGGTCACCTAATTCTGTCTTAACTTTGATACCCAATCTAGAAAACCACGCAGTAAACTATTGGTGTGAGGTACAAAAATTCCCTTCAGTTTGCTTTAGTGCCTCAGTAGATGGCCACGTCATAAGCAATACCTGCTGGAAACAGGCTTGCACTGGTAAACCTGCTTCAGCAGAAATGGTTAGGTGACGCAATTAATTACGCCATCGAACGTAAATCTCTCTGACCATGAACTTGCCGAAAGCATGGAGTTTGTCCTTGTGCATGGCTTCAATTTTGGTGTCCTTTGCACCATGTCAAACGGGAAGAGGTATTTCTGAATTCAAAATCCTCTATTTCAAGCTATCCCACCGCAAGTCAGTCCCCACTGAAGATGCTGAATTCTTGAAAGCGTGCCTAGCGCGCACATATTGCAGGATTCCAGACTTGGTCTATTTTCACATACAAAGCAAATGTCTGGTTAGTGTTATGAGGTCTTGAGGCCAACCCAGACATGTGTAAACCTGACAAAGGGTCTGGAATAGTCATCTTCAACAAAATACACACCAGCCTGAATTGGTCAAATTTGGTACCGATTGGACTTGTCGCTAATTATGACTGGACAGTCCTGCTTGAAAGCAAGTTAAATGCTTGTTGAACTTGGGTAAGAGTAACGAGCGATATATGAAAGGATTCATCCTCATAGCTTACTGCATCTACATATGTATGGGCTGCCCAAGACACACACAAGTGATGTCCCTTTATACTCTCTTTTATCCAAGATTGGTTCTGCACAATGTGAATTGGCTAAGTGGTTGGGCGAGTTGCTGCAACCAGTTCTGAGCAAGTTTTCCAGATAGGTGGTCAAAGATTCTGTCACCTTTGTGAAGACCATCCAGGAATTGAATATCAATAACAAGGCCATATCGATGTGTTCATTTGACACATTGCTACCCTATTTAACAATGGGTCGCCCAAGGAGGCCATTGACATTTGCCATAGTGATGTAGATGCACCACCAATATCTGAATCTGTATTCATTGAACTTATGAACTCAGGAATTTAAAAATTCAGTAACTCAATGCAAGAAGGGAGGCTCCCCTCATTGCTGCCTGGGACAGCTACTCAGCAACTCGTGTGGTTTTAACAACACTGTGTGCCCGAATAGGTATGTGTTGCCATGGAATCCCTTCCAGGGCCAGCTCTTGCAAAACTCTTTGTCGATTTCCATGAGGAAAGCATCTTTGGTGGAATGACACCTAACCTCCTACCTCTTGCATGTTTCCTATATGTGGATGATATGTTTGCTATATTTGAATCTGCAGCTTCATTACATACTTGAATGGGCTCCATCCTGTGCCTCAAATTCTCCTATGAAATGGAGCAGTCAAGCTTTCTTCTGTGCTAGTTGAGAAATCTGCCAATGAGTTCTCTACTATTGTCTACCACAAGCCTATCTTCACTTCTCATTATACGTGTTGGGATTCTTACAGTCCACGTTCTATAAGATTGGCCTTAATGGCAAACTCCTATATAGGGCATGAGTTATTTACTCACTGTGCAAGCTTATTGCTGCAATAGGGCACAGCAGAGCCATCCTGACCAAATCATTTTGCGCATACATCATATTAACTTATGAATGGGTCGAAGCTGCCATTTTAGTCCAGAAAAATGCCCAGTCTAACTCGGATTAGCCTGGAAGGGTAAGGTATCTCAAGAATTTCAGCAACAGATGAAGCTAGCCAAAGCACTCTTAGTGTCACAAGAAGGTTTGCATTAACACTGCAATGAAATTACTGTGAAAATCCCCTAGTCGCCACACTCTGGTGTCTGCTCAGGTACACTGAGGGAGAATTTAGCATGGCCAATGCACCTCGCCAGCATGTCTTTCGGACTGTGGGAGGAAACCAGAGAACCCAGAGGAAACCCACGCAGACACGGGGAGAACGTGCAGATTCCACACAGACAGTGACCCAACCCGGAAATTGAACCTGGGTCCCTGGCGCTGTGAGGCTGAAGTGGTAACCACTGAGCCACCGTGCCGCCCCCTGAGCAACATGATGGTATTCTCCGATAACAGGAAGCTGCAGTCAAACCAAAAAAAACAGTCATACAAATAAGGAATGTGGTAAATGCATTTCAGTGCTGGTGTGATGTCAGGTGTATAGGCCATATGTACCCAGGAGTAGTGGATCATATCAAATAGTGCAATCTTTGATTGTAATAGGCAAAGTACTGACTGTATCCAACCAGATCGTCATTAGATGTGATTCCACAATTGGACAACACCTAAACAATTCACATTGTGCTAAGAATAACACTGAAAATCAGTTTAAGATTATCAGTTCGGCTTGCAGTGTGGCTCACTTATGTGTGCTGGAAGCAGCATATATTCAAACGCAGAGCCCTGTCCTTTGCTGACAGAAGGAGCATGTCCAATTTTGCACCTTTTTCAACCAAACAGAAGTTTGGGGAAGAGCCATTTCCTGGTGCATTCTCCATGGCATTGCCTCCACCAATAAGAACCTGCTTGCCAACCTATCAGCCTTCTCTTCTCGTGCAGTATAAATTGTTTCCCTGTTGCTGTTGGTAATTTCTTGTGAGCTAAGATATCCTGACGAGTGCAAGACACAAAGCTTTGATAGAATGTGTATTTTTCAGCAGTCCTCCCATTCTGTACTAACAAACAGCTATTAAATAATACTGCAGCTGTTGACAAAAATTATCAACTAGTATTGTGAATATGAAATGGTTACACATTCCACCATATGTAGTTAGAGACTGTTACTTGTTCATCAAGGTGATCTTGCTGCAGCTGAGGTACAACCGAGTTAGGAGTAAAGATTTAATGGAATTCCAGAAAATTAGTTAATAAGTTGCATGAAAGGCCATGATCTGGTACATTTGAGAGATTTTTTTTTACTGTGTTCCTCGTTTTATTGATTCTACTATTGCAAAGCATGTAAATTAAATCTTGCTGTATGATATTTGTGTAGAACCATAATTCTACAATTTTCCATCACCTCCGTTAATTCGTTGAACGGCAGCCTTCAGCCACATTCCCCCTGCAGCTTGAAATTGAAGAACTTGATCAAAACCTCCACCTTCCACCATACGTTTTGACCTCTTCCCTGATTTTTCATCCACTTTATCCTTAAGTGTCTTGTGGTGCACTTTTGGGGAACAACGTGGAGAAGCAGCATCACCTAATTATTTGGAGTTTTAGGGAGTGCGATATCATAGGAACCTGAGTAAATATTAACAAATCTTTGAAGGTTTGTTATGATCATAGAGACCGTTTTGTGTAAAGATCTGGTTGGGGACAGTTAACATTTAGAGGAATCCAAAAACCTCATTTTAATCAATAGAACTGTGCCATATGATTTGATTTTATTTTTGAACAAGACAAACTTTACTATATATAAAGGAAATAAGTAAAATGGGTATTATTAACGCAACACATTTGTTACGTACTTAGACTTACTCCTTCCCCCATTCTCCTGAGAAACACCAATCTTTTCACGCCAAGCTATTTACTTCTGTAGGGATCACCCGTCAGTCTGCTACAATCCTCTGGGAACTATTTATTAATTCTCCTCAGTTCCAGCAATTCTCAAGAAGTAAATGTTTCATTTACTATCTCTTGACTATGGATGCCTCAGTCTCTTGTTACTTTTCAATACTTCGAAGCTAACTCTCTTATTTGCTTTCTTTGCTGCAAAACTTTGAGGACCACTGTAGACACTGCCACGAGCTTCAAACTAGCCAACCTTCCGCCTTCTGTCCCCTCACAAAATTCAAACTGAAATTAAGCCTCACCAATCTTTCACATAATGAATGATATTGTTAGTTTTTAACTGTTTACAATGCAGGTTTATTTAACTTTGGTTTACTTAAACTATCTTACCTTGGAGCTGCAAACTACACATACCAGTTCCAAGTTGCAGCTAGCTCCCAGTAAACACGCAGGTAAATTGAAAGCAGAGTACTTCCCTGATGCTCCATCCATCATCTTGAAAATATTACCTGCTTTGGGATGTCCTCAAAACAACCTTCAGGTTAATTATCCCTCATTTATAATTTCTTCTTTGATCTGGTAAGTTGGGAGTCTTTACAACCTTTCAGGGTTTACTGAATGTTTTTAAACTAATTCCTCTAACTCCAAAACACAATAAGAAGTCTCTCAACACCAGATTAAAGTCCAACAGGTTTATTTTGGTGCTACCAAATAAACCTGTTGGACTTTAACCTGGTGTTGTGAGACTTTATACTGTGCCTACCCCAGTCCAACGCTGGCGTCTCCACATCCAAAATACACAATATCTCTCTGGGCTGCCATTGTTCCTGCAAGGATTGCAGACATCACATCTCCAGTTCTTTAGCTAAGTAAGCTGTATTAAAGCTCTATCTTTTCTATTCTAACTTTATTAAGCAAACACGAGCCACCTTTGAGCTGCCATCTCAAATATTCCGGCAGTCTCGTAAACACAGCACATGCAGTAAATGTGCCTGTGCTGTTTACTACATGTTGGAATTGTCCAAAAGCAACTTTGTGCTTTTTACAGCATAGCTGTTAAAATTGGATTTTTTTGATAAATTAAAGCAGGGTGCCTTAATCTGCAGCTGTACCCTAGCAACGATTTAATCTTGGAATGAGAGGAGAATATTGTCTGGAGCAGGGGAAGAATGGAAGATAAAACTGTTATTTGTTTATCACGGCAGGTAATTTGTGGTCTTGAAATTATTGTTGATCTAATGAGGTCCACATTAAGCAGGTTGCTGCAGCAAGAAAATATAACGTAAAATTAAATATTTAGTGTTTTCAAGGCAACACATTAATCCAAAAGTCATAAATGCAGTGATATAATTGAATGTTCTGCACCTCCTTCACAATTTAGCATTCCAGTCTGGAAAAAATCTGCAAGTATAGTTTTCCCTTGTTTATAGTGTTCTTGGTATATCGAGGACAGATGGTGAGCTGATACTGAACAAAAGAACAAAATAGGGTCTTTTAAGAGACTCCTGGATGAGTACATGGGACTTAATAGGATGGAGGGTTATAGGTAGGCCTAAAAGGTAGGGATATGTTCGGCACAACTTGTGGGGCTGAAGGGCCTGTTTTGTGCTGTAGTTTTCTATGTTTTTATGTTTCTATGTTTCTAAAAGATGATAACGCCAATGCAGGATGCAGCTTGTCAGATAAAAATGCATCTTCACACTAGAGACATATTCCTGTTGTTTCTTATTGCAGTAAATCCACTGTATGGTGATGAGCCAAAAGATTCTTATCGGAAGATGGTGTGTGGGTTCTGGATGAGCAATGATTTGATTGAAGTATTTTGTCGGCTACATTTTTGGCACTTGAGCACTAAATGTCTTCTGATTGATGTTGAATTCATTTTTTTTTGTACAAGTGGACAAAGTATTGGGGCGTGGCCAGTCGATCATCTGACTGCCTTACTGAACAATTGCATTGAGACTTCATGAGAAGTGTGTGCTGGTCAAATGTCTTTTCTGTTACTTTCACTCCCCATCGTTAATTTTGTCCATATTTTTACTTAAAAATCTAACTTCCCTCCTTATAGTTCCTTCTTTGCCACCGAGCATTCCATGAGGGGTCACAGTTTCACTTTGCCTGTTTATGAAGTGTACGCTCGTTACCTGATTGGAGGTATCCACTCTTCGTGAAACCCAGCTTTGATGCAAGTTGACTTGAGAATTCCCATTTCTGTGCAGGAGGGCTGCGAGAGCCTAACCACCTAAAATCAAGCAGCTTACCAGGATCATGAGCAGCAAGGTGGCATAGTGGTTAGCGCTGCTGCCTTACTGTGCCAAGGTCTTGGGTTCAATTCCAGCCTCGGGTGACTGTATATATGAAGCCTGCACATTCTCCCCATGTCTGCATGGGTTTCCTCCCACAATCTCTCAGATATGCGGGTTAGCTTGATTTACCATGCTAAATTGCCCCTTAGTGGCAGAGGAATTAGCAGGGTAAATACGTCAGGTTATGAGGATAGAGCATGGATGGAATTATTGTCTGTGCAGGCTCGATGGGACAAATGGCTTCCTTCTGCACTATAGGGATTCTGTGAATCCTGGTTAATTCACTACTACTTGCCCATTCAGAACCAAGCTACTTATTTGGACATTAGCTTGGACATTGATGCATTAGTTGGTTTTGTACGGGGAAGGCCATGTCTTATCAACTTGATTGAGTTTTTTGAAGAGGTGACAAAGATAATTGATGAGGGAAGGGCTGTGGATGTACTTTATATGGACTTTAGTAAGGTGTTTGATAAGGTCTCACATGGCAGACTGATACAAAAACTAATCACGTGGGATTCGGGGTGAGCTGGCTAGATGGATACATAACTGGCTTAGTTATAGGAGACAGCCTGAAATACATCCATTGACCATTACTCTAGGTCCTATTATTCAGCCAATTTTGTATCCACATCGCTGCTACTCCCTTTTATTCCACGAGGTATAGTTTTTTCACAAGTCTGTTATGTGGCACTGTATTCAATGCTTTTTGAAAGTCCATCTACATCACATCAACAGCATTACCCTCATCAATTCTTTCTGCTACCTCCTCAAAAACATCCAAGTTAAATACTATCTTCCTTTGAAATCAGTTTATATTAAAAACAATAGAAATCACGACTAAGAAAGACGGTGATCATTAATTGAAGTAACCCTGGAGCTTGCTGTAAAAACCCAAAAAGATCACTAATGTCACTTGGGGAGGAAATCTGTCACATTGCACTGACTAGTCTGTGATATAATCCCGTGTTAACACGGTTTATTCTTCTTTGAGCTCTGAAATGATCAGTAAGCCGCGCTAAAGAATGCAGACGGATACCAATCAAGAAGAGCCTCCATATCTTGAGGAAAACTGGAGTGGAAAATAAATACCACCTTGTCAACAATGCTTATATCCTGAAAAGGATTTTTTAAAAAATGTCCAACATATTGAATAGGTTGGGTCATGATGGAAAAACATGGGTTCTTTTGAGTCTGTGATATTTCTCCCTGTTGATCTTGGAATTATATATCCTGGAGTGGTCCAGGATTTATTCGTGTAAATCAGAAGCTTTTTCACACAGGTCTTATGAGTCATTGGACTGAGGTCCTTTGAAAATCAATTTAAACAATGTCGCTGGTTTACTTGGGCCTTGCCAGGGACCTTGTATAACGCCACAGCATGCCTTGTGTATTCTTTACAAGTCAAAAGCAACACAAATATTCAGTAAGTATGCAGCCACAACCAGAATAACTATCTTTTTAAAATGAAATGTTGGTTCAATGACAGTGGCACAGTGGTTAGCACTGCTGCCTCACAGTGCTAGGGACTCGGGTTCGATTCCTGGCTTGGATCACTGTCTGTCGAGTTTGCACATTTTCCCTGTGTCTGCATGGGTTTCCTCTGGGTGCTCCGGTTTCCTCCCACATTCTGAAAGACGTGCTGGTTAGGTGCATTGCCCATGCTAAATTCCCCCTCAGTGTACCCGAACAGGCGCCCGAGTGTGGAGACGAGGGGATTTTCACGGTAACTTCATTACAGTGTGAACAGAAGCCTACTTGTGACTAATAAATAAACTTTACTTTGACACTCGTAACATAGCAAGGTTAATAATCTTCATCTGAATTGTAAATGGAATGCGTTACTATGATAAATGCCCACCAGCATTGCATTGATTGAAGCTGGAGAGGAATGAAGAAGACTACTTTGCCATTTTCATAAAAATTTGTCTATTAATATGTGAATAGAGAAATGAAGAATCCCAAGTGAAGTGAAGAATGCTTGTTTTGGGCAGAGAGATTCATGTCGTCCCCAGATGTTGCCTGAAGTTGCCAATGGCTGCAATGTTTTGCCTCAGATAATTTTGTTGTATCACTGCACAGGGGATAAGAAATCCTATTTTAACAGTGTTGGCTCATAAATTTACCAGTCCTGTGCAGGAAAAAATTCTTCAGGGACATATCTGATGTGTTTTTCTAAAAAATAAAAGGAAATGGATTTCTATTTGACAAGATGCCAGTTGCTTGGTTTGTCTACAATACAAGTGAGTATTTGGTAGTCTTGCTGCTAACCATGTGCTGGAAAATCTTTTTAAGATGAGGCACAAGGCCATCAAGGCCAGATGGTCCCAAATGCATGAGCGTGTTCATTGCAGCTGATGTGGCAATACAGTTGACCTCAGTGCACCTGGGCAAGGGATGAGATAAATGATGGGAACCAATTACTAATTATTGCCTGGTGAGCCCTGTAGAAAAATTTGCCACTTTGATTTGTGCTTGAGTTGTATTGGCGGAACGGACTATCATAGAATCCCTACAGTGCAAAAGGAGGCCATTTGGCCCATTGGGTCTGGACTGACCACAATCCCACCCAGGTCTTATTCCCATAACCCCACATATTTACCCTGCTAATCCCCTGACACTAGGGTCAATTTAGCATGGCCAATCAACCGAACCGCACATCTTTGAACTGTGGGAGGAAACCGGAGCAGCCAGAGGAAACCCACGTAACCACGGGGACAATGTGCAAACTCCACACACAGTGACCCAAGCCGGGAATCGAACCCAGATCCCTGGAGCTGTGAAGCAGCAGTGCTAACCACTGTGCCACCACGCTGCCCATATTTCACTAACTTGCCTTTACCATCCGTCATAGTCAAAGGCTGAACTTAGGGCTTCTATTCTGCCCCAAAGTTTGCAAAATAGTGCTTGAAATTGTTGGTGAGGCCTCATGTTGTCCCTCTGCCCTTCAAATTCCCCTTCTCTACTGTCACATCCTGTTTCTAACTGAACATGTGCTAATACAAGTGGAGCCCCTTTCCTCATCTGGCAGAACATCGAGATGGAGCCTGGCATAGTACTTGGTGATGTGACATGCTTGGACATTCCTGACAGAAAGGGAGGCCTGGTCTTGACCTTTTGCTCCTCTATTTCACCAGTTTCTCATATCTGGAGTCCTAGACTGAGACCTTCCGATGAAGGTGTGTTGCAGTTTTCTGGACTGTTTTACTAGCTTTTCTGGAGCTACCTGGAACTGATGTTGATGATTATAGAAGCCACCCTATTTTTATACTTCCCCTGCTTTCAACAATAATCCACAATGCCAGTTTGCACCCAAGTCGAAAGTCAGGATCGACCCCCAAGTAAAAGAAAAGAAGGAAATAAATATGGAATGTAATATTTATATTAAGTTACAGGATTTCTAAATTACATCCAAGTTCGGGTTATCTCTGGTCCAAAATTTAAGGCCTATTGCCCAAAAGTTTTCGAATATTAACTGGGCTACAAAATCTTGGACTATGAAATAGATTTTTTTTCTAAACTGGCACGCACTCTGGGATATGAAGTGCTACTTATTAAGATTGACATTGAATTTGTAGCAGCAGTGGAAATGGCAAACTCACCATCAGAACTTGTGCTTGTATTCTGTCTTCTGACTGATGTGTGATTTTGCAAAGTTCTATTCTGTGTTGTTTAAAAATTATAAAGGTGTTCAATAAACTGGATTTAAAAACTATGCAGGACAGTGGATGTTGTTGATGAGAAGTTGTTTGAACAGTTGAGAGAGGCTGATGGGATTTGAAAATGATAGGTGGCCTATTTTAGGAGGCTTGTCGGATCAGCAAACTGGGATACATTGCTCTCAATGTAAACAGTAGCTGAGGTCCAAGCACTGATCCATAGACTCACTAAAATGATGCCAGGAATGACAACCATCATCATTGCAGATTTGGGTTCCTTTCCCATAACACAAGATTGGGAACAAAATGCAGATATCCCAAGTAATATAAGGGCTTTGAGGAGGTACCTAAGGAAAAAGGTGAATTGGTGATTAAATGTCCTACATTTAATGTTACTGAAGACCGTGAACTTTTCATAGAGATTGAAGCTAAATACGAGAGAATAGTTTTATGAAATGAGAATCCTGTTTGATTAGGGTTTTTTGAGGATGTAAAAATAGCAAGGTAGGTATGAGGACCCAGTAGGTACGTTCCTGTCAGGATTAAAGGCAAAGTAAATAGGAATAAGGAACCTTGGTTCTCGAGAGAGATTGTAACACTGATTAAGAGGAAGAGAGAGTTGTATGAAATGTACAGGCAGCAAGGAACAGATCAGATGCT
The DNA here is from genome assembly GCF_964213995.1 of Mustelus asterias. Taxonomy (NCBI): domain Eukaryota; kingdom Metazoa; phylum Chordata; class Chondrichthyes; order Carcharhiniformes; family Triakidae; genus Mustelus; species Mustelus asterias. The sequence continues at coordinate 121,133,572 of NC_135810.1, read as the reverse complement.
CGAGGAGTATAACAAGTGCAAGAAGCTACTTAAGAGGGAAATCAGGAGGGCTAAAAGAAGACATGAGGTTGCTTTGGCAGACAGAGTGAAGGAAAATCCAAAGAGCTTCTATAGGTATGTTAGGAGCAAAAGGATAGTGAGGGATAAAATTGGTCCTCTTGAAGACCAGAGTGGTAGACTGTGTATGGAACCAAAAGAAATGGGGGAGATACTAAATGGTTTTTTTGCATCCGTATTTACTGAGGAAACGGACATGGAGTCTACGGAAATAGGGCAAACAGGTAGGGAGGTCATGGAACCTTTACAGATTAAAGGGGAGGAGGTGCTCGCTGTCTTGAGGCAAATCAGAGTGGATAAATCCCCAGGACCAGACAGGGTATTCCCACGGACCTTGAGGGAAGCTAGTGTTGAACTTGCAGGGGCCCTGGCAGACATATTTAAAATGTCAATATTCACGGGGGAGGTGCCGGATGATTGGAGGGTGGCTCATGTTGTTCCGTTGTTTAAAAAAGGTTCCAAAAGAAATCCGGGAAATTATAGGCCAGTAAGTTTGACGTTGGTGGTGGGCAAGTTATTGGAAGGTGTGATAAGGGATAGGATCTACAAATATTTGGATAGACAGGGACTTATTAGGGAGAGTCAACATGACTTTGTGCGTAGTAGGTCATGTTTGACCAATCTATTAGAGTTTTTTGAGGAGGTTACCAGGAAAGTGGATGAAGGGAAGGCGGTGGATGTTGTCGCATCTTGAATTTGGCTCGGTAGTGGACAGTGAGGAAGGTTTTCAAAGCTTGCAGAGGGATTTGGACCAACTAGAAAAATGGGCTGAAAAACGGCAAATGGAATTTAACGTAGACAAGTGTGAAATATTGCACTTTGGAAGGACAAACCAAAGTAGAACGTACAGGGTAAATGGTAGGACTCTGAAGAGTGCAGTTGAACAGAGGGATCTGGGAATACAGGTACAGAATTTCCCAAAAGTGACGTCACAGGTGGATAGGGTCGTAAAGAGTGCCTTTGGTACATTGGCCTTTATAAATCAGAGTATCGAGTATAAAAGTTGGAGTGTTATGGTAAGGTTATATAAGGCATTGGTGAGGCCGAATTTGGAGTATTGTGTACAGTTTTGGTCACCTAGTTACAGGAAGGATGTAAATAAGATTGAAAGAGTGCAGAGAAGGTTCACAAGGATGTTGCCGGGACTTGAGAAGCTGAGTTACAGAGAGAGATTGAATAGGTTGGGACGTTATTCCCTGGAGCGTAGAAGATTGAGGGGAGATTTGATAGAGGTGTATAAGATTTTGATGGGTATAGATAGAGTGAATGCAAGCAGGCTTTTTCCGCTGAGGCTAGGAGAAAAAAACCAGAGGGCATGGGTTAAGGGTGAAAGGAGAAAAGTTTAAAAGGAATATTAGCGGGGGCTTCTTCACGCAGAGAGTGGTGGGAGTGTGGAATGAGCTGCCGGATAAAGTGGTAAATGCTTTTAACATTTAAGAAAAACTTGGACGGGTTCATGGATGAGAGGGGTGTGGAGGGATATGGTCCAAGTGCAGGTCAGTGGGACTAGGCAAAAAATGGTTCGGCACAGACAAGAAGGGCCAAAAGGCCTGTTTCTGAGCTGTAATTTTCTATGGTTCTATGGTTTGGATTCTCTTGTTACGATGCCACACAAGGTGGCTGCACAAATTTATGTCTCATTAGATCAGTGGTAATATCAGCATGGATTGAAGATTCGTTAATACTAGGTTAGTTAGAGAAGAAATAAAATGGTTTATTGGCAGGGTGCATCTAGTCAGTATCTCAAACCAGTATATGTGCCTCAGCTGTTTGCAGTCATCAGTGGTTTAAATGAGGGAGCCAAGGGAAATGCATCCTCTGATGATACAAGCTAGGTGGGAAAATAACCTGTGAAGATTGCAGAGATATTGAATGATGAGCAAAAGGCAGATGAAGTATAACATGGGTAACAATGAAACTATGCACTTTGGTAGGAAAAATAGTAAAGCAAAAGATTTTTCACAAGATGAGTGACGAGTAAATGTTGGTATTATGAAGGATTTGAGGGTCCTTGCACAAGTCACAAAGTTAACGTGGGTACCCAAAGAAATAGGAAACCAAATTGTATGTTGGCTTTTACTTTTTTTTAGTTTGTTTATTAGTCACAAGTAGGCTTATATCCACACTGCAATGAAGTTACTGTGAAAATCCCCTAGTTGCCACACTCCGGCGCCTGTTCGGGTACAGAGAGGGAGAATTTAGCATGGCCAATTCACCTAACCTGCACATATTTGGACTGTGGGGGGAAACCGGAGCACCCGGACCCACGCAGACATGGGGAGAATGTGCAAACTCCACACAGACACAGGCCCAAGCTGGGAATTGAACCCGGGTCCCTAGCACTGTGATGCAGCAGTGCTAACCACTGTGCCACCCCATATTGCAAGGAGGTTGGAGAATGAATGTTGCTATAATTATTCCAGGTCTTGGCAAGACCCCCACCTATAGTAAGTACAGTGTCAAATTTACATATCTACCGATGCAAGGATGGACTTGCCTTAGAGAAGATACAACAAATGTTCATTAGGTTGATTCTTGCGATGGGACTTGGGAGGGTTATTCCACAAGTGGGGAATGAGCCTATGATCTCCAGAGTTCAGATGAGAGCTGATCTCACTGAAACCTGTAACATTCCAGAAGGGCGAGACAGGATAGACGCTGAGAGCCTGGAGCTTGGGGATCAAAATCTCAGGATAGGGATAGGCCATTTAGAACTGAGATGAATAGAAATTTCTTAATTCAGAAGGTTGTGAATCAGTCAAAAAGTATACTCAAGATTTTTTTGGATATATGGGAATCAAGGTATATAATGGGGTTAGGATTTGAAAGTGGAATTGATGTTGAAAATTGGCCATGTTTTGATTAAATGGCGAGTCAGGCTTGAGGGACAATACTTTTATTTCTTATCTGCATTTCCATGTAATCAGTGTAATTGGGAGAATGATTCTGGAGGACTTTGCAGTGCCCAAAATTGGTTGCCAAGATAGCTTGCATAATAGGCTAACTTTGGAAGTAGTTTGTTGGTCTGAAGTGCATTTAGCTGGCCTGGGAGCATGAAGTGCAATTGTATTGATGTAGGTTTTCTCTTTTCCCCCTTTCTTTTTCATCGTGCATCTTCCTCTTAATTAGACCAGAATTTCAGATGCCATTTGATTGACTTGCACTTCAGTCGCACAGTCATCCTATTGGTCCTAAATATGCCAATTCAACAGTGATTTGCGGCATTAAGTGATAATGAAACTGACAAAACAGCATATTGTTTGTGATGTAGCAGGGTAATGGTACTTTTTCTGTACCATTTTGGACACATCAGGGAGGGATAGGCCATTTAGAAGTGAGATGAATAGAAATTTTTTTGGATATATGGGAATCAAGGTATATAGTGGGGTTAAGATTTGGGGGCAGTGCTTGGGCAGTGTCCAAATGAAATCACCTAGTTCGCAAATGTCCTGTTCTTTGTTTTGTTCCCTTTAACTAAAACATTTTTTAGTTTATTAGTGAGACAAGTAGGCTTACATTAACACTGCAATGAAGTTACTGAAAATCCCCCAGTGGCTACCCTCCGGCACCTGTTCGGGTACACTGAGGGAGAATTTAGCATGGCCAATGCACCTAACAATGGGACCTCCTTGAAGTGCTGCAGCTTATGTTAACCCTCATGCAAATGTGGAAATGTTGACCATGTCATATTGGTTGAAGAGCAGGAAGAGATTATCTATAGTTAGCTGCTTTCTCCTCCTAGTTTGTCCCTACCTCTCTTGAAGGAATTGTTTATTGCTGTGGCCCAGATCTAGATGCAATGGCCAAGTGGTTATTCTTTGATGTATGAGGCTTGTTTCAGAGTTTTGTCTGAGTGAGACAAAACGGTGAGAGTCATGGTAGAGTATGATCCTGCCCTCCCTGATGTGCCTCCTGCACACCTTTTCTGGAAATGATCCGAGAGTAAAGTTGATTTTTCTTTGCCCGTTCCCCCACCCCGCCCAAGGCTGGTTTGGATGAATAATATGAATTGGACTTCCTTGCTTTGATTCTTTTTCTTCAGTGACCTGTTTTTAACTCGAGCAGTAAACATAATCTACTTTTGGCTTTGGACACATTTCCCTGTCGATCCTAAAGTCCTTGAGTAGCTATTTATCATGATAACATCAAGTGAGCACCATAATTATATTCTGCTGGGAAGTTTATCTTGAAAGTAATTTCCTCCATAAAACCTTTAATATAAAATGTTATCTGCATGTGCTAACATCTCCATAAGCATTTGCCCTCAAGTATTTGTATGCAGCCAATTAATCCCCCAAGCTCTTTTTGGGACAGAGTTGAGTTACTTTAATTAGAAATGTTACCCTACGCAACAAAAATGTCCTGTTAGCCTTTTTGTTTTATCGGTACGAGTAATTGGCTGCCTTAATTTATTCATTTGACAGACCGTTACTTGAAACCAATTATGTGACTGTCTTTAATTTTAAATTTTAACTTGGAATATAATTCCATCCTGTCACAAATGACAAATTGCAATTCAATGCATGAAATACTGAGGAAATTACATGCACATAAACAGTGAGTGACTGCATTTATCCTGAAACTGGAATAGATGCTGAAAAGTACTGAGCGTGAATCCTGTAGTATGAATGGTTACTAATTTTCTTATCTGTATAATTTTTAGAATCATCACAACTGTCCTAAATGTAAATCAATTTAAAAATAAACCAACTTTGAGTTTTCTTGTGTGTTCATTACAAATGAAAAGTTGACTCTTTTTGTCACTCCCCGTCTAGAAAAAATATTCACGAATAAACGGCATTGCTTACTGGTGGAGGACTCGTCTCTGGGTGAAAAAAGGAAAGAGTGCATAGCTAAAAGGTAAACACTTCCTAAAAAGTTCATGCTGATTTATTGCCAATTTGTGCATGTTTTGATTTTGTGTGTGTGATGGATGTTGTATTGGTAAGTTGCAGTGAGACGCTAACCAGGCGATTGATCTTTCGTTATGCTACCTGTCGCAAGATTTCTAATGATTGTGCAGTAATTCTGCTTCAGTTAAAACCAAGTAATCCACTCTAAATGTTGTGCATAAGATTATAAAGCAAAGCTGGTACATATTTTCATTGGTCTTCCCAGAGCTCCAAATGCCAAAACCTTTCAAAATACGCAGCCTTTATTAAGAAATGCAATGAATTCTCATGAAAAGAAAATTAAGCTGACTTATAAAGTGGGGGGTGAGAGGTGGGAGGAATTTTCTTGGGGACTGGAAATAGTAAGTGAACTGGATGAGCGGGAGAAAATTTTCACCTCATGACTCCATTGCTGACCTTTTTTATTTCCTAATATAATTTCATATATTGCTTATTTATTTATGGTAGCTGGCCAAACAGACCATTTTAATGTCAATATTTATGAAGCATATGTTCCATAGTAAATTTGCAACCTCTACAAATCAGTCTTTTACCGTAGAATCCTGTGCCTTTGCTGGGCTAGATTAACTTGTTCACGAAATAGGATTTATTCTTGAATAAGTGAAAACAGTTGTTGTTTTTGTTTTGTGAACTCTAATGAAACCGTGCCTAATACCACTGATCTGGTTGGTATGAAGCTTGTGGCTCATTGTTCCAATCAGCTGTTTGTGATGTTCCCAAGATCCCTGCTGATTTTTGTCTGTGAGAATTGCACATTCGTGCCAATATTCCTCTTTTAGCATTGGGTCTGTCCATAGAAACCATGTGAGCTGAAGCTGGGAATTTACCAGATCTCTTTACTCCAGAGCAGACCACATTTCAACCTCTTTTTTTCCCTTTCCCTGTCGCATTCCTAACTTCTGGGAGCTGCAGGTGTGGCCTTTGAGATAACAGTCAAGTGCTTCAAGTATCCCTGGTCTTGACCCCTTGTTTCCCAATTGAGTTCTTTGTTCTCTACCCTCTTGCTGTTATCCCCCAGTTAATTACTCCTCCCTCCTCTGCTCCCTTACTTTCTTCTTATCCATCTGTAAGAACAGTGCCATATATTTACTGACAAGAATGTTTATCAACGGCACCAGACAAACCCTTAACCCTTCACCTTAACTCGTAAAGAGCTGTCTGGCTTTACCGCCCAGTCTTTGCCTCGGAGTGAATTTGACTTGTTTAACTGTCTTACATCAACCAGTTCAGATTACGTTAGCATTTACACTCCTAACCTCCCACTAGGATCCGTATAAACTACTAAGGGAGGGAATTGATACTTTTATTGCTTGTTATCGAAGTCAGAAAGCAAAATCATGAATCATAATTGGCAGCAATTAAGCTAAATATTGAGTATATAAACAATTAGTCAGAAGGTAAATTAACAAAATTGGTTATAAAGATTTCAGTTGTAAATGCTTGTTGATTTTAAAAATTACACGAAGGTTGATATAGAAATTAGTGAGATTGATTTTCTAATCAGCGTTAGACTAGATTAATTAATGTCTATATGTTTGTAGTTAGTAATGTTTCATATATGGTCTCATTGTAGCTGGTGTGGAGGACTGATTGTCTTCTGGCTGGATAGAGGTTATTTGTCATCTGAGACTGCAGAAATTCTATTTTGGATGGTGTTTTCTGTTGATTATATCACCTGAGGTAAAGTATATATAGTTGGAGGACATTGATGGTTATTTGAACACAGATTTACTGACACAGGAGTAGGGTGGAGTTGGGAGATAAACATACTTGTAATATTTCATTGAAACCTATTCCAAGAATGTTTCCAATTAAAACAAACTAGTTTCTTTCTCTATAGTAACTGGAAGTCAGAGGAATAACATACTCCTGGAGAAATTTTAACTTGGGCTTAGATTTCACTCTCTTTGAACTCTGGGAACCCTACACACCTAAGTGACGAGCTTACCTGTACCTGTATTGGGAAGGTGGAGATGCACAATCTTAGACTCCATGGAAGAAGCACTTGCTGATTTTGCATAAAACTCTTGCAGATCTAATGGATTGAAATAATTCAAATCATGAAAGACTGATACTCAACTGTATGTAGTGTTATAAAAAAAAATCAACCTGAATAGCATTCATTTCAAAAAGATACCTCTCCCAATTCCACTGACCAATTTGAGGGCTGACGTTTAAGTCTTTTGATGTCAATGGTTTGTTATGAGCTTGTTGGTGCCTTTGATGACCGCCACTTCAGTGAAGCATCTGTGCCCACATATGCCATACAATCCTGAGCATTCGTGTTAACAGCAGGCCTCGCGCAAGGCTAGCCAAAATGAAAGCTGTTTCTGTTGTACAGCTTGTTTGTCCCGCTTAACCAGTCATCTCCAAAGCTGTGATCTAGAAGCTTTGTTCTCTTCTGTCTCCTGCACCCCCCAATCCCAGTATCTAAATGTTTATGTGAGATTGAGATGTTGACTGCATGAATGTTGTGTACCACTTAAGAGTAACTTCACACTGGTAGTGTTTGTTTTTTTATATGCGCTGAAGCAGAGAGTGGTGAGATATTGGCACTAGCCAGGGGTATATTTGAGGCAGAGAGCAAGGATATCTTTACTGAACAGTTAGATAGATACATGAGGGAGAAACAAAACAGATAGAGGTAGAGGGAGTGGAGGGAATCTGATCTGCAGCGAAATGGCATGCACTCGCATGAATGAGTTGGGATGTATGAGCTGCTTCTGTGCTACATGTTCCCTATATTTGGCATGTACACCTACTATGTGCTGGAAATGGCCAGAATTTTAAAATGCAACTTGCCAATATTGGTCTTAACCCCAAAGACTGAATTGTTTTTGTCGAGTATTATCCATCAGTATGATATGTTTCTTATTTAAAAGAAAGATGGACGTGAAATTGTGCAATAAGAGTGGTAGGGTTGTGGAATGAGGCGACAGAATAAGATTATATGGCAAAATGGCAGGGCAGGCTCAGTTAGCCTCCTTTTGTTTTTCACAGTCACTCCAAAGACTTAATTTAAATCAACTGGAACCAAACTTTTAGTTTGCAGGTACGAGTTTTTATTATAACACACGTCCCCTGAATGCAGGTTCTGTTGATATATTTCTTGAGCAGTTTGAATTTGGATGCTGGTTTAGATTCTGTGCATGCGCTTACCTGTCATCCAGCATGTGTTAACTGTTGAAAGCAAATGAGTTGGGATCCTTTTTACCGTGATGTATCAGAGTGTTTAAGCTGATATGCGTGCTGTGTGGGTGGAGACGAGTTGTGATGTTGAATCCCGTACTAACATCTGGAGACTTAGGGTTGGTTCTAGCTGTTGAAGTAATAACAGTAAGAAGTCTCACAACACCAGGTTAAAGTCCAACAGGTTTATTTGGAATCACAAGTTTTCGGAGCACTGCTCCTTCACCAGGTGAGTGATCTTGATTAAGAAGCAGTGCTCCGAAAGCTCGTGATTCCAAATAAACCTGTTGGACTTTAACCTGGTGTTGTTAGAATTCTTACTGTACCCACCCCAGTCCAACGCTGGCATCTCCACATCATAAAATAATAATTGTTATTGGTCACAGGATCCCAACAGTGAAGAAGGAGGCCATGCAGCCCATCAGGTCTGCACAAACTCTCTGAAAGATCATCTTATCCAGATCCACCCCTCCTCGCCCTACCTTGCAATTACCCTGGCCAATCCACCTAACCCACACATCTTTGGACTGTGAGAGGGAACTGGAACACTCGGAGGAAACCCGCGGAAGGCCAGAATCAGACTGGGCCCCTGGTCCTGTGAGGCAGCAGTACTAATCACTATGCCAACCTGCTGCGCTCTTTCTCAGTGCAATGTACTTTGGCAATATCAATGGAGATTACATCAGTATGCAACCATTCAGCTGCATTTGGTTACAAAGGGCTTGTTTCTTTGTTGCGGTGTGTAGAGAGATAGCATTACCTGCTGGGAGAGTAGGCGATATGTTTATGGAGCTTATTTTTGCATGTGGTTCTGTCATAACTGGATATAACTGTCGTTCTCTTGTATGTAATTCAGTGATGAAATATTTTAGTGAAGTTCTCAACTGCACAAAGGTTATGAAATTGTGTAGGCGCTGGGTTGCACTTTGTGCAATTTAGGATTAAAGATGAGCAGCAATCAAAGTACTGGGCAGAGTGACTATTGTAGGCAGTTCAGCATTGTAGTAAGCTTTGGATTTCAGGAGAGTAACCAACATGAATTGGCATCCTGCCATTTTTGTACCAAAACTGGAGCGGTCTTTTGAAGAACCCAGCTCAATTACATCTGTTCTGTTGCAGCTACAACACTGGCATCAACCCTGATATGTGGAAAATTGCCCAGGTATGTCCTGTCCACAAAAAGGACAAATCCAATCCGGTAAATTACCACCACATTAGTTTATTCCAGTTTACTCTTGATCTTCAGCAAGGTGATGGAAGGTGTCGTCAACAGTGCTGCTATCAGTAATAACCTGTCCCATTGATGGTGCGTTTCGGTTCCACCAGGGCCACCCAGCTCCTGACCTCTGATCCAAACCCAGACAAAAAACTGAACTTCACCGGTCAGGTGAAAGTGAGGTGAGGGTGGCACGGTAGCACAGTGGTTAGCACTGCTGCCTCACACAACCAGGAACCCAGGTTCGATTCTGGCCTTGGGTGACTGTGTGGAGTTTGCACGCTCTCCGCGTGTCTGCATGGGTTTTCTCCGGGTGGTTTGGTTTCTTCCCACACTCAAAATGTGCGGTTTAGGTGGGTTAGCCATGCCTTTGTGCGGTGTTACAGGGATAGGGGGAGGGCCTGGGCAGGATGCTCTTTCAGAGAATAGGTGGGCTGTATGGCCTCTTTCTGCGTAGTAGGGGTTCTGTGGTTCTACAGACTGCTCTGGACGTCAAGACACATTTGACCAAATGTAGCTTCTCGGAGCCCCGGCAAAACTGGAGTCAAAGGGAATCTGGGAAGAGGCACCAATAGTTGAGCCAGACCAAGCACAAAGGAAGATGGTTAAAGTTGGACGTCATTCATCTCAATCCTGAGAGTAGCTGCAGGGTGGTGTCGGTCTGGAATAAGAACATCAGAACTAGGAGCAGGAGTAGGCCATCTGGCCCCTCAAGCCTGCTCCGCCATTCAATAATGGCTGATCTTTTTGTGGACTCAGCTCCACTTACCTGCCTGCTCACCATAACCTTTAATTCCTTTACTGTTCAAAACGTTATCCACCCTTGCCTTAAAAACATTCAATGAGGTAGCCTCAACTGCTTCACTGGGCAGGGAATTCCATAGATTCACAACCCTTTGTGTGAAGAAGTTCCTCCTCAACTCAGTCCTAAATCTGCTTCCTCTTATTTTGAGGCTATGTCCCCTAATTCTAGTTTCACCCACCAGTGGAAACAACTTCCCTGCTTCTACCTTATCTATTCCCTTCATAATCTTATATGTTTCTATAAGATCTCCCCTCATTCTTCTGAATTCCAATGAGTATAGCCCCAGTCTACTCAGTCTGTCCTCATAAGCCAACCCTCTCAACTCCGGAACCTAGTGAATCTCCTCTGCACCCCCTCCAGTGCCTTTCTCAAGTAAGGAGTCCAAAACTGTACACAGGTGTGGCCTCACTAGCATCTTCTACAGCTGCAACATAACCTCGCTGTTTTTAAACTCCATCCCTCTAGCAATAAAGGACAAAATTCCATTTGCCTTCTTAATTACCTGCACACCAACTCCTTGGGATTCCTGCACAAGGACACCCAGGTCCCTCTGCACAGCAGCATGCTGCAATTTTTTACCATTTAAATAATAGTCCATTTTGCTGTTATTCCTACCAAAATGGATGACGTCACATTTACCAACATTGTATTCTATCTGCCAGACCCTCGCCCACTCACTTAGACTATATCCCTTTGCAGACTTTCAGCATCCTCTGCACACTTTGCTCTGCCACCCATCTTAGTGTCATCTGCAAATTTTGACACACTACGCTTCGTCCCCAACTCTAAATCATCTATGTAAATCATAAACAATTGCGGTCCCAACACTGATCCCTGAGGCACACCACTAGTCACTGATCGCCAACCAGAAAAACACCCATTTACCCCCACTCTTTGCTTTCTGTTAGTTAACCAATCCTCTATCCGTGCTAATACATTACCTGTAACACCGTGCACCTTTATCTTATGTAGCAGTTTTTGGTGCGGCACCTTGTTAAATGCCTTTTGGAAATCCAGATACACCACATCCACAGGTTCTCCATTGTCCACTGCACATGTAATGTGCTCAAAGAATTCCACCAAATTTGTCAAACATGACCTTCCCTTCATGAACCCATGCTGCGTCTTACCAATGGGATAGTTTATATCCAGATGTCTCGCTATTTCTTCCTTGATAGATTCAAGCATTTGAATGTGCTCCCTGGGAGGGTGGTAGAGGCGGGTTGCTTCATATCCTTTAAGAAGTATCTGAATGAGTACTTGGCACATCATAACATTGTGCATCCATGGTGAAGGGATTGAATGTTTAAGTTGGTGGAAAGGGTGCTGATCAAGTGGGAACTTTGACTTGGATGGTGTTGAGCTACTTAAGTGTTGTTAGAGCTGCATTCGTCTAGGCATGTGGAAAGTATTCCATCACACACCTAATTTGTGCCTTGTAATTGGTGGACAGGCTTTGGGAAGTTGCTCACTGCAGAATTCCCAGCCTCTGACCTGCCCCCTTGTAACGATGGTATTTTTATGGCTGCTGCAGTTCAGTTTATGGTTAATGGTAACCCCCTGGATATTGTAACGGGGAATCCAGCGATAGTGATGCGATTTGAATGTCTCCTTATGTTAAATTTTATTTGATAATTGATCTTGTGAAGCCCCTTGGGTGCTGTGGATGTTGTTCAGAACTTCAGGAATTATTGGCCAATGAAAAAACCAAGAAAGGTTGCAGTTTCCTTGCTGAATGATTTGCCAAGAGCAGTAACTTTATCTGGAGTGGAGTTGTAGGCTGAGCAGCACCCAGTTGGTGAATTTCCCACAGCAATTTGAAGTCTTTTAACTGTGACCAGTGAAGTATGCTGTTGACCATGCAAAAAGTAGCAACTATTATATCAGTTTGGTGTCATGCTCATAATGCTGACAGCTTCCATGGACAGGCCCTCCGCAGCTGATGCTTATGCCATGCTGGATTTAGTAAGGCTGGTGGTAAAAAGATCTTGTTGTTATTAATTTTGATCCCATTACATTTGGTCCAAATGTAATGTGTACCCGGCTATTTCCAGTAGCCGGGTACACAAATTCAGGAGCCATTCTAAAAAGGATAGCAATTACAGGGAACAGAAAAACAAATGTACTTCAGATTACAAAAGTTAAAGTTTGAAAGTTTTTTTTTATTAGTCATAAGTAGGGTTACATTAACACTGCAATGAAGTTACTGTGCAAAAAGTGGCTTATTCCTTTCTGTAAGAATTTGGAATCCTCTTGGAAAGATCTAAACTCTTGCTGCCAGGTGCCTTCTGCCACCTTCATCAGGTGAACATGCTTCACTGAATGTTCAGCAAACCCATTTTTCTTTGTCTCATTACTACAATTCTTAACAGCAAGATCTTTCACTTGTTATAATGCCTTTCACAATCTGAGGACACCACAGTGTTTTATAGTGAGGTAATTTTGAAGTGTCGCCACTGTTGCAATGTAGGAAGCCGGTTTGTACACAGCATGCTCCCTCAGATGCATTTGGAAGTGAAGGAAAAATCCTTCGGTTCAACTGTTGTCAAGTTGTTTGCAGACGCTGTGTTAACTAACGTACTGCTTTATTTAACAGAGAGCACTTCCTGAAGACCAACGCTCAACTGAATATTCGGTGTCGGCAGCTGTTATCAGAACTGTCTTACATTTACCCGATTGAAGTGGTAAGGTTATTGCGCATTTTCATTTACGATCATTTCTTCCCCACCCTGCCACTCGATATCCTCAGTTTTGAAAGCATCTGAAGTGGAGAAGATGGTATGTGCCATTCCCAACTCAGGATAGACAATCTGTAGAGGGGTTTCTGTCGTTATCCTGAAGCACAGAGCTGCTTTCTCGTTTCCCATTGCTATCTGGTCCTCTTGTGTATATCCAATGTTTTAGAAATTTCACTTTTCCAGAATTCGTGGCTTTCTTCTTTGCATTTTCACAACAAAACTATAGTTTTAGACAACTGCTGGAGCATCTCAAAATGACTTCTGAAAATCATCTTTTCTTATGTGATTGCATAATTGCCAACTAGTGACTGTCTAGTTTAGAAGGGGACAGAGAGGAGCTAAGCTGTTTCCTTGTGATTGTGCTGGCTCCCAAGACAATGGGCCTAACAATGAAAGGTCAGAACCAGGCCACCTCTCTCTCGTTGACTGGGTAATATGAGCAGGCAGATCCTCAGTACTCCAGGGAATTATTAATGATTGAACGCCCAACCTGTTGGAAGAATAAACCTATCAGTGGGATTTTTTACATATAGCATGTCATGCCTTAATGGATCGGGTTAATGTAACTGCAAAAATAGAGGATAGCTTGTTATTGTTCTGTCAGGGTGCTGTGAAGTTTCAAGTATTTAGATCCTAAGCTCTTCACAAACCTGGTGGTCCCAAAATCTGTGAATCAAAGTTCACCTGTACATTTAAGTAAATGAGATGAAATGAGCAAATGAATTAAACTTGGAGATATAGTACTCTGCGAGGAGGGTAATAAACTTCGGCAGAATTTAGATTGGTGAAATGGGCAAGCTGAGGAAAGATTTGATTTACAGTCTTGATTTGGTTTATTATCGTCACATGTATTAACATACAGTGAAAAGTATTGTTTCTTGCGCACTATACAGACAAAACATACCGTTCAGAGAGAAGGAAACGAGAGAGTGCAGAATGTAGCATTACAGTCATAGCTAGGGTGGAGAGAAAGATGAAACAATGCAGTTAAATATAAAGGGATACAATTTTTTCAGGAAGAATAAAAAAGAGGCAATGCATACATAAGAACATAAGAACATAAGAAATAGGAGCAGGAGTAGGCCATCTAGCCCCTCGAGCCTGCCCCGCCATTCAATAAGATCATGGCTGATCTGACGTGGATCAGTACCACTTACCCGCCTGATCCCCATAACCCTTAATTCCCTTACCGATCAGGAATCCATCCATCCGCGCTTTAAACATATTCAGCGAGGTAGCCTCCACCACTTCAGTGGGCAGAGAATTCCAGAGATTCACCACCCTCTGGGAGAAGTTGTTCCTCCTCAACTCTGTCTTAAACCGACCCCCCTTTATTTTGAGGCTGTGTCCTCTAGTTTGTCCATACCAAATAGTACAACGATAGAAGAAAGAACAGTACAGCACAGGAACAGGTCCTTCGGCCCTCCAAGCCTGTGCGGATCATGATGCCCTAACTAAACTTAAAAAAAACCTTCTGCTCTTACTCGGCCCGTATCCCTCTATTTCCTTCCTATTTATGTACCCATCCAGATGCCACTTAAATGTTGCTTATGTGCCTGCTTCTATCACCTCCTCTGACACCGTGTTCAAGGCACCCACCGCTCTGCGAGAAAAACTTCCCTGTGCATCTCCCTTAAACTTTCCCCCTCTCACCTTGAACCTGTGCCCCCTTGTAATTGACATTTCCACCGTGGGGAAAAATCATCTGACTATCCACCCTGTCTATACCTCTCATAATTTTGTAGATCTCTATCAGGTCTCCCCTCAGCCTCCATCTTTCCAGTGAAAACAATCCTAGTTCATTCAACCTCTCCTCATAGCCAACACCCTCGAGACCAGGCAACATCCTGGTGAACCTTCTTCAGACTCTCCAAAGTTTCCATGTCCTTCTGGTAGTGTGCTGACCAGAACTGCACACACTACTCCAAATGCAGTCTAACCAAGATTTTATATAGCTGCAACATGATTTTCCAACTCTTGTACTCAATGCCCTGGCTGATGAAGGCAAGCATGATCATCTTTGGCCACCTTAGTTGTCACTTTTAGGGAACTGTGGACCCGCACACCCAGATCCCTCTCTATGTTTATGTTCTTAAGGGTTCTGCCATTTGCATTATAATTCAGACATAAATTTGATTCCCAAAATGCATCACCTCGCACTTGCCCAGATTAAATTCCGTCTGCCATTTCTGTGCCCAAGTCTCCAATCTAAAACTTGCGTTGCACTTTTAACATAGTAAAATGCCCCAAGATGCTTTTCGACAGTATTATAAAATGCAATTTAACAATGAGTCACACCAGGGGGATATTGGGGCCAGGCCAAAAAAGTGACTTGAGGACTGTATTAAAGGAGAGAAAAGAGGCAGAGGTGTTTAAGTAGGAAATTCCAGGACTCATGGCCTTGCCAGCTGAAGGTATAGCAATTTAAAATCAGGGTGTTTGAGAGGCTGGAATGGGAGGATCCCAGGCATCGGGAGGCTTGTAGGGCTAAAGACCTGGGGGTGTACATCCACAAATCTCTGAAGATGGCAGGAAAATGTGATGAGGCTATTCTTGTTTTCAAACAATATTCAGGACCCCTGGCTTGGTACATAAAGCACAGAATGCACAAGTAAGGAAGGAATGTAAAACATTTAAAATCCATTGGTTAATCCTCAGCTGCAACATTGTGTTCAATTCCAAATGCCTTTAGGAAGGATGTCATGGCCTTGGAGCGGGAGCAGTGAAGATTTACCAGAATGGAGCAGAGATGAAGGACTTCTGTTATGTGGAGAGATTAGATGAGCTTCTCCTTTGAGCGAGGAGATTAAGAGGAGATTTAATAGAGGAGTTCAAAATCATAAAGGGTTTTGATAGACTTAAATAATACTGCATTCTTTCCACTACATGACAGCCGTTAACTAGAGGACACAGGTTTAAGATGTGAATGGGGGCAGGGATGATTAACTTTTTTCCACCACGTTAGATCTGACGTGCAATGCCTGAAACGATGGTGCAAGCTGTTTCCATGCACAAGGGCAATACTTTCATATGGAAAATAGTGGGGTAGTGGCACTAATTGAATAGCACTTTCAAATTCCAGAAGCGCAGTGGACCAAATGAGCAGCTTCTGTATTGTCGGGTCCAGTGACTTTCTGCGGACACCACATGTGAATTGCATGCTGCTCAAAAGGAAATCTTAACTCCGTCTTTTTCACTGCTTTCGGTTAGAGACGCTCCAGTATAATAGTTGTCTGTTTATGTCAGATGTCGGTGAGCTCCATTAGCTGGATGGCTAGTCAGAGCGATGCCAACAGCACTGGTTCAATTCCCACACTGGCTGAGATTCATGAGGGCCCCGCCTTCTCAACCTTGCCTGAGGTGTGGTGATTTTCAGGTTAAATCACCACCAGTTAGCGCTCTCCTAGGGGAGAGAAGCCTATGGTTATCTGGGACTATGACGACTTTGCCTTTAATTTGTTAGTTTTCGACAAAATAACAATCGAGGTGAATGAACAGGGGAACTGGCCATTGTGATGTACTTGGATTTCCAAAAGACATCTGAGAAGGTACCACATCAAGGGTTACTACACAAGATAAGAACACGAGGTGTAGGGGGTAACCTATTAACATGGATAAACATTTACTAACAGGGAGTAGGGATCAATGGATCTTTATTGGATTGGCAAGCTGTGATAAGTGGAGTTCCACAGGAATCACTGCTGGATCCTCAGTTACTTAGAATTTATATCAATGACTTGGATGAAAGCAGTGGTTGTATGGCAGCTAAATTTGCTGAGGGTACAAAGGTAGGTAGGAAAGCAAGTTGTCATAGAATCATAGAACCATACAGTGCAAAAGAGGGCCTTTGGCCCATCGAGTCCACATTGACACATTAGAAACACCTGAACTCCCACCTAACCCCATCTGCCAGCACTTGGCCCATAGCCCTGAATGTTATGATGTGCCAAGTGTTCATCCGGATACTTTTTAAAGGATGTGAGGCAACCCGTCTCTACCACCCTCCCAGGCAGCACATTCCAGACCCTCACCACCCTCTGGGTTTAAAAAACGTTTTACCTCACATCCCACCTAAACCTCCTGCCCCTCACCTTGAACCTACATCCCCTCGTGACTGACCCTTCAACTAAGGGAACAGCTACTCATCAAAAGGAGGTAGAGAGTCTACAAAGGGATGTAGACAGGTTAAGTGAATGGGCGACAGTTTGGCAGATGCATTATAATGTGGGTGAATTGTGAACTTGTTCACTTCAGCAGGAAGAATAGAAAAGCAATATATTATATAAATGAAGATTGTAGAACCCGGTAGCACAGAGTGATCTAGGTGCCCTGTTAGGTGAGTCATATAAAGTTAGGAAGTGATTAGGAAGGCAAATGGAATGTTGTTGTTTATTGCAAGGGGAATGGAATATACAAGTAGGAATGTTTTACTGCAGCTGTACATGATCTTGGTGGGACCACATCTGGAGTAGTGTGTGCAGCTTTGGTATCCTTTTTTGAAAAAATATATCATTGTGTTAGAAACAGCTCAGAGAAGCTTCACCGGAATCATTTCTGGGATGAAGGGGTTGTCTTTGGAAGCAAGGTTGAACAGGTCTGACTGACACCCATTGGAGTTTAGAAAAATGAGAAGTAATCTTACTGAAACATATAAGATCTTGAGGGGACTCGATAGGGTCGATACAGAATGTTTTCTTTTGTGGGGAAACTAAATCTAGGTCATCCTTTTAAGACATGGATGAGAAACCCCTTCTCCCAAAGGAGTTGATGTGCTGAATTCTCTTGCACAAAAAGCTTTGTCTTTGAATGTATTTAAAGCAAAGTGAGACAGATTTTGGTCAGGCAAGGGAGTCCAGAATTTTTTTGTGGGATAGGGGGGAACAGAAAAGTGGAGCTGAGATGACAACCAGATCAGCCATGATCTTTTTGAATGGTGGACCAGACTTGAAGGGCCAAATGGCCTCCTCTTGCTCCTATGATCCTAACTGAAAATTCTCTGGTGGGTTGCGAACATTAGAGTGAATCCTACCAGTTTATGCTGCAGTGTGTTGAAGTTGCAAATATATGTGCCGCTATGCAGCTGTGATGTTCGCTTTCAGATAGAAAAGAATTTTGAATCGAATTGCTGATGTTTGACTTGTTTAGAACTTGCGAGAGTGGTCTCTTCCTCAAAAAGAGAAAGGACAGTGTGGGGAAGGTGGGTGGTAGTGGTGATGACTGCATAACAGAAAGCAAGCAAGGGATCCAAAATGCAGAAGGTAACATTGCAAAGTATTACACTGGAGGAGAAAAAAAAACTCTCAGTAACTCAGGGTTCGATTCCCAACTTGGGCACTTTCTGTGCTGAGTTTGCATGTTCTCTCCGTGTTTGCGTGGGTTTCCTCCAGGTGCTCTGGTTTCCTCCCACAGTCCAAAGACGTGCTGGTTAGGTGCATTGACCATGCTAAATTCTCCCTCAGTGTAGCTGAACAGGCACCAGAGTGGCGACTCGGGGATTTTCACAGTAACTTCATTACAATGTTAATGTAAGCCTACTTGTGACACTAATAAATTTTAGTGTTTTGTGTACAGAAAAGTATTATTGTTTGACATTCCAATTTAGTTTTGTGGGATGGATATCTGAATTCAGTATTTTGATGTGGTTCTATATGTTCGAAGTCTATTCAGTTTAAAACCTGTCCAACTATTTCATTGAATTTTACAGTAATAATAAACTGACATTAGATGGCCTTAAGTTTAACATATGTGGCTGGCTTCAACTTGAAGCTTAAAACCAAGGTACACAGCATTGTCAAATATCAACTCTTGTAAAGTTCCCAATTTTTGTCATTACAGAATGATCAGAAGGATTATTTTATGTGTGGAGTCAAACTACCAAATTCAGAAGACTTTCAAGGTATGTAAATCAATGTTTTTATTATAAAGGACTTTGTTACCTTGTTTCTCCAGAGTGACTAACCTACATACAAATGAGAGTCTGATTTATATTATCCAATGAAAGAAAATACCAATTAAAATATTTTTGCTTACGACTATATATCAAAGATACAAGATTTTATATAGTACTCTCTTGATCTCGCTTCACCTGTTTAGGTGCATGGTGTTTGTACGTAAAACCCTTTTGAGTGGAAGCAACAAAGGCACCCTGTTCAGTTACACATTCATTGGGACCCTTCCTCTATTTAAATGTATCTGTTACAATGCTGTTGCATCACTCTTACTGGTATTTTGATGTGTACCATGACCTTATGTAGGAATAGAATTGCAGTATTGGGTGCACCATAACAAGTTATACATGCTGTTTGGCAGTGAGATTACCAGAGTGATACATTTCCATTATAACTGCTCTTTTCATTTCACTAATATGAATAGAGCTATTTGTAGGTGACAGTGAAATATTTCATAGGAACAGAACAGCAAAGTAGGAGCAGGAATAGGCCATTTGGCCCCTCAAGTCTGCTCCATTATTCAATTGGATCATCACTGTTCTTCTTTTGATTTAATTTGATTTATTATTGTCACATGTATTAACATACAGTGAAAAGTATTGTTTCGTTCGCGCTATACAGACAAAACTTACTGTTCATCGAGTACATAGGGGAGAAGGAAAGGAGAGGGTGCAGAGTGTAGCGTTACAATCATAACTAGGGTGTAGTGAAAGATCAACTTAATACGAGGTAGGTCCATTCAAAAGTCTGTTGGCAGCAGGGAAGAAACTGTTCTTGAGTTGGTTGGTACATGACCTCAGACTTTGGTATCTTTTTCTTGACGTAAGAAGGTGGAAGAGAGATCTCCACGATGCGTGGGGTCCTTAATTATGCTGGCTGCTTTGCCAAGGCAGCGGGAAGTGTAGACAGAGTCAATGGATGGGAGGCTGATGTGCATGATGGACTGGGCTACATTCACGATCTTTTGTAGTTTCTTGCGGTCTTGGGCAGAGCAGGAGCCATACCAAGCTGTGATACAATCAGAAAGGATGTTTTCTATGGTGCATCTTTAAAAATTGGTGAGAGTCGTAGCAGATATGCTAAATTTCCTTAGCCTCCTGAGAAAGTAGAGGCGTAGGTGTGCTTTTTTAACTATAGCGTCAGCATGGAGGGACTAGAACAGGTTGTTGGTGATCTGGACACCTAGATACTTGATGCTCTCGACCATTTCCACTTCATCACCATTGATGTAGATGGGCATGTCCTCCAAAATTTAATATCAGTTTGGATTTAATATCAGTTGTTTGGGTTTAATATCAGTTGTTTGGACTTAATATCAGTTTGGGTTTAATATCAGTTGTTTGGATTTAATATCAGTTGTTTTGGTTTAATATCAGTTGTTTGGGTTTAATATCAGTTGTTTGGATTTAATATCAATTGTTTGGATTTAATATCAGTTTGGATTTAATATCAGTTGTTTGGGTTTAACATCAGTTGTTTGGACTTAATATCAGTTTGGGTTTAATATCAGTTGTTTGGGTTTAATATCAGTTGTTTGGATTTAATATCAATTGTTTGGATTTAATAGGGCCCCTAGCCCTATAAATTGGTGCAGAGGAGATACCCGATCCTCTACACTGGTAGAGGATCCCACCCTTCCATCCTCCTCTAACCTAATTATAAGTGTGGGGAAGTTTTTTTTTTTGTTTTCTTTTTTTCTTGCTGGTAATGGCTTCAGGGATGGCAGTTCAGGCAGTATGCTGCATCTCCTGTGGGATGTATGTGGTGAGGAAATCCAGTAGTGTTTCAGGAGATTTTAGTTGTAAGAAGTGCATTAGATTGCAGCTTCTGGAGGAGCGTGTAAAGGAGCTGGAGGGGGAGGTAGAGGAACTCCGCATAATTCGGGAGGCGGAGGTGGAAGTTGATAGGAGTTATAGAGAAATAGTAACTCCTAGAAATGAGGCTTGGGTCAATGCCAGGAGGAGGGGTAAGAAGCAATCGGGAAGACAATCCCCTGGGGCGGCTCCCCTCCATAATAGGTTTTCGGTGCTGGAGGCTACAGTTGAGGAGGAATCAACTGAGCATAGAGAGCAGATCTCTGGGGGTGAGCCGAGTGAGAAAGCTCAGGTGGTTAGGGGCTGTAAAAGACTGGGCCTTGTGATTGGGGACTCCACAATTAAGGGGACAGATAGGAGGGTCGGAACTAAAGGTAGGGACTCAGGGTTGGTGTGTTGCCTACCAGGGGCTGGGGTCCGGGATGTGTCTGACAGGGTATTCAGGACTCTTAGGGGGGAGGGAGATAAACCACAAGTTATTGTACATGTGGGGACACACGACATAGGGAGGATAGGGGAAGGGGATATTAGGCAGGGATTTATGGAGTTGGGGTGGAAACTAAAGGCCAAGACTGACAGAGTGGTTATCTCTGGACTCTTGCCTGTACCACGGGATAGTTTAGAGAGGAATAGGGAGAGGGAAGGTTTGAATTCATGGCTGAGGGGATGGTGCAGGAGGGAGGGGTTCAGGTACTTAAGCAATTGGGGCTCGTACTGGGGAAGGTGTGACCTCTATGAGAAGGATGGTCTACACCTTAATCAGAAGGGGACCAATATCCTGGGGGGTAAATTTGGTAAGGCAATGCAGGGAGGTTTAAACTGATTCGGGGGGGGGGAGGGATCCTGAGTAGTGGGGCTGAAAGTGAGGGATGCATGGATGGGGACTGCAATGCACGGCATTGCAGAGGTGGGGTGGAGCAGGGTTTGAAATGTGTATACTTCAATGCCAGGAGTATTCGCAATAAAGTGGGTGAACTTGCAGCGTGGATCAGTACCTGGGACTTCGATGTTGTGGCTATTTCAGAGACATGGATAGAGCAGGGGCAGGAATGGATGCTGCAGGTCCCGGGGTTCAAATGTTTTAGTCGAAGTAGGGAAGGAGGTAGAAGAGGGGGAGGGGTAGCATTATTGGTCAGAGATTGTATCACAGTGTCAGAGAGGAGGTTTGATGAGGACTTATCTGTTGAGGTAGTATGGGCGGAGATTAGAAATAGGAGAGGAGAGGTCACCCTGTTGGGAGTCTTTTATAGACCTCCTAAAAGTTCTAGAGAGGTTGAGGAAAGGATTGCGGAGTCAATCCTGCTTAGGAGTGAAAGTAATCGGGCAATTGTTATGGGGGATTTTAACTTGACTAATATTGACTGGAATTGTTATAGCTCTAGCTCGTTAGAGGGGTCAGTTTTTGTTCAAAGCGTGCAGGAAGGTTTTTTGACTCAGTATGTAGACAGGCCAACTAGAGGTGAGGCTATATTGGATCTGGTGCTGGGAAATGAGCCAGACCAGGTGCTAGACTTGGAAGTTGGTGTGCATTTTGGTGATAGTGACCACAATTCGGTTACGTTCACCTTAGTGATGGAAAGGGATAGGCATGAAACTCGGGCCAGTGGTTTTAGCTGGGGGAAGGGTAATTATGAGGCTATTAGGAGAGAATTAGGAAACATAGGTTGGACTAGGAGATTACAGGGACTGGGAACGTCCGACATGTGGAGTTTTTTCAAGGAGCAGCTACTGCGAGTCTGTGATAGGTATGTCCCTGTCAGGCAAGGAGGAATTGGTAGGGCTAGGGAACCGTGGTGCACCAAAAAAGTTTCGTTGTTGGTTAAAAAGAAAAAGGAGGCTTATGTTCGGATGAGACGTGAGCACTCGGGTAGTGCACTAGAAAGCTTTAGATTGGCTAAGAGGGAGTTGAAGAGCGAGCTTAGAAGGGCTAAAAGGGGACATGAGAAGACTTTGGTGGATAGGGTTAAAGAGAATCCTAAGGCGTTCTATAGGTATGTCAAGAACAGAAGGTTGGTTAGGGCAAGTTTAGGGCCAGTTATAGATGGCAGAGGGAAGTTATGTGTGGAACCGGAGGAGATTGGTGAAGCATTGAACCAATATTTCTCTTCGGTGTTCACGCAAGGGGACATGAATATAGCTGAGGAGGACACTGGGTTGCAAGGGAGTAGAATAGACAGTATTACAGTTGATAAGGAGGATGTGCAGGATATTCTGGAGGGTCTGAAAATAGATAAATCCCCTGGTCCGGATGGGATTTATCCAAGGATTCTCTGGGAGGCAAGAGAAGTGATTGCAGAGCCTCTGGCTCTGATCTTCAGGTCGTCGTTGGCCTCTGGTATAGTACCAGAAGATTGGAGGTTAGCGAATGTTGTCCCATTGTTTAAGAAGGGGAACAGAGACTTCCCCGGGAATTATAGACCGGTGAGTCTCACTTCTGTTGTCGGCAAGATGTTGGAAAAAATTATAAGGGATAGGATTTATAGTTATTTGGAGAGTAATGAATTGATAGGTGATAGTCAGCATGGTTTTGTGGCAGGTAGGTCGTGCCTTACTAACCTTATTGAGTTTTTTGAGAAAGTGACCAAGGAGGTGGATGGGGGCAAGGCAGTGGACGTGGTATATATGGATTTTAGTAAGGCGTTTGATAAGGTTCACCATGGTAGGCTTCTGCAGAAAATGCAGATGTATGGGATTGGGGGTGATCTAGGAAATTGGATCAGGAATTGGCTAGCGGATAGGAAACAGAGGGTGGTGGTTGATAGTAAATATTCATCATGGAGTGCGGTTACAAGTGGTGTACCTCAGGGATCTGTTTTGGGGCCACTGCTGTTTGTAATATTTATTAATGATCTGGATGAGGGTATAGTTGGGTGGATTAGCAAATTTGCTGATGACACCAAAGTCGGTGGTGTGGTAGACAGTGAGGAAGGGTGTCGTAGTCTGCAGGAAGACTTAGACAGGTTGCAAAGTTGGGCCGAGAGGTGGCGGATGGAGTTTAATGCGGAGAAGTGTGAGGTAATTCACTTTGGTAGGAATAACAGTTGTGTTGAGTATAGGGCTAACGGGAGGACTTTGAATAGTGTGGAGGAGCAGAGGGATCTAGGTGTATGTGTGCATAGATCCCTGAAAGTTGGGAATCAAGTAGATAAGGTTGTTAAGAAGGCATATGGTGTCTTGGCGTTTATTGGTAGGGGGATTGAATTTAGGAGTCGTAGCGTTATGTTGCAACTGTACACAACTCTGGTGCGGCCGCACTTGGAGTACTGTGTGCAGTTCTGGTCCCCACATTACAGGAAGGATGTGGAGGCTTTGGAGAGGGTGCAGAGGAGGTTTACCAGGATGTTGCCTGGTATGGAGGGGAGATCCTATGAGGAGAGGCTGAGGGATTTGGGATTGTTTTCGCTGGAAAGGCGGCGGCTAAGAGGGGATCTTATTGAAACATATAAGATGATTAGAGGTTTAGATAGGGTGGATAGTGATAGCCTTTTTCCTCTGATGGAGAAATCCAGCACGAGGGGGCATGGCTTTAAATTGAGGGGGGGTAGTTATAGAACCGATGTCAGGGGTAGGTTCTTTACCCAGAGGGTGGTGAGGGATTGGAATGCCCTGCCAGCATCAGTAGTAAATGCGCCTAGTTTGGGGGCGTTTAAGAGATCCGTAGATAGGTTCATGGACGAAAAGAAATTGGTTTAGGTTGGAGGGTCACATTTTTTTTTTTTTTTTTTTTAACTGGTCGGTGCAACATCGTGGGCCGAAGGGCCTGTTCTGCGCTGTAATGTTCTATGTTCTATGTTTCCTGAAGTCGATGACTATCTCTTTAGTTTTATTGACATTGTGAGAGAGATTGTTGTTACATCATTTCACCAGATTCTCTATCTCTTTCTTGAACTCTGTCTCATCGTTATTTGAGATCCAGCCCTCTACAGTGGTGTCATCAGCAAACGTGAAAATGGAATTGGAGCGAAATTTGGCTGTTGTTACCACAACACCATTTTTCCTTATCCCTTGATATTTTTAACATTTGGCAATCTAGTTGTTTCCTAGTACAGGGCTTGAGTACTGCTGAAAAAAGAGGTATGCTGTTGAAGCTTTTTCATTTTGCAATCATCAGAGCAAATGCAAGAGTACCAATTGTAATGGGAACAATTTTAAATTATGAGACGAGAATGGTTGTAAGTGTACTCTGGTAGATATGTGGAGAGTGCACCAGAGAACAGTTAACTGCCAAACATTGGTTTAAATTCAAACCAGGCAGGTTGATTCTGATCAAGGCATGGCCATGGGCAACGAACCAGAGTTTGGTTTTGTTCTATTGGTCAAGAATCCTCATTTGAAATTACTCTGAATTTAGTTAATTAAGACATGGGAAAGTTTTGAATCGTGCAGACAGAAAAAGATTGATGACTTAAATATCCTTCAAATATAGACATCATCAAATTACTTTAAAGGGATGTGATTTGTTAGCAGCCTGGTAAAGGATATTCTTTTTACAAATGTATTGTGTGCTTCTTCAATATTAATGTTGAAAATCAGAGCACTTTCTCTTTTGCTTCCTAAGTCAGCATCCGAATTCTCATGATGAGGTAGCAAAGGTGAATCATGCAGCATGATTAAAAATAGAACATGCTGGAATGCAATTCACAGGACAGGCAGCATCTTTGGAGAGAGAAATGAGAATTGGCATCTCAGGCCGTTGACCTTTCATCAGAATTGAATGTTGAACAGCTTATAAACAGCTGGGGAAAGAGCTAAAGAGGTGTAGGGAGCACAAAGGAGGCCTGTGATGGAGTGTGAGGCAGGAGTGCTTAAATAACTAAAGAGATGATGATGGAAGGTAACAGGAGGTAGTAATGATACAAATATAGAAACAAAAGTGGGTCCAGAGGAGGTGTAAATAGTTACAGCAGAGGAGGAGGCATGGAAAAGTCAGACAAAAGACTTCTATGGCTCTGGAATTGAAAGCTAGTCTCAGTAATGGTGACCATGAAGCTATCATTGATTGTCTGCATTATCATCTGGTTCAACATGCCCTTTAGGAGAAGAAAGCTGCCATCCTTACCTGATCTGGTCTGCATGTGACTCCAGACCCACAGCAATGTGGCTAACTCTTAACTTCCCTCTGAAATATCTGAGCAAGTAGCCAGCATTCCCATATCTCATGAAAGAAATACTTTTGAAACAACTAGCCGTGTTTAGATAATGAATCTCCATGCCAAGCAGCAACCCTCATCTCCACCACTCCTAAGCATTTTGTTTGGGCAAAAATGGCTAAGGTACGAAGTTGTTGCCTGTTGTATTCAGTATTAAGACTGAAATGCTGCACCCTGATATGCAACCAGGCTTGATTGAGCTGCCTAATTGCAGAGTCTGAATTCAAGTTCAGTCCCAGAAATGAAGGGACATTTGTTTTCGTACAAGAGATATAATACGTAGATCATTGCCTGCATGTGCCTTGATGTTCAACTCCAATGACATTGTGAATGGGCAATTTTAGGTTTATGGAATGTTCTCTCTGTTCACAAATTAAAGAGTACTTTTACAAAATGTCCATGCTCTCTCTAATCAGCATTTCAACACAAGGGGGCAACTGAGACATAGAATTGAATGTACGATCTTCATTTAACAGCAATTCAGGGTTGCTGAGATTTGCCTGTGGGGTGACAGGGAAACATTTCCGTGATTGAATTTTTCTTCCTGAGATTCTGTGCTGTAAAATGTGATACAAAAATTATCATGTAGCATCTTTTAAAAATAAATAGCTTCAGAAAATCTTTGGGGTGAATAAAAGTATGTTTTCTGCAATAAGGGTGGCATAGTGGTTAGCACTGCTGCCTCACAGCGCCAGGGATCCGGGTTTGATTCCCGGTTTGGGTCACTGTCTGTGTGGAGTCTGCACGTTCTCCCTGTGTCTGTGGGGGTTTCCTCCAGGTACTCCGGTTTCCCCTCTCAGTCTGAAAGACATGCTGGTAAGGGTGCATTGGCCATGCTCAATTCTCCCTTGGTGTACCCGAATAGGCGCGGAGTGTGGCAACTAAGGGATTTTCACAGTAACTTCATTGCAGTGTTAAGGTAAAGCCTACTTGTGACTAATAAATAAATTTTACATTTTTAAACTTTAACTTTAAACTGAATGATTTGTAAAATGTACCATGTCCATATTTAATACTAAATATATGTTTGATACAAACCTGACATGTTTGCATCACAGTTATTAATTGAGTGGGCTGCTGCTTTGTATCATTAGCATGGAGCATATTCCAGTTTGAAAGCTGTCTCTGACTCAACTAAATTAAACCATCGGATGAGGATAGGTTGAATGAGTGTAAAATATGATTTTAAAACAATATATTCTCCAGCTTAGCTGCTGAATTCAATCCAGCAAACATAGGGGAAGTTGTTCCCAAGCATCTAACAGCAACCTCTTGGTGCTGTTAGGCATTATGGAGGGTCTGCACACTTAACAGGCACGTTCTAATGCCAGTTCCACCTTCATGTGCTCCTCTGTGTTTCCCTTGCCGTTCCAACTGTTCCCAGGCCTCCACTTCTTATTTCGCAAATAACACAGCAAAACGTGTTCTGTGAGCTAACCTGTGGGAAGACATGAGAGCCACAGGAAAAAACTCCTCTGGCTAGAAATCTTTAATATGGAAGAAATCCAAGCTAAAAGTTGGGTTATGTTACGGGTCACTGGGTCAGTGCAAGAAAAAGAGTGTATGATGAGACTAGAAGGGTGTGTGAAACAAAGTTATTTTAATGAGACCCCTTAATAAACTCAACATAAATTTGGAAAACCCAAGTGGGTTAGAACCAGAACTGGTAAATGTTATCCATGACTGCCTTGTGACTCAATGCATAACCGAAGCCACGAGAGAGACGGTGCTCATCTTGACTTAATATTCGTAAATGAACCAGACAACTTACAGGAAATGGAAGTCGTATCATACTGGGGGACAGCGACCACAGAATTGTCAAGTTTAATGTGATCTGCGGCCCAGAGCCAGATTTGTAAAAGGGCTAATTTCAGGAATGAAATGCAAGCCCTGTCCAAGCTGAAAGGGTTTAAAACAAATTACTCCCCAGGGTTGGATGGTATTTTTCCCAGAGTGTTGAGCGAAACTAGTGAGGCAATTTGGGAGGCATTGACCACACTAGGGGGTACCAGTAGGTTGGAACCTGGTTAATGTGGTTTTCATTTTTGAATTCAAAGTGATGAGGAAAGAATTAAAACAAGTAATCATTGGTTTGAGCATGGTGTCTCGAACATTTAGGCAGAAGACAACTACAATACCTTTAAAAGAATAATGGCGGCCATGCTGGACAAATAACTAAAATTAAACAAAGATGAGCCTGAATGGATTCACAAAACAAGTTTTAACATAGAACAGAGGGCAAATAGCTCCCACAAATTCTGCAGGGAGAAATAAGAATGGCACACTGAAAATAATATTGGATGGCACAGGTTAAAATGGTGATCAGAGGAGCATCTGAGACCTAGAAGGGAATTGGTAGAAGGACAAATATCAACAGTAATACCTAGCAAGTGTATTCTCAGAAGAAAAGAAGAAACATTAAAACTTGCATTTCTACAGCAATGTTAATGTGGTAAAACATACCAGGTTCTTCACAAGAGTGTGGTCAAACAGTATTTGATACTGAACTATTTCGCAATCAAGACAGACGATCAAAAGCTTAGTCAAAGAGGTTTTTAAGGAGCATCTTAAAAAGGAGAGCGACGTAGATACGTTTTGGGAGAAAATGAGGGTTTAAGGCCAATGCAGCTGAAGGCATGGCCATCAGTGGCGGAACAATAACAGTTAAGAGTGCAAAAGACCAGAATTGCGTGAGTGCAGTGAACTTGATGTGGAGATGCTGGCGTTGGACTGGGGTGAACACAGTAAGAAGTCTCTCAACACCAGGTTAAAGTCCAACAGATTTATTTGGTAGCACAAGCCACTAGCTTTTGGAGCGCTGCTCCTTCATCAGGTGAGTGGGATTTCAGTTCACAAACAGGACATATAAAAACACAAACTCAATGTACAAAACAATAGACATTGTCCGCAGCAAACTACCCAGCCTTCAGGAGAACAGTGATCACGACACCACACAACCCTGCCACAGCAACCTCTGCAAGACGTGCCGACGTGCCAGATCATCGACACAGATGCCATCATCTCACGTGAGAACACCATCCACCAGGTACACGGTACATATACTTGCAACTCAGCCAATGTTGTCTACCTGATACGCTGCAGGAAAGGATGTCCCGAGGCATGGTACATTGGGGAGACCATGCAGACGCTACGACAACGGATGAATGAACACCGCTCGACAATCACCAGGCAAAAATGTTCTCTTCCTGTTTGGGGAACACTTCAGCGGTCACGGGCATTTGGCCTCTGATCTTCAGGTAAGCTTTCTCCAAGGCGGCCTTCACGACACAGGATAACGCAGAGTCGCTGAGCAGAGACTGATAGCCAAGTTCCGCACACATGAGGATGGCCTCAAGCGGGATCTTGGGTTCATGTCACACTATCTGTAACCCCCACGACTTGCCTGGGCTTGCAAAATCTCACTAACTGTCCTGGCTGGAGACAATACACATCTTTTTGACCTGTGCTTAACCCTCTCTCCACTCACATTGTCTGTACCTTTAAGACCTGTAAAGACTCGCATTCCAACCGTTATCTTGTACATTGAGTTTGTGTCTTTATATGCCCTGTTTGTGAACTGAAATCCCACTCACCTGATGAAGGAGCAGCGCTCCGAAAGCTAGTGGCTTTTGCTACCAAATAAACCTGTTGGACTTTAACCTGGTATTGTGAGACGTCTTGCAGTGAACTTAGCAGGGTTGCAGAAGATAGTGATAGAATGGGTAGAGGCGGTGGATGGATTTGAAAGCGAGGAGATTTTAAATGTGAGACTGGAGCCAATGTTGGCCACCGAGTGCAGGGGTGATGGAGGAATGATGCTTGTTGTGAGTTACAATATGGGAGAGATTTAGATGAACTCAATTGGGCCGAAAGATGGGAATCTGGCCAGGTTCTTTACGCAGAGAGTGGTTGGGGTGTGGAATGGACTGCCTGCAGTGATAGTGGAGTCAGACACTTTAGAAACATTTAAGCGGTTATTGGATAGGCACATGGAGCACACCAGGATGATAGGGAGTGGGATAGCTTGATCTTGGTTTCAGATAAAGCTTGGCACAACATCGTGGGCCGAAGGGCCTGTTCTGTGCTGTACTGTTCTATGTTCTAGAATAGTCAACTGTGTTAAATGCACGGTTGAGGATAGATCGGGGTATGTTTGGGCTATGTTACCAAGGCGTAAGCGATGTACGTTTTTATAACATATTATGAACAAAAGGTGGTACAAATTCTGAGCACTTTATTCTCTCGTGGTCAATGAGAAATTATGTACTCCAAAGAAAAAAAGTTTGTTTATTTATTAGCCACAAGTAAGACTTAAATTAACACTGCAATGAAGCTACTGTGAAATTCCCCTAGTCACCACAATCCGGCACCTGTTTGGGTCAATGCACCTAATCCGCACTTCGTTCAGAGAGAACATCGAAGAAATATTCCGAATGGCTTTCAAGTACACGCCAAACTGAAGGTCCTTAACAAAAATCCCCATTGTTTGCATGGTAGCTTGCGAGCTGCTAGATTTTCATAACACAATTGATTTGCCAATGTCTCTCAGGAATGGGAAATTGCTGCTGCTACTTGGTCTAGCCTACATGTGACTCCGGTTCCTTACTGCATGCATGTCAATCATGGAAATGCAATAAATACTGATTTGGCCATATTGTCCACATCCCAAGCAATCTCTGCTGCAACTGCACAGCCAACTGAAGTCCCCCATGCAAAGGGACTGTAAGTTAGCACATGCTAAAGACACAAAATTCTTTAATGTGTGCCACCAGTTATTTTTGTGCTCAATCCACTTTGAACTACTCTCGCCACCCTTGACATTGGGTCCCTTCAATTCAGTTTCTCAACAATTAAAACAATGACATTGTGTTGGAAGTCAACATAATGGCTGTTCCAACTTTCCTCTAAATGGCAGTGATTCTTTGAGCACTCTGTTGCTTTGACCATTCTTTTGTTTAAAAAAACCTTTCTCACATCTGCTGCAATGCAGGCGAAAAATTCTCCAAGAAATATGGGTTTGCATTTTCAGCGTGTTGCTCATCGGATTTCCTCTACGTCAGATTCATGTTTGGTGAAAATTAGATTTATCTTTCTTATGAATAACAAAGCATGACTTCAAAAAGGATTAGATGGTAATTAGATCCAGGTTAATAATACAAGTTGACGGTGTCCAATTGATGCAGTGCTTACGATGCTTCACACACAATCATTTTATGGAATTAGTTCAAAAATCAACATACTCATTGTTCTTTTGTATTATTTCTAACCCAATAAAGTTAGCCCTGTCTTTACTTGTGGCACACCTGTGATTCATTTCCTACATCCTCCTTACAAATATCCAGGGCCAGAGTTGTTCCTAATACACACAAGCTGGATGTGTCCAGAGTGGAATTTCATATTTGATGTAGAAAATTTAAAATTGGTCTTTGAATCAACACACAAGACATTTAAGCAATCAAACTGGAAAGTTGTGCGGGGAGTTATGGGTGGTAGAGGAAAAGGCGTTTGGAGACTGAGATAATTTTTGGGTTTTTTTATTTTTAATAAATTGCAAGTTGTATTTTGTGTGGTGCCTTCATTTAAAAAGGAAGTTTGCATTTTTGGGTTGAAAAATGTTCTTTGAATTCTTCAAGTGCTCTGTTAGCAATCTGTGAAAAAGTTACAATATATCCTTGAGGAATAATGTCGCCATTTTATTGGTTTTATGTTCAGAGGAAGCAGATTTAAATGTTGTTTATTCAACCTCAAGCTCATATCGTCTTTCTCACATCATCCAAATGCTCTTCTAATCACAGAATCCCTACAGTGCAGAAGGAGGCCATTTGGCCCATCGAGTCTGCACCAACCACAATCCCACCCAGGCCCTATCCCAATAACCACATGCATTTACCCTAGCTAGTCCCCGACACTAAGACAATTTAGCATGGCCAATCCACCTAACCTGCACATCTTTGGAGTGTGGGATGAAACTGGAGCACCCGGAGGAAACCCTTGCAGACACGGGGAGAATGTGCAGACTCCACACAAGCCGGGAATCGAATCCGCGTCTGTGATGCTGTGAGGCAGCAGTGCTAACCACTGTGCCACCGTGCCTTCCACTGTTGGGAGGAGAATTTCTCCATCAGTCATCTAAATTCTCACAACCAAATTATAAACACATTTTAACTAACCTACTGTAATATTGCCTTAAAGCTCAGCTTGGAATTGATTTGCAGGGTGTGGACATGTTTGCTTCATCGATTATTCTGTCATTTTTATTTCTTTAAAATCTAACAATACCGCTGGAATTTATATGAAGTGCAAACCTCTTACTGTTTAAAGCTGAATTAAAAGAAGCTGCATTTGCTGCCAGCACCATGTACATGCAATTGTATGTTGATGACCGGCACAGATTAATAACCGCCATATGTATAGGGGACACTGTGGAGCAGGGCCATGCGCATCACTGGCCCTCCTGGCACCTGATGCAGGAAATGTTGTGAATTTCTATCCTGAACTGACACTGATGGAATTTTGGACACTCCTTTTACAGGGACTTCAGCATTGGAATCGTAAACGGGGAACTAAAAATCTTTTCCTTATGGAATATTTTACTGCAGCCATGTTAGCCAGTGTTTCTAAAATCTGTCTCAATATTTCTGCCTTGTCTAACTCTTAGAGCAGCCTACAATCCACTTGCATGACTGGGATAGTGAGACAGAATCACTAGCCAACATGACAGCAGTAAAATATCCCATAAGGAAAAGATTTTGATTTCCTGTCTACAAATCCTTCTCTTCCCCTTTTGCCACTTTGAGTTTCAGGCTGCGGCCTCCAGCAGCTACATTGGATTTCTGTGCTTGCGTGACTTAGTGAGCATGTGAAAATGGGCATCAGTGGTCATCTTGTGAGGCCAAATTGTGTTGGCAGAAGACAGTGTTAAAAGAAAATACTCGCCAGTACGATGATAGATGTTGCACTCCCTTCATGTCTGGGGGAAGCGAGTATTTTGAGCTGTAAAATGACATGGTTACAGGCCTGGTATTTGGACTGTTCATGGATTAAGCCATGTGTCGTGTTTGTGTGTTTTTCCCCCTGATGGATGGGAATGTGCAATGCAGGTGCAGCTGGGGAGGGTTCCAATGCCATCAGGTTGTTTGGGTCTCTTGACTGAAGTCTTTGCCAACCTCAATTAGTAATGCAATATTTTTAGAATTCTAGCATGTAATAGGTTCCTTATTCCCTCATACATACCCTAAATATACATTGATATTTAACTGCAGATATGTTGACCCTATTTTTCAGCCCCAAAAGTCATGGTTTTGTATATAAGACAATCCTCACACCATTTTTTAAAATCCCCAGCTCTATAATCCTATTAGTGATCAACCATAGTTATTTTTCCACACAGATGCATGTTTTACCTGCGCAAAACAGCACAAGGGATCGAGCAGATTGAAGGGGCTGTGTCCTAGAATCATAGAATCTCTGCAGTGCAGAAGGAGGCCATTTGGCTCATCGAGCCTGCACCAGCAACAATCCCACCCAGACCCTATCCCTGTAACCCCACATATTTACCTTGCTACTCCCCCCTGACACTAAGGGGCAATTTAACATGGCTAACCCGCACTTGGATTTGTGGGAGGAAACCGGAGCAGCCGGAAGAAACCCACGCAGACACCGGGAACAGGCAAACTCCACACAGGCAGTCACCCGAGGCCGGAATTGAACCTGGGTCCCTGGTGCTGAGAGGCAGCAGTGCGAACCACTGTGCCTCCCTGAAGATGTGTCGAAGTTTAAGACATGCCCATGCAGAGCAGACCTTGCGTACCATACGATGAAGAAAAATGAGTCTTCCAACAAAATGAATGAAGCATAAAGCTGGTTTTGAGCTAAAAGTCATAATGTTTGCTAACTCGTCAAATATCTGTGCTGCAGCGAGTGATTCGGTTGTTTGCGCAAAACTGGTGTGAGAATAGAAGATGGAATCCGATCCTGAAGTAGATGCAGAGTGTGCCATGCAAGCACAGACTAACTGCTGGCCTGCTTTTGAGAAGCATGTATCTGAATGGGTCCACCAAAACATGTCTCAATTAATTCATCGTCACCAACAGTGTAGTGCGTAGTTCTGCATACAAGTGTGCCAAATCAAATCCTGAGTCCAACAAAGATTTCAAAGCAACAGTTAATTGGTGTAGCTGCTTTACTGAACAAAGATTTCTAGCATTGCATTAGACCAAGATCCCTCAGACTACCAAAAAACCGTGCTGCTAAAATTACCAGTTTCTAGCAATTCTTCAAACAGCTGCTAAAACAGGAGTATCCAGCAACATGGAAGAAATGCCCATGAATTTTGATATGCCCAGCTAGCAGCTGCAGAGGCGAAAGATTTGAAAACCGTTCTACTGCAAGCCACAGAACACAAGACAAGATTCAGGGTAGTACCAGTCTGCATAGCCAAAGGAACAACATTAAAGTCTGTGGTAATTTTCAAAGTTAGGATCATGCCGAACATAAAGGTTCCCTGTTGGGCTTTTGCGCCTGACAATGGGCTGCACAGTGGTTAGCACTGCTGCCTCACAGCGCCAGGGACCCGGGTTCAATTCCGGCCTCTGGTCACTGTCTGTGTGGAGTTTGCACATTCTCCCCGTGTCTGCGTGGGTTTCCTCCGGGTGCTCCGGTTTCCTCCCACAGTCCAAAGATATGCAGGTTAGGTTAATTGGCCATGCTAACTTGCCCCTTCGTGTCAAGGTAAATAAGTGAGGTTACAGGAATAGGGCCTGGGAGGGATTGTTGTTGGTGCCGACACGATGGGCCGAATGGCCTTTTTCTGCACTATAGGGATTCTATAATTCTATGATAATGGTTGAATGGATGAGAATGGAGTGATCATAGAAGCTACAGAATCCCTACAGTGCAGAAGGAGCCCATTTGGCCCATCGAGTCTGTACCAATGACAATCCAACCTAGGCCCTAAAGCCTTTGTATTTACCCTGCTAATCCCCCTGACACTAAGGGGTAATTTAGCATGACCAATCAACCTAACCCACACATCTTTGGACTGTGGCAGGAAACCGGAGTACCCGGAGGAAACCCACGCAGACGCGGGAAGAACATGCAAATTCCACACAGACTGTCACCTGAGGCTGGAATTTGTCTTTGCGATGGAGTACAGTGAAGATTTACCAGGCTGATGCCTGGGATGGCAGGTCTGTCATATGAGGAAAGACTAAGTCGGTTAGGATTATATTCACTGGAATTTAGTTGAGTGAGAGGGAATCTCATATTTCTAACAGGGTTAGACAGGATAGATTCAGAAAGAATGTTCCCAGTGGTGGGAGAGTCCAGAACTCGGAGTCATAGCATGAGGATAAGGGGCAAACCTTAGAACTGAGTTGAGAAGAAATTTCTTCACCCAAGCGACACGGTGGCACAGTGGTTAGCACTGCTGCCTCAGCACCAGGGACCCGGGTTCAATTCCATTCTCTGGTGACTGTCTGTGTGGAGTTTGCACATTCTCCCTGTGTCTTCGTGGGTTTTCTCCGGGTGCTCTGGTTTCCTCCCACAGTCCAAAGATGTGCTGGTTAGGTGGATTAGCGTGGTAAATACATGGGGTTACTCTCGGGGCTGGGATCAAGAAATATGGAAGGGAGGGGGGATCTTGATATTGAATTCGATGGTCAGCCATGATCAAGATGAATGGCGGAGCAGGTTTGAAGGGCCAAAAGGCCTACTCCTTCTAGTTTCTATGTTTAACCTGGATCCCTGGAGCTGTGAGGCAGCAGTGCTAACCACTGTTCCGCCCCGTTATGGATGGATCAATAATGTCCCAGTGGCCTACATTAAGACTGCTGCTTATTAGCTTGAGACATGTTTGGATTCCAAATAACGGCGAGGTACCTATGAAAAACTCTCACCCACATTGCAGTTATACCAGAGGGTCTGAAGTTCTTAGTTCAACCTTTGGGTATTTACCTCAGCAAACTACTCGTGGACCCTGTTTGTGCCGGGTGAATGGTGTTGATTTACAAGAAATCTTGAGAGTAGAAAGGTGTGTGCTGCTCCACTTGATGTTTTGTGGATTTTGTCATCAAATCGTGGGCTGTAATTAAAACACAAGCTCATCAGATGGTTGAAGTAATGCTGAATATCCAATTCAGTGGATAGAGAGGGAGAGGATTTGTGGTGGAGGGAGATGAAACCAAAAATGTCACATTTGATCCAGAGTGGCATCCTCATGATGCCACAGCCAAAGTAGCTCATAAATTCAATGAACTCCATGTTGGGTGCCAAAGACAGTGGCACCCAACATGAAGAAGCACTCTTGTTGTGGTTAAAGGTATCTTTGTACAACTAATTTATTCAATACATGGTACCACATTAATTTGATGTGAATTTCATGTGATATTTTTGTCCACTTTGCAAAATGGCAACCCAGCGATTCATATTTTATGCTCAGCATACCCAAGTCATCCTGCATTTTTTACCATGATTTTTGGAAGCTTGACCTGCTTATACACTGGCATCTATGGAACTTCAAAAGCTCCCCCATCTGTCCTCTCAACATTTACCTAAATTATCTTCTCTGGTGATGTTTGATCACACACAACATCACAACTAAAAATTAGGCTGTCAATTCTACACCCTTTAATCTGTGCAATTTTTAAACTGCACAGATTAAACATTACTTGTGATGTTTTGAAACATGCCTGCTTATAATTCATTTCCTTTATGTATTCCCTTTCATGATTCTATTTCTTTAAAATATTTACAATCATTTTGTATTATAATAAGCTGTGCAGTTGTAGTCCTTCAGCAGCAGAAATTATAATTAATTCAAAGTTTTTATTAATGCAGTCGGTCCCCTTGTAATTTTCTTGGAAAAGGTGCAAGTGAGTGGTAGAATCTGGAACAGGAGAGGGATTGTGGGGGGAGACTAGAGTTGAGTGAAGAAGGTAGCCAGATCAAGACTGGATCTTTGGGGATGTGGCCGAGTGTGAAGCTGAACTCTCCAGGGGATCTGCTGGCATGCTACCTCACCACTTATCTTTCTTACACGCACCCACATCTGCAATCAACTGTCATATGGCTGGTCGATTGTTACCTCCATGTGCTGCTCTTGAGTATTTTGGAATGAGGGTTGGATCTCTTGGGATTGTCATGCAGTGATTTGGCTCAGTACGTGGCGTTTCAGCAAAGAGGACAAGGTTGTGAAGTTAGCAGGCTGGGATCAGATACCTTCAAACTCGGTGGGTGTAGGTACAAAGCCAAACCACCAAATTGCTCATTAGCTTACTGAGGAAACCACATCAAAATGGTCTCAAATACCAAGCATCCCAGGCTTATTTGTAATTACACACTATGCTTTTAAACAACAACATTATGTTTTTCCTAAATGCTTCCTGTTACTAAAGTAGTCAAAACAGTTGTGAAACTTGACTTGGTATGAACCTATCTATCTCTCCTTTGAGCACCATAATAATATGGGTGGTGTGGGGACGAAGGGGATTATAGATGTAAAGTGGTGCAGCCATCGCTAGTCACTATCAGCAGCAATACATCCCATCTCCTGTAGCATTCCTCCTTGTATGGGATTCGGGTGTCTTTAGCAAGGTTAAAATTTACTGCCCATCTTAATTGCCCTTAAGGAGGTGGTGGAGAGCATCCGCCTTGAACTGTTGCAGTCCACAATGTTGTTAGGGAGGGAATTCCAAGATCCCAGTAACAGTGAAGGACGGGTGGTGTTTTTCCAAGTCTGCATGGTACATGGTTATAGCAACTTGCTCAAACTTTGGTCAATTCCTGTTATGCAGGACCAGTAATTAAAAGATAGGGAGAAATGCAATATTGATTTTGTATGCCTTGGACATCCTGAGAAGAAATGCTGTAGGAGATGGCATGTTGCTGTTGATTGTGAACCTTGAGGATGAACCCTTTCAGCTGTACCACAAGTCACCGTGCAAGCTTGATACTGAAATAGGACACAGCAACGCGCTCCTGTAGGATAATTGCTGCTCTGATCCGATTATTGCTTGCTTGTATATCGTTCAAAAACGCTCACTAAGGCCACCACTTTCAGTCCTGAAAAGTCTGCCACGTTAACATGGGAGGTAAAATATCTCAAAAATTTGAACAACCGATGAAGCTGGCTGTTTCATGCTTCTACTACACAATGGCAACACAAATGATGTTTTGCACTAACAGAATGCTGCCTTTGAGCCAAAAAGACTTTCTGCCTACCACACACGAGCAATGTGGTATGGTGCAATGCCAAGTACGTAGGCCATACGTCCCAGTGATCGGCAGATTTTATCAAACATCACATTCCTTTAACTGTTTGCAATAGGTAGAGTACTGACTGTACTCAACCAACCCGTGCTTTCAAAACCCAGCATAACATCCGATAGATTTGATTCTGCAATTGGACAGCACTTGCTGAATAATCCCAACGGTGTTAAGATTTACCCTAGCAACCAATTTAAGATTATCGACCAGGCTTGCAATGTAGCATGCACATGCTTGCTAGAAGTTACATATGTTCATAAGAAACCTATGAACCTGCACCTTGTATGAATAAACAAAAAAATGGGTAGACAGAAGCTCCCAGTGCCTTCACCATGGCAATGTTTTGACCAATCAGAGCAGACTAAGAATCATAAGAGTCCCAACAGTGGAGGAGGAAGCCATTTGGCCCATCAAGCCTGCACTGACAACAATCCCACCCAGACTCTATCCCCATAACCCCACGCATTTATCTTGCTAATCCCCCTGACACCCAAGGGTTAATTTATCATGGCCAATCAACTGAACCTGCACACCTTTGGAATATGGGAAGAAGCCCACGCAGACACGGGGAGAATGTGCGAACTCCACACTGGCAGTCACCCAAAGCTGGAATTGAACCTGGGTCCCTGGTGCTGTGAAACAGCAGTGCTAACCACTGTGCCACTGTGTTGCTCATAACTTGCCAACTAATGCCCATCCCTTTTTTTTTCATGCACTATAAACTGTTGTTCCTTATGAAATTTGATATTATTTCATAAGTCATAAAAACATGGAAACTAGAAGCAGGAGTAAGCCATTCGGCCCTTCGAGCCTGCTCCGCCATTCATTATGATCATGGCTGATCATCAAATTCAATATCCTGATCTCCCCCCCCACCCCCACCCCCACCCCACCCGCCCATATCCCTTGACCCCTTTAGTTCCAAGAGCTATATCTAATTTCTTCTTGAAATGAGGCATCGTTTTGACCTCAACTACATACGGTGGTAGTGAATTCCACACATTCACCACCCTCTGGGTGAAGAAATTTCTCCTCGCCTCAGTTCTAAAAGGTTTACCCCTTATCCTCAAACTATGACCTCTAGTTCTGGACTCCCCCACCATTGGGAACATTCTTTCTGAATCTATCCTGTCTAACCCTATTAGAATTTTATAAGTTTCTGTGAGACCCCCTCTCATTCTTCTGAACTTCAGTGAATATAATCCTAACTGACTTAGTCTCTCCTCAACAGCAGTCTTGCATACAAGAAGAAAAACTTCAGCAGCATGTCTCTCTTTTTGAGTAATGCTCAAGTTCTGTGCTACCAAGCAACTAAAAGTCATTGTCTGGAGCATACATTTCCCTTTGTATTTGGAACTCTAACCCATTTAATTTTACAAGAAGGATGCTTGCTTCATGAAAAGATGTACTGTGATTATTTCCCCTATTACTGGCGTTAAAATACTTAGTATGGCTGCTGTTAAAAGTTAACGATGTAGCTGTTAGCTTCCGTGATATCTCTGGTTGAAACAAATGTAACGCTGGTTCAATGAACTCAATATTTTTGACAGTTACTGCCAGCAATCACTAAATCTTAATGATTCGCTCCGAGCCTTGAGCACAAAATCTAGACTGAGACTTTAGTGTAGTATTGAAGGAGGTGTTGCATAGTATGGAAGTGCCATCTTTCAGAAGATGTCCATCCTCTAAAATATCCCATGGCACTACTCGCAAATATTTATTCCTCAACCACCATCATTAAAAGCAGATAATTGGCTGCTGCATTTCCTATAAGTGACTATACTTGATTAATAGTTCATTGGCAAGCATTTCTGAATGTATTAAGGCCCTGAAAAGCATTGTATAAAGACAAGTTTTGTTTTTGAGCTTTACTTTCATATTCTTGACATCTTGAACGTTTTGATTAACTATGGCTTGACAATTGTTCCAGGCTGTTCATTTTGTGTACTTTAATTAAATTGTTATATATGTTCATTTTACTGGAATAGATGGTTTTATGTGTTTGCCCTGGCCAAGGTTATCGAAATGTAAACCATTTCATCTCAGTCTGTACTTGCCTCATTCCCAACCAGATATTTATATGTTTAAAAAAAAAATACTTTGCCAGATTAATCATTTTTGATGAGTGTCTGTTTGATCTAAATTTCACTGCTGTTTGGGTTCCAAGGGCGAGCGCTAAAATCCATGTTTACAGCTACATACTTGAGAATGAACTTCAACGCAATTGGTTCTCAGATGTACACCATCTTTGACACTAACACATCACCCAACAATATTTGCAGAAAGCCTTCCTTTTATTAAACTTTGCAACCAGAAGTTTTTCCTGAAATATGTTCCTGGATTTGACGAGCAAAGGCATTGGAATTCCAGATAAGAAGACTGATACATGTTTTGTATAAATTGAGCTAGTTTAATAATTTGGTGTTGTGTATTTTACACTCTAGTCAAGCATTGCATCATTTCAGTTATCCATTCATTCAGGTAGTCTGCAGTCACCTTGACTCCAGCTTGTAGTGCTCAATGAGGTCTCTCTGAAAGAAGTCACCGTGAATATCTAAGCACCTCATCCGATGTGTTGTACGTGATTCTCAACATGATCCCCCTTTTTATTGTGCTCCTGTCAGGAATAATACTTGAAGAGCAAGAAGTATAGAGATCTGGGTTGAACAAGTTTATAATTTTGCTCACAATCATCAAGGATTCTTCTCCCTCCTCTCATCTTCCCTTCCTCATCAAGAAGTTTCGATTGATATCAACACTTTCCTTTGAAAAAGGGACAGAAAATACTTGAAATATTCAGCAGGTCAGAAGGAGAAGGATCCTGAAAACCTGAAAGTTTACTACATTTTCTTTTTTCACAGATGCTGACTGATCTGCCAAGTATTTCCAGCATGTTCTGTTTTTATTTCCACTTTCTGTGCCATCTGCAGTATTCTTTTTTTATTGCTGCCTTTTTAACTTTGGGACCTGGCTTTAAATCCAGCCTCGCCGGATTTGAGTCCAGATTACTCCCCTCTCCTCTCCCCATAACCTTGAGGCATTTGATAATCCTGCTTTGCTGATCGGATGGTAGTAATGAAAATGGGCGCTAAGGCTCACTGTTGAGACTATTGGAGAAAGATGTACCTCTTGTTATTTCTGACCAGCAAATGCATTGCTCTGGATATGGAGTATTCACGTCCTCGCCATAAATCCAAAATGCATACAAAAATACATTTATGTTGGGGTGGCATGGTGGTTAGCACTGCTGCCTCCCCGTTTGGGTCACTGTCTGTGTGGAGTCTGTACGTTCTCCACGTGTCGGGGTGGGTTTCCCCCAGGTGCTCTGGTTTCCTCCCACGGTCCAAAAGACGTGCTGGTTAGGTGCATTGGCCATGCTAAATTCTCCCTCAGTGTACCCAAACAGGCACCAGAGCGTGGCAGCTAGGGGATTTTCACAGTAACTTCATTGCAGTGTTAATGTAAGCCTACTTGTGACACAAATAAACAAACTTTACTTTGTGGTATCCTGTCAGTTGTTAAAAGTTATAAGACTACCTCTAAGATTAGTACTAATTTGTTGGGCACTTTTGAAATCTAAGAATGGAAGAAGGGTGTTGATTACTAAGAGGAGATTTGCTGGAGGCGTTTAAAATCCTGCAGTGATTGGATAGTAAGTAAAGAAATGCATTTCCAGTGGTTGAAGTGTTGGTTACGAGAGGGCACTGATTTCAGTCAATTAAGAAAAGAACCAGAGATGAGAGGTAAAGCTTTTTATGCAACAAGTGGTTAGAATTTGGAATGTCTGGTTGGGTGGTGGAAACGGCAGACTCTGGCTTTCAAAAGAAATTGGACAAATACTTGAAGGAACAAAGCTTGCTGAGATTGAGGAAAGACCGGGTCGGTGGTACTAACTTCTACAAAAGAACCGCTGCGGACTTGATGGTTCAAATGGCTGTATTCTATGCCAACCTGTTTTATGATTCCTTGGTAGCCACACGCAATATGTTTGTGGGTAAGTTGATTATGGAACCGGTTTCTCTGCTCTCTTTATGAAAAACAAGTTCTTAAGTCAATCTGTCAGTTTGTTTGGTAACCCGCAGCACTAGTCTGCTGGAACTGTTAAGCTTTTTACAAAGCGTGGCGGGAGGGAGTGATGATTACATTTTTGACAGTTGTTGGGATACTAGCATGAAGATTGGTTTCTTTTAACTAAACTGATAGTTAACGCTGACTGCTGAATATCCTTCACTGTTTTCAAAATATGGATATAATTTCATTGTGTAAACAATGCCAATAAACAAAAAGTCCATGTTTTTATTTCCAGCTTGTTTTTGAAAGCACTCAGTGGAACAATTCCATATTTTCATGCTACTCTGTTACCATTCCTAAGTATTAAGGTGTTTAATCTGATTAGAGAATTTAGTGGAGTTAGTTAGGCATCTGGCTGTCTTGGGAAATGATGGACTGTGTCTGGGGTGTATGTCCCTTACATATAGAATGATGTTTGCTGTGGCCTTAGAGGCAGACTGATGAGTGGCAGTCCCTTCCGCAATTGGCACAGATGAATCGTGTTAACCTGAGGTTGACTGATGTTTTTTCCTTCCGGCGGTGCTTCTTTCCCACCTACTGGTCATTTCTTTCTTCCTCTGCATTTTCCACACCCTCCTGATTGCTCGTCTCCTGGCATTCTGGTTAGCAGTGAGGATGTCCCATGCATCAACTCTGACCCCTAGTCAAGTTGAAGTCTTGCTTACAGATATTGGCACCCTGTTGATCTCAATAGCAAGCTTGCTATGGAGCCTGTCTTTGGAGATGCGGCAGTCATCCTTTGGCTCACATAATCCAGCCAGTGGAGTTGCTTCTGACTCTAGGACAACATGGAAAACCTCAAGTACATCAGTGGAGACAACATGGAGAACATCAAGTACTCCAGTGTGGACAAGTTCCACACTGAAGTACTTGCTGGGATAGATTTCCTGTGGCGGGTGCAGTCCAGAGCAAGGGAGAACCATTTTAAAAAGGATAATGGGAATTTACCACAATCTACTAAAAAGGTCTGGATACTATGATCAAATAAACTTTATTCAACTAGTAGCAACGGGTATGGAGTCAAGTCTGTAGATGGTGTTCAGATACAAATCAGCCATGATCTAATTAAATGGCAGGACAAGATCCAAGGGCTGAATGGCCTACTGTTTATTCCTATGCTTAGGCCTGGAAAGTGAGTGTGAAATGTCTTGTTTTGGCAGGTATGCGTATGTACAGCTGCAAAGCTCAACACAAGAGATATCACTGGGGCTCAGGGCCTCGTGTGAATTTCCTTTGGCCATCCTGGTTACCAGCTGATGCAACATGACCGGGAATCAACCCAAATGATCTCATCTGTGTCACTGTGTTACACTGTGTTATGTTTACATTTCTAACAATTAGATCCCAAATTGTGCATTACTAATCCAAATATTTGGGGAAAGCCACAGATAAATGTGTTGTCTTATAAAAAAGCAAATTATTGCGGATGCTGGAATCTGAAACCAAAAGAGAAAATGCTGGAAAATCTCAGCAGGTCTGGCAGCATCTGTA
The DNA here is from genome assembly GCF_964213995.1 of Mustelus asterias. NCBI lineage: Eukaryota > Metazoa > Chordata > Chondrichthyes > Carcharhiniformes > Triakidae > Mustelus > Mustelus asterias. The sequence goes on along the minus strand of NC_135810.1, from coordinate 121,089,916 downwards.
AGGAGGGAAAAAAAGCTGACGTTTCGAGTCCAGATGACTCTTTTTCAAAGCCCCCCTGACAACTGGCTTCGGCAAAGGGTCGCCTGGACTCGAAACGTCAGCTCTTTTCTCTCCTTACAGATGCTGCCAGACCTGCCAAGATTTTCTCTGTTGGCTTGTAAGTTTGTCATTTGCCTTTATTCCCTCCCTCGTCTTACTCTGTTACTCCATGTGTTCAGTAAGCTGTTTGAGCCTGCCTTGGTTACCCTGGCAAAGCTTTCCTCTTCACTGAGGAAGTGCTCCATCATCAGGAGTGGGGCCCTCCTGACAATTGGTGAAACTCATCCATTGAATGTCAATGGTGATTGGAATTTAAATTCATCCGATCTAAATGGGAGTCCCGCTGTTCCATTGCCTATGATGACATGGCCTTTTAGTATAACCTGTTCAACTGAGTGCCCAGATCATTCTAGGTCAGAGCAGTCATGTGCACACAAGATTGTAAATGATTGTACGAGTTAAGCAGAAGCAATCAGCAACAAAAAGAATCTTGCAGCACCAAGAGTTGGTACATCTTTTTTTTTGAGGGATTTATTTGGAAACATATTCAAGATAGTGTGAAGTCAGGATGTTGAGGCTTCACTGGCACATCAACGCTAATGATTTCTTTGATACTCCCTCCCAGTGCCATTTCGAAGCAGCAAAACCTGTATGATTTTGTATTAGCACTGCTGTTGTCATCTCAGATAATGTCATTTTAGATGTGAAAAGTATTTGATCCAGATGGTTCATCTTGTCTCCTAGTTCTCCTATAACTTAGGTACATGATTACACAGAGTAAGGGTCATCTACATAAACCAGCTGGTGAACTGGGGATACAGTTACAAATTAGGGTCTAAGCTAGCTGGGAAAATGGGGAGACGGTTAGAAATAAGGGTCATGTGTCCCTGTGTCCCTCGCCCTCCTGTATAGCAGCTTTTAAAATTTAATAGATTAGTGTGCCATGCAGTGTTTTATGTGTAGCCTTGAAAATCCTAAATTCAATTCCAGGTCTGGTCTTGGCTCTGGCAACTTGTCGGGTGCAATAATTGACCCTGGAGGAAAAAAAGGGAGAAGAAATCGGCCAGCTTTCCTCTTCCTAATAACCATGAGTCAATTCCTACTGGAAAGGTTTTTAGAATTTGCTTTGGGAAATGGCAAATTAAATTAGCTTTCCTGAGTGTACTGTCAAGTCTCGTGCAAATTGTGACTCGAGTGATGAAGGCTGCCATCCCACAGAACCATCATCCTGCTAAGGAGACTGTGTAAAATTCAAGGGGCAAGAGAAAATAAAATAAAAGACTGATTTCAGACCTTTAAATATTCTTTAGTTTAGAAGGATGAGAGGGGATCTTATTGAAACTTGCAGGATATTGCGAGGCCTGGACAGAGTGGACGTGGAGAGGATGTTCCCACGAGTCGGAAAAACTAGAACCAGAGGACACAACCTCAGGCTAAAGGGACGATCCTTTAAAACAGAAATGAGGAGGAATTTCTTCAGCCAGAGAGTGGTGAATCTGTGGAACTCTTTGCCACAGAAGCTGTGGAGGCCAGGTCATTGAGTGTCTTTAAGACAGGGATAGATAGGTTCTTGATTAATAAGGGAAACGGGTATTATGAGGAAAAGACAGGAGAATGGGGATGAGGAAAATATCAGCCATGATTGAATGGCAGAGCAGACTTGATGGGCCGAATGGCCTAGTTCTGCTCCTATGTCTTATGGTAGCAATCTTCACCCCTATTCCTGATTGCACCAGATTTTGTATTGTTTTTGTAAGAATTATGTGATCTTTAGTTGCACACACAGCCATGGGAAAAGAAATATGCCAAAAGCCCTCATTTCTACGCCATGGTGAAATATTTCTAGGTTATAATTAATCGTTCAGTGATTGATGGGAGTGACTTTTTTAGTAGAATAGATGTATTGATGTTTTCCCTGAGTTTCTGCAATATGACTGAAAGAAACAGGTTTTCCTTCTGATGTGCTATTAAAATTGTGCGGTTAGTGTGGTTCTAAATTGTAGCTTCATGAGATTCTAATTAAATATTGCAACTTTCTCTCATCACTTTTCTTTTGAAAAGTTTTTAAATTCTGTTGCGACCAGAACAAAGAAAATAATTTAAACTGGTTGGATAATTTTGGTTGGGTAATTAGGAGGGGGACGATGTGGAGAGACAAGAATGTGAAGTCCAGTAAAGGCTCGGTTCTCTGCATTGGTCGGAATGTAGTGTTATGCCCCTTTGGGAAAATGAGAAAATTGGACACTTTTTGCACCTTAATTTCCATGCCAGTTCTCATTTGGAATTTGTTACTGACTGAATTGGGCTTTGACTTCAGATTGATTTTGCAATGACTGTTTGCAGGTCCTTTACACTCTCATAATTTGACTTGCTTTGAAATGATTTCCAAAGCTTCCCTTGGGGGAACTTCACGAAAAAGATTTTTCACTCTGCCTTTAGAAAAAAAATGTTTCGATTCCCACCCAGGTTCCAGAACCTAAATCAAAAGACTGTATTAACCTTCGACAGAAAACTCAGGTACATCTGTCAGGCACATGAGCTAACCAGGCTGGCAGTATTCATCCTCCCACCATAGGTAACAGTAATAAAGGGTACCAAACCTTCGCCTTCCACAGACCATGTACAGATATCCCATCATGAATTCAACCCAAAAAATAAGTTAAATTCATTTGATAATTGTGCTTCTGTTGCACGCTTTGAAGTCAATAACTTCTGAAGATGAGAATTTCGCCTGTAACCTGACACCACTGTACAATTGGCAGAGCACAGCGCCAGGAACCTGGTTCAATTCCCAACTTGGGTCACTGTCTGCGTGTAGTCTCCCCATGTCTGCGTGGGCTTCCTCCGGGTGCTATAGTTTCCTCCCACAGTCTGAAAGACATGCTTGTTAGGTGCATTGGCCATGCTAAATTTTCCTTCCGTGTACCCGAACAGGCACTGGAGTGTGGTGACTGGAGGAATTTCACAGTAACTTCATTGCAGTGTTAATGTAAGCCTACTTGTGACTAATAAATCAATTTTTGTTGAATAAAAACTTTTGCCACTAACAATATTTAGTGTGTTTTCCATAGTTGAAGAACCCAGAACACAGATGCCACTAGAAAAAACAGTTTGTGAATGGAATAGAAAAGCCCAGGTTGTGCTCACTATTTATTTATTTCCTTTTTGTTACCATTTTGGAAATAATTTTTATTGGTTTGGATGTTGTTCGAGCTATGGTTTGGAAGATGGATTCCAAACCGCTCGCTTATCCCAATGTGCCGTTTTGGGCATAGCCAATGCTTCAATTCTACTTGAGTTAGTTGCAAGTTTTCTTGAAGAAAGTGTATTTTTCTTAACCTTCAGTTTCTCGTTGCTTCAGTTGAGAGAGACTGTTTCCATTTTACAGCAGCTGCTTTTTAAAGGATGCAGTATAGGCAGGTTTTCTCATCAATCAATTCCGGATGCAAAGTCCAGTCCCAGAGTTGAAAGCAATCAGTTTGTGCAGAGCGCTGATCATGGTGAGGAGGAAAGAAGTTACCGTGCAGACAGTGTCAGTGCTAGATTCAATAATTTCTCTCGGGAAAACACTGACAAAATGCTGGCTAAGAGACACGCAAAACAGTTCCTACAAGAAATACAGCGGTAATAAAAAGGAGAATAACGAGTACCTGGAAAAGATTATATGGCTGTAATCTTAACCTTAGGAGCTTTGGGTTACATGTAGAGTTTGAACAGCTTGTCATTTGAAACCCAAGAATACACCCAGTATCTCTCATTGTTTATAGTACATTTTAACATATGAATGTGAAAGTGTGGTTATTTGAATTGGATTTTTGGATTCTAGTATGAATTTTGCCAGACTCCACACTTAATATGTAATGGCATTCTCACAAAAGGAATAATGACTAATTTCATCAGTGACTTATTGAGAAATCTGTAAAGGACCACAAGGGGTGTTGTTAGCTTAAGTAAGTGAGAATCATGGAATCGTTCCACACAAAGGGAGACCACTTCGCTCTTTGAGTCTGCAAAGGCTGGGAAAAAGGGGAGAAGCAGTTAGAAGTAAGGTCATGTGACCCTTTCCTCTGGTAGCACCCTCTCCTTTCCCCATATACCAGGGATATTTGAAGGCCACTATTTGAAAGTGTATGCACCATCCAATCGGGCAGGCCATTCCAAATCCTAACCTTGCATTGTGCAAATAAATGACCATGAATCAGAAAGGATTTATTTTCTCTTAAGGAACATATCCTGCTCAGTTAGTTTTGGGTCAGGATTTGAGCTGGAGGGTAACTGGGAAAATGTCTGAGATAACCCTGAACATGTCGGAGATAAATGACTTGTGTTTTAGAAGTAAAATTGTTTTACGGTACACTTTTTTTCCCTCAATTGACTTGAAAGAATGTATGCCCTTAATAATATATTGTTGTGTAGAAAAGGAAACACTTGAAAATTGACAATTAATTTGAAGTTGTTTCTCACTGAGAGTGCCACACACCACAATAATTGTCATTGATTTAGTCATAACCAATTTTGGAATGGGATGAGGAAGGGGAAGCTGGACAAACAATCCCAGAGCATGCAACCTGAAATGTTTAATTCAAACACACCTTGAGGCAGATCACTGAAGTCTGAGCATAAGCAAAGACTGGAGGTGCTGAATTAAAGCTTAAAAAGAAGACAACAGAGAGGTGGTCTTGGAGATAAACAAGACAATACAGAAAGGTGATTCTTGATCAATATTTCATCTACAAGATATCAATAATGGCAATTCAAAGGTAATTCCACACTTTGGGATTTCTGGATGTGATAAATGAGACTGTGGGGCAAGGGACATTTTCAAACTAATAAATGAGAAATTTAAAACTGATGTCGGGGAATCTTTACACGTGCTTGGAATGGGTCATGTAGTGAGACAAAACACTGCAATAACTTGGATACTACCATGGGTAATTGTAGGGTCTTTCTGAATGAAGGCACCAGAATCTGGCGAATGACCCTCACTTGCATTCTCTGATATTGAGCCAAATTCGTTTGTTTCATTTCAGTGTCTAACCACACAAGATCAGTAGTATTCCCTGAAATGGAGACGGGAAAAGAGAGGATGGAGGGAAGAACATGGAGCGGGAAAGACTTTTCTGAAATAAGCCATTAATTTTAATCGTTCCACCAGCCTTCAGCTGTCTCAGCCTTCAGCTTTAGCATTCTTTCCTACAGCTCTCCACCTCTCTACCTATGGCAAGAAGCTCCATCAAAACCTACCTATTTGACCAAGCTTTGTTTACCTGTCCTAATATCTCCCAGCGTGGCCGAGTGTCAAATTTTGTTTGATGATGTTTATGAAAAGTGCCTTGGAAGTTATGTTGAAGGCACCACGTATGTGCAAATTATCTTTCTCTAACGGAATTCCTAACCAGATTAAATTCTTTATCTGGACTCTACCTAGAAAAATAAGAGAGTAACTCTAATTTCAAGTCTTTGCAGCTGAATTTTCTACTCTCCCTTTAGTTTCTTGCTCTTAACCAGTTAAATAATCTACTTCCAATTATGATCATTGCGCCCAGTATTTTTAAACCGTTTGCTTATGTTTGGTTCATCTATTCTGTAATAGAGGTCAACTTAATTTCAAGACTTTCTGCATAACTCCAAGTTCCAGAATCGATCTTAAAACCTGAAATAAAAAACATTGACAATACGGAGGTCTGGCAGCATCAATGTAGAGAGAAACCATTAATGTTTTAGGTTGATGACCTAGAATCATTCTTGTTGCTCTTTGAATCTTTTCTTCCATCTCCATATCTCCTTAAAATTGCATATCCAAAGCTGCCACAGCATTCCAAAAGTTTTCTAATTTTAATTCAACTTGATTTTAATTTATACACGGTCACTCCCCTTGATTTGATTTTCCATCTCTGCTAATAAATAAATGAGTTTTGTGTTCTGTTATAATTTGCATGCCCTTGCGCTTCTTAAAATCCACCTTCCACCTCTTAGCTCACTGCCTTATTTGGTCCAGCTCCCTTTTAAAATCATCAATCTTTCTTGTACAACACTTAGCTATGTAGCTCGGAAAAAAACAGTTTTAGGTTACCAGAAGTGCAGTCTTCCATATGGTAGGGATTCAACTAGATAGGGGGATAAAGGGATTTAGGCACAGGACATGTTAATGCAATTAAGGCTGCTTGCTTGTGTGACAGGCCAAATGTCACCCGTGTATTTCTGTTTGTGAATAAGGTGAGCAACAGGAGACCTAAGGAAGATTCTTCTAGTCAGTGCCCCCATCCAGAGATTTTTCTATTCGTCATTACCTATAGCTTTCTATTCTGTTTTCAGTTACACAAAACAAACCTGAGATGTGGAACTTTTCAAATGTCTTCTAAAGCTCCCTAGTTAGTTAGGTCACTGCAACGTACCACAGGTTTTGAGCAAACTCAAGATGGTCAGATTAGGCAGCACGTATTTATATCTACTGAATTGTTTCTGTCATTCAACATTGTTATCGCTTGTATGGTTTCCAGTAACTTCAACAGTTACTTCTTGATCCCTAGTTCTTTACAAGACAAAGTTATTGGTCATTTGGAAAAAGACACAATGCGAGTTACATACCCTGGAGGCCATTATTCCTCCATTGCTGTTTTATACCACCCTTGTGAGGTACCCACCAACATATTAAATTTTCCCACAAATCTATCCTGATGATGGAGGATGAACTGTATACTCTTGTTACTCAACTGGTGCCATAAAGGATTTATAAAATGTATAACGTCCTATTTAAAACCTGAATGGTATTATGTGTCTCTTTACAAGAGGACCAACCAAATCAAATTCCTTAATGGGAATATTGAAGCAAAAAGTGGAGTAGAATCATTCTGCTAAGTTGGTCTCTGGTGGGGTAAAAATAGAAAGTGCTGGAAATACTCTGGCAGCATTGGCAGAAAGAGTTAATATTTCATGTCAATGAAACATTGACCTGAAAGTTTAACTCTCTCTCCACAGGTGCTGCCAGATATGTTGAATATTTCTATCATTTTCTTTTTTTATTCCAGATTTGCAGGATCTGCAGTATTTTATTTTTATATTGTGAAGTAGGGCTTATTGTTGAAGATCAACTTTCAGGCAGCATGCTTTTTTAAATGAGAAAATAATTTATTTCTGCTTTTGTGCTGTAGAACCAAGTTGCGGTGAATTATTCTAATGCACTTGTAACTTGGCACCTGAATCACCTTTTTATAGTCCAAAAATCCAATCCTGTCCTTATTCAATAACCTGCTCAACCCACCAACAGTGCGTCTTCCCTCCCGCCACCCCATATGGTTAAACCCATCATGTCAAGGAGTAACAGCTGAGAACTTATGGCAGGAGGATTGGCAGGACAAAACATCCACCAGAAACCGCACTTTCATCGCAGACCCGACTGCTCATCCACCCGTGGCGATGTTGGGCCCTTTTAAATGTTTCCAGACTGGCCAAGGACTCATTGCAACCAGCAAACATGAGTGGGATCACGAGGACCATCCAGGCTGGAGCTGTGGTGCAGTACAAACAGTGACTGTTTGTCAAGCAGTGTCTTGAAGGCGGAGCCTAAAGAGCTCCATCTAGCCACTGATAAAGCAATTGGTTGGCTCTCTGGCTATTAAACAAAATAGTAAAGCATATTGTCCGATGTGTTAAATTACTTCCAAACAGACTGCACTTTTCCGGTTAATGCTTATGCAAGCTTGTCTTGGAGGTCAGCACTTGTCTAAGGGTTAGGAATAAATAGGTTCAAGTCACATAGGCTCAAGTCACTGTCCAATATTTGAGGGCACAGTCTCTCTAACTTGGCACTCCAGTGAATTTTGAGGGAATGCTGCATTGTCAGAGGTGCTATTTTTTGATGCATTAATGTTCTTTGCCAGTGCCAGAAATTGAAGCAGACATAATATCCCCATAACATGATTTGAAGGTTCCAACATTCTGGTGTTCAGTCTAGCATTCCTCCTCATCCAACCATATAAAAACAGACAATCTTGTTGCTGTTTATAGGATACAATACTATATGGTCTTTTAATACGCCATCCACAGTTCAGGTTTATCAGTTAGAAATAGTGTAAAATAAATGATGGCTTGAATGTAGTGAACTTTGAGCTCGCCTTTTGAAACCTGGAATTTTCCAGGCATTATGTAGTTCTTATTTTGAGAATGGCCTAGGAGGTGAGATTTATTACAGCTGCCTTGTATGAAAAGTAGTCTGAGGGCTCTGGAGTCGACAGCCAGTTGTCCCTCTACTGCTTGTGAACTCTCTCTTATCCTATCACAACCTTCCACACTCTCTCCTTGCCCCCACCAAATCCTAGATTTTATATTTGATTGCATCGCTGCTTCTGCCTGATGGTGTAATGTATTATTCGTGGAAGCAAGAATCTTTACAGGCAACTTGCTCTGAAGGTTTCAATACAAGTAACCTTAAGTTTTCTTTCTTTTGATGTTCTGATATTTTTGATGTTCTGGGCAGCATGGTGGCACAATGGGTGGCACGGTGGCACAGTGGTTAGCACTGCTGCCTCACAGCGCCAGGGACCTGGGTTCAATTCCAGCCTTGGCTGACTATGTGAAGTTTGCACATTCTCTCCGTGTCTGCGTGGGTTTCCTCCAGGAAACCAGTCTCCTCGCATACTCCAATGATGTGTAGGTTAGGGGGATTAGTGGTGCAAATACATGGGGTTACAGGAATAAGGCCTGGGGAAGATGCTCTCTCGAACACTGTGTGGACTTGATGGGCTGAAAGACCTCCTTCACTGTGGGGATTCTATGAAAATCAATTGGTGAAGGATAGAACTGGAGCAAATCTTTACATGTACATATTTATTGACAGAATTACACTTTACAAGCATAGCCCTCCCAACCCAACAACCACGATTTTAGTCTGTCCATTTTTATAGGAGGTCTCAATTAATTCCCATCCCCTACATTCAATTAAACACAAATTAATACACAAATGACATTTGAATGGTGGTTAACAATTTTCCCTAGCAAGAATGAGTGAGGGGTAGGAAATGCTTTTTGAAAAACATTTGGTAAATCTATATTTTTGGCAATATGTTGTATTTGTTAATGTTTATTTAACGATTGATTCCTCTTATTCTCTCTTAAAGCAAGGGATGAAGGGAGCATTGCAGTTGCCTTGGGTTACACAGCCCACCTGGTGCTCATGATTTCCTATTTCCTGCAAGTGCCACTCAGGTATCCTATCATCCAGAAAGGTTCCAGGTCCACAATCAGGGACAACATCACAGACAAGCTCTCGGAGAAGGAGAGAGAGTAAGTAGAATTTGTTTGTAACTATTGAGAATTAAGTAGGAGGGATAGAAAAATGTCAATATTGCATTAACTTTCAGCAAAGATTAGATCCACTTCTGCTTTCTTAACTGTGCCCTTTGTAATATTTATAAAAAATACAAGTTTAACTATCTGAATGACCGATCAAGTCAGCCTCTAATGCAAAGTGTTCTTCCAAGTTTGGTAGCCATGTCACTGCAGGTTCCAGCCAAGTCAACTTGATGGATAATTGGCAGTGAATTGAAGAGCTGTAATTCAAATGTGGAGGTTCCAATGTGCTCCTAAACAGAGAGCAATTCTAAATTATAACTGCATAGATGATTTCACCACTGGTGGTGTTCTACATATATAATGGATTAAGCAGTTTGTTTCTTGTTTTGTACTATGGGATGGCAACATGTCTCCTTTAAGTGAGTTTTACCCCTGATGGTGATATTTTGTCAGAAAGCACACAAGTGATGCTTAATACCAATAAAAATTAGCAGTGATCACTTTTGGCATTGTGCGGTCAACTATACTGCCACTTACCGATGTTTATCTATCATCCTTCATTATTATTGTGCTGATATTCAGACTTAAGACATTTGAACTTTAGAAGTTGGTTGGGGGAAAAAAACCAGCAACTACCTAATTAATGTTAATTAATCAATTATATTTTGTAAATAGAAATGAAAGGTATAAGATAACACAGACATCTGTTGATCAGTAGCAGTCTTTATCAGATAGTCAACAATGACAGGGAAGTAAATATCCTGATTAAGAATGCTTTGTGCTGATAGAATGCAGTTTCATTTCTGGGTGGAAAGTGCAGTGATAATATAACATTTCCTATAAAAATTGGTTAACTGCCTAAGCACTAATACCCCTAAGATATCAGTGCAGATCTGACATTGATTAGGGCAAGTGCACTTGCAGGATTTTAGGTGAGGTTCCATGATGGTGAAAATGCCAGGTTTCTCACAGATACGAGCAATAACAAGTCAGTTGCCAGCAATACAGAACAGGAGATAGAAACAACTCATGAACCATCATATTAAACAACAAAAATTGCTTAACCAAGAATCAAGCTCAGATAATGTGCAGAATCAGTAGCTTATAGCATTTTAAGAGGCCATTTGGGCTACTTTACATTTGATGATTTTCTGAGAAAGTTATCCTATATGAGCTCTTTCAAGCAATGTCTTCTGGTTGATTGAGTGGTACAATATTTTTGAAAAAAGCAAAAAAAATAATCAAAAGCTGTACCTGGGAACATGTTGCGGTTCGGAATAAATTTTAAAATGCTAATAAATTCAAGTGCGGTATCATGCTGTCTAGCTTTTATGGCAGATCACTGTGGGATGTGTTGCTTGAAAGAGCAGGAATTTGTTCATATTGGTCCTTAAGCCTCCATATTCACTGTGTTAATAAACAGTAATACCCCTCACAAGACAAAGCTCCTCTTTCAAAAGGGTTTCCTCTGGCTAGAATATAGACGGTTTTAATTCAGGTTGTTGCTGTGTGGGTAGCTGAACCTGTTTTAGCCCATCAACAAAAATATTAATATAGAGAACATGAAATAAATTAATGGGTGGCCCTTATAACAAGCAATGCAGAAGTAATGTGGTGCAAATCATAGAAGACTTGAAAAATCTGATGCTCACTCAAACTTGCAGCCAATAAAGTCATAGAAGTTTACAGCATGGTAACAGGCCCTTCGGCCCAACTTGTCCATGCCACCCTTTTTTTTTAACCACTGAGCTAGTCCCAAATGCCTGTGTTTGGCCCATTTCCTTCTATACTGATCTTATCCATGTAACTGTCCAAATACTTTTTAAAAGACAAAATTGTACCCGCCTCTGCTACTACCTCTGGCAGCTTGTTCCAGACACTCGCCACTCTCTGTATGAAAAAATTGCACCTCTGAACCCTTCTGTGTATCTCTCCTCTCACCTTAAACCTATGCCCTCTAGTTTTAGACTCCCCTACCTTTGGGAAAAGATATTGACTATCTAGCTGATCTATGGCCCTCATTATTTTATCGACCTCTATAAGATCACCCCTCAGCCTCTTATGCGCCAGGGAAAAAAGTCCCAGTCTATTCAGCCTCTCTTTATAATTCAAACCACCAAGTCCCGGTAGCATCCTAGTAAATCTTTTCTGCACTCTTTCTAGTTTAATAATATCCTTTCTATAATAGGGTGATCAGAATTGCACACAGTATTCCAAGTGTGGTCTTACCAATGTCTTGTACAACTTTAACAAGATGTCCCAACTCCTGTCTTCAATGTTCTGACCGATGAAACCAACATGCTGAATGCCTGCTTCACCACTCTGTCCACCTGTGACTCCAATTTCAAGGAGCTATGAACCTGTACCCCGAGATCCAACTCTCCCTAATGTCCTACCATTAACTGAGTAAGTCCTGCCCTGGTTCGATCTACCAAAATGCATCACCTCGCATTTATCTAAATGTACTTGCTAGTTTAAGCCTATGGCCTACCAAATGGGCAAAACTTGGCTGTTGATGCCACTTAAAAGTGTGTGTCTCCATTAGATTTTTGTTGGATGTTTGTTTAAAGTTTTAATTTTTTTTGAAAAGTATTAGTATTCTGCTTTGTCCCTGCATACCCAAGCTGAATTGTGAAAGATGAGGTTTGTTAGCTTGATTCAGTGGAACTGATCGAAGTCAAAAGATTATAGGTTCAAGTCTCATTCCAGGAACTTCGAAACATAATCTAACTCAGAGCCATAATCTGCCTAAACTCCTTCACTATTTCGCAGTAGGTAGCACTCCCGTTACAGAGTTGGAAAGTTCAAGTCCTGCACTTAGAAACTTGAGCAGAAGATTTAGGCCAACAATGCAGGAGCACTGCACTTAAAGTTTATTTTATTAGTCACAAGTAAGGCTTACATTAACACTGCAATGAAGCTGCTGTGAAATTCCCCTAGTCGCCACACTCCGGCGCCTGATCCATCAGATAGAGATCCATCAGATGAGACGTTAAACCAATGTCATCTGCCTTCTCATCTTGATGTGATAGATTCCATGGCATTATTTGTGCGTGTGCGCGCAATGCTGTATATATTGTCATGTATAACTTTGAAATTGAGTGAAACAGGGTGTAGCTAAAGATGCTGCACAATGGTGAAATATTGCTGGAACTGAATCCTGAGAAATTTGAAGTAATGCACAATGGTTAATAAAATGTGCATTATAAACAAAGCCATTGATTTACAGCTGATTGTCAAATTCAGTGTTAGCAGCCTGGAACTGAACACCATGATTCAGTCCACTTTTCTATCAAAGTCATATATCAGTGGCCTTGTCATAAGTAATTCTATTCCATTCATTGTGTAACATAAATGTCCTTCGAAAGGGACTTGGATGGAAGTAACAGTAGATTTAGTGCTTTCAATGGCTGAATGCTGTGGCATAGCAATTGAAAGAACTAATCCTGTGCTACAATATTTATGATGTGGAGATGCCGGCTTTGGACTGGGGTAAACACAGTAAGAAGTTTAACAACACCAGGTTAAAGTCCAACAGGTTTATTTGGTAGCAAAAGCCACACAAGCTTTCGGAGCTGCAAGCTCCCCGGATGGGGATTTCCCAGTGGCGGGAAGGCGATGTTTGTGAATCACGAATTCCCACTCACCTGAAGAAGGGGCTTGCAGCTCCGAAAGCTTGTGTGGCTTTTGCTACCAAATAAACCTGTTGGACTTTAACCTGGTGTTGTTAAACTTCTTACTACAATATTTAGTCAGAGTAAGAGCATGATTCCACACAGGTCATGCTCCATCTTTCTTATGGCTAACGTTGATGTCGAGCAATGCACACAGTTTTATAGTAAGCCAGATAATTGCATCAGGGAATATGAACCCTTTGTATTTGTGAATTGGGCATTGAATTGTTTTATGGTTTATTTTGGGTGATGGCAGTCTCGTACTGGAGAATTTAAATGTTTCTACTTGTCCAAGTATCAGCTCCTGCCTCGATTTGTGCAGATGTGGTTTAGGGTTATTCGAGAGCTTCATGGATGATCAAAGCCAGAGTCTGCATAGGATCTTTCTTAATGTTTGTTCATGGCAACTTATGAATTACATTTGGCTTTCCAAACCTCATCAGGGTTGTAAGTTTAAACGCATAGCTCCAAAAAGGTTTAAAGTTTATTTATTAGTGTCACAAGTAGGCTTACACTGCCATAGAACCATAGAAAATTACAGCTCAGAAACAGGCCTTTTGGCCCTTCTTGTCTGTGCCGAACCATTTTATGCCTAGTCCCACTGACCTGCACTTGGACCATATCCCTCCACACCCCTCTCATCCATGAACCCGTCCAAGATTTTCTTAAATGTTAAAAGTGACCCCGCACTTACCACTTTATCCGGCAGCTCATTCCACACTCCCACCACTCTCTGCGTGAAGAAGCCCCCCCTAATATTCCCTTTAAACTTTTCTCCTTTCACCCTTAACCCATGCCCTCTGGTTTTTTTCTCCCCTAGCCTCAGCGGAAAAAGCCTGCTTGCATTCACTCTATCTATACCCATCAAAATCTTATACACCTCTATCAAATCTCCCCTCAATCTTCTACGCTCCAGGGAATAAAGTCCCAACCATGAAGTTGCTGTGAAAATCCCATAGTTGCCACACTCTGGCGCCTGTTCGGGTACAGAGGGGAAGAATTTAGCACGGCCAATGCACCTCACCAGCACCACTTTTGGACTGTGGGAGGAAACCGGAGCACCCGGAGGAAACCCACACAGACACGGGGAGAACATGCAGGCTCCGCACAGACTGTCACCCACTAATCACTGACCTTCTACTCTGCTCCAGCTGCTCCACCCTCTCATGTAGTATATAACCCAGTGCATTCTCCCTTCTCTTTCTAATGTCCTTATGAATGGTCACAATGTAGGAGGCCAGTGGGACTGATTCCAAGTGTCAAGGTCTGGAGAAAAAGAGGTTGAAGGGAGTGGAGATTTCACTGAGTTACTGCAAATGCCCCATTTAATTATTTATGTAAGTGTAGAACATTTCTTCCAAAGCGGGAAATTAGAACATTGCATTTGAAATTAAAGTGAATTTCTTGACCAAAATAATGATTGTTGAAGTTACTATTATGCTTGCTCATAAGGCAATAGTTCTTGCATTTCACAAGTCAGTTATTGGCTGTGAAGTTTTTGAAACATCCTGAAAATGTGAAAGGCAATAATTAAATGAAATGTTTAGTTTCTTAAAATTTTATAATTCCCTAATCCCTCTAAATTGTTTTAATGATCTCATAGGGAAATATAGAAACATAGAACATGGGAGCAGGAGGAGGCCATTTAGCCACTTCGAGCCTGCTCCGCCATTCATCACGATCATGGCTGATCGTCCAACTCAATAGCCTCATCCTGCTTTCTCCCCATAACTTTTGATCCCATTCGCTCCAAGTGCTATATCCAGCCTCCTCTTGAACACATTCAATGTTTTGACATCAACTACTTCCTGTGGTAATGAATTCCACAGGCTCACCACTCTTTGGGTGAAGAAATGTCTCCTCACCTCCGTCCTAAATGGTCTACCCTGAATCCTTAGACTGTGACCCCTGGTTCTGGACTCCCCCACCATCGGGAATATCCTCCCTGTATCTACCCTGTCTAGACCTGTTAGAATTTTATAAGTCTCTGAGATCCCCCCTCATTCATCTGAACTCCAGCGAAAACAATCCTAACCTAGTCAATCTGTCATACATCAGTCCCCCATCCCCGGAATCAGCCTGGTAAACCTTCGCTGTACTTCCTCGAGAGCAAGAACATACTTCCTCAGAAAAGGAGACCAAAACTGCGCACAATACTCTAGGTGTGGCCTCACCAAGGCCCTGTTCAATTGCAACAACACATCCCCACTCCTGTACTCAACCTCTCGCAACGAAGGCCAACATGCTATTTGCCGCCTTTACTACCTGCTGCACCTACACGCTTACTTTCAGCGACTGGTGCACAAGAACACCCAGGTCCCACTGCACACACTCAATTTACAACCATTCAGATAGTAATCTGCCGCCTTGTTTTTGCTTCCAAAGTGAATAACCTCACTTTTATCCAAATTATACTGCATCAGCTATTGATTTACCCACTCACCCAACCTGTCCAGATGATCCTGAAGGATCTCTGCATCCTCGTCACAGTTCACCCTCCCACCCAACTTGGTATCATCTGCAAACTTTGAGATGTTATATTTTGTTCCTTCATCCAAATCATTGATATATATTTTGAATCGCTGGAGTCCCAGCACCGATCCCTGTGGCACCCCACTAGTTATGGCCTGCCAATTTGAAAAGCACCCATTAATTCCTACTTTTTGTTTCCTCTCTGCCAACCAGTTTTCTATCCATCTCGATACACTTCCCCCAATCCCATGCCCTTTAATCTTGCACAATAATCTCTTGTGCAGGACTTTGTCAAACACTTTCTGAAAGTCCAGATATGCCACATCTACTGGTTCCCCCTTGCCAATTCTACGAGTTACATCTTCAAAGAATTCCAACAGATTTGTCAAGCATGATTTCCCCTGCATAAATCCATGCTGACTCTGTCTGATCCTGCTACTGTTTTCTAAATGCTCTGCTATAAAATCCTTAATCATGGATTTGAGAATTCTCCCCATTACCAACGTTAAGCTTAAAGGTCTATAATTCCCTGTTTTCTCTCTACCTCCCTTTTTGAATATTGGAGTGACATTAGCTACCCTCCAATCTGCAGGGACTGTTCCAGAGTCTATAGAATCCTGGAATATGACCACCAATGCATCCACTTCAGTACTCTGGGATGTAGATTATCAGGCCCTGGGGATTTATCTGCCTTCAATGCCATCAATTTTCCCAGTACAGTTTCTCTACTAATAATCTCCCCTGGTTCTTCCCCCTCATTAAATCTTGCATTCTCCAACATTTCTGCCATTTGATTTGTGTCCTCTTTTGTGAAGACAGAACCCAAGTATGTTTTCAGTTGTTCGGCCATTTCTTTGTCAAACTGATGCACATGTCAGGATTCTTGGCCTGGTTGGTATTGAGATGGGCGAGTTTGTAATACTTTGTTGGCTGTGAAACATTTTGCGACATTTGACATTGTAGAAGGCACTATTTAAGAACACTATCTTCATTGGGCTTCGTGTGAAAAGAATATCTGTCTTTTTTTCCTTTTGTATAATCTGCCAGAGGCTTAAATGGATTTGGTGCACTTCAAATGATCCATAATCATGTTAAATATAGATCTTGACCAGTAGTTTTTGTGTATAATGATCCACCTGGCCCACATCTCTATTCTCCATACCATTGAGCCTTAGTGAGATCTGCAATTCATGCAAAACTGTCGACAATTGTGCAATCTACACACTTGTAATTTGATTTATGTATACCTCTTCCAGTCCTCACTTTCCAGTTTAAAAGGAAATAATTTTGATGCAAGAGATTACATATTATTGTAAGCTTTACCTCTCATAGTCCAACTTTCAAATAGCAACACACAGCAACTACAAATATCTCATTAACTTTATAGTAAGATTGAACAACCACTTGAAAATTGCCAGTTGACAGGCCATGTGATCTTTTCTTCATTCAAGCTTTATGTTTAAATCTTTATGACTGCTAAAGTTGCCCCACTGTGGCTCACACTCAGCCACTTCCTTCGGTAGGTCTCCTGAACTTGCTTCTCTTCAAAATGAAGCATTGTTTAAAATTTTTGCGAACTTAGATTATTGACCTTTATTGGAAGAAAGGCGCCTGATCGTTCTATAGATGAATTAAAGCTCCATACTTGAATCCCTGAAATCGGGTTTCTCTCCCTGTCGCAATACTAGTAACAAATGGCATTCTATGTGACTGTGATAAAAGTAAGCTTTTTCTCCTCGTCCTTCTCGACCTGTCTGCAGCCTTTGACACTGCTAATCACAACATCCTCCTCTCAACACATCCCTGTCATTCAGCCGGTGGCCTGCTCTTATCTCATTCCCTTATCTAATCATAGCTACAAAATCACCCTCTACTAAATTTCAGACTGCTATCTGACATCCAGGAATGGATGAGCAGAAAGTTTCTCCAATTAAATATTGGGAAGACGAAAGCCACTGTTTTTGGTCCCTGCTCCAAACTTCATTTCCTATCTACTGACCCCATCCCTTTCCCTGGCAACAGTCTGAGAATGAGTTAGTCTTGGTGCCAGACTTAATCCCAAAATGAGTCTCTGACCTAATTTGTGCCATCACTGAGATTGCCTACTTCCATCTCCATGCCACTGCCCAACTTGGTCCCTGTTTCAGCTCATCTGCTGCTGAAACCCTCGTTCTTGTCTTTGTTACATCTGAATTCAACCATTTCAAAGGAGCGTCTGACTGCTCTCATAGTATACCCTCTAAACTTGAAGTAATCTAAAATTCTGCTGCCCGTGTCTTAACTCTCAATGAGTTCTCCTATCACTCTCATGCTTACTGACATACTTCGGCTCCCACTCCAGCAACATCTCGATTTTACAGTTCTTATCCTTGTCTTCAAATTCCTCCATAGCCTTGCCCTCCCCTATCTCTAATCTTCTCCAGGCCCAAAACCCTCTGATTTTATTGGCCGTGTCTTCAGTCGCCTAAGCTCCAAGCTCTGGAATAGCATCCCAGCACTTCTCCACTCCTCTCCTTCATTTTCCTCCTTGAAGAAACTTCTTAAAACATGCTACTTCTGGTCATTTAAACACATCCTCTTGTAACTCATAACATAGTTTGATTTATAATGCTTCTGTGAAATGCCTTGGAACATTCCATTATGTTAAAGGCACTGTACAAATACAAAATGTTGTAAAACATGATTCTGGTCTCCTTTTTTCATTATGTTGGACTGGGGTGGCCACAGTAAGAAGTCTCACAACACCAGGTTAAAGTCCAACAAGTTTATTTGGTATCACGAGCTTTTGGAGTGCTGTCCCTTCATCAGGTGAGTGAAGAGTTGGGTTCATGTGCCCTGTTTGTGAACCCAACTCTTCACTCACCTGATGGAAGAGCAGCGCTCCGACAGCTCGTGCTACCAAATAAACCTGTTGGTCTTTAACCTGTTGTTAAGAGACTTCATACTGTGCTTTTTTCATTGTGTTTGTACTTCAATTCGTCTTTGCTCATGTTCTGTTTATTTTTTCAAAAGCCATCAGTGCATTTGTGGAATTTAAGAAAACCAAAGAGATACCTGTTCATTTAATTTAGTTCAATCTGGGATCTGCACAAAATCCACCAAGAGTTAAAATGCACTCAAACCATCCTCTGTTGCCAAAATGTTCTTGTTCCCGTAGATGTTTTCTCTAAGCTAACAAGTAGAAATTGGTCAGTTTCAGTATCCAGAGTTTGGGCAGCTTTAATCCAGTTTCACATGAGCCTGCAGAATTTAGTTAACATTGCACTCAGATGCCACAAGGTGCCTTGTGCTGGCAAATGGAAAAATGCCACACTAACACAGCAGCATATTCCGCCAAGGCAGCATCTAAGGCATGTTTCTGGGATGTTGACATTGGGATTATATGCATTATGTTTTCTCCAATGCTGCCTCTCACCAAGTTTTAAAGTGCAAGAGTACATCACTTTTATGCAAAGCTGTCAACATTTCTAGCCCAGAGGTTTTTGTGGGTCTGTATCACCCTGAATTTGGGCTTGGAATGCAAGCAAACATTCCAGCACCACCTCCAGGTGAGGCTCCATCTTTGGCTGCTGGATCACACTGAGGCCCAGCCTGTTAATCTTTTTAGATCTGGTATTATTTGAAGAAGAACAGGGAATCTCCTATGTCCTTGTCAAATATTACTGTCTCAAACAACATCATCCAAAAATAATCAGTTAGTCATTTGTCTAATTTCTGCTATGGTGCAGGCTATTTCATTGCAAAATACTAGATGAGGGTATTCTTTTCCTCCCACCCAACTACCTTGTTAAGTCAAGGCTGATGTTGGAAGCCTTGGATAGACATGAGCTTCATAAAGAGTTAAGATTCGAAGGGAGCACAGCAGCCTGCACTCAGTGCTCTTTGTTCCCCATGGTTTGCACTAGATTCAGATTGCAAGCCAATTGAGTGAGAATGGCCACCTGTAAAATATAAATTTTGTTTTTTAAAACCACATCCATCTGAGCCAATAAAGAACTGGCCTTAAATTGTGCGACCTCTGCCAAGAATAATGCTTTACAGCTTGGCTCTCAGAAAAACTTGATACAGGGTTTACCCAATGTTTCAATCTTGTACATATTTTGAGTAGTTTTTTTATCGATCTTCCATAATATTGCTTACAGGGAATGTCTATAATGGTATTTTCTGATTATTGGTGGTATTTACAGGGATGGAAATTTGTTAATATGGAGCCTAAATGGTTATTTGTAGGGATATATACTGGAAAGAACATCAACGCTGGTAGTTCCAACTTTCTACATTTGAGCAATTCCGTTGACTGTTTGAGCCTAACCCTCATCCTGTCCCTTCATCCATCCTCCGTTGGAACAGAACACAGTCTATGCTCATTCATTCCCTGGTCTCAATGGCAGGTTTTGTGCCACAGAAGTGTGTGGCAGAATTTTTTTCAAATTGTGTGCGTTTTTTTAATTGGCTGCAAATGACCTCTCCCAAGTGATCCGTGGAGTAAGAAAGAATTTGTGGTTACATGCTGAGGAAGGACATCCCAAAGCACTTCTGTAACCTGCAAATTACTTTTGAAGTGTGATTATAAGAAAATGCTGCAGTGAATTTTCTATGTTTCTATGAATCTGCGCACTGAAAGGTCCAGCTAACAACATTGAGCTTAATTGATCAGACAATCTGTTTTGACGATGTTGGTAGAGGTTACTGTTGACCAGGAGAAGAACTTTCCTGCTCTTAAACTAGTCCCATTAAATATTTTGCAGTTAATATTGTGTGGAGGGATATATGTGTGTGTATGCGGGAGCTTTGGATGAGTTGAACTTTGAGTAAGAGGAGACAAGTCAGCTTTGAAATAGCCAAGTGACAAAAGCATGGACAAGGGTTTCATCGGCAGAGGTGCGCGATGTTATAAAGGTGGAAGTAGGAGGCTTTGTTGAGCATATTTGGTCAGACGTTCAGCTTGAAAGGGACTTGGCTCTCAGTAGCAAGGAGAAAGTTGACAATTCCATTTTCAAACGTATATTTCAATTATGAACATTGCTTACTGTAACTGGAAAGTATAATGGGAAGTCAACAGATTTCTCTGTTATTTCAGTCAACTTCACATGCAAAGATTTTTCATTGAACAGCAGAAATTAGATCTTCGGGAATGTGTAAAATAAGGCAGAAAATGCCAATCTGCTTCAGTTCTGCGCATGAGCGCTGTTGCTAGTTCAAACATGAAAACAGAAAACAAAATTCCATAAACTGCAGGGTTTAAAGCATGTGCTGACAAAGCATTGGTTGTTGCTGTACCAGCCATTTTGATACTTGCTACTCTGGTTACCGTGTTAGAAGCAGAAGGGTTTGGATAAAATTGCCAAGGCTACATTAAGATAAATTGTGATATGGAGATGCCGGCATTGGGACTGGGGTAAATACAGTAAGAGTTTTAACAACAGGTTAAAGTCCAACAGGTTTATTTGGTAGCAAATGCCATTAGCTTTCGGAGCGCTGCCCCTTCGTCAGAAGGAGTGGATATCTGCTCTCAAACAGGGCATACAGAGACACAAAATCAAGTTACAGAATACTGATTAGGACGGCCTAAACCGGGATGTTGGCTTTATGTCACACTATCAGTAACCCCCACAGCTTGCCTCCTGGACTTGCAGAATCTCACTAGCTGTCCTGTCTGGAGACAATACACATCTCTTTAACCTGTGCTTAATGCTCCCTCCACTCACATTGTCTGTATCTTTAAGACCTGGTTGGCTGTCGAGATTCGCATTCTAATCAGTATTCTGTAAATTGATTTTGTGTCTCTGTGCCCTGTTTGAGAGCAGATATCCACTCCATCTGACAAAGGGGCAGCGCTCCGAAAGCTAATGGCATTGGCTACCAAATAAACCTGTTGGACTTTAACCTGGTGTTGTTAAAACTCTTACTAAGATAAGTTGAACAGTGCTACCATCATTCTGCATTGTGGCAAATACCTTAAAGCAAAATAGAATGCAAACCCAAAGAACTTATAAATTTATTATCTTGTTTAATGCATCATACTAATATAAATTTTCACCTTTTGAAGTTTAAGACTTGAAACAAATCCATTTTGCATATTTTGAAGGTTTTTAATTCTATTCCATTGTTGTGCAAACTTCAAATGCTGGCCTATTCCTGTGATGCTGCTGCCACCTTTTCAATTTGAGTCTAAGGGAGAGTAAAAACATAGAAAATAGGAGCAGGAGTGGCCCATTCAGCCCTTCCAGCCGGCTTCACATTTCATTATGATCATGGCTGATCAAAGTTGACAACCAAGGTTGGACACAGATTTGCAGCAGTGAGACTTGCACTGCTGAACTCCCTAGATACAGTAAGAAGTCTCACAACACCAGGTTAAAGTCCCTTTCGCATCAGAACTCCCCAGATTCCAGCCATATTTTCCAAAGGCATGGTATAGCTCTATTCCATGCCACAGAAGATGGGAGCACCAACCACCTTCAGACCACACGAGCATGACTCCCAATACCAGTTAGACCCCATTTGTAGCAGGCATCCACGCTGTCTACTTATAAATCGAGGGGAGCTGGTGTGTTGTGGGCAGTGTAAGGAGAGTGGGAAAGAAAAGCACACTTGATATTTTTGGCCATCCTCTTAACCTGGCTTTAAATCCAACCTAAACCGGTAAACTGCATTTTCCTTTCTCTCATCTTGTATGTACGAGGTCTGTGTTACTATATAATGCTATGTGGCCCTCTTACTGATAGGCTCAGCTACCCAAAGTTGGACATGTTGTACAAAGTTGTACATGGAGTTGGGACGTCTTGTTAAAGTTGTACAGGACACTGGTAAGGCCACACTTGGAATACTGTGTACAGTTCTGTTCACCCTATTATAGAAAGAATATTATTAAACTAGAAAGAGTGCTGAAAAGATTTACTAGGATGCTACTGGGACTTGATGGATTGAGTTATAAGGAGAGGCTGGATAGAAATTGACTTTTTTCTCTGGAGCATAGAAGGCTGGGGGGTGATCTTATAGAGGTCTATAAAATAATGAGGGGCACAGATCAGCTAGATAGTCAATATCTTTTCCCAAAGGTAGGGGAGTCTAAAACTAGAGGGTATAGGGTTAAGGTGAGAGGGGTGAGATACAAAAGGGTCCAGACCGGCAATTGTTTCACAAACAGGGTGGTGAGTGTCTGGAACAAGCTGCCAGAGGTAGTCGTAGAGGCGGGTACAATTTTGTCTTTTAAGAAGTGTTTAGATGGTTATATGAGTAAGAGGAGTATAGAGGGGTATGGGCCAAATGCAGGCAATTGGGACTAGCTTAGGGGTTTAAAAAAAGGGTGGCATGGACAATTGGGCCAAAGAGCCTGTTTCCAAGCTGTAAACCTCTATGACTCTATGTCTGGCCTACACAGCAGTCTCTTTGGTCCAAAGTAATTCTCTGCAGGTGATGAGTTTGAGACATCCATGAGGGCTAGGCCACTCTATAAACACCGTTTTTTGGTTCATTGTCCAATATCTCTGCAGAAACTTATGATGTCATTATAGGGGAATGCTGCAAAAATGCGCATTCCCAAACTCCAGCTGGCAAACTGAAGGAGGATGACTGAAGTTGTCAGTGTACAAGTATCTCTGTTATGTGGCCTTTCATCTTGTGTCCATTCAGATGAATGTGACTCCCCTTTGTTTCAACAGACTATAAAGTTACAAACATAAATCCCTTATTGCAACTTCTGAACTTGAAATGGTATCTCAGCTGTGCTGCCCTGGTATAAGTGACCAAAGAGAAGAGGGCGTTCACAGCTTAAGTGTGATTAGAGAGTGAACTCTTTTGTCCTTTTGATACTGGGGAATCAGCTGCAATGGTATAACTTAGTAAAAGGGGATGTCAGCTTGGCAGTGCCACAGTTTTGGGATTTTTGCGCTATAAGTGGATCTGGTTTATAGCTACAGTAACTCATTCGTAGAAGAATGCAGTGATGTTACCGTCCTGCTTAAGGCTAAGCTGCTCTTTGGATCTCCTCCATGATCGCCACCCACCCTCCCAACCAAAACAAGAAATTTGGATGGCATAGATTTATGGCATGCTTTTCATGATGTTCCTATAAGCTTTAATCAGTCAAACTTGTGCAGCGTAGGCAAACTCAGATTAGCCACAAACAACACTGACGCTTTAACTATAGATTTTTGTGCTGCTGCCTATTCAAAGACAGTGACTATCTTGATAATGATATCTCTCTCTCTTTGCAATTTACACTTGCGTGGCAGCGATGGGCAAGATCGTTGTTGTGGATGGTGAATCCTGAGCTATGTTGCAGGGAGGGGGGAGCAGAGCACACATTCTAGAGATTTATCAAACACTATTGAACGAGACAACTAAGCACTACTATTGACAGGGCTCATTCATATCCCACAAGTTTAGATATACGCCTTCAAAGGTCAGGGAGAGTAAGTATATAGTTTGAAGGGAAAGTGAGAGCAGTATAGGAAATTTTGTTCTTAAATCCCTTGAAGTGGATACGATGTAATTTTCGTAGATGTAAACAAAATAGTTTTTTTTGCTTTTTTTTGTTCTTCGATTTTGTATTTGGTATTGGTTGGAGTAATGTTGACAGAGTAGCAAAACCTACTAGACGGTTCAAGTGCTTTGCTGACGGATACCATCAACTTAGCGTATTATTTTGATGCTTGGAGCCAAATCCCTTCCTTTCATAATTCCATTACCAGCTTTCAGCACCTTTTCTATTATTCCCAGGGTGCATATGTTTAAAAACTCTAATAGGAATTCTAATAACAGGAATGACTACATAAGCCCTGTATAATAGTAATGCCAAATTGGAATTGTCCTGGAATCGCAAGGAAACTATATTTTAACAAATCATGAAATAATGCAGGAACAGAGTTAGTCTTCAAAATTAATTATTTTCATACATCTTCTTGCGCGTCTATCTGCCGGTGTGCTTCACCCCCCCCCTTGCTGTCTCATTCTCTCTGCTGTTGGTTCCCCATTTCTGTCCGTCTGCTGGTTGGTTTCCCCCTGCCCTGCTGTCTGTCTTTCTGGTGGGTCCCTTCACTGCCCCTTTCTATCTGCTGCTGGTTCTCCCCTCCCCCTCGCTGTCTCTGTCTGTCTCATGGTAATCAAGGGTAGCACGGTGGCACAGTGGTTAGCACTGCTGTCTCACAGCGCCAGGGATCCAGGTTCAATTCCCAGCTTGGGTCACTGTCTGTGTGGAGTTTGCACATTCTCCCCGTGTCTGCGTGGATTTCCTCTGGGTGCTCCCACAGTCCAAAGATGTGCGGGTTAGGTGGATTGATCATGCTAAATTGCCCCTTAGTGTCAGGGGGACTAGCAGGGTAAAGACGTGGGATTGTGGGGTTGGGGCCTGGGTGGGATTCTTGTTGGTGCAGGCTCGATGAGCCAAATGGCCTCCTTCTGCACTTTAGGAATTCTGTGATTCAATTCAATGATTCGATGATCTCCTCTCTCACTGTCTCTGTCTGTCTGCTGGTGGTCCCCCTATCGCTGTTGCTGTCTGTCTGCTGATGGGTCCCCCCTGCCACCCCCACTGCCTCTTTCTGCCAGTGGTCCGCCCCCACCTTACCGTTTCCATCAGCCAGTGGTCAGCCCCCACATGACACACTCTGCTGTTCTGTCTACATTTATTTGTAGTTCTCTTATGTAGTCGAATTACCACTTGGATGTTGTGAGCAAGCTATGTAGACCGCAAGGCTCTAGTTCAATTATGGCAGTAATTTGAATAAAACAGTTCACCTTAACGTCACTGGGCTATCAAAAAGGCAGAAAATAGCCAGGATTTTCAATCTTGTCAAATCTGCATTGATTGGAGCTTGCATATTTGTGGTTGCCGGGTGATGACAAGATTGGGAATGGCAGTAATGATCCTCCATCACATAGCTTGCAGATGCTTTACTTAAGGTGTTTCACAGGATCATTATCAGACTGAATTTTACACCAAATTATGATATAAAGACATGGCTAAAGCTTGATCAACAAAGTAGTTTTTAAGGAGTATCTTAAAGTCCCAAGATGTGCGGGTTAGGTGGATTGGTCATGATAAATTCCCCCTTGGTCCCCCTGACACTAGCCAGGGTAAACACATGGGGTTATACGGATAGGGCCTGGGTGGGATTGTGGTCGGTGCAGATTCGATGGGCCGAATGGCGGCCTCCTGTACTGTCGGATTCAATGATTCTATGAGCAATAGAGTTAGAGGAGTTCAGGGAGAGAATCCCAGAGCGTGGGGCTTAGGCTGCTGAAGGCATGACAGCCAATGGTGGTGTTTATGAAATCAGGGGATGCTCAAGAATTGGAGGAACTTGAATTTATAGGGCTGGAGGAGGTTCGCGATGAGAATGAAGGAAGATTGAAAAATCATGATGAGAATTTTAAGCGTGTCGGTCTGGCAGCTAATGATGGCCAGGGATTTCAAGGGTGATGGATGAATGGAACTTGGTGAGTTCAGACATGGGCAGCATCATACAGCATACAGAGCAATCTTTCAAGGTAAATAATGATTAGTGCAGCAGTCGTTCTTTTTGAGAGTTTAGGGCAAATATGACTGTAATAAATACTCGTTAGCTGCACAGAGACTCCAGTTAACTAGTTGCATTGTTCTCAACATTTAGTCCCCAAGCTATAGTAATCCAACCTTTGCAATTAAGATACAAAGAGGAACTGCACCATATATGAATTAAGTTACTAATTGCTCTGCGATGTCGCACGCAAATCTTTCATTTTTCTGAAATTATGGCAACATTAGTTTATATCTGTGTGAACACAATGTCTTGGAAGCATGAGTCTAGTACAGAAGCAAGCAATTTCTGAACCAGCTAAAATACATCTGGGCTTTCTTTGTAGAACCAAGAAGAAACACAGGATACAGAATGTGATGGAATAGTTTTAAATCAAGGTTGTGGCTATTTCTGCTCGTCTTTCCTTTGTCGATTTATATCTAGATGATAGATTTTGATCTGTTTCGATCACATAAACCTTGTTCCATGCAGCTGTCCCATGTGAGTCACTCAGTGACCTGAGTCACTTCCGTAGAGTTTGTTTTCGTGAAATCAAGAAGTGCTGAAAACACATGGCAGACCCAGCACACTCTGGAGAGAAATCAGGTAAATACCCTTCCTCAGGCCTGTGGCAAAGGCTTCACACCTGAAGAGATTAACTTGTCTTCTCTCCCTTTCTGTTCCAGTTGCCCATTTCCTGGCTGTGACCATCTTCCACTGTTCTTGTCATCCTATTGTCCTTAATGTTGTCGTTCCCACAGGTTGAGCTTCTTCAGAGCCATTGCTTGCTTCATAATTGTTTTTTTTTGTTATCTTGCTTTCCATCTGATGCCACTTGTTACAAGCTTTTATTTTCAGCAAATAGAGGTTTTTGCAAAGTGCCTAAACCAACCTAGTGTAAAGCTGGCTGCTGAAAATTTCATGATCTGCAAAACCTGACGAGGGTGGGGGGGGTGGGGTAGAACCTGGCTATATAAGGTGGGGGGGGGGTAGAACCTGGCTATATAAGGTGGGGGGGGGGGGGTGGAGATGGACCTGGCTATATGGGGAAGTTAATTATCTTGCTTTTGGAGTAAGAGTTTCTGTTTCAAGTCCACTGGTTTTGAATAGTGGACTTCTTAAAATTTCTCCTTTCTACCTACGATTGAGCAACAGCTGGATCGACATTGATATTCCTTCACTGGGTCAAGAAATTAGAACATAGAACATATAGAACAGTACAGCACAGTACAGACCCTTCGGCCCACGATGTTGTGCCGAACCTTTTCTGAAACCAAGATCAAGCTATCCCACTCCCGATCGTTCTGGTGTGCTCCATGTGCCTATCCAATAACCGCTTGAAAGTTCCTAAAGTGTCCGACTCCACTATCACAGCAGGCAGTCCATTCCACACCCCAACCACTCTCTGAGTAAAGAAACTACCTCGTACATCCCTCCTATATCTTCCACCACGAACCTTATAGTTATGCCCCCTAGTAACAGCTACATCCACCCAAGGAAATAGTCTCTGAATGTCCACTCCATCTATCCCCCTCATCATATAAACCTCTATTAAGTCGCCTCTCAACCACCTCCGCTCTAAAGAGAAAAGCCCTAGCTCCCTCAACCTTTCCTCATAAGACCTACCCTCCAAACCAGGCAGCATCCTGGTAAATATCCTTTGCACTCTTTCCAGTGCTTCCACATCCTTCTTATAGTGAGGTGACCAGAACTGCACACACTATTCCAAATGTAGTCTCACCAAGGTCCTGTATAGTTGCAGCATAACCCCACGGCTCTTAAACTCAAACCCCCTGTTAATAAACGCTAACACACTATAGGCCTTCTTCACAGCTCTATCCACTTGAGTGGCAACCTTCAGAGATCTGTGGATATGGACCCCAAGATCTCTCTGTTCCTCCACATTCCTCAGAACCCTACCTTTGACCTTGTATTCCGCATTCAAATTTGTCCGACCAAAATGAATCACGTCGCACTTATCAGGGTTAAACTCCATCTGCCATTTTTCGCCCCAGCTCTGCATCCTATCAATGCCTCTTTGCAGCCTACAACAGCCCTCCACCTCATCCACTACTCCACCAATCTTGGTGTCATCCACAAATTTACTGATCCACCCTTCAGCCCCCTCCTCCAAGTCATTGATAAAAATCACAAATAGCAGAGGACCCAGCACTGATCCTTGTGGTACACTGCTGGTAACTGGTCTCCAGTCTGAAAATTTTCCATCCACCACCACCCTCTGTCTTCTATGAGATATGATGTGGAGATGCCAGCGTTGGACTGGGGTAAACACAGTAAGAGTTTTAACAACACCAGTTTAAAGTCCAACAGGTTTATTTGGTAGCAAATAATGGTATTTGCTACCAAATAAACCTGTTGGACTTTAACCTGGTGGTGTTAAAACTCTTACTGTGTTCTATGAGATAGCCAGTTACTTATCCAATCGGCCAAATTTCCCTCTATCCCACACCACCTTACTTTCTTCATGAGCCGACCATGGGGGACCTTATCAAACGCCTTACTAAAATCCATGTATATCAACTGCTCTACCTTCATCTACACACTTAGTTACCTCCTCAAAAAATTCAATCAAATTTGTGAGGCGAGACTTACCCTTAATGAATCCGTGTTGACTAGCCCAGATTCAGCTGCATCTTTCGAAATGGTCATAAATCCTATCCCTCAGGACCTTTTCCATTAACTTACCGACCACCGAAGTAAGACTAACCAGCCTATAATTACTAGGGTCATTCCTATTTCCTTTCTTGAACAGAGGAACAACATTTGCCACTCTCCAGTCCTCTGGCACTATCCCTGTGAACAGTGAGGACCCAAAGATCAAAACCAAAGGCTCTGCAATCTCATCCCTTGCCTCCCAAAGAATCCTAGGATATATCTCATCTGGCCCAGGGTTCAGGTTTTTCAAAATTGCTAATACATCTTCCCTCAGAACATCTGCCTCCTCCAGCCTATCAGCCTGTATCACACTCTCATCCTCAAAAACATGGCCCCTCTCCTTGGTGAACACTGAAGAAAAGTATTCATTCATCGCCTCCCCTATCTCTTCTGACTCCATGCACAAGTTCCCACTACTGTCCTTGACCGGCCCTAACCTCACCCTGGTCATTCTTTTATTCCTCACATAAGAGTAAAAAGCCTTGGGGTTTTCCTTGATCCGACCCGCCACGGACTTCTCATGCCCCCTCCTAGCTCTCCTAAGCCCTTTTTTCAGCTCATTCCTTGCTAACTTGTAACCCTTAATGGACCCAACGGAACCTTGTTTTCTCATCCTTACATACGCTTCCTTCTTCCTCTTGACAAGACATTCAACCTCTTTTGTGAACCATGGTTCCCTCACTCGGCCATTTCCTCCCTGCCTGACAGGGACATACCGATCAAGGACATGCAGTATTTGTTCTTTGAACAAGCACCACTTTTCATTTGTGCCTTTCCCTGACAGTTTCTGTTCCCATCTTATGCTCCCTAATTCTTGCCTAATCTCATCATAATTACCCCTCCCCCAATTATAAACCTTGCCCTGCCGTACGGCCCTATCCCTCTCCATTACAATAACGAAAGACACCAAATTGTGGTCGCTATCTCCAAAGTGCTCTCCCACAACCAAATCTAACACTTGGCCCGGTTCATTTCCCAGTACCAAATCTAATGTGCCCCACTTCTTGTTGGCCTATCCACATCTTGTGTCAGGAAACCCTCCTGCACACACTGCACAAAAACTGCCCCATCCGAACTATTCGACCAATAAAGATTCCAATCAATATTTGGAAAGTTAAAGTCACCCATGACAACTACCCTGTGACCTCCACACCTATCCATAATCTGCTTTGCAATTTCTTCCTCCACATCTCTATTACTATTTGGGAGCCTGTAGACAACTCCTGACAACATGACCGCTCCTTTCCTATTTCTAACTTCAGCCCATATTACCTCAGTAGGCAGATCCCCCTCAAACTGCCTTTCTGCAGCCGTTAAACTATCCTTGATTAACTATGCTACTCCACCACCTCTTTTACCACCTTCCCTACTCTTACTGAAACATTTATACCCCGGAACTTCCAACAACCATTCCTGTCCCTGTTCTAACCATGTCTCCGTAATGGCTACAACACCGTAGTCCCAAGTACCAATCCACACTCCATGTTCACCTACCTTATTTCGGATGCTCCTTGCATTGAAGTAGACACACTTCAACCCACCTTCCTGTCTGCCGGTACACTCCTGCGACCTTGATATCTTCCTCAGTACCTCACTACACTCAACACTGACTTCTAGACTACAGCTTCTTTTCCCATCCCCCTGACAAATTAGTTTAAACCCCCCCCCCCCCCAAAAGAGCAAATTTCCCTCCCAGGATATTGGTGCCCCTCTGGTTCAGGTGCAACCCGTCCTGTTTGTACAGGTCCCACCTTCCCCAGAATGTGTTCCAATTATCCATGTAGCTGAAACCCTCTCCCCTGCACCATCCCTGCAGCTACGTGTTTATCTGCACTCTCTCCCTGTTCCTCATCTCGCTATCACGTGGCACTGGCAACAAACCAGAGATGACAACATGATTTGTCTTGGCTCTCAGCTTCCACCCTAGCTCCTTAAATCCCCGTCCCTTCTCTTACCTATGTCGTTGGTACCGATGTGTACCACGACTTGTGACTGTTCCCCCTCCCCCTTAAGAATCTTGAAAACACGGTCCGAGACGTCACGGACCCTGGCATCCGGGAGGCAACATACCATCTGTGAGTCTCTTTTGCTGCCACAGAACCTCCGATCTATCCCTCTAACTAACGAGTCCCCAATAACTATTGCTCTCCTGCTCTTCCCCTTTCCCTTCTGAGCCACAGGGACGGACTCAGTGCTGGAGATCCGGTCACCGTGGCTTACCACTGGTAGGTCGTCCCCCTCAACTGTATCCAAAGCGGAATACTTGTTGCCCAGGGGAGCGACCACAGGGGATCCCTGCACTGACTGCTTCCTCCCAGCCCCTCTAACTGTCACCCATCTATCTTCATTCCTCGGAGTACCTATATTCCTGAAGCTTCTATCTATGGCGACCCCTGCCTCCCGAATGATCCGAAGTTCATCCAGCTCCAGCTCCAGTTCCCTAACGCGGTTTTTGAGGAGCTGCAGATGGGTGCACTTCCCACAGGTGAAATCAGCAGGGACACTGACGGCGTCCCTCACCTCAAACATTCTGCAGGAGGAACATTGCACTGCCATCCCCTCTAGATAACTTGCGGATAAAACAAGAAAAAGAAAGAAAGAGCTTACCTGATATTCACTCACCCCCTTTAGGTTAGAGGAGGTGGAAGGGTGGGGGACACTAAGTGTAGTGTCTTGGGTTTAGGAACCGCCCAACTTATATACAGGTCAAAATAAAACACTTAACCAGCAGTCACTGCGACCCGCACTATAAAAGCAAACTACAAACCTTCCCAGAACTCCCCACGGCCGACTTCCGGTTTCCTGCTGCTCTGAAAAAAGTAAGTTCATTTTATACTCAGTTACACTCAGCTCCGCCCTCCGACCGCTCCCTGCAGAAATTGCAACTTTCTTCATCCTGTGAGTGTACCTACACCATGTTGACTGCAGTTCAAGCAAGTGGACGGCCTTCACCTTTCGAGGGAAACTAGGGCTGGACAACAAATGCTGGCCTTGTCACTGCTAGTCCTAAGCTCAGAAATTCCCTCCCTAAACCCTTCTACATCTCTCTGCTCTTCAAATGGTCCTTAAAACCTACCTCTCTGACCAATCTTTTGATCGTGTATCCTAAATAGCTCCTTTATATGACTTGGTTGTAAACGAAGACCAGTCCATCACTCAAACCAGCCTCCTATCCATTGACTCTGTCTACACTTCCCGCTGCCTTGGAAAAGCAGCCAGCATAATCAAGGACCCCTCACTCCCCAGACATACACTCTTCCACCTCCTTCCGTTGGGAAAAAGGTACAAAAGTCTGAGGTCACGTGCCAACCGACTCAAGAACAGCTTCTTCCTTGCTGCCATCAGACTTTTGAATGGACCTACCTTGCATTAAGTTGATCTTCTCTACAGCCTAGCTATGACTGTAACACTACATTCTGCACTCTCTCC
Organism: Mustelus asterias; assembly: GCF_964213995.1. NCBI lineage: Eukaryota > Metazoa > Chordata > Chondrichthyes > Carcharhiniformes > Triakidae > Mustelus > Mustelus asterias. The sequence continues at coordinate 121,057,833 of NC_135810.1, read as the reverse complement.
TTTCCTTCTCTATGTATGGTATGCTTTGTCTGCATAGTTTGCAAGAAACAATACTTTTCACTGTATGTTAATACATGTGACAAATCAAATCGGATCAATTGTGTCCAATTTTATTTGCTGTTGCTCCTGTGAAATGCCTCGGGGCACCTTAGTATGCTGAAGGTGTCATAAATGGAAGTAATTGTTGCTCCTTTAGTATCTGTAAGAGATGGTTCCATCTTTGTTCTAACAAAGTTGGAGTGAAAATGAAAATTTTACTTTACTTGTGCTCTGATCAAATGTGAAGCAAATTCTTTGGAGATGAGCTGAGCCTAAGGCTGCCAAGCAAGTGAAGTTTTACTAAGCCCCATGCACGACTGGATTGCTTTGTACAACTGCTCATTAAATAAGTCCTTTTTTTGATGTGGGTTCAATTGTTTAGTAAGTTCATCCATTTCCCTTCAAAACTTTCCTTCCAAATGCCTGAGGTCACGTTTCTAAATCTTAATTTAGACTTTACAGTTAGTTAACTAGTCATTTATATTGAGAACAATAATAATTAGTAAAATTTGCTGAGAGGCAACTTGCAAAAAGGGTGAAGTAATAGTTTAGCGACCGAATTCATTAGCATGTGCTACAGTTATGTTTATATAAATGATTGCATTCTGCATCATCACTCACAACCTGATCTCTTTGTGAAATTGATGGTTAGCAATTGGGGGGAAAGGTCAGCCATTAAGTAGACCCTTATTGAGCACACAGCCAACAAAAATCAACCTTCACTGCAGCAAGATAAATAAATGTTGTAAAATATTAAGGAAACTGTAATGTCTACAAAAAATTCTGATGTAAGAATCGCACCTGGAATTTTTGCATGGTCGAGAAGCTTAGAAATACCAGTTACACTCCGCCCACATTCTGCAGTCTCCCAATGTCTGCAGGAAGCTACAGCCAATAAGTTGTATGGTAGATCTGATGATGTGAGAATTATGGCAATGTTGAAACTTTCCATGAGTGGAGGTTTTTGGGAGGAGTTGACCGTCCTTTCATTTGAGGACGCAAGTTGCCGGCTACCCTTCTTTGTCTTGTCTGGTTTTCATTTGTATAACTGAGTTTCCACTTGTTGGAGTATGTGGGCTGAGATTGCTAAGATATACACCTATTTTTCAGCCCTTGAATAACATGCAATGTCGTTCTTTACAATGTGTTCACGATCTAATCTATGTATCTGATTTTTATGGTCTATAATCACAAGTGTGGCCTTAGTAGCAACATGCATGTTTGGTCATGATTTTCAGAAGACTTTATATTTGGGCTTCTTCCTTTTACTCTTTCCTTTTCACACACCCCATTTATTAATCCAAATGTGTAAACTGGAAAAAAACACATTAGTTCATCTCATGCTCATAAGAAACCAATTTGGTAATAAAAATACTGCTGAGTTGAATTATACAAGTCTTTTACTTTATGAAATGTGTAACAAAATCATCTATTCTGATCAATTAACTATAAAGATATCTCACTATAAGCTGCACTTCCTGAACTAAAGGAAAATTGAATATGTTCCTATTTCCTTCAGAGTCCGAGGGTTACAGCATGGAAACAGGCTCTTCAGCCCAATTTGTCCATGCCGCCCTTTTTTTTAAACTTATAAGCTATTCCCAATTTCCTGCATTTGGTCCATATCCCTCTATACCAATCTTACCCATGTAACTGTCTGAATGCTTTTTAAAAGACAAAATCATACCAGCCTCTGCTACTACCCAGACAGTCACCACCCCCTGTGTGAAAGAATTGCTCCTCTGAACCCTTTTAGTACCTCCCCCCCCTCTCTCTCCCTAAACCTATGCCCTCTAGTTTTAGACTCCCCTACCTTTGGGAAAAGATATTGACTATTCAGTGTGAGAGGTATAGTTAACAGAACCATGGGAATGTACTGCACAAGACATTCAACCCACTACTGGTTAACTTTCTCACATTGATGGGAACAGAAATATATTCAATTTTGCATCCATCAACTCTTTGCTGGAGCAATTCAAAGCTAATCTTGTTGCATTGTCCTCTCCTCATTGCTGCAGTCTAATATCCTTCTTTTGCTTTACTCAACTCGCATCCATTTGCTCTTTAGGCAGTCTTTGTTTCGGCCATTCTCTGTAACAAACATCCCTTGCTTTCGCAGCGGCAATTTTAAATTAATGTTCACCTATCATTGATTCCCAAGCCAGAGGAAATGGGTAAAAAGTAGCAACGAAGTTATGTAGCACTTTTAACGTAGTAAGGCATCTCACGATGTTTCACAAGGAGCATGGTCAAACAAAATTTGATACCCAGCTACATAAGGAGTTACTAGGAGAGATAAGTGAAGGTTTTAAAAAGCAACTTAATGGCTAGTAGAGAGGTGAAGAGATTTAAAGAGGGAATTCCAGAGCTTGGGACCAAAAGCACTGAAAATATGAACCATGATCCATACTGAGCTAGGTTGGGTAATGACGTTTTAAATCCTGTTGTTTCCACTCTTCCTCCTACCCCACCACGTAAACCATCCTTGATCATAAGTTTTATATCTACTACAAATCCCTGATATGTACTAGCTGATTTGGCATGGATTGTGGCACTACGTTCATTCTCGATAAGTACATAGTTGAACCTTAATATCTTATAAAAGTCGCTGGTCTCTTTATTCAGTCTGGTGGGCTATTTCTCAAATGCTCAAAAACTTAATTGCGATGGGAGGGAAGAAGTGGAAAACAGCACAAATCTTCTGACCTTGAAATCAATACACTCTGTGCTTGGGTGTTTCCATGGAGATCAAATGAACACTGTTCCTTATTATGTAGCCATCCTGGGTGGAAAGACGAGATAGATCACCTCACACGTCGCCTTTGGTTTGTTTTTATATTTTTTTGTAACTCATCTGTCCTGGTGTACGTGAGCCTGTGCCGCTGCTCTTTGTTGCAGATATTCTGAAGCATGACTAATCAGTGAGCTGCACTGCAACCTGAGCACTTGAAGAAAATAAGGGCTGCTTTTGAGAGGAGTGCAGGAGTGTCATATCATTCCAACATGGAATGTGCGAAAAAGGTTATTTGCTTTAAGTAGATGTGATTACCAGACATTTTGTGGTTTATAGAAGATGCTATCGTATAATCCTCTGCATGTCAACAAAAAGTAAGACTGAAGGTCGCAAGGCTATATTCTGATACTATGTACTCAGAAGGTTCTTGTGATAATGCACTCTTGTAGTTTTGGTGATTTCCTCAGCATAGCTTAAATGAAAGGGAATAGGAGTGGAAGAGTGGTAACAGGAGCAAGTACAGAATTTAGATGCTGTAAACATGGTTACACATTAAGTCTTATCCACACCTGAAATAGATAATGGTGGTGTGGAGTGGATTTTGGAGATAAGGTAATTGAATTCGGGGTCAATCAGCATCATCAAAGGAAGTTGGAACAATGTGTTGTGGAGGAAGATTTAGAGATGTAAAAATGTTAATAGCCGTCGTCATCAGTCCCTTTAAATGAGGATAATAGCCCGTAACTTCCTCAGAGTGGCAAACCTCCTCTGAGGAGCAGACTGTGGGAGGGGAGGTAGGTGGGCCTTGCGGTTGTGGGTCATGTGTGTGCGGGATGTCTCCGGCGAGGCTGACTCTCTCCCCCACCCCCTCCCTCCCAAACAGGTGAATTCTGGAGTCACAGGTCATTGGGCAAGAGGATAAGCGTTACCCTTGGGACCATACAGAGTTCTCAAGTCAGGATTCTGTTCTCACTCCTCCTGCTTTTGTCACCTCCTTAGCAGAGTTTTATACAATCAGTTTCCCTCTGTATTGTGGTTCATTCGGTGAGGTGTCTCCACATGCTTCGCTTTGTGGCAAGTTCTTCCCATGCACAGATGTTAATTTGTCCCCATTTCAATGAGCTTTCAGAGTGTCCTTAAAAATTCTTCTGTCCTCCTGGAGATCCAGTGCCATCCTTAAATTGTAAAGAGAGGATCTGCTTCAGATTATTTGACATACTGATTCCACGTCCAGACCAGCAGAGCTGATTTCATACAATCACAGTTGCGATGTTGGAGGGATTGGCTTCAGTGAAGATAATGAAGTTTTTTTGCCCATTTCCGCATTTGACGTTGAATGTACTGCAGAGAAACAGTGGTTTGCACTGCTGCCTCACAGCGCTAGGGACCTGTTCTGGTTTTGGGTGACTGTGTGGAGTTTGCACGTTCTCCCTGTTTCTGTGGGTTTCCTCCAGGTGCTCCAGCTTCCTCCCGCAGTCCAAAGATATGTGGGTTAGATTGATTGGCCATGATAAATTGGCCCTTGGTGTCAGTAGGATTTGCATGGTAAATACGTGGGGTTAGGACTTGGGTGGGATTGTTGTTGGTGCAGACTTGATGGGCTGAATGGCCTCGTAGGGATTCTTTGAATTTGTGGAAATCCTTCAGTGACTGGAGGTGCCTTTAGTCGCTGACACAAGTCTTTTCCCATATAGAAGGGTGGGACAACAACAGCATTGTGCACCTTTGTCCTCGTGGCTATTTCTGTTGTCAATGACCCAGTTGCACCATAGCAATTGTGCCTCGAGATCCCAGAGAAAGAAGACAGAATTTCAAGCATGGGTGAACAGGAATACAAAGTACAGGGATCTGGGGAAAGAACAGGAGATTGGATGAATTGGGTAGCTCTTTCAAAAATTTGAGATTGTTCGAATGGCATCTTTCTGTGCTGTTTGACTTTATGATTCCAATGTGGTATCATAGAATCCCACAGCGCAGAAGGAGGCCATTCGGCCCATTGAGTCTGCATCGATCACAATCCCACCCAAGCCCTATCCCCATAACCCCATGCAATTGCCCTAGCTAGTCGCCCTGACAAGGGGCAATTTAGCATGGCCAATCCACCTAACCCGCACATCTTTGGACTGTGGAAGGAAACCGGAGCAACCCGGAGGAAACATGCAGACTCCACACAGACAGTAACCCAAGCTGGGAATCGAACCCGGGACTCTGGCGATGTGAGGCGGCAGTGCTAACCACTTTGCGGGAGAGACAATGATGGAATAATTATGTATGGATTTGGGAGGAAGCAAGTTTTTGTCTGCTGATGGCTTAACATGTTTTTTTGGATTCTGAGCCATTTGTTCTAGCACCTGCAGATGATCGATTGCAGCGTGAGAGAGACTCAGAGGAAATTTTATCTACAACTTGTCACTCATCCAGGTTGTAAGGGATGGGTTTGTAAATAGATTATTATTTACAACTGTTAGTCATAACAAAAACAGTTTACTTCAATGAAAAAAGATAAACAGGAGTTACCTGTGCCTTTTCTTTCCTGCTGACAAATGGGTATCAGATTATCAGATGGAAACAGAACTGGTGACTTAAATTTATTCTTTCATGGGATGTGGGCGTCACTGGCAAGGCCAGCATTTATTGTCCATCCCTAACTTCTCTTAAACTGAGTGGCTTGTTAAGCCATTTCAGAGGGCAGTTAAGAGTCAACTATAGTGCTGTGGATTTGGAGCCACTCGTAGGCCAGACCAGACAAAACTGGTAGATTTGCCGAAAGTACATTCGTGAACCAGATGGGTTTTTATGGAAATTGGTGAGACTTGCTTTTTCTTCCAGGTGTCAGTAATTGAATTTAACTTCCACCAGCAGCCACAATGGGATTTGAATCTGTCTCCCCAGAAATTAGCCGGTGCCTCTGGATTGCTAGTCCAGTGATATTAACACTACTCACTGTCTTCCCTTGGCTACCATTTGTCATTATAGATACTGCATCACTGGACTGGTGACTTTATGAAAAATTATGCTGCCAAAAACACCTACTTCCAACCGATATTTCAAGATTACAAAGTAAGATGGTGAACTGAGTCTCACACTAATGCAGATAATAGTGTAAATCACTTTATATTTACCCAACTGGTCTGAGACCAGCATCTAAAAGTGCAACCTGCAAATTGAGTTGTATTTCAAAAAAAAGAACTGGCGAGTTATCCTGGCCAATATTTATCCCTCTATCACCGTCGCTAAAACACATTTTCTGCTTATTTACTCATTGTTGTTTGTGGGACCTTGATGTGTGCATTACAACAGCAGCTGCATTTTTGTTGTAAAGCATTTTGGGAGTCCTTGAGGTCCTGAAGAAGGCCAAATAAATGCAAGTATTTCTTCCCCTTACTCCAAACCTTGTCAACTTTTGTGTCTCAGTTCTATTTATGCGTCCCAGCATTTTATTTGTGTTTTTGATTACGTAACTTAGGAAATTGGAGCAGGAGTAGATCATTTGTTGGCCCCTGGAGCGTACTCTGATATTTATAAGATCATAGTTAATCTGACTATACCCTTAACTCCCCTTTCCTGCCTAACTCCCCTTTCCTGCTTGCCCCCGATAACCTTTGACTCTGATGTAGATCAAAAATCTGTCTAACTCAGCCTTTAATGTATTCAATGACCCAGTCTCCCTGCTGTCTGGGTAGAGAGTTCCGAAGATTAATGATCCTCAGAGAAGAATTTCCTCATCTCCATCTTGAATAAAGATCCCTTATTTTGAAAAAGTGCCCCCAGTTCTAAATTCCTTGAGGGGAAACATCCTCTCAGGATATATCCTCAAAATCTTGTATGTTTCATTAAGACAATCTCCCATTCTTCAAACTCCAATGCATATAGATCCAATCGGTTCAATCTTTCCTCATAAGACTTCTGCTTATCCCAGGAATTAAACTAGAGAACCATCTCTGAACTGCTTTGAAAGCAAGTATATCCATCCTTAACTGTAGGCAGCAATCCAGTTGCAGTCTCACTAATGCCCTGTACATTTGTAAGATTTCCCTACTTTTATACTCCATCCTCCTTGCAATAAGTACAAATTCCATGCTGTAGATGCATGCTAACATGTGGTTCATGTACGAGGACATGAGATCCCTCTGTACCACAGCATTAGTCTGTCCCAGTTTATGTATTCCACTTTTCTATTCCCATCAAAATGGGTAACCTCACATTTATTCAATCTGCCACATTTATCCCCAATTGTTTAATCTATATTCCATAGTAGGTACCTGTATCATCCTCACATCATCCTCATTTTTCCTAGCTATCTTGGTACCGTCAGAAAATTTAACTGCAATTCACTTAGTCCCTTCACCCAATTCATTAATATAGATTGTAAATACAGTAGTTAAGGCCTTGCCACTGATTTCTCTGGCATATCTCTATTTACGGTTTACCAACTGTGACGGAATATATTTTTCCACTAATGCTGTGCTATACCGTGGAACAGGCATGCGTGTGTGTAACTCATTTAACTAACCTGAAAACAGTTAGACTACAAGGTTCAAACCTCAAGGGGTAGGAAAGCAAGTAATTTGAAATGGAGGTGAGCAGAACTAAGATGGACTATCCGAGAGCAGCATTAATTGAAATTTGCATTAGGGAGTTAAAGGAAGTGACTGAAGTTTAACTATTTTATTTCAACAGAAAATGTGCAACTGGCAAAGATTGCAAATGAATAAAGCAAAGTATTAAGTTTATTTTTACCCCAACCTGGTAGCCATAAAAATAACATGAAAGATCGACATTCTGGGAAAGGGACCTTCCAATGGGATATAAAAAATGATGAAAGGTGAAAAACATATTTAAAGAGAGATTGAAGGCTGTATGAGTAGGTATGGCCATAAATGTCTCAAGAGCACGTGTGTTAAAATAGACCTTTGAAGATAGCAGCTTGCAGCCACCTTCTGAGTAGACAAGGATTGTGTCTTAAAGGTTTAGATATAAGCTTTAAATATAAGTATAAGAATATAAGTATTGAATAAAAGTGGGAGAAGCCTATGAAATACTTCCTTGTAGCAATAATGGATGTTTGTGGTAACCTTATTGGAATTTTTATTGATTAAAATCCATGCATAAAAGGTGTGTTTCGCACTGAGTTTAACAAAGCAGAATCTGGGAAATATTTGGATAACTGTCATTAACTATATAAGTATAATCTTGTATGTTTGTTTTTTCTTTGATAAATGTTTAAGTTTAATATTTAAAATCTCCCAAAAGTGGTTTAAAATTTTTGCTCCTGTCTTCAGTACAGATACCTTCTCATACTAAAATACAAATTGCAAATCATTGTGATAACTTGCGCCTTTGTGATTTGGGCAACCCAGCAATTGCCACTGGCCATACCATAACACAGCCATTTATCCTGACTGTTTTCTGTTAGCCGATCCTCAGTCCATGCTAATGCTCCCGCAACATCGAGTTCTTGTTTAGTAACCATTAATATTTTTATTAATATTAACCTTCTTGAATACCTTTTAGAAATCTAAATACAGTTCCCCTTTATCCACCCTCCTTGTTGCATCCTCAAAAAAACTTAATAAATTTGTTAAATATAGAACCATAGAAAATTACAGCTCAGAAACAGGCCTTTTGGCCCTCCTTGTCTGTGCCGAACCATTTTTTGCCTAGTTCCACTGACCTGCACTTGGACCATCTCCCTCCACACCCCTCTCATCCATGAACCCGTCCAAGTTTTTCTTCAATGTTAAAAGTGACCCCGCATTTACCACTTTATCCGGCAGCTCATTCCACACTCCCACCACTCTCTGCGTGAAGAAGCCCCCCCTAATATTCCCTTTAAACTTTTCTCCTTTCACCCTTAACCCATGCCCTCTGGTTTTTTTCTCCCCTAGCCTCAGCGGAAAAAGCCTGCTTGCATTCACTCTATCTATACCCATCAAAATCTTATACACCTCTATCAAATCTCCCCTCAATCTTCTACGCTCCAGGGAATAAAGTCCCAACCTATTCAATCTCTCTCTCTAACTCAGCTTCTCAAGTCCCGGCAACATCCTTGTGAACCTTCTCTGCACTCTTTCAATCTTATTTACATCCTTCCTGTAACTAGGTGACCAAAACTGTACACAATACTCCAAATTCGGCCTCACCAATGCCTTATATAACCTTACCATAACACTCCAACTATGATTTCCCTTTGATCAAACCATGTTTGACAATGTCTTATATTTTTTTCAATATCCTGCTGCTACTTCCTTTAATGGATTCCATAAATTTTCCATTGACGGATGTTGGGCTCACAGGCCGCGAGTTGTCTGCTTTCTGTCTTTATCTCTTCTTGAACAAGAGGTGTTACATTTGCAGTTTCCAATCCACTGGGACTGTTCCAGACTCTATGGAATTTTGGAAGATTACAGCCAATGCAGCCACTTCGTTCAAGACCTTATAATGCAAACCATTGGGTCCAGGGAACTTGCCTGGACTCCCACTAGTTTTTGTCCTACTTTTTCCCTTGTGATTGTGATTTATTTCCTCAGTCCAATTTGTCCCTTGGTTTTCTACTATTCCCCGGATGCTTTTGGTGTTTTCTATCACAAAGGCAGATTCAAAATACTTCTACAAAGTCTTTGCCATTTCCTTGTTGCTCATTAGCAATCGTGCAGTCTCATCCTCCAAGACCAACAACCCTTACGATAGCTACTCTCTTTATGTACACTTGCAAGATCTTTTACTGTTTGCCTTTACATTTCTTGATAGTTTATCATATTCTAATTTCTTGGTTTATATTCTATCCTACAGTGTAGCCACTATTGGGGGGTGGGGGAGGGATGCTAGAGTTATAAACCACTCTCACCAGTGACTCCTTTCCCTTGCCATTTCTCATCTTCACCCAAACTGCTTCTATATCCTGATCCTTCTCATTTGTTACTTTGGCCATGCAACAGTTGGATGTTGAAGCCAGGTGGTGTTGCCTTCACTTGATCCAAGTTGTTATGTTGTAGTCATCACAGCACAGAAGGAGGCTCTTTGACTCATTGAGGGAATGCTGGCTCTCTGTAAAGCAATCCAATCAATCTCATTCTGTTGTTCTATCCCCATAACCCACTAAGTATATTTTCCTAATGTCTCAGGCCAGTTTCAGTTTCTAACATGCAGCCAGTTGGCTGGATGCTGCCTTGTTTCAGACTTGAATTGAAATACTTTAGTATACTAAGATTTGATCATACTATTGTGTAGCTTGTGGCTTGTTGTAGTTCGAACTTGTTTCAGCTAGTTCTTAACAATTACAATCAAGCTTTAATTAGAAAGGAGAACTGGCATTTAATAGCACCTTTAATATAAGTTTAAAATTTATTTACTAGCATCACAAGTAGGCACTGCAATGAAGTTACTGTGAAAATCCCCTAGTTGCCACACTCCGCTGTCTGTTCGGGTACACTGAGGGAGAATTGAGCGTGGCCAATGCACCTAACCAGCACGTCTTTCGGACTGTGAGAAGAAACTGAAGCACCCGGAGGAAACCCATGCTCACACGGAGAGAATGTGCAGACTCCACACACAATGACCCAAGCCGGGAATTGAACCTGGATCCATGGCGCTGTGAGGCAACAGTGCTAACCACTGTGCCACCGTGCTGCCCAAGGTCGTGAAGTATGTGGAACATAAAACATCGAAGAAGAGTTGAGAGGGAAAGGTAGATTTTGAAGATGTAGTCGCCCTCCCGTTTAAGGAGCTTACACCAGGAGGATCATGTGACCCAATCGCCCAATGGGGAAAATGCATGGGGATCTTGATGCATAACAGGGGCTTTAAATATATATATTTACATATACTCTGTATATTTATCTGCTTGTAAGTCGTTACAGTTCATTATATGCTACCTGGTGGTCCTTCCAATTTCTACAGCAGAGTACTTTCAAAGAGAGAAAAGTATTAACACTTTGTGTATTTGAGGGCACAAGACTAAGGTGACTGAAGGCTGTGACCAAACGTGAAGTAGAGCAATTAGGGATGTGAAGGAGGCCAGGATTAGAACGATATGCAATGAATTCTCACACATAGGGCTGGAGAGATTTCAGAGGTAGGAAAGTACAAAGTATGGAGGGCCTTAGAAATCGATGCATTAAGGGCACTGGGAGCCCTGAAGTTCATGAATAAAGAGCTGAAAGTGGGGGGAAGCATTAGTGTGGAATTGGATGGAGGAGGCCGAATTTTGACTGAGTTGTAGTTTCTGAGCGGCTGATGAGAACATTGAAGTAAGCAAGCATAAACTGCAATAGGCAATGTTACGTTGATAGTTGGAGGGTGAGGTGGAGCCTGATCTTGGTTGCAATGCATAGTTCAAGCTTAGATCAGGGTTAAACAGGACACCAAGGATGGTTATTGTTTGGTTCCTTCTGAATGGGAGGGAGATGGAAGCCAGGGATCAGTTTAAACCAAGAGTTGAGCAGGAAGGCTCAGTCTTAGCGATTCTAAACAGGATGATGTTTCTGCTACTCTGCGACTCATTCACATGTTTAGCGCAGTGAGGATCTATTGTTCAGTGTCTGCAGCTCACTAAAGCATGATTAATTAGACTACAGAATGATACTCTACCCTTTCCCCAACAATAATTCATTTTCTAACTGTTTGATTTTTTGGCAGGGCCACTGATGGTGACAGGTTGCTTTTCTTTTTTAAAAAAATCATCTTATTAATGTCCCTTCTCAAATGAAGGATTCTCTATAATGTCGGGCCTTATTAAAACCAAACCAGCTGCAGTAACTTCTCTGGTATGTAAATAAATTAAACATTATGAACTGAGCAATGCCCACAATTCTTCAAAGAGCAGTAATTTATCCTGTATTTTGAAGGTTTGTTCCAAGGAGGTTCTATCTAACAGTTGAATCTAACCTACGACCTTTTAAGGAGGTTTTGTTGTTTTGTAACAGTGATAAATTACTTCGTTTGCGCTTATCAATACCAGGTTAACCTAATGCTTCCTTAAATTCTCTAGTTCACCTACTCTATTTAATACGTTCCCTTACTCCCTCTAATGTAAAGTATTATTACAGATGGTTGTTGTCGGAATTTGTAGGAAAGCTACACGCGCAAACCGCCCAGAGCAAAAGAATATGGAAGTGTGTGCGGTGAGATTGATCCTGGGTTCTCAGTGCCAGTTATACGCCAGCACCCTTCATGTCACAAAGCTGGGAACCATAAAAACAAAAAGAATTAATATTTGTGTTAAATTTGGAAAATCCTACCCAATTTCCGAACTGGTTATCCCCACCTTGCCCAGAGATAACACGGAAGTTCAATTCCTCAATCAAGTACTTGAATGCACTTCAGTGTCTGTAATGTAGGAATGGTGTATCAGTTTGTAACTTTAATATAACTTTCTACATTACCCTTCCTTTAATATCCCATTCACCACTTCCCTGCTATCTGCTGAATTGGTCAATTTTTGTTACGATATGATTGTTACATGTTTTCCCGTTTTTAACCTGATTATTTAGTTGACATATGAATTTTTCGATGCAAGTTGGACTGCAGTTCAGCCTTCAGGTTGCCAGCGTGTTTCTTGAATATGACGTAGTTACTGAATAAGAGACTACATTTCCTCAAGTGTCACTTGCGAACTTGGTACATTGGATTTTTTTTGTTTTTGCTTCTACCATTTTAGAAAAGGCTCTTAATATAGTTAAACCATCCCAATAATCCTCAAACACCTTTGCAGTGAAGAGGAGTAAGAAGTGCAGTACTCCAGCAGTTTATACTGTGTTACCAGTGCAGAGGAGTTGAGCTTAATTTCTCTTTCCTTTTATCCTTCTGAAAATCCACCAGGGACTGGTAGCAAGTGTAAGGAGAAGAGCAGACATTGAAGATCTTGGATCTCCACTCCATAAGCATCATTCCTTTGGCACCCTGTTAACAGTATAAATAAAAGAGAAGCTTTCAGTTCTACAGCACTTTCCCTGACTTCAGAATGTTCCAAAGCACTAGACAACCAGCCAAGTACTTTTGCAGTCTCATCATTGGTAATGTAGAAAGCATGGTAGCCAGTTCTTGTACTGCAAACCCTCACAAACAGCATTGAGGTAATGACCAGGTTATCTGTTCTAATGTTGATTCAGAGGTGACTATTGGCCAGAGTATTAGGGAGAACTTCCCTATTTAAAAATAGTGCCACAGGAACTTTTATGTCCATCTGATAGGACGGTCAGGGCCCTGTTTAATGCCTGATTCAAAAGACACCTCCAACGGTGGAGCACCCTCAGACTGCATTGGAAGGTCAATCTCAGTTCATGTGGTTAACCACGGAGCCACAACCTTCCAACTAAGGAAAGAATGTAAGCAACTGAGCCATAACTTCATCTGCTATGACTGACAACTGAACTGTTTTTATCAGGGGATTTTCACTGTAACTTCATTGCAGTGTTAATGAAAGCCTACTTGTGACAAATAAATGAACTTTAACTTTTATCAATGTGGTAGCTACTTTCTTCCCATGTACCATTTGCTGTTGCTTTAGTTTGATCGTGTGGCTGACTGAAAGTTGGAATGATATCACTGGATAGATGTCTGCAGTCCTGTAGAATTTAGCAATGGTGCAGATTCTCTGCAATTTCTGGAACTCCCAGCATCATGTTTACAATTTCCACTGTCCACTGAAGTAGTGGTATGTTGATTGATACTTTGATTTGGTAAGTAGTTTCAGTGGCAAACTCCTCACTTGATATGCTAATAAATGGCACTTCTAAGTTTGATTTTTTTTACACATTGTTCAGCCTGTATAAAACAATCAAATGCCACTTTTCTTAAACTGCTTTCTTTGAGATTTTCATCTGCAAATGCTATATCCTGTTGGAAGGGTAAATTAACCTGCTTCCAGACCTGTGTTGCTTCCCCAATTTCCCATTAGAGAAACCATAGAAACCCTACAATGCAGAAGGAGGCCATTCGGCCCGTCGAATCTGCACCGACAACAATCCCACCCAGGCCCTATCCCTGTAACCCCACATATTTATCCCACTAATCCCTCTAACCTATACAACCCGGGCAATTTAACATGGGCAATCAACCTTGTATTCCATACACAACTCTTCCTACCACTCTTAATCTAGTACTATCACCATTATCTTTTTATTCCTTTCTTCACTCGTGAGAATATCTCGCTTCCCTTTAAATGTAACTAGAGCACTATAATCTAGTCTGACATCCAGTGCACCATTGAAGGAATGCAACTGCATCTTCTGAGGTGCTGTCTTGTGGATGAGATGTTTAACCAGGTAAAAGGTTTAACCACTAATAAATAAAAACACATGATGCTATTTTAAGAGTGTTATCCCTGGGCAATATATATCCTTCAACCACCAACAATTAAACAAAATACACTACCTGGTTGTTATGTTGCTGTTTTCAATTTGGCTGTTGCATTTCCTACATTGCAACAGTGGATATTGGCTATAAAATAATTGAGACATCCTATCCTGGACTTACAAAGGTGCTATGTAAATGCAAGTTTTTGTTTTATTTGCCCTAATTACGACTTGTGATTGTGAGTTTCGCACTCTTTGGGATAATTTTCTCCCGTATTCCAACATCTGTGTATGCTTCCCCTGCTTAAGACATCTAATTATGTAAAGAAAGTGAATCTGTGCCTCTCGGTTCATCCAGTGGCTTCAGTCAATGTTCGTAACTGGATTAATTCTTCTACTCCCTCTCCATGTTTTATTTTCATCCAGCTTACGGTGGCACAGTGGTTAGCACTGCTGCCTCAACGCCAGGGACCTGGGTTCAATTCCTGGCTTGGGTCACTGTCTGTGTGGAGTCTGAACGTTCTCTCCGTGTGAGCATGGGTTTCCTCCGGGTGCTCCAGTTTCCTCCCACAGTCTGAAAGACATGCTGGTTAGGTGCATTAGCCATGCTAAATTCTCCCTCAGTGTACCCAAACAGGCGCCGGAGTGTGGCGACTAGGGGATTTTCACAGTAACTTCATTGCAGTGTTGATGTAAGCCTACTTGTGACGAATAAATAAACTTTACTTTAGCTTGCAAGTGCTGGCCGGTGTTTGACAATTCCCCCTGATAACTCTCCATTTAGGAAATTGCAGATGTGAGCTTGCATTCTTCTCCTGGATGGAGCAATATGTAGTGCACTGTGGAAAAATCATTTTCTGTGAAAAGGAACACAGGTGGCACAGATTGAGAGTCCCATTCTTTGATTCTGAGGAATTTGTTAGTCCTGTCAAATGGAACTATTTCAATGTTGGCTTCACCCCAAAGCACAAGGAAGAGTGTTTTTTCGAAGACATTTCATTTTTGTGGGCTGCAGATAGTGGCGTGCAAAGCCCTCTCTCTGCTCGCAGTATACTCTCACTTTCAACAAATGTTGCCCCATGACTTCACACCCCAAGACTTGGATTTTCATGGATGCTGAAGGTACAGAAAAAGCAAATCTCATTCATGTGAGGACATGAGTGATGTTGACAAAGAGAAGAGTGGAGATCGCACAAGAAGATGAATAGGAGCAAGAGGACCTCGTATGGGTCCTGGAACCTGTTCTGCCATTTGACATCATGACTGATCTTCTTTCCATCTTGTCTACGTCTTCCTGTGCTAGATCCATATTCCTTGACGACTTTTGTGCCCAAACGTCTACCAACCTTTATTTTGAATATACTTATCGACTGAGCATTCAAGATGCTCAGGGTTAGAAAATTCCAAAGGTTCACAGCCTGAGTGAAGAAATTTCTCTTCAACTCAGTCCAGATGACCAATCTCCAATCCTGAGACGATGCCACCTAAGTTCTAGACTCGCCAGGCAGTGGAAACCATCTCAGTCCCTTGGGCTTATTGTGCAGACATTAAACACCATCACCGTTCTAACTACCAGCTGCAATAGTTGAAGACAAAGGTTCAGTTCCTAACAAATTTTGAGTCAAAACCAGATACAAGTTTCTTAGTTGGTGTTTCATCATTATGTTCTATGTGCAAAAGTAGTGAGGATTCCAGTACACCACTCTGATGGATATCAGCTAGCTGGGGACCAATCCACTAATACCATACATTTCCTAAGTTTGCTTTTAGACCTGCACAAAATGAGGTGTTGCCTTTCAGAAGAGAGGTCTGTGAAACCATTCATGTCTTTCAGGAGGGGAACAACATCAGGTTAAAAGCATCTCACTGTCCTTCACCCTGCATACAAGCCCACAGTGCCCAGCGTCCCCTTCCTCTGCTGCATTTTATCATTCAGTATTGCATGTTAGTTACTAGAGTTGGATATTATAGTCATATTAAAGACATTTGAAAATGATTCATGGGAACATATATTTCAGCCAAAGTTAACATTTTTAAAAAACCTTTACTTCAGACTTTTCCATTGAAAGAAAATAAATGCTTTTCATGGATCCAGTACTTGAAAAGACGTTAATCCACACGTGGAATCCAACCTCTTAGTTTCAGTTAAACAAATCAATTTCAGATGCTTTTAAATCCACGTTTTAAATTTGCATCCTGCGGGATGTTTCTTTCCTTTCTAACTTGTTAGTGGTCCCCTAGACTCAATTCTCTTGCCTCTGAGTCAGGAGATTGGAGTTTGAATCCCTACTCTGGATTGGAATGCCTAATTTAGATTGACAGAGATGCTAGATGAGGCCCTATCAGCCTGCTGTAACTAGTACAGTTTTTTTTGAAAGAGGTCCAATAGTACTATGAGGCAAGTAGGTAGTTCTGGTTATATTCTAGTGAATTATTCCTACGAAACCCATCTCCAAACTCTGTGGCCTGGGGCTCAGCTCCTCCCTCTACGACTGGACCCTAGACTTCTTAACCCACAGACAGTAATCAGTAAGGATAGGCAACAACAACACCTCTACGGTCAACCTCAACACCGGTGCCCCACAAGGCTGTGTCCTCAGCCCCTTACTATACTCCTTATGCACCTATGACTGTGTGGCCAAATTCCCCTCCAACTCAATTTTCAAGTTTGCTTATGACACGTAAGCTACGTGTCTTCATCAACATCACTCACATCCTCGCGTCGTTTACCCGTAGTGGGTCAGATCTCAAACAATGATGAGACGGAGAACAGGAAAGAAATAGAGAATCTGGTGAACTGGTGCAATGACAATCTTTCCCTCAATGTCAACAAAACGAAGGAGATTGTCATCGACTTCCGGAAACCTAGTGGAGGACACGCTCCTGTCTGCATCAATGGGGACGAAGTAGAAATGGTCGAGAGCTTCAAGTTTCCAAGTGTCCCGATCACCAACAACCTGTCCTGGTCCCTCCATGCCAATGCTATGGTTAAGAAAGCCTAACAACGTCTCTACTTTCTCAGGAGGCAAAGGAAATTTGGCATGTACACTACGACTTTCAAACTTCTACAGATGCACCACAGAAATCATTATTCCTGGCTATATCACAGCTTGGTATGGCCCCTGCTCTGTCCAAGACTGCAAGAAACTACAAAGTGTCGTGAACTTAGCCCAGTCCACCACTCAAACCCATGCATTGACAATGTCCACACTTCCCACTGCCTCGGAAAAACAGCCAGCATAATTAAGGATCCCACACACCCTGGACATACTTTCTTCCACCTTCTTCCATCAGGAAAAAGATACAAAGTCTGAGGACGTACCAACCGACTCGAGAACAGCTTCTTCCCTGCCGTCATCAGACTTTTGAATGGACCTACCTCGCACTAAGTTGATCTTTCTCTACACCCTTGGTATGACGGTAACACTACATTCTGCACTGTCTCCTTTCCTTCTCTATGAACGGTATGTTTTGTCTGTATAGCGCGCAAGAAATAATACTTTTCACTGTATACCAATACATGTGAGGATAATAAATCAAAATGTCCCCTCCTTCTCGCCCGCCCACTCATCCTCCTTAGGATCTGCGATCACCTACTCCTTGCTGAGGCCTCACAGAATGCACTCTGAATTTTTTTCAAACAACACCATCAAAAATAAATTAACTTGTCATTGCTGCTTGAGTGGTTTTGCAGTGTGCTGAATTTCTTCCCCGTTTGTGTACATAAGCACTACACCATATAGCAGCTCATTTTGTGTGAAGTGTTTTGGGACATTTCTGATGCCTGATGAGGTGCTATGTAAATACAAACCTTCCATTTACTTACAATGCCTGCTAACTTGTTTTCTTGGTAATCAATTGGCTATCTCTCAGGAAACTGGAATGGAGTGATCGTATTACAGTTGGTCCTTCAGTATGGCTGTCATCGCACATTGAGCGCAGTGTGTTCCGGCTGTTTTTGTCCATCATTGACACCTATTGCTAGAAGAACCAACAGAATAGAATAAGGCTGCCCACAGCAGCTTGACAGCTTCCCGTATTTATATGGCATGGAGCCCAAATTGTGCACAGTATTTTGATTTGACCTCGAGTCAAATGTCCTTTGTTTTCGGTGATTCACTAAGAAAATAGTGATTTCAGCTAAGTGTCGGTTTTAAATTGGTCTTAGATTTGAATGTCTTAACCCTTAAAGAGACAACTGCCCCAATGATTCCCTGCAAACAAAGAGCGTTTACATTGCAGCCTGGAAACAAAATATCCTTCCCTTGTCCAGGTGACTATTGAATTTGGTCTCCATGCCTCTTAGCACACGGTATCAAGGAGATTTAAAACAAAATAGCGACTTGAGGGCAAAGACTGTTCACTAACTTGGCAGCTGATCAAACCCTGAGCTGAACATCTGACCTCATTCTCTCCATCACAACGGTAGCACTGCCACTTTGCAACAAAGCAAGCTTCTTGGCCATGTTTTTCCATCTGCCATTGGACTTCTCTCACACCTTTTCACCTGTGAGTTCAACTATGCTCTCCTGACTCGCCTCTTATGCTCGATCCACAGTTAAAAAGGGTCTTTAAGGAGAATGAGATGGAGAATTAGTCTATAAAATAATGAGGGGCATAGACAAGGTAGATAGTCAATATCTTTCCCCAAAGGTAGGGGAGTCTAAAACTAGAGGACATAGGTTTAAAGTGAGAGGGGAGAGATGCAAAAGTGTCCAGAGGGGCAATTTTTTTCACACAGAGGGTGGTGAGTGTCTGGAACAAGCTGCCAGAGGTAGTAGTAGAGGCGGGTACAATTTTATCTTTTAAAAAGCATTTAGATAGTTACATGGGTGCGATGGGTATAGAGGGATATGGGCCAAATGCGGGCAATTGGGATTAGTTTAGGGGTTTTAAAAACAAAAAGGGCGGCATGGACAAGTTGGGCCGAAGGACCTGTTTCCATGCTGTAAACCTCTATGACTCTAAAAATGGTTTAGGGATCCTCCACTCAAACTTCAGCTCATTCAAAACTTTGCCATCTCTATCTAACCTGTCATGTTTACCATTGCTCCTTACTTGCTGAGCTGGTCCTGTTTCTGCATGCCTTCAATTTAATATTTTCATGACTGTGTTTAAATATCTTTGCTACCTTGTTACATCCATAACCACATTGCCTCCATAACCTCCAGCTCTCTAAACCTTACCACCCTACCTTTTCCTCAGAACACTATTACTCCAGCTCAGGCCATTTATGGCTTTATCTTTGCCTCCTTCTTTCACCCTGTTAGCAGTTAGCAGTTTTTCCTTCAGCTGCTTTTGTTCCATGTTGTAGAATTCCCTCTCGAAATACCTCTGCCCTTTCATCCATCCTCTTTAAGACCCTCCCTCAAATTACCTCTTCAGTCAAACTTCTTCTAAAATTTATTCATGGGGTGTATGTTTTGTAGGCTAGGTCAGCATTTATTGCCCATTCCTAATTGCCCTTCAGAAGTGGCGGTGAGCTGCCCTCTTGAACTGCCACAATGTATGTGGTGTCAGGGAGGGAGTTCAGAGATTTTGACCCAGCGACAGTGAAAGAATATGTATTGAAGGAATAAGTGATATATTTCCAAGTCAAGATGGTGTTTGGCTTGGCAGGGCCATTTCCAGGTGGCGACGTTCTCATGTGTCTGTTGCCCTTGACCTTCTAGATGGTAATGGTTGTGGTTTTGGAAGGTGCTGCTTAAGGAGCCTTGGTGCAGTGCGTCTTGTAGATGATGCACACTGCTGTCACTGTGCGTGGGTGGTGGAGAGACTGGGTGTTTATAAATGAGTGCCAATTAAGCAGGCTGCTTTGTCCTAGTCACCTCCTTCAATATTTTGGAAATGCAGGGAAAAATGGATTATGGAGACAAGCATGCTGTCTAGCTTTGTCTAGCAGAAAGATTTAACTTTAACACCCCAACAAGAGGCATTACATTTATAAGGATTAATCTTACAAGCTCTTAAGGTAATACAACATGGATTTTGATTTATCTAAAGACTAGGAATGAGATTTGAAAGTTGAGTGGAGTAGGATCATTCCTGACCTGTTTCAACTATGAAAATGTCACCTTAAGGGTGAATGATGTAGGAATCAAGGTTGGCTATCCTGGACACAAAACAGAAAATGCTGTAAATACTTGGCAGGTATTTCAAGGCCATTTAGGGATGGGCAATAAATGCTGGCCTCGCCAGCAACACCTGCACTCCATGAACGCTTAAAACAGTCAGGCAGCAGCTGGCGGGAAACAGAATTAATGGATTTGATGATCCGTTTGAGGTCAAGAACCCAACATCTGGATCACTTCCAGACCACAGCCCCCAATGCATCTGCATCATCGGCATAACATTATCTTTAAATGCTGCCCTCTAATTGGGCTGGAGGCGAGCTTGGGGCCCAGTTAATGGCTCCAGGCACTGACAAGAGGCAGAACGGACTCTGGAGTGCAAGGCAGAAAGTAGCCATGGGTTTGCTGCAGCCTTGCAGAATACAAAAGAGGTGGTCAGCAGGCCAGCAACTTCATGGCGTAGGTAAATGATCAATTGAGAGGTAAAAACGATGCTCTGAGAATAGTCCTTCTCCCCCACTCCCCCAATTGTTTTGTTCAGTAGGAATGTGACTGACACCACACATTGTTCCCAGCAGCTGTGTATTAATGTGGCCCAGACTTTTTTGCCTTGCTAGTCCGCGCTTTGAAAATCACCACTGGCCTCTCTCTCTCTCTCCTTTTCTCTCTCTCTCCTCCTCCTCCTCCTCCTCTCCCCCCCCCCCCACGACCCATTATCGTATCGAGCTGTGCTCACCCAGGCACGTTTAATTGGAGCTGAGAAATCTTCTGGCTTACCCACCCCGCCCTTTCTTTGAAAATAGCACCGTGTTCAGGAGGAGTTAGGACACTGTCGTACCATCTGACGGTGCTATTTTTAAAGCACACCAGCACCCAAGGGTCAATTGAAATGCAAGCCTAAAGTTTCAAGTCAATCATTTTTCACAACTTTTTTTCGTCGCCTCCAAAGGTAAAAACCTCAAACCTGAAAAGTTATCACTTGTGACTCTCTGCACAAATGCTGCCTGACCTGCTGAGTTTTTCTGATAGTCCTGTTTTTTTTTTCAGATTTCCAGCTTCCACAGTATTTTGATTTTGTTAGCTATGCTGGAGTTTTGTTTGATTTGATTTATTATTGTCATATGTATTAACATAGTGAAAAGTATTGTTTCTTGCACGCTATAGAGACAAAACATACTGTTCATAGAGGAGGAAACAAGAGTGCAGAATGTAGTGTTACAGTCATAGCTAGGGTATAGAGAAAGATCAGCTTAATGCGAGGTAAGTCCATTCAAAAGTCTGACAGCAGCAGGGAAGAAGCTGTTCTTGAGTCGGTTGGTACGTGACCTCAGACTTTTGTATCTTTTTCCCGACGGAAGAAGGTGGAAGAGAGAATGTCCGGGGTGCGTGGGGTCCTTAATTATGATGACTGCTTTTGCCGAGGCAGCGGGAAGTGTAGACAGTCAATGGATGGGAGGCTGGTTTGCGTGATGGATTAGGCTACATTCATGACCTTTTGTAGTTTCTTGCGGTCTTGGGCAGAGCAGGAGCCATACCAAGCTGCGATACAACCAGAAAGAATGCTTTGTCTTTACAAAGTCTTGCAAGACTGCTCTTCAGGGCATTAAATAGGTTGGTTGCAATCCATGATATTGCAGATTATAAATCAGCTGTGGTGGAAATGAAGTTCATGAGCAGAATCGTCTTTTCCAATACGGTTCCTTATTTTGTCCTTAAATTAATGACTCCCATTTATCCAAAGTCCTATGCATAAATCACATGAACCCCTCAATGAGATTACTGCATAACAATGACGTCCATTATTCTCCATTTGTAAGATAACTGTGTGGACCTCTTAGACAGCTTGTAGAAACTCAAATCTCTATCCTTATTTCCGCATGTACTTAAATTCATTGTCATCAATTTTGGGTATCTATTATGTTGAACATAATTTGTTCCTCATGTCTTTATATTCATGCCTTGGGCTGGAGCTAGGCGGGTACCTGTAGAAATTCATTGGTGGCTGGAGAAGAAAACCACTGATTTAGAAACCAAATTACATTTGAATGCAGGTTTATGTATTCTGTACCTTGCTGCCATATTTATGATATCACTCCAAGTAAGCAATGAGGATGCAAAGCATATGTTTCC
The DNA here is from genome assembly GCF_964213995.1 of Mustelus asterias. Taxonomy (NCBI): domain Eukaryota; kingdom Metazoa; phylum Chordata; class Chondrichthyes; order Carcharhiniformes; family Triakidae; genus Mustelus; species Mustelus asterias. The sequence goes on along the minus strand of NC_135810.1, from coordinate 121,035,565 downwards.
TGCAAGATTGGGAACAGCTGATGCCAGTTAACATTGTGCATTGGATTATAAAACGTTTTATTCGACTTTTGTGTTGACGATAAATGCTTTTATAGTCCCAAAAGCAAGATGGCCTAATATAATGCACATTTGGCACGTGTGGCCAAATTCACAACACGGTCATTTATTTCAGAGTTATCAAGTTGTGTAGTGTTAAGAGGGATAGGTACTGCACCAAACAAGAGTGATTTGATTTAAGGCCTGTCTGTTCAGTTTTAAACCCAGCAATTGACATTTGAACATTTGGGAAATGTTAGGAAATTTGTTCACTTTCAGACATCTGAAACAAAGTAAAGTTTATTTATTAGTCACAAGTAAGGCTTACATTAACACTGCAGTGAATTTACTGTGAAAATCTCCTAGTCGCCACACTACGGTGCCTGTTCGGGTCAATGCACCTAACTAGCACATCTTTCAGAATGTGGAAGGAAGGCAGAGCACCCGGAAGAAACCCAGGCAGACACAGGGAGAACGTGCAAGCTCCACACAGACGGTGACCCAAGCCAGGAATCGAACCCGGGTCCCTGGCGCTGTGAAGCAGTATTACGAACCACTGTGCTCTGTGCCGCCCTACATTAATACTACACCCCAGCAGGTTTAATTTCTGTAAGATACCCTGACAACACAGGCTGCAAAATTTAACTAGATTTTTAATTAGAAGAAAGAGTTGCATTTATATAGTACCGTTCCTGACCACATGGCATCCCAGTGCAGTTTGCAGCCAATGAAATGCTATTGTGATGTAGGAAACGTAGCAGCCAGTTTGCACACAACAAGCTCCCACGCACACATAATGTGATGATGACCAGATAATCTGTTTGTGTGATGTTGTTTCAGGGATAAATATTGAACAAGATACCAGGGAAAACTCTCCTGCTACTTTTTGAAACAGTGCCATGAGATCTTGTACGTCCATCTGACAGGACAAATGGGGTCTCGGCTTAACGTCTTACTGAAAATGAAGAGCAGGTTTATTTTTAATAGTTTAAGTGGGGAGAGAGATTGATCTATTTCATAGAGTTGTCAGTGGGTCTGGAATTATCTGTATGCAAGAGGTATTGAATTTCCTGATAAAAGGCTCGTAGATTGTTTCAATTCAAAATTCTAGCAAAAAAGTCTAAATTAATGAGTGCATGAGTATCCTCGCACATCAAGAGTAACAGGAGAAAAGCAGAAAATAATTTAAACCAGAATATAAAAGCAAAGCACATTAATAATTTTAAATCGTCCTTGCTGGGAAATGACCTCAAGGTTGCAGTCTGATCTCTAGGTTAAGGCATAAAACTGCATGAGCATGACCTCAGTTGCTTGTCACCTAATGATTCCCAGGTATTCATCCTATGCATAAAAGTAATTGTTGCTGGCAGCCTCCTCATGTGCCATAATACCAACGCTTTGGATGATGTTTGATATCGGGACGTTGCAACTTTTGGAAATTTGAAAATTGTTATTTTTTTTCTGCCATTGTCCCACATTTTCTCTCTCTGTTCTTAAAGCCACAGAATTCTGTTTTGCTTACTAGTTTATTCTTTGTCAAACTTATTTAACCTTTGCAGAATGACTTTTCTTTCCAAAGTTAAAGTTTGTAGCATTGTCCAACAAATATTGCTTGAAATATCCATGGGTCTCAGCTGTTTTTGGTTCCTTGCATTCAAATGTTGCCTGGTCCAGGATTCAACTGCATGGAGTGACTACAAAGGTTTCTGGAATAAGAGAACCATTGGGGCTTCCTTGTGTTGAGGAGCAACTTCTGTTTATTTATCCATCCTGGTAACTGAAACCTAGCCACATATCTGTGCAGAGTTCTATTCTCATCCCATCTTGAGACCAATTACAGTAATTTCTACAATATCTGTTGATGTTCTATCTGTCATCACTTCTGCCTTTTATTTTACTTCTTTCTCTTTGGAAACTGATAAGAAGGATAGGGTCCATCATAGGATAAATTTTACTTGTCTTGGAAAGAGTAACCTAGATGTATCAAATGACTAATACTTTGCTCTTTTTAAAGACATGCTAATCCTCTGTGACATTGCTCATGGGTAACCCAGAGTCCAGAGAAACATTTTATTGTTTAGCTGTTGATATGGCTGCCACTGAACTGTGGTTGACATCATGCAACAATTTGAGTACTTGTGTCATTTTGGGTGTTGAATTGCAGAACTGATATGAAATCTAACAAGACCATACAGTATCGATTATCCAGGCAGATGCCAGAGATGGCAAAGTATAGTATATGAGGTAAGACTTGAGATGCCAGGACTAAAAGCACTGGGCCAGAGAAGGTGAGCGGCTAGGCTATATTCCTTTCTGCAAAGGGCTATTGGAGCTTAGAATGCTTTGCCGCAGAGGTATTGACTGCAGCATTTTTTAATGGAAGGCTGTCTAAGTATTTAAAGGTGAGGAAGTTGGGGGCTATAGGGAGAGTGTGGGTAACAGTATTCTTTTTGATTGCTCAACTAGAGTCAACACGGAGATGATAGGCCAAGTGGCCTTCTCAGAAATGTTTATGGTTCTATGGTTTAGGATTTACATCAGTTACAATTTTACTTAAACTGAATATTGTCAAACCTTATCACACTGAGGTAACAGCCATGCAAATTGGCACATATTTTGTGAAGAACAGAAAGCTTCTGTGCCTTTTGTAGCAATATTGTACGTTCATTTCAAAGAAATTTATGAAGATGTAATTTTAATTGGCCAATTGATAGAGGAGATCCTGATATTTTATTGCATCCCTGGCTAGGAATGCTGCCAAGGTTAGCAACTTCTATTTATTCGTGGGTTCTGGGTCTCACTGGTAAGTTCAGTGCTTCTTGTCCATGTCTAGTTTCCATCAGAAGGTGGTTCTGGAAGTTAGTGACTTGTTGAGCCACTTTGAGGACAATTAAGAGTCACTCGCTTTTAGTTTTTTTGGGGGGAGCAGCTGGAGTTACATGTACTAGGATTGTGTTTGGTGAAGTTTATTTCTAAGCATGATTTTGAGTTGTGCATTCATGTAGAAGTCATAAAATGGCCTAATGACCATCAAAAGACAGGTTCAATAATCAGTTAAAATATTTTAATATTTTGCTTTTAACACTGAAAAGGATTCATTTGTTACTTTCTTGTAATAAGTAATAGGCTTAGGAGCAATATAACGGAGAAGCAAGGTGGTGTGGCGAAGGATTCATAAAATGTTAAGCCATCATTTTTGTAAACACTTCGTTGTCACAAAAACATTTGTTTTCTATTAAAGGCCAAAAGGTTCTATCCATTTTCACTTAACTTTTTTTTTTAATTTAAAGAAGAAAAGAGTAGTAAGAAACTCCCAAGTTGTAACTTTCTGGTGTTTATAGTCCTCTAGACATTTTTATTGCAACCTCGAGGATTATCTTACATGGTATAGTTGTAGTGCCAATGAACCACTGACAATTACACATACCTAATGTATTGATTTCAGCTAATACTGACAATAAGTTCTTTCATTGTCTGCTGGACTACTAAGGAACAGTAGTTTATAGTCATGGATGAAAGTGCACTTTAAGGCAGTGACACAGTGATTTATATATATAGCATCCGTAAAAGTAACAACAACTTGGTCTTGTGCCTTTTAAGGTAGGGAGCCATCTTTAAGAGAATCAGATATTCAGCAGGAGTTGGTGCTGAGTTCTTGAAGGAGACAGAGTGTGCTCACACAATAGTACGGAAGGACATTAGCCTGGACGATGTGGAATCTGTATGGGTGGAGCTGCGGAACACCAAAGGACAAAAAACGTTAGTGGGAGTTGTGTGCAGACCACCAAACAGTAGTAGTGAGGTTGGGAATGGCATCAAGCAGGAAACTAGAGATGCGTGCAGTAGGGGCACAGCAGTTATTATGGGTGACTTCAATCTGCATACTGATTGGGCTCACCAAACTGGGAGCAATGTGATGGAGGAGGATTTCCTGGAGTGTATAAGGGATGGTTTTCTCGACCAATATTTCAAGGAACCAACTACAGAGCAGGCCATCCTAGACTGGGTATTGTATAATGAGAGAGGATTAATTAGCAGCCTCGTGGTGTGAGATCCTTTGGGGAAGAGTGACCATAATATGGTAGAATTCTTCATTAAGATGGAGAGTGACAGAGTTAAGTCTAAGACTAGGAGCCTGACCTTAAGAAAAGCTAACTTTGATGGTATTAGAACATAGAACATAGAACATTACAGCGCAGAACAGGCCCTTCGGCCCACGATGTTGCACCGACCAGTTAAAAAAAAAACTGTGACCCTCCAACCTAAACCAATTTCTTTTCGTCCATGAACCTATCTACGGATCTCTTAAACGCCCCCAAACTAGGCGCATTTACTACTGATGCTGGCAGGGCATTCCAATCCCTCACCACCCTCTGGGTAAAGAACCTACCCCTGACATCGGTTCTATAACTACCCCCCCTCAATTTAAAGCCATGCCCCCTCGTGCTGGATTTCTCCATCAGAGGAAAAAGGCTATCACTATCCACCCTATCTAAACCTCTAATCATCTTATATGTTTCAATAAGATCCCCTCTTAGCCGCCGCCTTTCCAGCGAAAACAATCCCAAATCCCTCAGCCTCTCCTCATAGGATCTCCCCTCCATACCAGGCAACATCCTGGTAAACCTCCTCTGCACCCTCTCCAAAGCCTCCACATCCTTCCTGTAATGTGGGGACCAGAACTGCACACAGTACTCCAAGTGCGGCCGCACCAGAGTTGTGTACAGTTGCAACATAACGCTACGACTCCTAAATTCAATCCCCCTACCAATAAACGCCAAGACACCATATGCCTTCTTAACAACCTTATCTACTTGATTCCCAACTTTCAGGGATCTATGCACACATACACCTAGATCCCTCTGCTCCTCCACACTATTCAAAGTCCTCCCGTTAGCCCTATACTCAACACATCTGTTATTCCTACCAAAGTGAATTACCTCACACTTCTCCGCATTAAACTCCATCCGCCACCTCTCGGCCCAACTTTGCAACCTGTCTAAGTCTTCCTGCAAACTACGACACCCTTCCTCACTGTCTACCACACCACCGACTTTGGTGTCATCAGCAAATTTGCTAATCCACCCAACTATACCCTCATCCAGATCATTAATAAATATTACAAACAGCAGTGGCCCCAAAACAGATCCCTGAGGTACACCACTTGTAACCGCACTCCATGATGAATATTTACTATCAACCACCACCCTCTGTTTCCTATCCGCTAGCCAATTCCTGATCCAATTTCCTAGATCACCCCCAATCCCATACATCTGCATTTTCTGCAGAAGCCTACCATGGTGAACCTTATCAAACGCCTTACTAAAATCCATATATACCACGTCCACTGCCTTGCCCCCATCCACCTCCTTGGTCACTTTCTCAAAAAACTCAATAAGGTTAGTAAGGCACGACCTACCTGCCACAAAACCATGCTGACTATCACCTATCAATTCATTACTCTCCAAATAACTATAAATCCTATCCCTTATAATTTTTTCCAACATCTTGCCGACAACAGAAGTGAGACTCACCGGTCTATAATTCCCGGGGAAGTCTCTGTTCCCCTTCTTAAACAATGGGACAACATTCGCTAACCTCCAATCTTCTGGTACTATACCAGAGGCCAACGACGACCTGAAGATCAGAGCCAGAGGCTCTGCAATCACTTCTCTTGCCTCCCAGAGAATCCTTGGATAAATCCCATCCGGACCAGGGGATTTATCTATTTTCAGACCCTCCAGAATATCTTGCACATCCTCCTTATCAACTGTAATACTGTCTATTCTACTCCCCTGCAACCCAGTGTCCTCCTCAGCTATATTCATGTCCCCTTGCGTGAACACCGAAGAGAAATATTGGTTCAATGCTTCACCAATCTCCTCCGGTTCCACACATAACTTCCCTCTGCCATCTATAACTGGCCCTAAACTTGCCCTAACCAACCTTCTGTTCTTGACATACCTATAGAACGTGCATTGGCTAGGATAAGCTGGCAAAGGATACTTAAGGGATTGACAGTGGATAGGCAATGGCAAACATTTAGAGAACACACGGATGAACCTTTTTTAAAATTCATTTGTGGGGACATGGGCGTCGCTGGCTGGCCAGCATTTATTGCCCATCCCTAATTGCCCGAGGGCAGTTGAGAGTCAACCATATTGCTGAGGCTCTGGGGGGGTGGTTAGATGTGGGAAGAGAAACCTGCAAACACAAAGAATAAAAACAAATAAAGGGGATGAGCTCAAATGTAGGATTGGAGGAGACTGAAAGAAATGTTGAGGAAGGCATTGAGTAATTTGTAAATCTGAGTCTGTATTTTGTAATCATGCGCTCCCAAAAGTGGTTAGGTGAAGGGGAGCACGCTGATGGATGATTTATGTAAGGGGGACCACTTTGGAGTCTGTTCAGGGTGTATTTGAGCCGTGAACTTTGGAGAGATTCAAGAAACCAGGTATGGAACCATTTTAAGATATGAATAATGTCATGCCCATGTGGTTATATCTGTGGATTTATAGAAAATGGACACTTCACTTTCAAAACAAAATAGAGAATGGAGAATCTGCTTTAAAACAAAATGGAGTTGAGAGGTCAGGTGACCCCTTTCCCTTTTTGTCTGCCGTTATCCATGAAACTGCAGGAGGTTGGAAGTTAGCCTGCTTGTGGACTAGACATTAAAATGCAAATGACCTATTTGGATATTTTGTTGAAAAGGCTTTAAAATGCAGCAATCTTTCCTGTGCATTTAGTAGTCAAAGAAACTGAGGCACAATGACCCTGCAGACTTCGTGTCTGTAGAATGGGAGTTTCATTGAATTGTGGTGAGAAGCCCATTCATTTACACGGAAATCCAAATGGCTGGAATTCAAGCCCTATGGTGCGTCAATGCTTAAGTTATCAAAGACTATTTGCGTGAACAATGGAAAAACTGATAGTATGGCCACCTGACAGAAACCAGCTTTTGCGAAGGAACACTTATTAGCATACACTTTTGAGAGCAGTCTCAGTCAGTTGGTCTGGGAGACAAGGAGACTCGGTCGGAAAAGATCAACCCAGCAAAGAAAGGACCCTCCTAAAATTCACTCGCAGGCAGAGAATTGGAGCTGGCTTTTTTCCTACCAATTTGATGAACAAAGTCAAATCTTTACCACAAGGGTTCGACTGCATCTCGACGAGAACAAAGCCAGAAACTTTCTGGAAATCATTGTGAATTCCTTGCCAGAGACTTCCAACCTCCATTTCTTCAGTCCATCGAAAGGGAATCGTCAAGTCTGCAATCTTTCATGCGTCCATCTCGAAAGACTCGTCAAACAAAACCGAAGTGTATGCTACGTATTCAGTAATCACCTTTTCTTGTATTTGTGCATGTCTGTAAATGGGTACTGTTGGAAATACATTTGAACTTTAAGAAATAAACATTTTTTTAAAACTTAGGAACCTGTTTTTTTGTCAGTTTGAGTAGCAGCACTCAAAGGGTGAAAACACTGCCTTGGAAAACGCACCTATCTGCAGTCGGAGAAGAGGTGGAAAAAGTGGGGAAAGAATCCTACCACCAACGTGTATTGAAAGGAAGTGATTGGGATTGAACAATGTTCCCAAGTTAGAAAAAGATGGATAAGATTAGGATTTGATGCTCACCGTGGGGTCAAACAGGTCTCGGGGATTATATACCATCAGATTCACTCTGATCAAAAACCCAGAACGGATGGTGAATAGGATGGTAACAGGACAAACATAATTGGTAGTTGCTGTTGCCATGCTGCAACAAGTTTCCAAAACTGAAATGTCAGACAGATGTGGAGATGAGACGGAAACATTTGAAATGTTGGAAATGCGCTGCTAATCATCAGTGTCGTGGGGAAAAGAGTCATCACCGTTTCAGATGATGAGTCTTAAATTCACATTTGGTCAAAACCAACTACTACTTCAGAACCATTCTGCTACTTCTATATAGTCTGCCTATTTAGTCTTGGCTTCCTTCTCTTTCTGACATCTGTTGTCTGGCATTGTTTCAGTGTGAAGCTTCCATGTACATATTGCTGACACCCAGTTCTGCTTCTCTGCCCCTTCTTACATCCTCGCTTCCTGAATCTATTCATTTCCACTGTCTTCATTTCTATCTGTAAACCTGTTGAGATGCTCATTAGACTATAAATGCTACTTTATATTAATTTAGGTTAAAATAAATAATCCATTACCCATTGGAGTCCTGTGGATTTCATCCTCTAGTCTGGTCATAACATTTTGATTTGATTTATTATTATTCTCATATGTATTAGTATACGGTGAAAAGTATTGTTTCTTGCACGTTAAACAGACAAAACATAAAGAAGGAAGGGAGAGAATGAAGCAAAGAGAGAGTGCAGAATGTAGTGTCACAGTCCTAGCTAGGGTGTAGAGAAAGATCAACTTAATGCGAGGTAGGTCCATTCAAAGGAGGCTTATGTTCGGATGAGACGTGAGCACTCGGGTAGTGCACTAGAAAGCTTTAGATTGGCTAAGAGGGAGTTGAAGAGCGAGCTTAGAAGGGCTAAAAGGGGACATGAGAAGACTTTGGCGGATAGGGTTAAAGAGAATCCTAAGGCGTTCTATAGGTATGTCAAGAACAGAAGGTTGGTTAGGGCAAGTTTAGGGCCAGTTATAGATGGCAGAGGGAAGTTATGTGTGGAACCGGAGGAGATTGGTGAAGCATTGAACCAATATTTCTCTTCGGTGTTCACGCAAGGGGACATGAATATAGCTGAGGAGGACACTGGGTTGCAAGGGAGTAGAATAGACAGTATTACAGTTGATAAGGAGGATGTGCAGGATATTCTGGAGGGTCTGAAAATAGATAAATCCCCTGGTCCGGATGGGATTTATCCAAGGATTCTCTGGGAGGCAAGAGAAGTGATTGCAGAGCCTCTGGCTCTGATCTTCAGGTCGTCGTTGGCCTCTGGTATAGTACCAGAAGATTGGAGGTTAGCGAATGTTGTCCCATTGTTTAAGAAGGGGAACAGAGACTTCCCCGGGAATTATAGACCGGTGAGTCTCACTTCTGTTGTCGGCAAGATGTTGGAAAAAATTATAAGGGATAGGATTTATAGTTATTTGGAGAGTAATGAATTGATAGGTGATAGTCAGCATGGTTTTGTGGCAGGTAGGTCGTGCCTTACTAACCTTATTGAGTTTTTTGAGAAAGTGACCAAGGAGGTGGATGGGGGCAAGGCAGTGGACGTGGTATATATGGATTTTAGTAAGGCGTTTGATAAGGTTCACCATGGTAGGCTTCTGCAGAAAATGCAGATGTATGGGATTGGGGGTGATCTAGGAAATTGGATCAGGAATTGGCTAGCGGATAGGAAACAGAGGGTGGTGGTTGATAGTAAATATTCATCATGGAGTGCGGTTACAAGTGGTGTACCTCAGGGATCTGTTTTGGGGCCACTGCTGTTTGTAATATTTATTAATGATCTGGATGAGGGTATAGTTGGGTGGATTAGCAAATTTGCTGATGACACCAAAGTCGGTGGTGTGGTAGACAGTGAGGAAGGGTGTCGTAGTTTGCAGGAAGACTTAGACAGGTTGCAAAGTTGGGCCGAGAGGTGGCGGATGGAGTTTAATGCGGAGAAGTGTGAGGTAATTCACTTTGGTAGGAATAACAGATGTGTTGAGTATAGGGCTAACGGGAGGACTTTGAATAGTGTGGAGGAGCAGAGGGATCTAGGTGTATGTGTGCATAGATCCCTGAAAGTTGGGAATCAAGTAGATAAGGTTGTTAAGAAGGCATATGGTGTCTTGGCGTTTATTGGTAGGGGGATTGAATTTAGGAGTCGTAGCGTTATGTTGCAACTGTACACAACTCTGGTGCGGCCGCACTTGGAGTACTGTGTGCAGTTCTGGTCCCCACATTACAGGAAGGATGTGGAGGCTTTGGAGAGGGTGCAGAGGAGGTTTACCAGGATGTTGCCTGGTATGGAGGGGAGATCCTATGAGGAGAGGCTGAGGGATTTGGGATTGTTTTCGCTGGAAAGGCGGCGGCTAAGAGGGGATCTTATTGAAACATATAAGATGATTAGAGGTTTAGATAGGGTGGATAGTGATAGCCTTTTTCCTCTGATGGAGAAATCCAGCACGAGGGGGCATGGCTTTAAATTGAGGGGGGGTAGTTATAGAACCGATGTCAGGGGTAGGTTCTTTACCCAGAGGGTGGTGAGGGATTGGAATGCCCTGCCAGCATCAGTAGTAAATGCGCCTAGTTTGGGGGCGTTTAAGAGATCCGTAGATAGGTTCATGGACGAAAAGAAATTGGTTTAGGTTGGAGGGTCACAGTTTTTTTTTAACTGGTCGGTGCAACATCGTGGGCCGAAGGGCCTGTTCTGCGCTGTTATGTTCTATGTTCTAAATGTATGTTGGCAGCAGGGAAGAAGCTGTTCTCGAGTCGGTTGGTGCGTGTCCTCAGACTTTGTATCTTTTTCCTGAAGGTGGAAGAAAGTATGTCTAGGGTCTGTGGGGTCCTTAATTATGCTGGCTGCTTTTCTGAGGCAGCGGGAAGTGTGGACATTGTCAGTACATGGGAGGCTGATTTGAGTGATGGACTGGGCTAAGTTCACGACCCTTTGTAGTTTATTACGGTCTTGGACAGAGCAGGAGCCATACCAAGCTGTGATACAACCAGAAAGAATGCTTTCTATGGTGCATCTCTAGAAGTTTGAGAGAGTCGTAGTGTACATGCCAAATTTCCTCTGCCTCCTGAGAAAGTAGAGGCGTTGTTGGGCTTTCTTAACCATAGCATTGGCATGGATGGGAGGCTGGTTTGCGTGTTGAATTGGGCTACATTTGCCACCTTTCATAGTTTCTTGCGGTCTTGGGCAGAGCAGGAGCCAGACCAAGCTGTGATACAACCAGAAAGGATGTTTTCTGTGGTTCATCTGTAAAAGTTGGTGAGAGTCGTAGCTGACATGCCAAATTTCCTCAGTCTTCTGGGAAAGTAAAGGCATTTGGTGGGCTTTCTTAACTATAGTGTCAGCATGGGGGGACCAGAACTGGTTGTTGGTGACCTGGACGCCTAAAAACGTGAAGCTCTCAACCCTTTCTACTTCATCCCCGTTGATGTAGATAGGGGCATCTTCTCCTCTACACTTCCTGAAGTCGATGACTATCTCAATTTGTTGACATTGAGGGAGAGATTATTGTTGCCGCACCAGTTCACCAGATTCTCTATCTGATTCCTGTACCCTGTCTCGCCATTGTTTGAGATCTGTCCCACTACGATGGTATCGTCAGCAAACTTGAAAATTGAATTGGAAGGGAATTTGGCCACACAGTCGTAAGTGTATAAGGAGTATAAGAGAGGGCAAAGAACAGAGTCTTGTGGGGCACCGCTGTTGAGGATGATCATAGAGGAGGTGTTGTTGCCTATCCTTACTGATTGTGGGCTGAGAGTTAGGAAGTTCAGAGGGAGGAGCCGAGGCCCAGGCCGTGGAATTTGGAGATGAGTTTCATGGGAATAATGGTGTTGAAGACTGAGCTGTAGTCAATAAACAAGGGTCTGACATAGGTGTCTGTGTTATCTAGGTGTTTTGGCATGTAGCATGTGATGGATTGACAAAAGGAAACTTACAGAGAGGACAAAAAGTTGCCACTGGCCTTTCCACTCCATCTCAGTGGGATGAAAGTCAGCTATCTCCTTGCTGTAAGGGTTCTATCTGAAATGAGTCTCAAACAAGTTTATATTCGGCACTTCCCAAAGTCTCAAAACTGTCCTTAATCTGGCTTAATTTTAGTTATCTCACATGGAGAAGTCAGGAAGAAGGCTGCGATTGGAATGGGACAAGTTTAAAGTTTATTTATTAATGTCACAAGGAGACTTACAATAACATTGTAATGAAGTTATCGTGAAAATCCCCTAGTCGCCACTCTCCGACACCTGTTCGGGTACACTGAGGGAGAATTTAGCATGGCCAGAGCACCTAACCAGCATGCCTTTCGGACTGTGGGAGAAAACCGGAACACCCGGAGGAAACCCACGCAGACACGGGGACAATATGCAGACTCCGCACACAGTGACCCAAGTCAGGAATCAAACCTGGGTCCCTGGCGCTGTGAGGCAGCAGTGCGAACCCAATGTGCTGCCTGTTACTATACTGGTGCAATGTGGAATGCTCTTTTGAGCTTGAGCCTTGAAGCATGTTGGGTCAGAGAGCAAGGAACTTTGGTTCACATGGTCGATGCCAAGGTTGGGAAGCTTTGGTTATGAAGAAAGACTTGAGATTCTGGGAACAATTTTCACTAGAGCAGAGCCAGCCAAGAGGTATTTATAAAAGGTTTTTAAAATGGTGAAAGGTTTCAGTAGAGCAGACGGGGCTTATTTTTGCTGTGCAGTCGGTGATAGGAGATTATCAGTTTGAAATCCTCACAGAATGAGGAGAGGATTTAGATGCAGTTTCGAGAAGATTGGTGGAGCATGAAATATTTTCCAAGATGGCACCGGAGCGAGGTGACTTCTCGCAAGCTGTGCCCAGCATACCTTCTATAATGCTATCTTTTACTCTTGTTCTATCCTTCTAAAACTTCATTCTAACTCTTTTAAACTCTATCTTTCACTACACCCTAGCTATGATTGTAACACTACATTCCGCACCCCCTCCTTTTCCTTCCCAATGAACGGAATGCTTTGTCTGTGTAGCGCGCAAGAAACGATACTTTCCACCGTATACTAATACATGTGACAATAATAAATCAAATTTTTAAAAATGCTTTGTCAGTTGAGGCAGAGACTATTGCATTGTTGAAAGGGAAAATTAGGTAACTATTGGAAACAGGAAATTGGAAAGCTATGGGGAAGTTGCAGAAAAATATAATTAGAATTTGATTCTCAGAACGAGTACAGAGATGGCAGGCTGAATGTGATCATCTTTGGGTTCCTTTCTCTGTTTCTTGTTGTGATTTGTTCGTATTTTATATTAATTTGTAGTGAATGCTCTCAAACCCAGTCAGGTAATTTTGCATGTGAAGTGAAACACATTGATACACTGCTGGATGAAATTCACTGCATTATGCAGCACAATCGGAAACCTCTTTGCAAGGAATTAATGTAATTCTGCAATGCCACCCAAAGAATACGTTCCTATTTTATTGCCATCACCTCATTGCATTCAACTAAGAGCAATCACTGACATAAATTCCCAACATAATCAAGTTTATTTCCACCAGCTGGATCCATTGACCTAGCACCCGATAAAGGTTGTGTGTGAAATTAATTTGAGTGGTGCTGACTGTACTCCTCCTGTCCACATTGTTGACCTGGGATGTTTTACTGTATTGAAGGTGCAACACAAGGATAACTTGGTGCAGACAGTGGGTGCCTGAAATGCACAAAGTTACATTCCTCGCCTTAATAAACCACATTGTGTGCTGCTGGAGTACAGTAAACTGCCACATTGTGTGCTGCTGGAATACAGTAAACTGCCACATTGTGTGCTGCTGGAATACAGTAAACTGCCACATTGTGTGCTGCTGGAATACAGTAAACTGCCACATTGTGTGCTGCTGGAATACAGTAAACTGCCACATTGTGTGCTGCTGGAATACAGTAAACTGCCACATTGTGTGCTGCTGGAATACAGTAAATCCCCACATTGTGTGCTGCTGGAATACAGTAAATCCCCACATTGTGTGCTGCTGGAATACAGTAAACTGCCACATTGTGTGCTGCTGGAATACAGTAAACTGCCACATTGTGTGCTGCTGGAATACAGTAAACTGCCACATTGTGTGCTGCTGGAATACAGTAAACTGCCACATTGTGTGCTGCTGGAATACAGTAAACCGCCACATTGTGTGCTGCTGGAATACAGTAAACTGCCACATTGTGTGCTGCTGGAATACAGTAAATCCCCACATTGTGTGCTGCTGGAATACAGTAAACTGCCACATTGTGTGCTGCTGGAATACAGTAAACTGCCACATTGTGTGCTGCTGGAATACAGTAAACTGCCACATTGTGTGCTGCTGGAATACAGTAAATCCCCACAGTGTGCTGCTGGAATACAGTAAATCCCCACATTGTGTGCTGCTGGAATACAGTAAATCCCCACATTGTGTGCTGCTGGAATACAGTAAACTGCCACATTGTGTGCTGCTGGAATACAGTAAACTGCCACATTGTGTGCTGCTGGAATACAGTAAACTGCCACATTGTGTGCTGCTGGAATACAGTAAATCCCCACAGTGTGCTGCTGGAATACAGTAAATCCCCACATTGTGTGCTGCTGGAATACAGTAAATCCCCACATTGTGTGCTGCTGGAATACAGTAAACTGCCACATTGTGTGCTGCTGGAATACAGTAAACTGCCACATTGTGTGCTGCTGGAATACAGTAAACTGCCACATTGTGTGCTGCTGGAATACAGTAAATCCCCACAGTGTGCTGCTGGAATACAGTAAATCCCCACATTGTGTGCTGCTGGAATACAGTAAATCCCCACATTGTGTGCTGCTGGAATACAGTAAATCCCCACAGTGTGTGCTGCTGGAATACAGTAAATCCCCACATTGTGTGCTGCTGGAATACAGTAAACTGCCACATTGTGTGCTGCTGGAATACAGTAAACTGCCACATTGTGTGCTGCTGGAATACAGTAAACTGCCACATTGTGTGCTGCTGGAATACAGTAAACTGCCACATTGTGTGCTGCTGGAATACAGTAAATCCCCACATTGTGTGCTGCTGGAATACAGTAAACTGCCACATTGTGTGCTGCTGGAATACAGTAAACTGCCACATTGTGTGCTGCTGGAATACAGTAAACTGCCACATTGTGTGCTGCTGGAATACAGTAAACTGCCACATTGTGTGCTGCTGGAATACAGTAAATCCCCACAGTGTGCTGCTGGAATACAGTAAATCCCCACAGTGTGTGCTGCTGGAATACAGTAAATCCCCACAGTGTGCTGCTGGAATACAGTAAATCCCCACAGTGTGTGCTGCTGGAATACAGTAAATCCCCACATTGTGTGCTGCTGGAATACAGTAAACTGCCACATTGTGTGCTGCTGGAATACAGTAAATCCCCACAGTGTGTGCTGCTGGAATACAGTAAACCGCCACATTGTGTGCTGCTGGAATACAGTAAATCCCCACATTGTGTGCTGCTGGAATACAGTAAATCCCCACAGTGTGCTGCTGGAATACAGTAAATCCCCACATTGTGTGCTGCTGGAATACAGTAAATCCCCACATTGTGTGCTGCTGGAATACAGTAAATCCCCACAGTGTGTGCTGCTGGAATACAGTAAATCCCCACATTGTGTGCTGCTGGAATACAGTAAATCCCCACATTGTGTGCTGCTGGAATACAGTAAATCCCCACAGTGTGCTGCTGGAATACAGTAAATCCCCACATTGTGTGCTGCTGGAATACAGTAAACTGCCACATTGTGTGCTGCTGGAATACAGTAAACTGCCACATTGTGTGCTGCTGGAATACAGTAAACTGCCACATTGTGTGCTGCTGGAATAAAGTAAACTGCCACATTGTGTGCTGCTGGAATACAGTAAACTGCCACATTGTGTGCTGCTGGAATACAGTAAACTGCCACATTGTGTGCTGCTGGAATACAGTAAACTGCCACATTGTGTGCTGCTGGAATACAGTAAACTGCCACATTGTGTGCTGCTGGAATACAGTAAATCCCCACATTGTGTGCTGCTGGAATACAGTAAATCCCCACAGTGTGCTGCTGGAATAAAGTAAACTGCCACATTGTGTGCTGCTGGAATACAGTAAATCCCCACATTGTGTGCTGCTGGAATACAGTAAACTGCCACATTGTGTGCTGCTGGAATAAAGTAAACTGCCACATTGTGTGCTGCTGGAATACAGTAAACTGCCACATTGTGTGCTGCTGGAATACAGTAAACTGCCACATTGTGTGCTGCTGGAATACAGTAAACTGCCACATTGTGTGCTGCTGGAATACAGTAAATCCCCACATTGTGTGCTGCTGGAATACAGTAAATCCCCACATTGTGTGCTGCTGGAATACAGTAAATCCCCACAGTGTGCTGCTGGAATAAAGTAAACTGCCACATTGTATTTCCCTTAATATTGCTACTGATACATGTAGATCCCCTGGTGTGCCTGCATACAGTTAAGCACATTGTTGGGAATACAGTAAACTGCTGAATTGTGTGACTAACTGCTGTATACAGCAAATCCCACATTGTGTGCTGCTGGAATACAGTAAATCCCCACATTGTGTGCTGCTGAATAAGTAAATCCCACATTGTGTGCTGCTGGTTATACAGAGTAAATCCCCACAGTGTGCTGCTGGAATACAGTAAACTGCCAGATTGCATTTCATACACTGTTGCTAATTTCGACTCTTGGTGCATTCTGTTGAAAAGTTGTGAAAGGTTGGTTTGAAATGGAAGAATCCAAAAACATAAAACTCCTGCAGACATTTCTGTTCCCTTAAGTGATTGGCTCACCCGCGTCTCCAGATCCTTTCCCTTTTTTTAAACTCATGTTTTCCTGCATTCCTCAGTTTAAGACGTGTATTGTTACAGCAAACCTCCCTTTACAGTTTGAAACTAACTGACTGGTTACAGTGTATGCTACCAATTAAACATGCCAGGTGATGAATTAGCCAGGTTCAGCCCAAGGGCAGACTTTGTACACAATGGCCCTTTAGCATCGAGGCCATCCTAAAGCAAACATTCAATCTCCTGAAAGGGCAAACCTCAAGTAGCTCGACATGGGAAAGTTTATTTTATTTTTGTGTGGAATGAAAAAGCAAAATTATTAATGAATTCTTTTTGTTATAGGAGCTGACACTAAATTAATTTTTGGGGGGGTAGGGGTAGATGGTATTCTTCAAAAATGCATCTCTGGACTGCTGATTCCGGGGGAGGATTGATGTAGGAATAAACCGATCAAGTTGTGGCACTATGCATGCAATTCCCTCAGGTTGAGTCAAAGTCGGTTAGCAAAAGATGCTTCTCACCTAACTGGGGTCTCATTCTTTCTGCCCATAGAACATAGAACAGTACAGCATAGAACAGGCCCTTCGGCCCACGATGTTGTGCCAAGCTTTATCTGAAACCAAGATCAAGCTATCCCACTCCCTATCATCCTGGTGTGCTCCATGTGCCTATCCAATAACCGCTTAAATGTTTCTAAAGTGTCTGACTCCACTATCACTGCAGGCAGTCCATTCCACACCCCAACCACTCTCTGCGTAAAGAACCTACCTCTGATATCCGTCCTGTATCTCCCACCACGAACCCTATAGTTATGCCCCCTTGTAATAGCTCCATCCACCCGAGGAAATAGTCTTTGAGCGTTCACTCTATCTATCCCCTTCATCATTTTATACACCTCTATTAAGTCTCCCCTCAGCCTCCTCCGCTCCAGAGAGAACAGCCCTAGCTCCCTCAACCTTTCCTCATATGACCTACCCTCCAAACCAGGCAGCATCCTGGTAAATCTCCTCTGCACTCCTTCCAGCGCTTCCACATCCTTCCTATAGTGAGGTGACCAGAACTGCACACAATATTCCAAATGTGGTCTCACCAAGGTCCTGTACAGTTGCAGCATAACCCCACGGCTCTTAAACTCCAACCCCCTGTTAATAAAAGCTAACACACTATAGGCCTTCTTCACAGCTCTATCCACTTGACTGGCAACCTTTAGAGATCTGTGGATATGGACCCCAAGATCTCTCTGTTCCTCCACAGTCTTCAGAACCCTACCTTTGACCCTGTAATCCACATTTAAATTTGTCCTACCAAAATGAATCACCTCACATTTATCAGGGTTAAACTCCATTTGCCATTTTTCAGCCCAGCTTTGCATCCTATCTATGTCTCTTTGCAGCCTACAACAGCCCTCCACCTCATCCACTACTCCACCAATCTTGGTGTCATCAGCAAATTTACTGATCCACCCTTCAGCCCCCTCCTCTAAGTCATTAATAAAAATCACAAAGAGCAGAGGACCAAGCACCGATCCCTGCGGCACACCGCTAGCAACCTGCCTCCAATCCGAAAATTTTCCATCGACCACCACCCTCTGTCTTCGGTCAGACAGCCAGTTACCTATCCAATCGGCCAACTTTCCCTCTATCCCACACCTCCTCACTTTCATCATAAGCCGACCATGGGGGACCTTATCAAACGCCTTACTAAAATCCATGTATATGACATCAACTGCCCTACCTTCATCAACACACTTAGTTACCTCCTCAAAAAATTCTATCAAATTTGTGAGGCACGACTTGCCCTTCACGAATCCGTGCTGACTATCTCGGATTAATCCGCATCTTTCTAAATGGTCGTAAATCCCATCCCTAAGGACCTTTTCCATCAATTTACCAACCACCGAAGTAAGACTAACCGGTCTATAATTACCAGGGTCATTTCTATTCCCTTTCTTAAACAGAGGAACAACATTCGCCATTCTCCAGTCCTCTGGCACCATCCCCGTGGACAGCGAGGACCCAAAGATCAACGCCAAAGGCTCTGCAATCTCATCCCTTGCCTCCCAAAGAATCCTAGGATACATTTCATCAGGCCCAGGGGACTTATCGACCTTCAGTTTATTCAAAACTGCCAAGACATCCTCCCTCCGAACATCTATTTCCTCCAGCCTATTAGCCTGTAACACCTTCTCTTCCTCAAAAACATGGCCCCTCTCCTTGGTGAACAAAGTGTCTGACTCCACTATCACTGCAGGCAGTCCATTCCACACCCCAACCACTCTCTGCATAAAGAACCTACCTCTGATATCCTTCCTGTATCTCCCACCACGAACCCTATAGTCATGCCAGTTATGCTCCTCCCCTTACCATTGCAATAAGACAAAAGTTGATAGTAGTGTGTTTAAGGCTGCACACTTAATATGCTACATTGTCCAGCCCCAAGCAAGTTTTTTTTTTGCTGAGTTTCTCTGCACTTTTTGTTCCGCCTGTAAATCTGCTGTTTCCAATAGAACTTCATTTATTCCAAGTCTTATTAAGTCTTCACAGCCCACTCTAAATGGAAAAAACTTTTCAGTATCTGTTGGCCGAGTTGTTTGTCAAGTTACTGGGCTTGTCAGTGCCACCCGTTCATTTTCACGACCATGCATTCAGCTATCCCTGGCCTGAAGCTCTGGAATTCTCTCCCAGAGCATCTCTGCATCTCCACTGCTCTGTCCTCTTGGGCCAGTGGGCTGACGAATGGCAGATGGAGTTCAATTTAAATAAATGCGAGGTGATGCATTTTGGATGATCGAACCAGGGGGCAGGACTTACTCATTTAATGGTAGGGCGTTGGGGAGAGTTACAGAACAAAGAGATCTAGGGGTACATGTTCATAGCTCCTTGAAAGTGGAGTCACAGGTGGACAGAGTGGTGAAGAAGGCATTCAGCATGCTTGGTTTCATTGGTCAGAACATTGAATACAGGAGTTGGGATGTCTTGTTGAAGTTATACAAGACATTAGTAAGGCCACACTTGGAATACTGTGTACAGTTCTGATCACTATTACGGAAAGGATATTATTAAACTAGAAAAAGTGCAGAAAAGATTTACTGGGGTGCAACTGGGACTTGGTGGTTTGAGCTATAAAGAGAGGCTGGATAGACTGAGACTTATTTTCCTGGGATGTCAAAGGCTTAGATGTGATCTTATAGAGGTCTATAAAATAAAGAGGGGCATAGATCAGCTAGATAGTCAACATCTTTTCCCAAAGGTAGGGGAGTCTAAAACTAGAGGGCATAGGTTTAAGGTGAGAAAGGAGAAATACAGAAGAGGAGCAATTTATTCAGAGGATGGTGAGTGTCTGGAACGAGCTGCCAGAGGTAGTAGTAGAGGCAGGTAAAATTTTGTCTTTTAAAAAGCATTTAGACAGTTACATGGGTATGATGGGTACAGAGGGATATGGGCCAAATGCGGGCAATTGGGACTAGTTAGGGGTTTTTTAATAAAAAAGGGCAGCATGGACAAATTGAATCAAAGGGCCTGTTTCCATGCTGTGAACCTCTGTGACTCTGACTCTCTTTTAAGATGTTCCTAAAAAACCTAATTCTTTGATCCAGGTTTTGGTTTTCTTTCTTGATTTCTCCACAGTGGCTTGGTGTGAAAATTGTTTTTATTAATGTTGCTTCTCTGCATCACCTTAGTTAAATGTGTTATGTAAATAAAAGATTATTCAGCACGTTTGCTTCCCGAGCACATTGAACATTTTGAAGCAATTCTTCAAAAAATGGTGGAATACATTTGAGATTTTTGAGGCTCAGCTACCCGTTGTGTAAAATGATTTTCCTCAAATTATTTTAAAACGTAAGGCAGCATAACCCAGGAAATATCTCATCTGTCCTGTCGAGTAGTACTTCACTTGCCCATTACTACTTGTAGAATCATAGAAATCATAGAAACCCTACAGTGCAGAAGGAGGCCATTTGGCCCATCGAGTCTGCACCGACCACAATCCCACCCAGGCCCTACCCCCATATCCCTACATATTTTACCCACTTATCCCTCAAACCTACACATCTCAGGAGGATGTTGGAAGTGACTGAACAGTTAGAGGCATAAGTGCAGTTAATGTTTTTCTAAAATGTCGGTCTATTTTCCATTGCTTTGGCAACTGGTTAGAATTCAGGAGGAGGGATAATTCAAGGGCAGTGATAAAGATTTAGAACCAATAGTTACATCAATTAACTGACATTTGTCACTATTTAGGGAATGATAATATGTGAAAACGTGTCTTCAATATAAAATGAGGCATGATCAGATACTGGCATTTTAAAACCATTTAAAGTCAGGAATGGGTAGGTAGGAGGATGAAAATATTTGGCATGTTATCAACAAGGATCACTCACTCCAATAAATGTTGTTCTATTTTCCCAAGCAAACTTTCTTCTGTTCCTTCATTTCACCAAAGGCTCAAGCAATGCAGTGGCTGCCTCACTGGTGTCTTAAATTTCCATCCTGTCACCTGCTTACTCCCCTGCTGTTGCATTTGCAGTTTCTCACTCTCCCATTGTGCTTACATCCTCAATTGGCTATTGCCCTTTTCAGAAATGGGACAAAAGGTGATTCCGAACGTGATCCTTGGTGTGCTGCCGGCGTGTATTTAGACGTGGATTGTAACATGATCAAAATTCTAGAGTTTTGCTGGAGTGAAAGTGAGAGAGAAATTTTGGGACTTTGAGGCTATTTCTAGTTGTTTTGATGCCTCCCTTAGGAGATTGAGGGGGTTGGGCAGAGCGCGTGGTACAACAGATTGTGAAACAAATAAACTTGACAAGTCAAATGGCCCTTCCTCAGTCCATGGCTTTGCTCATGTTTGTTTTTGTTTAGTTCAAACTTTATCGCAGTCATTTTTCTATTGGCGTTACCCAAGTGTGTGTTTGTGGGGGAGAGTGTTCATTAACCCAAAATCTTTTCCTCCAGCATCTCGGTTAAGTCACAACATTGTGCTGAAGAGGCATAACTATGTGATTGCATTCTTTCTCAGTGACCCTTTCAATGGCCCCTTTTTTGTTCACTCTGGCATGTTTGTTGTAGCAGGAAGCATTAACTGTTGAGGGGAGGGGAAAAAATTGAAGCTCCTTTTATGAAAATGTAACTGTAATGTAACAACTGCATGTGTTTCAGATGGCCAGTGAATTTAAACATCCATCTTCTACCACAAAGTATTACCAAATTCAAATTTGTGTCACAACCTAAGACTGCAGAACCGTAGCAAAATAAAATTGGTCATGTTTTTTAAAGGGATGTTTTCGTGACCAAGCTTGCAATACCACCATGTCCATGTTTCTATCATCAGGTGATGAGAATGAAGAGGGGAAATAATCATCTTATCCCCGTTCCGTGGTTTTCAATTAGAGTTGCTCTCTGATGGTATGGACTGTGGCCCCAGGACACACCACTCTGGTTGATGTGATTATTATGCAGTGTGGCATATATAGACTGTATAACATTCACAGCAAAACCCTGTTGCTTTGGAATAATTGTGATGTGGAGATGCCGGGGTTGGACTGGGGTGGGCACAGTTAGAAGTCTCGCAACACCAGGTTAAAGTCCAGCAGGTTTATTTGGAATCGCGAGCTTTCAGAGCGCTGCTCCTTCCACAGGTGAGTCACCCGATGAAGGAGCAGCACTCTGAAAGCTTGTGATACCAAATAAACCTGTTGGACTTTAACCTGGTGTTGTGAGACTTGTTACTTTGGAATAATTGTAACACTTGGGAACAGGAGTAGGCCATTCAGTCCATCAGGGTTGCTCTGCCGTTCTGTACTTCAACTCCATTTACCCAAGTTTGCTCCATATCCTATACCCTTCCCAAACCCAAATTGATCTTGGGACTTGACAGTTGGGATTGTCCCCAACCTCAAAAGTCTTTAGAAAAAAGAGAATTCAAGATTTCAGCTACTTTTTGTGTTTTTATGACTTAATCCAGTTGGTGAGGTTTTATTTATTAATCTTAAAGGCATGGAGCTCCTTCAGTCGTGATATTTATTGTGTGGCTGATTTCTGACTAAATGATTGAGTGGTAGTAAGTCACAATTCTATCTCCGTGTAAATAACTTGGTACCTCGCTCAGTGGAAAACTTCCTATCCTGCAGCACTGACTGTTGCTGAGATAAGGTTAGGGTTGGCAGCCCCTTTACTCCTGTGAGTGTAGACAGTGAATAGCAGCAGTTTAATTAATGACAGAAGGCACCATAGCTGAATTTTGGCAACGCGCATATTTTCCATTGGATGGCAGGCAAGGTAAACAATCGCCCAAAATTCAATTATGCAACTTCCAACTTGGGTAATGCCTTTTTGATTCATCCTTGTAATCATAGAATTCCTACAGTGCAGAAGGAGGCCATTCAACTCATCGAGTCTGCACCGAACACAATCCCACCCAGACCCTATTCCCATAACCCCTCATATTTATCCTGCTAATCCCCCTGACACTAGGGTTAATTTAGCATTGGCCAAGCAACCTAACTCATACATCTTTGGACTGTAGGAGGAAACCGGAACACCCGGGGGAAACCCACGCAGACACAGGGAGAATATGCAATCTCCACACAGACAGTGACCCAAGCTGGGGAATTGAACCCAGGTCCCTGGCGCTGTGAGGCAGCAGTGCTAACCACTGTGACACCATGCCGTCAATGTGAGCATTATTGTCAAGGCCAGTATTTATTGCCCATTCCTACTTGCATTTGTAAAGGTGGTGGTGAGCTGCCACTTTAAACTGCTGCAGTCCATGTGTTAGGGATGAATTTCAGCATTTTGACACAGTGACAGCGAAAAATTGGTGATGTGGTTCCAAGTCCGGATGGTGGTGTTCCCATGGTCTTCTGACCTTATCGTTCTAGGTGATAGTGAGTGCGGCTGTTGAAGGAGCCTTGGAGAGTTGCTGCAACACATCTTGTTGATGCACACTGCTACTGTACACTCTGCTCCCTAACCATTGACCCCATCCCTCTCCCTGGCAACAGTCTGAAACTAAGCCTGTCTGCCACAACCTTGGTTTTATATTTGATCCTGAGATGAGCTCCTGACCTCATCCATGCCATCCCTAAGGTCATCTCGGCTTGACTCATTTAATCTGCTGCTGAAACTTTCTTTCATGCCTTTGTTATCTCTCAATGTGCATTCCTGACTGGCCTCCCACATTCTATCTTCTATAAACTTGAAGTCGTACAGAACTCTACCTGTGTCTTATGTCGCAGCAAGTCCCCTTCACCAGTCACTTGTATGCTTGCTGACCTTCCTAGGCTCCTGGGCAATCAACATCTTGATTCTCATCCTTGTTTTCAAATCCTTATATGGCGTTGCCCCTTTCTATCTCCAATCTCCTCCAAACCCACAAGCTTCCACGACATCTCAGCTCCTCGACTTCTGGACTCTTGTGCAATCCTAATTTTAATTTCTTCACTATTGGTAGCTGTGCTTTCATTTGCCTCGGTCCCCAGCTCTGGAATTCTCTCCCTAAATCTCCATCTCTCTACCTTGCTTTTTTCATTTATGATACTTCTTCAAACCTAATTCTTTGACCAAGGCACTGTGGCACAGTGGTTAGCACTGCTGCCTCACAGCACCAAGGACCCGGGTTCAATTCCAGCCTCGGGTCACTGTACATAGAACATAGAACATTACAGCGCAGAACAGGCCCTTCGGCCCACGATGTTGCACCGACCAGTTAAAAAAAAACTGTGACCCTCCAACCTAAACCAATTTCTTTTCGTCCATGAACCTATCTACGGATCTCTTAAACGCCCCCAAACTAGGCGCATTTACTACTGATGCTGGCAGGGCATTCCAATCCCTCACCACCCTCTGGGTAAAGAACCTACCCCTGACATCGGTTCTATAACTACCCCCCCTCAATTTAAAGCCATGCCCCCTCGTGCTGGATTTCTCCATCAGAGGAAAAAGGCTATCACTATCCACCCTATCTAAACCTCTAATCATCTTATATGTTTCAATAAGATCCCCTCTTAGCCGCCGCCTTTCCAGCGAAAACAATCCCAAATCCCTCAGCCTCTCCTCATAGGATCTCCCCTCCATACCAGGCAACATCCTGGTAAACCTCCTCTGCACCCTCTCCAAAGCCTCCACATCCTTCCTGTAATGTGGGGACCAGAACTGCACACAGTACTCCAAGTGCGGCCGCACCAGAGTTGTGTACAGTTGCAACATAACGCTACGACTCCTAAATTCAATCCCCCTACCAATAAACGCCAAGACACCATATGCCTTCTTAACAACCTTATCTACTTGATTCCCAACTTTCAGGGATCTATGCACACATACACCTAGATCCCTCTGCTCCTCCACACTATTCAAAGTCCTCCCGTTAGCCCTATACTCAACACATCTGTTATTCCTACCAAAGTGAATTACCTCACACTTCTCCGCATTAAACTCCATCCGCCACCTCTCGGCCCAACTTTGCAACCTGTCTAAGTCTTCCTGCAAACTACGACACCCTTCCTCACTGTCTACCACACCACCGACTTTGGTGTCATCAGCAAATTTGCTAATCCACCCAACTATACCCTCATCCAGATCATTAATAAATATTACAAACAGCAGTGGCCCCAAAACAGATCCCTGAGGTACACCACTTGTAACCGCACTCCATGATGAATATTTACTATCAACCACCACCCTCTGTTTCCTATCCGCTAGCCAATTCCTGATCCAATTTCCTAGATCACCCCCAATCCCATACATCTGCATTTTCTGCAGAAGCCTACCATGGTGAACCTTATCAAACGCCTTACTAAAATCCATATATACCACGTCCACTGCCTTGCCCCCATCCACCTCCTTGGTCACTTTCTCAAAAAACTCAATAAGGTTAGTAAGGCACGACCTACCTGCCACAAAACCATGCTGACTATCACCTATCAATTCATTACTCTCCAAATAACTATAAATCCTATCCCTTATAATTTTTTCCAACATCTTGTCTGTGTGGAGTTTGCACATTCTCCACGTGCCTGCGTGGGTTTCCTCCGGGTGCTCTGGTTTCCTCCCACAGTCCAAAGATGTGTGGGTTAGGTTGATTGGAAATGCTAATTTGCTCCTTATTGTCCCAAGATGTATAGGTTAAGGCGATTAGCAGGGTAAATACGTGGGGTTACAGGGAAAGGTGCTGGGTGGGATTGTTGTCGGTGCAGGCTCAATGGGCTGAATGGCCTCCTTCTGCACTGTAGGGATTCTATAATTCTATGACCTAATATTCCTTATGTGGCTTAAGGTGCTGTACAAGTTGCTAGGATATTGGTGGGGTGCCGATCAAGCAGGCTGCTCTATACTGGATGGTGTTGAGTTTCCTAGAACTCCACATAGACAGTGATCCAAGCCGGGAATCGAACCCAGGTCCCTGGTGCTGTGAGACAGCAGTGCTAACCACTGTGCCACCATGCTGCCCGCAGGGCTGGGATATTGTCCTCCAACAACCACAACCAACTTCCTTTGAGCTAATATGACTCCAACCAATGGAAAGTTTTCCCACAATTCTCATTGACTTCAATTTTCCTATTTCCTTGATGCTACAATTGGTCAAATGCTACCTTGATATCAAGCAATTACTCTCACCTTGTTTTGAAATTCCGCTCTTCTGTCCATGATTGGATCAAGGCTGTAATGAGGACTGGAGTCGAGTGGTTCTGGTGGAACCTAAACTGAGTGTTGATGAGCAGGTTATTGTGCAAGTGCTGCTTGATACCACCAGCGATGGAATCTTCCGTCACTTTACTGAAGATTTAGTAGACTGATGGGGTGATAATTGGCCAGGTTGTCCTGCCTTTTGTGAACATAACATACCTGGGCAATTTTCCACATTATCGGGTAGATGCCTGTGTTGCAGCTGCATTGGGAGAGCTTGGCTCGGAGCACAGCAAGTTATGGAGCACAAGTTATCACTGGAATGTTGTCGGGGCCCATGGCTTTTGTTGTATCCAGTATATTAACATTTCTCTCTCAACTGAATGTGATATCGGAATTCAGGATAATGTTATGTTCAAAGCTCAATTGTACCTTATGTCACTGATATAGTAATGTGAAACCAAATGAAATGTAAACTTATAATTTACAGTCCTTGTTCCCCCAGACAGCTTTGTTAACTAGGCTCTCCTGTGTTTGTATTCACAGGTTCCCTCTGTATCCAAGAGGAGGAGAAAGGTTTCAGTTTGAATATGGAGTTTATTTACTAAACAAAAATATCGCACAGGTAGGTCTATGATGGCGTTGAGGCAGGTGTAGGTTGGACTTTAGGATTTGTTGGGTGCCGTGACATTTTTCTTTCCTTCCATCGTCTTTAGATAGTATTGTAGAACACAGCACTTTACACGTACCGCTTAATAACTGAAAGATTTTCATGTACCTGATACATGCCACCACCTTAGTGGTAGCTTGAGGTTGTGCATTGTGCCTCAGCTAAGGGGCAGATAACTCCATTATTGAGCTATTTTAAGCATGGCCGTTATTCTACATAAACTGAAGGAACATTGCTCTGTGTTTGTGCATATTGTTTGTATGTATGACCAATGTAACACCAATCCTTAATTTGCCTTTTATTTGTTTGAAGCTATGTCCCTCTGTCTTACCCTCCTGGTTTAATTTAAAATAATTTTTCTGATTTATCTCTGTCTTGGGAAAACTATTCATTCCGTGGCACTGTTGCCATAAAGAACACATTACTTGGGGTATTGTGGGTTTGAACAAGTATCTTGCATTGTATTTAACTAAATAGTGTAGCTGAAATGAAATATGCAGACTCGGATAAAACACGGATGCCTAATCTCCCATTCTAAGTACCCACCTTAAAATCCAAGAAATTCTGCCTTGTTGTACTCATGATTCTTAATTTGATTTGTTTATTATTGTCACATGTATTAACATACACTGAAAAGGATTGTTTCTTGCGCGCTACACGGACAAAGCATACCGTTCATAGAGAAGGAAACGAGAGGGTGCAGAATGTAGTGTTACAGTCATAGCTAGGGTGTAGAGAAAGATCAACTTAATGCAACGTAGGTCCAGACAAAAGTCTGACAGCAGCAGGGAAGAAGCTGTTCTTGAGTCGGTTGGTACGTGACCTCAGACTTTTGTATCTTTTTCCCGACGGAAGAAGATGGAAGAGAGAATGTCCGGGATGTATGGGGTCCTTAATTATGCTGGCTGCTTTGCCGAGGCAGCTGGAAGTGTAGACAGAGTCAGTGGATGGGAGGCTGGTTTGTGTGATGGATTAGGTTGCATTCACGACCTTTTGTATTTCCTTGCGGTCTTGTGCCAATTTCCTGCATCACAATGCAAGCTGAAATTTGACATATCTGTTCCTGTCCCACTGATGGAAAAACCTTGACTCAGTGTCAGTGTGTTAGCTAGAAACACAATTGTATTTCTCCCTGACCCCATCCTTATGAGTTTGGTAGAAACAGCAGCAAAAAGGTATTATGCCGAGAGTTGGTCTGGCACAGCACAGCGTATGGGAAAGTACGAGGGTAATTACATTAGCATGTTCCAGTTCTAAATGCAGTATGCCATCTGCAAGACTCATTAAATGGAATTATATCTGAAATACATTTAGCAAAATCAACACATAATGAAGATATATGCGTACCTCCTGTTAATGTGCTCCTGTCAATGCCTTTGATCTGACATCAAATGTTAATCTTCAGTTAACATTGCTAGTTTTCAATCAACTTTTTTGGAAATACCATGCTAGTAAGTGCTAAATGGACAATGTCCCTTGTGATTGAACTCGTGTCTAATTCAAGTTGAAGCACCCCACTTTAAGGGGACAGAATTGTAGGAATATGTCATTCAGCCCCTTGAGCTAATCTGTCTATTCTATTATCTATATCTGAACTCCATATACCACCTTGGTCCATACCCTTACCTGACACAAGTCTCAATCTCAGATTTGAAATTTTGAATTGATCCCCCAGCATCGACAGCATTTTGGGGAAGACAAATCTGGAGTTCCACCTCTCTTTGTGTGAAGGATGCCTCCAGACTTCATGCCTTAAGTTTCTATGAAATGGCCTAGGTTAATTTTAGGCTTACACCATCCTGATGTGGATGCCTGCCACCACCACACACACACACACACACACACACACGCACAGCCCCCAATCACCAGAAATGCTTACAAACTCTCATTGTAGAGTTCAAAAATTCAGTGTAGTTGTGTACTTTAATCACCACTAGTCAAAATGAAAAGAATATGTCCAAGTAATGGGGCAGCAAGGTGGCACCATGGTTAGTAACTGCTGCCTCACAGCGTCAGAGACCCAGGTTCGATTCCAGGCTTGGGTCACTGTCGGTGTGGAGTTTGCACGTTCTCCCCGGGTCTGCGTAGGTTTCCTCCGGGTGCGCCGGTTTCCTCCCACACTCCAAAGATGTGGCCATACTAAATTGCCCCTTAGTGTCAGGGGGACTAGCTAGGGTAGATACATGGGATTATGGGGATAGGGCCTGGGTGGGATTGTGGTCGGTGCAGACTCAATGGGCCGAATGGCCTCCTTCTGCACTGTAGGATTCTGATTCTAGTCTTTGTGAAGGATATTTTCATTTAGTTTTATTTTACATATTCATTCACATTATTTGGGCCATTTTTTTCCCTTTCCTAATTGCCCTGAAGAATGGGGGAGGGAGCCACCTTCTTGAACCACTGCAGTATGTCGTGTGGTCTTGGTACAACTGAGTAGCTTGCTTGAGCTTTTGAGGGTGGTTAAGAGGATAGAGTATTGCTGCAGGTTTGGAGCCACACAAGATCAAACTGGGTATGCATTACAGATTTTCTTCCCTGAAGGACATTCGTTCAACAGTTGGGTTTTACAACGATTTGGTGGTTTCATGTTCGATATTACTGATACCAACATCTTAATTTCAGGTTTATTTCATTAGCTGAATTTAAATTGCCCAACTGCTGTGGTGGATGTGAGCTCATGTTTCCGGATCATTAACCCAGGCCTTTGGATTACTAGCTCTGTAACATAATCAACATGCTACCATATCCCAACTACATTGGTGAATTGTCAGCATAATTAATTCTTGAAGCATCTCTCTTTAGCTATTTTCAGCGAAAGTTATTTGAATTTTATTGCTAGATCTATGTATTTTTCCCAAGTATGTGATCATTCGTTTCCCTGATCTTTGTAGCAAATATTGCAGAATTGTTACGCCGCAGGAGGCCGTTTGACCCATCATGTCTGTACTGGCTCTCCAAGCGAACATTCTGACTTAGTGTCACTCCCGTGCCTTTTCCCCATACCCTTGAACAGTGTTTCTATTCAAATAATCATCTCATGCCCTCTTGAGTGCTTCAATTGAACCCGCCTCCACCACACTTCAAGGCAGTGCATTCCAGATCTGAGAAAATGCTTTTACTCACATCACATATGCTACTTTTGCAAATCCCTTTAAATCATTACCTTCTCGTTCTTTTACGAGCAGGAGCAGTTTCTCGTTATCTACTCTGTCCAGCCCCCTCATCATTTTGAAAGTCTCTATCAGATCTCATCTTAACCTTCTTCTGTCCACGGAAGAACAGTCCCAACCTCTACAATCTGTTCTCATAACAGAAGTTTCTCATCGCTGGAACCATTCTGGTAAACCTCTTCTGCATTCTCTCCAATGTGTTCACATCCTTCCTGTAGCGTGGCATCCAAAATTGTTCACCGTATCTCAGCTGAGGTCTAACATAAGGTCTTGCATAAGTTCAGCATAACCACTTTGCTGTTGTACTCTATGCTCCTATTAATAAAGGCCGTTAAACTGTATGTGCAGTGATGGCTTAATCCTACAGAATTCCTTTCCATTTATTGACATATTAACATATAATGTCAGCTGTAACTCAATTTGTGTTTCAGTCAAAAGGTCTTGGGCTTAAATCTCACTCCAGAGGCTTGAGTATATATTCTAGGCTGACAGTTCAGTGCAATCCTGCAAAGGTTGGGTGGACAATATTGCACTGTCGGAGATCTGTCTTTCGGATGAGACTTGGGTGGATATACATGATCCCATTGCACTATTCTGAAGAAAAGCATGGAGGTTCACCACGGTCTCCTGGCCAATGATGATTATTCAGCCATCCTAATCTAACGCAGATTATCTGCTCACTTTCACAGTGCTGTCTGTGGGACCTGATTGTGCTCAAATTGGCTGCTGCATTTCCTACGTTACAATAGTAACTGCACATCAAAAGGACTTCACTAAAAAGTCTTTGGGGCATCATTAATTGTGAAAAGCAAAAGTCTTTCTTAAATTAATGTCTGTGGGGAAAGAAAAATGTCACAATGAGCAGCACTATTTATATTGGAATGCATTGTTGGAGCAGAGTGCAGATTATCTGAATGTGCAGTGTCTGACTTTGGACTGCTTGATGCTGAAACTGGTTGGAAAGTTTTCCAAAAAGAGCAATGTGTATTTATATGGTGCCTTTGACATGACATGTCCCATATCGCTTCCCAGGAGTGTTATACAACACCATTTGACACACTGCCACATGGAGTTATTTGTACAGGTGACTGAGCTTGATCAAAGAAGTAGGTTTTCAGCAGTGTCTTATAAGAAGAGGACAGTGCGGGCTGGAGAAATAGACAGCTGGAAGCACAGTTGCCACTGATGGAGCAATAATGATCAGGTTGCCAAGAGGCCAGAATTGGAGAAGTGTTACAAGGCTGGAGCAGTTTATAAAGATAGGGAGGGGGTGAACCTATGGGATGAGAACATTTAAAATGGATGCGGTGTAAACCGGGGCTGATGGATTAAAGAAACTTGGTGTAAGTAGGATATTCATTACAGCAATGATCACTCTCACCCTGATACGGGCAGTATGCGCAGAAAGAAAGTGACTAAGTTGGTCAGACAGCATCTTCTAGCTACCCGTTAGATCTGGTACAATGGTTAAGTTTTGTGACGGTTAAATTCCGTGACATTAAAATTTTATAACCAAATGTGTTTTTCTTTTCCCCTATCCCCTCCCAGCCTCTAATTGTTGAGTCATGAAGCTCCAAGCATACTTTGATACCTTACTCAAGTGTCCACTATGCTCACCGTGAGCATAATTTTCATATGGCCATAAGCAAGGATGTCACAGTCAAATCTGATCCTGGTCTTTATCATCAGCTTTGTTTCTTCCTGCCTTCCAAATACTGAAACTGGTTGTAGTAGAAACCATAGGAACATGAGTAGGCCATTTAACCCCTCAAGACTGTTGCACCATTCAGTGAGATCATGACCGATCTATAACCTCACTCCACAAGTCTACCTTTGTCCCATATCCCTTAAAACCTTTGGTTAACAAAAATCATCTGTCAATATCTGACTTGACATTGTGTAAGGGAGTTCCAAACTACTACTTCCCTTTGTGTAGAAGTGCCAGTTTAATCTTTAAGCTATGTCCAAGTCCAAGATTCCCCAGCTACGCCGGACATAGTTTCTCTCAATCTACTTGATCTTCTCTTTAAGATCTGAAAGCTACTGCTTCCATGGCTGCCTTGGCCAGCATCAGATAACTCAGCACCGAGTGGGGATCAAACCTGCATCCTCCAACCACACCAGGTGGAGTCTTTATCTCAACAGTCATTATGGAGCTCAATACTTGTGCAAAAAAAAATGAGGTTAACGAATGATTACAATATGTGGAAGATTTCACCGCTTAGATAGATAAAAGTAAAACTCGTGTGCCCTCTTGGGATATTTTGACAGATGAATATGCACAGCTGAATATATGTGCTAGCAAGTATTTGTTGAGTATGTCAGTGTGTTGATGAATTGCTCATGCTTGCCTAAGAGAGATTATACATTGATCATTCTTCAGTACGCTGCAATGTGCAATCCGCAATCAACAGAATTGGCCTCTGTCTGTGAATAACTGTTATTAACAAAATCTAGTTTTGCTATAAATACAGATGTATTTCACTAACCCCCCCATTACCCACTCACAGGAACATTGTCTGCAAAAATATTGCAGTTTGAAACTGCTCATCTCACTTCAAGGCTCGTTTGTTTCCATTGTCTAAACGGATTTTAGAGCATCAAAGTTATTACTTTTTTAAAAATTACATATATATTTATATAGAATTCTATCAAACTCTATATCCTGATCCTCTATCCTGATCTTCACATCCAGTGAATTTTAAATATCAAACAGTTGTTACCTCTGTTATCTGTCTGTTCGATTATTCCAAATATTTATCACTGCATGCAGTTCTTTCTACTGTCTATCTTTAAATTCACAACTTAAATGTATATGCTCTGCTCCTCCTTTCCTGACTGGCATTGAAATAATACCCTTGGTGAAGTATTCCATTTACTGTTTTACATATCGCAGTGAGTCCCATACACCTTTTCTTTTTAGAAGCCCACATATTAATCTTTCCTCATTGTACATGTCCCTTTATAGTTAATCAAAATCGTTCTTGTTGAAACAGCGGAGGAAGCAAAAGGGATGTCGGGCACAGTGCTTTGCGACCTCAAAGGAAGCAAGTGTAACACACATGAACAAACTGGACTTGTTGGATTTCTGGATTAACACCTACTCCTGTACCCAGTTGTGCCAGACCGTTGGGGAAATAAGCATCAGTTGGAAAGTCAGAGATATATTGCAGTGATGTGAGGTGCAGCCGTGAAACAAATAGAGCTTTCACTTCTGGCACATTTTGCATTTCAGTAGGGTCTGAGTTGTTTTCAGGCCTGGAAGGGAAACTAATTAGAGCAAATTTAGATGTGGCAACATTCCAGCTTAACCTCTCTAGTCTATAATGGAATTCTTGTCCCACAACATGGAATGGAACAGTCATCTTTTAAGTGGTTCCAAAGTATTTGAATATTGCTTTCATCTTGGTGTTACTTATGAAAATGAATACTTTGTTTAGCATTGTGAGACTTTGCTGTGTTATTAACTGCAGAAGGGGGTGAGGGGTGTAGCCTAGCGAAAGATCATTGTTCGCATTTTGCACGTTACAATTAATCTGAGAGCTTGTGGCACACTTTTCATTGTCCCTGTCCTGGTACATAGAATTTACAACACAGAAATGGGTCATTTGGCTCAATTGATTTGTGCCTGTGCTTATGCTCCACGTGAGCCTCTCTCCACCCCTTTGTCTAATTCTATCAGCTTAACCTTCCATTTCTTTCTCCCATGCGTACTTATCCAGCTTCCCCTTGAATGTATCTATGCTACTGTGATAGCAAGTTCCAAATTCTTGCCACTCTGAAGAAAAAACTTTGAAAGAGAAATTGTGAACATTTGGTCTTTCTAGGCAGTATGAAACCATGTAGACATCTCTCTGTTCAGTTTGACCTGTTTAGAAGTATTTCTTTGAGGTAAGTGGTCATTCCTATCTGTTCCAGGAATGTATTTTCATCAGTCTTGGTTTCAGGATGCAAAGAACTACTCAAGAGCTTTTTAAACTCGGATCTTCAATGAACTGCATTTGCGTTGCACTTGGCTCAAATTCCAAGCATTTTTAGACTATCTCCTGGAGTTGATCCTGAACCTCTTGATTATCTTCCAGATCACAAATTACAGTAACACTTAGCTGCTGATATGCATACCTGAAACAGCTTCACAGAGTGTGCTGGTGGTACTAGCTTGAAGTCTACCGTCAGTCTAGTGGTACAACACCCCCTCACTGCTTTCACTAAGATCGGGTGATGTTTCTTACTATTCAGAATACCTATGTAAAGAATATGTTTGATTTCACTTTAATGAGAATTCCAAATATGCCCACGGTATGTCTGATTCTGGAATTGAATTATTGGTGATCCTAAAATAAACTTTGCTCTGCTCCTCTTCACATCCCAAGACACATTACCCATGGAACTAGTGAGATTTGACAAATTCAGGTAAAACCAGAGAATGCACTGGCGAAAGGTCTGGAATGACATCTAGCTTTTCTCTATTCTTTTCCCATATGTTTTTAAATCAATGAATGAAATACTTAGGAAGAGCAGTGAATGTCTCGTCTCTCCCTTTGGCCAAATAAAGCATTCAGTCATAACTCAAACATTAATCCTGTTTCACAATATGGCCATATATTCATTTTGAATAAATGCAGGTAATTGTGAAGAACAACTTTTATCATTGCCTGGAGTTTTCACTGTTGCATTTTCATTTTTAGTAAATAGAACAGGGAAAAGTTCTTAATTTTGGCTATTTTCATTCTCCAATGAATGGCGTGCTCAAAAAAACACAAATGTTGATGAAATCTCTTCAGGCATCTTGTATATTTTCCATAGTTCATGTGACAACATTATCATTTCTTTTTAAACTAAAGTTATACTTTTGTTTTTATGGTTGAAAGCACCCACCTGTATGTTGCATTTAATACATTGATATTTTTGTATACATTTTAAGTTTAGTTTTAATTTCCCAAATGGCACTGTCTAGACCTGATAAAAGTGTGCTATTAATTTCACAGTCGGTCTGTCTGCCATTATTTATCTTAGTTTTCTTTAAAACGTCACAATCAAAAAATGAACGACTTTCGACTACAAGTAATTATTTACAGTTCATACCTTTTTTCCTCTCCTCCCTTCCCCCTCCGGATTGCATTAAAACAAAATGAACCCAGAATTGTTGCATTGAGAATTATGATTAACTATCAGAAATTCACAAATTGAATAGTGTTGTTTGAATCCATGGAAGCAGCTTTCCAGTACCTTGCTATTATTTTCTTACATTCTGTTGAAATTCTGACCGTTGTTTATGTCGAAGATGTCACAAACCTTGAGTATTGCTTCTGTCTAATCCCAGGAAATAAGCAAAAGACTTGCATTTCTATCGGACCTCTGGGGACGAACTGGCACTTCACAGCTAATGAAGTACTTTGGAATGGTAGCCATTGTTGTAAATGTAGGGAAGCTCATCAACCAATTTGTACTCAGCAAACTCCCATACACACTGATCTAGTATTTTTTGCTCCATTTGTCATCCTCAGACTTTGTCATTTATCCTTCACCAAAATGAAAAAGCAACTTTTGGCTGGCCTAATCTTGGCTAGCACTACTATCTAAGAGGGAGGCTGCTTAAAGTCTTCAGCTATCATTACACATTGTGTTTTCTAGTTTATATGAAATATCTCTCAATGACGTGGGTTTCCTCCGGGTGCTCTGGCTTCCTCCCACAGTCCAAAGATGTTCAGGTTAGGTTGATTGGCCATGCTAAATTGTCCCTTATTTTCAGGGAGATTAGCGGGGTAAATACAAGGGGTTAATGGGATAAGGCCTGGGTGGGATTGTTGTCGGTGCAGGCTCAATGAGCCAAATGGCCTCTTTGTTCACTGTAGGGATTCTATGATATCATCTGTTTTTTCTGGGTTTAGCCAAATAGGATCTGTCCCTAGGGACATGTACCATGTTTAAGGTGCTATATAAATGCAAGTTGTTTTCATGGGATAAGTATGTCCATTCCATATTAGGCAAGCAGAAATTCTGTGCTTGGATTGTGATACATGTTGGAGACCTAACTGAGTTGTTCAAAAGCATTCTTGTTCCACCAATATTTGTGAGCTTTAGCCAATTACAATATGTATGGAAAATCATTCTTCTCCCGTGTGCCTTTATCAATTAAGGCCAGCACCTAGCAGTCCTGGGGTTAGTTATGATATAATTAAATATGGAATAAAGCTTTCTCCATCTGCCCCAATAATATGCCTATATTCATAATGTGGAGATGCCGGTGTTGGACTGGAGTAAGCACAGTAAGAAGTCTCAACACCAGCTATCATGTTGCTGCCCTAAGGTAGAAGTGCTATAATGTAAACGAGCTGTCTTCTTTCCTTCCAAGAGTACTATGATTCGCCAAAAAGCTGTGTTTCACCAGAGCTACCACAGCCTAAAATAGCAAGATTAAGAGTATGGCCAGAACATAACTCATGGATGCATTATATAAGGTTTTCTGTTTAAGTTAATCCGTTGCAAAACTGTAAGGAAACTTATTTATTTGATGCCTTTCACAACCTGAGGATATATCCTAAAGCACCATAAAGCCAATGAAATATTTTTGAGATGCAGTCATTTAGGAAACACAGCAGCCAACATGTGCACAGTATGATCCCACAATATGGAACAACAAGATGATGATGACGAGATTGTTTTAGTGATGTCTGTTGAGGACATTAGTATTGACCGCGATCGTAAAGAAATCTCCACTGATCCTCTTTAAAATCGAGCTTTGGGATCTTTTTTTGTTCACTGGAGTGGGCAGGCAAAGTGTCCGTTTAACAACTTATCCTAAAGATGGCACTCACAACAGTGCAACACTCCCTAAGTACTGTACTGGAGTGCCAGCCGACATTTTGTGCTCCAGTCTCTGGAGTGGGATTTCCATCGAGCCCTGCCTGACATGTACAATGCATTTTTTTGAAGTTTTGAATTTATAGCCTGAATTCTTTCAGAAGCGTGATCTGGTATTTCAATCAGTGCACCTCTAGATTTATTATCAGGATTTCCTTCTAAATCTCAACATATTTACATCCATTCAGCTCCTAGGGAGGGGAAGATGGTTGCTGGAATGCCTATGTCTTTAAGAAGCTTGCCTTGATGCAAACACTTAAATAACATTTTTGCAGAAATTAGTGTCTTAATTAATTTAATTGGTAAATAACCTCTTGATAATTTAAGGGTTTTTAATGTTCAGAATGGTTCATTTCAGTATAACCGCAGGTTAAAAATGTTGCCGTTAGTATGTTTAGTGAAGCTTTGTCCCCCCTCTATTCCTTTAACTGTACCTTCCCCCATCACTTCAATCTGCCGTCAGCAGATGTCCGATCAGCAACTTGGATTTCACTTTCTGGAAATCCCTCCTCAAACTCACTTCACTCTTTCCTCGCAACTAGCCTTTTGACCAAGCTTTTGGTCACCTCTTAATTTTTTTCTCCTGTGGCCTTGCTCGGTTTCCCTGTATGTTTGGAGCCATTTCTTTAAAACAGGCAACATGCTCACAGGCACACTCAGACAGACACACACACACTCAGACAGACACACACACACACTCAGACAGACACACACACAGACAGACAGACATGCGCGCAGACACACGATTATCATTGGCCTATCAGAAGTGCCATTGTCACACCTGGTGTTGGTGTCTGATACCCCTTTTGAGGAATTGAGTAGTCATTATTCAGGAATCTGGGACTTGGAGTCCAGTGGGATGTAAGCAAGTGTAGGTTTGAGCAGCAAGGTTAACCAAAACACACTTTTAAGCTGTGGTGCAGAGCCAAATAATGTCTTTGGGGAAGCTAGCCTTTCATATTAGCAACCAGCACAGTTATTTTATTTCCTTATTGCTGCAACCTTCCAAAGCTGTGTGTAGATATCTATTAGCCTTTGCCCTTGCATGAGTCCTGTCGACTGTTGATGACCTCTGTAGCACTCAAACAATGAGGAAAGTCCTCTCAAGAAGCAAAGCAAGACAAATATTCATTTTTACAACTGGCTTTAGTTCCATTATTGTTCCGTGGCGTATATTCCCAAACACATCTTTTTGGAGAGCATTTAAGTAACTACGTTAAGTAATAGTTCCAGGCAGACTCTGCAATGCAATCCTGAGAGTGTTGCAATGAAGATGCCATCTTTTGGATGTGATATTAAATGGAAGGCTGCATTGCCTGTTCAGGTGGACATAGAAGATCAAATGGCACAAGTTGAAGACATGCTGGGAGTTTTCTTGGCATCTGGGTCAACAGTCCTTAACTGCCCCACAAAAAAAAATTAATTGCTCTTGACTGGCATGGTGGCACAGTGGTTAGCACTGCTGATCTCAGCGCCAGGGACCCTAGTTCAATTCTGGCCTTGGATGTGTGTGGAATTCATACATTCTCCCCGTGGGTTTCCTCCGGACGCTCTATTTTCATCCCACACTCCAAAGATGTATAAGTTAGATGGATTGGCCATTCTAAATTGCCCCTTAGTGTCCAAAGGTGTGTAGGTTAGGTGGATTAACCTTGGTAATTGTGTGAGGTTATGGGGATTGGGTGGGGAAGAGGGCCTGGGTAGCAATCTGTCAGAGAGTCGATGCAGACTTGATGGGCTTAATGGTCTCTTCTGCACTGTAGGGATTCTATAATTCGCCTCCTTTACCATTTGCTGTATGCATATTGCTGTGATTGCCTGTCTAAACGTGGTAACTTATCAAACAAAATTCACGAAGAACTTTGTGACCTGTAAAGCCTTATATAAATGCAAGTTCTCTTTTTTGTGCCTTTGTTACTAAGGGAGTTTCCATCTCATAAACCCAGTGCTTTCCAATGTGGCCTTCAAAACACCCCCTCCCTCTATTAGGTCATTGGGGGATTCAAAGAACCATTCTAGCCACAATGAAATCCTGCATTTCCGTAAGGACTCACTATTATGGTCGTCTTCATCAGGGTGAAAAACGACTCGATGAAACTTGTGCTCTTATATTCTGAACAGAAGGGTCAGGTCTCTCTGGTTTCTCTCAGTACAGTAACAGTTTTAACAGCACCAGGTTAAAGTCCAACAGGTTTATTTGGTAGCAAATACCATTAGCTTTCGGAGCGCTGCTCCTTCGTCAGATGGAGTGGAAATCCAGAGTGGATTTCCACTCCATCTGACGAAGGAGCAGCGCTCCGAAAGCTAATGGTATTTGCTACCAAATAAACCTGTTGGACTTTAACCTGGTGCTGTTAAAACTGTTACTGTGTTTACCCCAGTCCAACGCCGGCATCTCCACATCGTTCTCTCAGTACTCCAGCACCTCACATCCAAGCTTTGTGACGGTTTCAAAGATTTAAATTCCAAATATGTGGATTTGTTTTATTATTCTTTCCAGGCATTAAAAGGAAGCTGGCATCATAACAATAATAAATGCAGCTATTTATTCCTGATTGACTTCAACTATAAGTTGTAAATGTAGCTGGTTTACAGAGGACAGTTTCTAATTTTTTATATTATAGTAGATGATTGTGATGGTCTACCTTCTGATAAATTACTTTTTTAAAAAGTGCATTTCAATGAGATGCTTTTTCCGTGGTGTTTAAAATTGATCCCAGACATCTGGCTGGAAGCCAGTAACAGCATGTACTCTTTGAAGTCCTCTCCACCTGGAGATGAATTTTTATTTATAACTTGTGTTTGAGGTAACTTGACACAGCAGAGCTGAAAGTTGTAGCAGGTGCTATCACCGTGCTGAGATCCCCATGTTGCATATTGGCTGAGCTGCAAAAAAGGAATTTGTGCAGACTGCTTCACTTCACGCACCAAGCATTTCATTTATAAATCTCCTTTCATTGAGATTGCACGGCAGAGGACCTGTTTTTCCTATTGGATGGAGGCGAAAATGTTTGTTGTTCTTAATAGCTTAATGTGCGGTATTCAATTGTCTGAACTGTGCGCTGGTTTAGCCCTCCTTTTGCAGTGCACTGTGGGTTTTGCTCTTCACTCAAGTATCTCATCGTTGGTAATGAGCCAGAGTCCCTGTTGCCAATGACTACCCAGTGATCGACACTATAAAGTGCGTATTTATGTCAGGAAGATGACGAGAATGGATTTAGCTGTGATAATCTGAACAAACCCAATCTTCCCTGCATCCAACAACTACAACTAATTCAGCACAAAATGAGGCCTGAACTTGAATTTTGCTGTTCTATATAGCTCAAGCTTCTTGCGTCCTCATCGATTCAGCAACCAGAGAAGCCAAATTAAGTGATTTTAAGCATAAATGTCAAGGAGGAAAACAATTCCATAAAGCCCTAAATCTACCCAAAACTTGAATGCTTCAATTCCTGGGATGCAGTCCATCAGCTCTTTTACCTTCAGGATTGTTTGATAGACAGTCACTGACCTTTATCTGACCTTTAACACATCTTTCTTGACTCCGATTAGCATTGTTTTGAACGTTCATTGTTATTTTCCCAGGCTCCGCTGCGCTATGTTCCTCCTCCTCTGCAATCTGATTGTGCCATCTCCTATTCTAATAACCTATTTGATATGACCCAAAAACTGTGGAACCCTATTTAATTCCCTTAGCTTATCGTTTCCCCTACAATCCTTTTTATATACAAGGCCGGTTTTCCTAGTATCTGAAAATAACAAGACTAGTGCTGAACTTAGTGCAAATCCAGACTAACTCTGGAAACTTTAACTAGAGAGTTGTCGCAATCAAGATAATGCTAGAGTGAATTTTTCAGGTACAGTCCATTGCACTCATTAAGGGAAAAGTGAATTAATTTTGGATTCGTGTTGCCTGAAACATTATGGGCCAAATAACTTGCTAATGGTGTCCTATCTTTTCCTCAACCATTCTCGATCCCTCTCCAACATTTAACATGGTCAAAGAATCCCCTTCCAAAGCCGCCTCTATTGTCCAACTCAGTGGGACTGCCCTCTCTTGATTTCACTGTTTCCATTCAGTTGTCATCAGACTGTCGCCAGAAATTGTTCTCATCCTGGTCTGCATTGTTACCTATCCCCAAAAATCTGTCCTTTGCCCCCCGTTCTCTCTCTCTCTCCCCCACCCCTCCCCCGCCCCCCCCCCCCCATGCTGACTACACCCACTCTACTCCTTCAACATCTCTTTCAACCCCTCCACTACTTCTGTGCTGTCTGATTGCTTGTTGATTTCTAATATTGGATGTGAGACAATTTCAAGACTAAAGCTGTACAGATTGCAATGGGAGGATTGACATGATTGGTACATGCGGTGATGTGAGATAAATGAAAAACTTGCAATGTGTACACTGAACAGTATTGGTCCCCATAATGACATTTTTATAATCCTTTTT
Organism: Mustelus asterias; assembly: GCF_964213995.1. Taxonomy (NCBI): domain Eukaryota; kingdom Metazoa; phylum Chordata; class Chondrichthyes; order Carcharhiniformes; family Triakidae; genus Mustelus; species Mustelus asterias. Next base: position 120,994,281 of record NC_135810.1, on the reverse strand, counting down.
AAAACATTAATGTGTAACAGTGGAAGTTGCTTATCAGCAAAGGGAACCTCTCAACCAATGTGTTAATTACTATAAAATCCAGAATAAATAGTTTATGGTTAGCAAAAATCTGCACTGAATAAGCAGTGAGGGTGGCAAGAGAACAGAATGTACTCTAAATGGGGGAGTCCAATGTTGTCACCAAGAGTAGCTTGGTGGTAGCACTACTACTGACCAAGCTGGGCTTAGATCTGCAGCAGGTGGTAAGGAAAAAAACAAGAGGGATAAACCTTCCTGACTTTGTCCTCACCAGTCTACTTGTTGCAGATGCATCTGTCCATGACAGTATTGATGGGAGTGACCACCACACAGTCATTGTGGAGATAAAGTCCCATCTTCATATTGAGGATAACTCTCTATTTTGTTGTGTAGCACTACCACCAAGCTAAATGGGATAGATTTCAAGCAAGATCTAGCAACTCAATGGGGCATCCATCAAGTGCTGTGGGCCATCAGCAGCAGAATTGTATACAACCAGAGTCTGTAACCTCATGGCCCAGCATATCCCCCACTCTATCGTCGTCATAAAATCCGGGGGATCAACCCTGGTTCAATGAAGAGTGCAGGAGGGCATGCCAGGAGCAGCATCAGGCATACCTAAAAGTTAGGTGTCAACCTGATAAAGCTACAACAAAGCTCCACTTGCATGGCAAGCAGAGGAATCAACATGAGATAGACAGAGCTAAGCATCCCACAACCAATAGATCAGATCTATTGCAGTCCTGCACATCCAGTTGTGAATGGCGGTGAGCAATTAAACAGCTCACAAGGGGAGAAGTCTCCACAAATATTCCCAAACTCAAATGATGGGGGAGCACATGAGTGCAACAGATGAGGCTGAGGTATTTGCAACAATCTTCAGCCAGAAGTGGCAAACGGATGATCCATTGCGGTCCCCTCCAGAAATCCCTAGCATCACAGATGTCAGTCTTCGATCAATTCGATTCACTCCACATGGTATCAAAAAATGGCTTAAGGCACCGAATACTGCAAAGATTCTGTGCAGTATAATATTCTGGCGATAGTTCTGAAGACTTGTGATCCGGGACTAGTCCCGCCGCTAGCCAAGCTGTTCTAGTACAGCTACAACACTGACACCTACCTGGCAATGTGGAAAACTGCCCAGCTATGTCCTGTCCATGAAAAGCTGGTCAAATCCAGCCCAGTCAATTCCCACCGCATCAGCAAAGTGATAGAAGGAGTCATTGACAATGCTATCAAGCGGAACTTATTCAGTAATAACCTACTCACTTATGCTCAGGTTCCACCAGGTCTACTCAGCTCCTGACCTCATTACAGCCTTGGTTTAAAAATGGACAAAATAGCTGTACTTCAAAGTGACTGCCCTTGACATCCAAACGCTGTAGCAAAACTGCAATCAATGGAAATGAGGGGGGAAACTATCTACTGGTTGGAGTCATATCAAGCACTAAAGAAGATGGTGGCACAGTGGTTAGCACTGCTGCCTCTCAGCACCATGGACGCAGGTTCAATTCCAGACTTGGGTGGCCATGTGGAGTTTGTACGTTCTCTCTGTGTCTACGTGGGTTTCCTCCGGGTGCTCCAATTTCCTTCCACAGTCCAAAGATGTGCAGGTTAGACGGATTGGCCATGGTAAATGTACAGAGTTACTGAGATAGGGCAGAGGGGATGGCTTGGTGCAGACTCGATGGGCTGGATGACCTTTTTTTGCACTATAGAGATTCTGTGATCCTTCAGATACTGAAGCAGTCCATGTCCATGAGCAGCAAGATCTAGACAATATCCAGGCTTGAGCTGACAAGTGATAAGTAATATTTGCATAACACAAGCGCAAGGAATGAGCAACTCCAATAAGAGAAAATAGAATCATGTCTTTCATGTCTTCTTAATATTCAAGAATCATTGCTGACTCCCCCACTATTAACAACCTGGGAGTTACCATTGACCAGAAACTGAACTGGACAAGCCACATAAATACTGTGGCTACAAGAGCAGGTCAGAGGCTGGAAATTCAGTGACAAGTAACTCCCTAGTTCCCCAAAGCCTGTCCATCATCCACAAGACATTGGTCAGAAATGGTATGGAATACTTTCCACTTGCCTGGATGAGTACAGCTGTAACAACATTCAAAAAGCTGAATACCATCCACAACAAAACAGACTGCTTCATTGGCACCCCATCCACCACCTTAAACATTCACTCCCTCTACCACCAATTCACATTGGCAGCAGGGGACACTATATACAAGGTGCACTGCAACAATTCACCAAGGCTTCTTTAACAACTCCTTCCAAACCCGCAACCTCTACCACTGAGAAGGGCAAGGACAGCAGTTGCATGGGAACACCACCATCTGCAAGTTCCCTTCCAAGCCACTCACCATACTGGCTTGGAAATATATCACCATTTCTTCACTGTTGCTGGGTCAAAGTCCTGGAATTCACTTCCTGTCAACACCATGGATGTATCTACACCATATGGAGTGCAGCAGATCGAATAGGTGGCTCACCATCACCTCCTTGGGTCGATTAGGAATGGGCAACAAATGCTGGCCTAGCCAATGACAGCCGCATTCCATCAAAGAATATTTTTTTAAAAAACTTCTCCCTCAAACCAACTGACCTTGACCATAGATATTTGTGAAAGTACAACTTAAGCACAAAGTTATACTTTTTGAGGGAAAAGTGACATTTAAGCCCTTCAAGTTTAAGGAGCACCCATGTCTTGCTTTTTGCTCAGTGTTGCTGTCAGTAGCTCCCAATTGCTGATAAACTACAAAGATTCCGTTATTGGAGCTTAGAACTGCAAAGATTTTAAAGAATTATGAGTGGAGTTTAGTGACCCACAACTGTTCGCTGGGACTTCCTTGGGAAATGTAATTTGCAATTGAAACTGCATGTGTCTGCCTGCAAACCGTGATCATTTTTTAAGAGCATTCCTCTACGTAACCACCTGTCGCTTTATGTGATGTCTTTTGTCACATAATACAGTTTCTATCCTTTTGGGCAGTAAGCCTAGGAGTCTGCACATTATCGACAAGATGTCAAAGCCTAAAGGAACAGCAACACCAAACACTGTGGGATGCCCGGTGCATATATTATCCTGCTTTAAGCCCCAACAAGGAGGATGAAATTGGTGGGCTATGTGTGGCAGAAAGCATGATAATGTGTATTGATTCCCAACCATATAGGAACTGCCAGTCTATGAATAATGGTAGTAATAACCTCTTTGTAGTTTAAAGGGAGAAAGGAATATTTCAGCCGAAAGTATTCCTCCCTTTCCTACCCCACTCAAGAGAAAATAGTTTTTCATATATAATTTTTAACTTTCCTTCCTCTGAACGTAGTTGTTCATATCTGTTTGTTAGAGCCTTGGCTACACGCCATTTCACACATGTTCAGGCTCAACATACAGTCATGCCGTTAATGTTAGATGCAGAAACACCAGCAAGTAGATCCTCTGGGAATTCTACAGCCCATTTGATGGGGTAGGTGAAGGGTTTTGTGCCTTGGGTGCAGACGGCAGGGCATTGCTGCTGAGTTTGATCCGATAACTCATCTGGCAACCCATGCATGGTTACTTTTACAGAAGGAATAACGACCTTGTAATAGTTGGGCGCTAAAAATAGGTCAGGCTATGAGGATAAAGCTTACCTGCTCATCTTCAAAATAATGATGGAGCGAGGATAGGCGCAGTAAGTAGTCTCACAACACCAGGTTAAAGTCCAAAGAACAGTACAGCACAGGAAACAGGCCCTTCGGCCCTCCAAGCCTGTGCCGCTCCTTGGTCCAACTAGACCAATCGTTTGTATCCCTCCATTCCCAGGCTGCTCATGTGACTATCCAGGTAAGTCTTAAACGATGTCAGCGTGCCTGCCTCCACCACCCTACTTGGCAGCGCATTCCAGGCCCCCACCACCCTCTGTGTAAAAAACATCCCTCTGATATCTGAGTTATACTTCGCCCCTCTCACCTTGAGCCCGTGACCCCTCGCCTGATGAAGGAGCAGCGCTCCGAAAGCTCGTGCTACCAAATAAACCTGTTGGACTTTAACCTGGTGTTGTGAGACTTACTGTGCCTACCCCAGTCCAACGCCGGCAACTTCACATCGTAGAGAGGATAGGCAGGGCCTCGATTTAACTTTCCATCTAAAAGGTGACACCTGTCACAGTGAACCCCCTCAGTCGTGCTCTGGGGAGTGTAAGCCTCAGATTTTATGCCCAAGTCTGAAACCCGCCATTTTCTGAATCTGAGACGAGTGCTACCCATTGGAGGATGGGAGGAAGGTGTGGGGGTAGCTTTTTTTTTGGAACTTGGGGAGGGTGACCGGAGAAGAACTGATGGTACCACAACATGTTTTGCTGCAAATGCACTTTCAGCTGAAACCTTTTCAAGCTTGGCCAAATGTTCACATGTGCGACTAAATTAAGCAACTATTCCACTAATTCTGACCTAGTTCAAGAGCGCAGCAGTGAGATCAAAGCAGCTATCTGAGCGAAAGCCCAGTTAGGTGATCCTTACAAATCCTGCTTTTGAAAATAAGAACTTAACTGAAGGTACAGCTGACATAGACTCTGGATTTTCCACAATTATCGAATGGATAGTAGTATTTTATTTCTTTACATTACTGTTCATTTAAATGAATTCAACTGCAGAAACCTGGGTTAGAGTAAGCATGGTGTTCCGTATGCTTTTATTATCAACTGAGGATGAGAAGAGAAAAGGCAGTGATCACCAGCATTCTGTTGCTTAATCCATAACTTCACTCATCAATTAAACCTGTTCACCTTTCTGACAGCAAGATATAACTGAAACCTGGTTCTAAATGAAATTTATTTCTTTTAGACTTTCTGCTCGAAACTTTTTACCGCAATTGTCAGTTTAAGTCTTTGCAAGTGTAAATTCTTGAGATGTAATTTTGAATGTGTTATTAATGTAACACGAGCTCTGTGTGCCGGAAATGGATTTATAAACCAGTCTGTTGCCACAGCCTGCAATCGTACAGGACCTCTTTCCAGCACCTGCCAGCTGGTGTTTGCCATTTAGATAAGCTCTGTCATTATAATCAAGAGTTTAAAATCCTGCTGCTCTTTTATCTTCAACCAAATAGTCATTCACTCAACTATAAAGGGACTCTGCTGTTCCATTTACAGTGAATTGTGCTTTTGGGAGACACAAGATAATCTCCATTCCATTCTGAGCCTTTTGCATATTTGTGAAGTGAGCTGCCTTTTCTGTTCCCCACTGTAAAATTATATGCAAAGTTGAGACAGGAGTGGCCACTCAGCCCAACTGATCCATAAGACCATAAGATATAGGAGCAGAATTAGGCCTTTCGACCCATTGAGTCTGCTCTGCCATTCAATCATGGCTGATATGATTCTCATCCCCATTTCCTGCCTTTTCACCGAAACTCTTGATCCCCTTATTGATCAAGAATCTATCTATCTCTGTCTCAAAGACGCTCAATGATCTGGCCTCCACAGCCCTCTGTGTCAATGAGTTCCACAGATTCACCACTCTCAGACTGAAGAAATTCCTCCTCATCTCGGTATCAGCATATGCTCCATATGAGCTAGTTGATAGAGATGCAACAAGTTTCAAAGATTTTGGGCTAGCAATACACTTAGTGTCTGTACCTGTGTTTTCTTCAGTCATTCTTCAAACCAAGATCCTGTCAGCCTATTCTGGATATTAGAAACCCTATTCGTAGAGCATAGAGTTGCACTGGCATTCTGACTAGCCTTCTTCACTTATTTCTAAAGCAAATTAACAGGTCACTTATCCTATTGATTTTTGTGAAATATTAATGTGCACAAAATATTTGCTCCATTTAACTGCAAGACTATTACAGCAATTAAAAGTGTTCATTGTATGTGAAGACTACTGGAACATTTGTAAGCGACATGATCTACTGCACATAATTTCAGAAGGAAATGGATTGTATTGATGCTTATGAGCCCTTAGTCAGGTACCCATAAAAAAATGAATTAGCACAATAGACTGACAACATCTTAATGTACCCTTGGACAAACATTTGAATACAAAGCGATTTAAATACCATTGGATTATGAAGCTTCAAGAATCTTGAAGATTACACATAATGTATGTCAAAGGTAAATGAAGTTTAAATGGCCTCAACTTCACATGCGATGGCAGTTCTGTAACAGTTAGACCCTGCCTATTGTATTGGTCCTTAAAGACGCCCTTTGTAGTCTTCAAACAAACTTTTAAAGAAACTTCAAAGCAGTTTTTCAAGGCTGCCTTGTTTTGTGTTCATTTTCACTGTTTGTTCTCCACGGAGACTTTGCTTCCCACGTTCATCCTGTAATCCCATTCCTAAAAGAACTGGTCAAGTTACCCCTTTTGCTTCTGATTCCAGTACTCAGATTCCTGACATCCTTACAATTTTTAAAATGTTTTAAACACCACTATATTACAAAATTGCAAGAATATAGAAGGTTGCACCTCATAGATATCTGATAACCTCTCATGCGTTGTGTAGTAGAGGAGATTCTGCTGTCCCAAGAAGCTATCAGAGATCAAAGTGTGTTTGACTTTCTGTCGTTACCCCAGAGTATCAGTCAGTAAATTAAACAGAACCAGCCTTCCTCTATCACTTGGTCTAACAATTCTCAATTGTTGAAAATTGAGGAGGAAGCCATTCAGCCCCTCGAGCCCCATTCAGGCAGATCTTGGATAATCTGTGTCTCTCCTAAATTTACCTGTCTTTGATTTATACCCCTTAACACTTTGGCCTGACAAAAATATATTGAAATCAATCATTGTTATTTGAGGTTGTGGGTTTCTACTACTTTGTGAGCAAATGACTTGTTATTTCATTCCTGAATGACCTAACTCTCTTTTTTAAGATTATACCCTTTGTTCTGGATTTCTCCATTTGGAGGAAGTTGTTTCCCTGTATCTGCACTATTGAATCTTTTTGCCATTTCAAGAAATTCAATGAGGTTTACCTTCTAAATTCAGCAATGCAAATCCTTGCATTTCAGCCCTTTGCGCCCTGGAGTAATCTGGTAATATGCCTGATTGTTACATGACATATTTTGCATAGAAACAGGACATTCAGGTCAACTGGTCATTCATGGTGATTGACAAAAACAAACGTAGGCCCCTTGCAGTCAGAAACAGGAGAATTCATAACGGGAACAAAGAAGTGGCTGAGGAACTAAATTAAACTAAACTAAATTTGCTTTTGTCATCACAAAGGAAGACATGGGCTGCAAAGAAAAACCTGGGAATTATAGGCCATTAATCCTAACATCTGTGGTGGGTCAGTTATTAGAGAGGATTCTGAGAGATGAGGTATACAGGCATTTGAAAAGACAGGGTTTAATTTAACATGGAACATACAGCACAGAACAGGCCCTTAGGCCCACGATGTTGTGCCGAGCTTTATCTGAAACCAAGATCAAGAGGAAAATCCTCTAGTCGCCACACTCCGGCGCCTGTTCGGGTACACTGAGGGAGAATTTAGCACGGCCAATGCACCTAACCAGCATGTCTGTCGGACTGTGGGAGGAAACCAGGGCACCCGGAGGAAACCCACGCAAGCATGGAGAGACAGTGACCTAAGCCGAGAATCGAACCCGGGTCCCTGGCGCTGAGAGGCAGCAGTGCTAACCACTGTGCCACCCTAAGGAGGGAGTTAGAACACAGAACATATGTTCTGGAGTTCTTTGGTGAAGTGACCAGGAAGGTTGATGAGGGCAGGACATAGTCTATATGGACTTCAGTAAGGCCTTTGATAAAGTTCCACATGGTAACCTACTCTGGAAGGTTAGATCACATGGAATCCAGGGAGAGCTGACAAATTGGATATACAATTAGCTTGATGGTAGGAAACAGAGGGTAATGGTGGAAGGATGCTTGTCGGACTGGAGGCCTGTGACTGGTGGTGTGCCTCAAGAGTTAGTGCTGGGCCCATTGCTGTTTGTTATCTATATCAGCGATTTGGATGCGAATGTACAAGGCATGATCAGTCAGTTTCCAGATGACACTAAGATAGGTGATATTGTAGACAGTGAGGAAGGTTATCAAAAATTGCAGCAGGATCTTGGTCAGCTGGGGAAGTGGGCTGAGAAATGGCAAACGGCGTTCAATACAGATATGTGTGAGTTGTTGCATTTTGAAAAGTCAAATCAAGGTAGGACTTTCATTGTGAATGGTAGGACCTTAGGGAGTATCGTGGAACAGAGGGACCTTGGCGTTCAGGTGCATGGTTCTCTAAAGGTGGAGTCACAGGTAGAGAGGGCAGTGAAGAAGACTTTTGGCATGCTGCCTTCATCAGTCAGGGCATTGAGTATAGAAGTCGGGAAGTTATGTTGCAGTTGTACAGGGCGTTGGTGAGGCTGCACCTGGAGTATTGTTTTCAGTTTTGGTCACCTTGCCATAGGAAAGATGTTATTAAACTGGAGAGAGTGCAGAAGAGATTTACAAGGATGTTGCCAGGACTCGAGGGACTGAGTTATAGGGCGAGATTGGACAGGCTAGGTCTTTTTTCTTTGAAGCGTAGGAGACTGAGGGGTGATATTAGAGATGTGTAAGGTCATGAGAGGCGTGGATAGGGTGAATACACTCAGACTTTTTCCCAGGGTTGGGGAATCGAGAACTAGAGGGCATAGGTTTAAGTTAAGAGGAGAAATAATTAATGGGAACCTGAGGAGCAACTTATTTACACAGAGGGTGGTACGTGTGTGGAATGAGCTGCCGGAGGAAGTGGTTGCGGCAGGGACATTGACAACATTGAAAAGGCATTTGGACAGATACATGGATAGAAAAGATCTAGAGAGATATGGGACAAATGCAGGTAAATGGGCTTAGCTTAGATGGGCTTTTTGGTTGGCATGGACCAGTTTGGGCCGAAGGGCCTGTCTCCATGCAATAGATTCAATGATTTTATGAATAATGTACCAGACATCCTAAGAGAAATAAGTTTTAATGAGCTGAAGAAAATCCATATTAGTAGAGAAATTATTTTGGGCAAATTGATTGGATTGAAGATGGATAAATCTCCAGGGCCTGATTATTTTCATCCCAGAGTACTTCAGGAAGTGGCCCTGGAAATAATAGATCCACTGGTGGTCATTTTCCAAATTCTTTGGACTCTGGACTGGTTCCTACAGATTGGAGGATAGCTTGGTATTCAAAAAGGGAGGCAGAGAGAAAACAGGAAACTATAGACCAGTGAGCCTAATGTCGGTACTGGGGAAGTTGCTGGAGTCTATTAAGGATTTCATAGCTCAGCATTTGGAAAGCAGTGGTATAATCAGTGGATTTACAAAGGGGACCTCGGGCTTGATGAATCTATTGGAATTCTTTGAAGAGGAGGATATAACAGGGTGAGTTGACCAAGGTGAATGGTCTATGTGGTATATTTAGAATTTCAGAAGGCTTTCGACAAGGTCTCTCATAGCAGACTACTATATAAAGTTAAAGCACATGGGATTGTGGGTAGTGTCTTCATTATTATCACATAGCTGTCTGTGGGAGCTTGCTGTGCGCAAATTGGCTTCCGGTTTGCCTATATTGCAAGAGTGACTGCACTTCAAAATATTTAATTGGTTGTAAACGTATAAGGATGTGTCATACAAATGCAGGTCTTTCTTTGAAATCAATAAACCCTGTCAGCATATCCATCCAACCCTTTTTCCCCTCTTACTTGCCTTGTTCCCCCATAATCGCATCAATTTGCAACAGATACAGTTGTCCATAAAAAGGGCAAGTTGGTCACATTCCACATGCCATAGAAGATGAACCTTGTAAACCTCAATGAACTATTAAGACCATAAGACCATAAGACATAGGAGCGGAAGTAAGGCCATTCGGCCCATCGAGTCCACTCCACCATTCAATCATGGTTGATTTCAACTCCATTTACCCGCTCTCTCCCCATAGCCCTTAATTCCTCGAGAAATCAAGAATTTATCAATTTCTGTCTTGAAGACGCTCAACGTCTCGGCCTCCACAGCCCTCTGTGGCAATGAATTCCACAGACCCACCACTCTCTGGCTGAAGAAATTTCTCCTCATCTCTGTTCTAAAGTGACTCCCTTTTATTCTAAGGCTGTGCCCCCGCGTCCTAGTCTCCCCTGTTAATGGAAACAACTTCCCTACGTCCATCCTATCTAAGCCGTTCATTATCTTGTAAGTTTCTATCAGATCTCCCCTCAACCTCCTAAACTCCAATGAATATAATCCCACGATCCTCAGACGTTCATCGTATGTCAGGCCTACCATTCCTGGGATCATCCGTGTGAATCTCCGCTGGACCCGCTCCAGTGCCAGTATGTCCTTCCTGAGGTGTGGGGCCCAAAATTGCTCACAGTACTCCAAATGGGGCCTAACCAGTGCTTTATAAAGCCTCAGAAGTACATCCCTGCTTTTGTATTCCAAGCCTCTTGAGATAAATGACAACATTACATTTGCTTTCCTAATTACGGACTCAACCTGCAAGTTTACCTTTAGAGAATCCTGGACTAGGACTCCCAAGTCCCTTTGCACTTTAGCATTATGAATTTTGTCACCGTTTAGAAAATAGTCCATGCCTCTATTCTTTTTTCCAAAGTGTACGACCTCGCACTTGCCCACGTTGAATTTCATCAGCCACTTCTTGGACCACTCTCCTAAACTGTCTAAATCTTTCTGCAGCCTCCCCACCTCCTCAATACTACCTGCCCCTCCACCTATCTTTGTATCATCGGCAAACTTGGCCAGAATGCTCCCAGTCCCGTCATCTAGATCGTTAATATATAAAGAGAACAGCTGTGGCCCCAACACTGAACCCTGCGGGACACCACTTGTCACCGGTTGCCATTCTGAGAAAGAACCTTTTATCCCAACTCTGCCTTCTGTCTGACAGCCATCGTCAATCCATGTTAGTACCTTGCCTCGAATACCATGGGCCCTTATTTTACTCAGCAGTCTCCCGTGAGGCACCTTGTCAAAGGCCTTTTGGAAGTCAAGATAGATAACATCCATTGGCTCTCCTTGGTCTAACCTATTTGTTATCTCTTCAAAGAACTCTAACAGGTTTGTCAGGCACGACCTCCCCTTACTAAATCCATGCTGACTTGTCTTAATCCGACCCTGCACTTCCAAGAATTTAGAAATCTCATCCTTAACGATGGATTCTAGAATTTTGCCAACAACTGAGGTTAGGCTAATTGGCCTATAATTTTCCATCTTTTTTCTTGTTCCCTTCTTGAACAGTGGGGTTACAACAGCGATTTTCCAATCCTCTGGGACTTTCCCTGACTCCAGTGACTTTTGAAAGATCATAACTAACGCCTCCACTATTTCTTCAGCTATCTCCTTTAGAACTCTAGGATGTAGCCCATCTGGGCCCGGAGATTTATCAATTTTCAGACCTTTTAGTTTCTCTAGCACTTTCTCCTTTGTGATGGCAACCATATTCAACTCTGCCCCCTGACTTTCCTGAATTGTTGGGATATTACTCATGTCTTCTACTGTGAAGACTGACGCAAAGTACTTATTAAGTTCCTCAGCTATTTCCTTGTCTCCCATCACTAGATTACCAGCGTCATTTTGGAGCGGCCCAATGTCTACTTTTGCCTCCCGTTTGTTTTTAATGTATTTAAAGAAACTTTTACTATCATTCCTAATGTTACTGGCTAGCCTACCTTCATATTTGATCCTCTCCTTCCTTATTTCTCTCTTTGTTATCCTCTGTTTGTTTTTATAGCCTTCCCAATCTTCTGACTTCCCACTACTCTTTGCCACATTATAGGCTCTCTCTTTTGCCTTGATGCATTCCCTGACTTCCTTTGTCAGCCATGGCTGCCTAATCCCCCCTCTGATAACCTTTCTTTTGTTTGGGATGAACCTCTGCACTGTGTCCTCAATTACTCCCAGAAACTCCTGCCATTGCTGTTCTACTGTCTTTCCCACTAGGCTCTGCTTCCAGTCGATTTTTGATTAGTTCCAGCTCCTTTCCCCTCCGAGCCTCTTGCTGCAGTGATATTCTTAGTTTCTCGGAGAGTCTCTACTTTGAGCTTCAGTGAGCACTTCCTTCCCTCCTTACACAGCACAGAACTCGGGATCAATCTTACTTCAGTTTTTCAACTCTTTGTTCCCCTGGTTGATTCAATGTTAAGCTTGGAGTTTGTTTCTGAGCAAACCAGTGGCTTCCTTTGCATTTATTCTTAAATTGTTTCTTTGACTCAAAACAGTGAATTGGATGTGTTGATGGGAGGCTAGCACTGACTGGTTTAACATAATGTCAAACTATTTTTAATAAGTTGCTTAATTTTTAAAACTTGTTATCTGGTATTTGAATGCCACTTTGTTCAATAAATCTCCATATTGATGGTTTATCTCCTCCTATTTCATTCTTTTCTTTGAAAAGAAGTTGCTTAGTTGATGGGCACAGGGCATGAATCTTTTTGATTCTGATTTCTTATTGTCACATGTATTAACATACAGTGAAAAGTATTGTTTCTTGTGCGCTTTGCAGACAAAGCATACCATTCATAGAGAAAGAAAGGAGAGAGTGCAGAATGTAATGTTACAGCATACACTAGGGTATAGAGAAAGATCAACTAAGTGCGTGATAGGTCCATTCAAAAGTCTGATGGCAGCAGGGAAGAAGCTGTTCTTGAGTCGGTTGGTACGTGACCTCAGACTTTTGTATCTTTTTCCTGACAGAAGAAGGTGCAAGAGATTATGCTCGGGGTGCATTGGGTTCCTTAATTATGCTGGCTGCTTTTCCGAGGCAGCGGAATTAGTGAGCCTCAAACTAGGTAACATTCTTAACATGTTGACCAGTACGAGCAAAGGACAACTGCAAAGGCTGGCTTCCAAAAGCTTAAAATTAAACTCGTAAGTTGACAATTTTTTTAAATAAAAGTAATGGATACCTAGCCTATTTTATATATTTACCCATTTTTATGGAATCACAGCTATTTGGGGAAGGGCAGAAGAAAAAGATATATTTTAAAATAATTCATCCTTGCTAATGTTAGGTCGTTTACTGCAGGCATAGTCTTCCTCATTGTTCAAAAGAAGCCAACTTTCCAAGAAAGGGAGAATACTAGGAGAAACCAACCTTTTAAGGGATCTGCCAAAGTGGTCAAGCGACCTTCTCCACAACTATTCTAGCCTGTGCCCACAGATGTTTCAAACATGAAGAACAGAAATAATATGCTGCTGCAGGTCAGAGAAGGAAGGAAGTTTTACTTGTGGAGATTGAATTTCCTATAAAGAATGAAGGTATGTCAAAGCAGGCTCTCCTCAAGCTTTCCTCCCCTGTTCATCCTCCACATGGAATAGTGAGCAAAGTGACAAAAGGATTCTTAATTATTTCCACTTTTAGATTGGAGCATAACTTCCCTGCAGTAATACTTAGCAAGCTCCGACAACCTGCAGGTGACCTCCACAGGAATTCTGCCAACTTTAGCCCAGGAAGTGGCCAAAATACAAGTGGAATGAACTCTAATTTTCAGTGAGTCATACCTTGCTAAGGAGTAACACAGGTTTTCATACGAGCAAATGGCTTAACTTAAAACTTTTGTCTCAAAACAGAAACAGCCTGGATTAATGAAAATCATTTGTCACAATCCCAGAAGTCACAGTTTATTACAGCTGCAGAACAAAGAAACCAGATACTTAATATGGGGTGATTGTGAGTCACAGCCTGAAAGGGACACAGCTCCATCCCAGGAGAATAGAACATGGTACATTTTAATGATGTAACACTCCTGTCCTTGAAAATAGCAAATCATCTGGTTACCATAAACACCATTGGTAACCCACTTGTACATTAAAGATTCCCAAGGCACCTATGTCAGACTCCTATTTATCGACTACAGCTCAGCCTTCAACACCATTATTCCTATGAAACTCATCTCCAAGCTCTGTGGCCTGGGCCTCGGCTCCTCCCTCTGCGACTGGATCCTGAATTCCCTAACCCACAGACTGCAATCAATAAGGAAAGGCAAGAACAACACCTCCACGACCATCCTCAACATCGGTGCCCCACAAGGCTGAGTCCTCAGCCCGCTACTATACTCCTTATACACCTATGGCTGTGTGGCCAAATTCCCCTGCAACTCGATTTTAAAGTTTGCTGACGACACCACCATATTGAGTCGGTCTCAAACAATGATGAGACGGAGTACAGGAAAGCGATAGAGAATCTGGTGAACTGGTGCAACGACAATAATCTCTCCCTCAATGTCAAGAAAACAAAGGAGATAGTCATCGACTCCAGGAAGCGTAGTGGAGGACGTGCTCCTGTCTACATCAATGGGGATGAAGTAGAAATGGTCAAGAGCTTCACGTTTTCAGGTGTCCAGATCACCAACAACCTGTCCCCCATGCTGACACTATAGTTAAGAAAGCCCACCAACGCCTCTACTTTCTCAGAAGACTAAGGAAATTTGGCATGTCCACTACAACTCTCTCCAACTTTTACAGATGCACCATAGAAAGCATTCCTTTTGGTTGCATTACAGCTTAGTATGGCTCCTGCTCTGTCCAAGATTGCAAGGAACTACAAAAGGTCGCGAATGTAGCCCAATTCATCAAGCATACCAGCCTCCCATCCATTGACTCTGTCTACACTTCCTGCTGCCTTGGCAAAGCAGCCAGCCTAATTAAGGACCCCATGCACCCTGGACATTTTCTCTTTCACCTTTTTCCGCCGGGAAAAAGATCTAAAAGTCTGAGGTCGCATACCAACCAACTCAAGAACAGCTTCTTCCCTGTTGCCATCAGACCTTTGAATGGACCAACCTTGCATTAAATTGATCTTTCTCTACACCCTAGCTATGACTGTATCACTGCATTTTGCACTCCTTTCCTGCTCTATGAATGGTATGCTTTGCCTGTATAGCGCGCAAGAAACAATACTTTTCACTGTATGTTAATACATGTGACAATAATAAATCCGCTGCCATGTCATACTTACATGGGGACTTCTGGGGATAGTCCCTCAATGCATTTTTGGTGCATCTCCCTAGACACACTGCCCCAGAGATTATGGGGCTCATAATCTTACATGCCATGCCTCTTCATTTAGCATGTCAAGCCGATTATAAATTTTCACTTTCCTCTCTTTAGTGACCCACTGTATCACCTTGCATTGTTGTTTGGAAGGGCATGAGATTTTCATGCCTTTCGCAATTCAACATTTGAGACGCAGACCTTGGTTAAACATTCCAAGGTTAAACAGACCTTGGAATACCAACTAACTTTTTCCCGCCCGTCGTCCCTGTGGGAGGAACACTTTATACTTGCTATTGCTATCCCTATTTTACTGTTCTTACTCTACTTTTGTTCTTCACGAAGGACAAGAGTAAAGTGAAAGAGTAAGTGGAGATGAAATAAATAGAAAGTGATGTGGATAGGCTTTGGAAAGCATTGTTGAGATTAGGACCGTACAAATTTGGATGTGTGTGTGTATATAAAAAGACATTTTTATATATGTTATTTTTGTGTGAATTCTTTTGTTTGAGTGTGGCTTTCCATATACCGCAGATGTCAGTATTCAGACCCTAGTTCTGAATAAAGCCTTTAATCCACACAATTGTTTGTTCTGTCTTGTTTTGAATGGCATCCAACACTCCACCCCTCTTCTTGTGTGGGAGAATTTTTCTAACCATTGCTCACTTCTCATCTGTTTGTTGTAAGGGAATGTGATCACTGCAAATTGCACTCTGTTTAGCACTCAATATCCTTTTTCATGTTGCCCAGTAATTTTTATATTTAAGTTCACACTGGATTCTGTAAAGCGAAGCACTACTTAGAAATCTAAAATAGTGTCAACAACCGTTATGAGCCTTTTATAAAACCAGTCACTCTCCCACCACTAAACACCAAGTTCCAGCTTCCTTCCCACCAGCCCTAAAGTAAATTGTGAAAACGTTAAGCTAGTCTTTGAAATAGTGTGAAATACTATCGTAATCCGCAGAGGTTTTAAATTATGATTTTTTTTTTTCAAATGCAGAATGAAAGCCTTGATGGTATTCATGGAGACAAAACCATGGTATTGAATGAACTGTATCATCGCTGTCCAGTGGAAATATTATTTTTCACAGGCTTTTGTTTCCTGTCTCATTACTGTCATTGAAGGTGCTTATGTTGATGAACAGAGACCTGCGTTCCCATTGCAGAACCCTTCTATAAAGCTACAAACCTCGGCTGTAAAATGACCTCATCTCTGTATACTGTTATCTGGGAGCAAACGTTTCACAGTTCCACCTCGAGAGGATTTAAACAACTAAGAAAAGTTCACCAAAAGGACAATGGGAGCTCTCACTCAGCTTTGAATAGTTTAATATGTTATTTTTTAAAATGGAATACTTATGGCCCATTATTCGGAACAATTAAATTACTAATTACTTATTTGCTGGCAGTGGAAAGTTGCAGCACAGGAATAACTTTTAAACTTACAATTAATCTTTTTTTGCCCATTTTTCCCCTTCTCTTTCCCAGAGCTTTGGTGGTGCTTGGATATGATACTGGACTCTAGATAAATTCTTTGCTGTACATTGTGCAAAGTTTATAAACTAGGTACGTTTCAGTAAGTTGACGAGGTAGCTGGCAGTGTTTGTTTTGCAATGGCAACATCGCAACTGACGTGAAACATATTTGAATAGCAGATCACTAAAGAATGGTCACCGGCAAATTGCATTTATGGAACAACAACTCACATTTGTATAGAATGAGAATTAAAAACTGTTGGTAATATGCAGCAGATCTGGCAGCACCCACGGAGTGCGCAACAGTTAATGTTTCAAATCGTTACCTTTCACCAGTATCTCACCTTGAGAACAAAATGTGATGCCTCAATCAGCTGCCAGGGAATTGGTATCTAGGGAGAAGAGTTTGTGGTGGGGGCTGAAGTCCATGGCTTTAATCTTTCCAATATTTGTTTTCAGGAAACTTTCACTCATCCAGTACTGGGCAAGTAATCGGGCATTTTTGAAATGGTGGAGGTGTCACGAGAGTGTGTGGTGAGCTAGATTTGGGTTTTGGAAAATACATTCTTTTCTATTTTGTACATCAGTGTTGTGAGGGGCAGCATGTAGGTCAGATAGGGACGAAGGATCAACCTTTGGAGGATACCAGAAGCAAGTGTGTGAGGGGTAAGTGAAGCCATTGCAGGGAATTTCCAGGCTGCGATGGCACAGAAGAAAATAGAATCCAACATCTGCAGCCCCACCTAGTTGGAAGGTAGTGGAGAGACGTTGGAGCACGATGGTGTTGTCAATCTTGACCATTTTATTATTGTAATGGAAACCTTACTGGAGGATTCAAACATGGTGTCCTGGGAAAGACTCGCATAGATTCTGGAGGAGATGACACATCCAAGGACTTTGGTGAGAAAAGGAAAGCTGGAGTTTGCAAGGATGGATAATAGGTTAAGGATCGTTTCTTTTTAAGAATGGGGCAGATTTGAAGGAAAGAGAACTGTTGACAATATCGGCTAGTGTGGAAGTCAGGAGGGAATGTTGGTGGTCAACAGTTTAGTGGGAATAGGGCCAAGGCAGGAGGAGGTGGACTTGCATAGAAACATAGAAGGAGACCATTTGGCCCTTCGAGCCTGCTCTGCCATTCATTATTATCATGGTTGATCATTCAACTCAGTAGCCTAATCCTGCTTTTTCCCCATAACTTTTGATCCCATTCGCCACAAGTGCTATATCCAGCCGCCGCTTGAATACATTCAATGTTTTGGCATCAACTACTACTTGTGGTAATGAATTCCACAGGCTCACCACTCTTTGGGTGAAGAAATGTCTCCTCATAGAAACATAGAAAACTACAGCACAAAACAGGCCCTTCGGCCCCACAAGTTGTGCCAAACATATCCCTACCTTTTAGGCCTACCTATAACCCTCCATCCTATTAAGTCCCATGTACTCATCCAGGAGTCTCTTAAAAGACCCTATTGAGTTTGCCTCCACCACCACTGACAGCAGCCGATTCCACTCGCCCACCACCCTCTGTGTGAAAAACTTCCCCCTAACATTTCCCCTGTACCTACCCCCCAGCACCTTAAACCTGTGTCCTCTCGTAGCAGCCATTTCCACCCTGGGAAAAAGCCTCTGAGAGTCCACCCGATCTATGCCTCTCAAAATCTTATATACCTCTATTAGGTCTCCTCTCATCCTACGTCTCTCCAAGGAGAAAAGACTGAGCTCCCTCAGCCTATCCTCATAAGGCATGCCACTCAATTCAGGCAACATCCTTGTAAATCGCCTCTGCACCCTTTCAATCTTTTCCACACCCTTCCTGTAATGAGGCAACCAGAACTGAGCACAGTACTCCAAGTGGGGTCTGACGAGGGTCTTATATAGCTGCATCATTATCCCCGGACTCCTAAGCTCAATCCCTCGATTGATAAAGGCCAGCACACCATACGCCTTCTTAACCACCTCCTCCACCTGCGGGGCCGATTTTAAAGTCCTATGGACCCGGACCCCAAGGTCCTTCTGATCCTCTACCGTACTAAGAGTCTTTCCCTTTATATTGTACTCCTTCATCCTATTTGACCTGCCAAAACGGACCACAACGCATTTATCTGGGTTGAAGTCCATCTGCCACTTGTCCGCCCAGTCTTGCATCCTATCTATATCCCTCTGTAACTTCTGACATCCCTCCAGACTATCCACAACCCCACAAACCTTCGTGTCGTCGGCAAACTTACCAACCCATCCCTCCACTTCCTCATCCAGGTCATTTATGAAAATGACAAAGAGCAAGGGTCCCAGAACAGATCCCTGGGCACACCACTGGTGACCGACCTCCATTTAGAAAAAGATCCATCTGTACCCACTCTCTGCCTCCTTTGGGCAAGCCAGTTCTGGATCCACAGGGCAGCAGCCCCTTGGATCCCATGCCCTCTCACTTTTTCCAGAAGCCTTGCATGGGGGACCTTATCGAACGCCTTGCTAAAATCCATATAAACCACATCTACTGCTTTCCCTTCGTCAATGTGTTTAGTCACATTTTCGAAGAACTCCACCAGGCTCATTAGGCACGATCTGCCTTTGACAAAGCCGTGCTGAGTATTCTTGAGCATACTAAACCTCTCTAAATGCTCATAAATCTTGTCCCTCAGGATCTTCTCCATCAGCTTACCAACCACTGAGGTTAGACTCACCAGTCGGTAATTTCCTGGGCTATCCCTATTCCCCTTCTTGAAAATAGGAACCACATCCGCAATCCTCCGGCACCTCTCCTGTCTCCATCAACGACGCAAAGCTCATCGCCAAAGGCTCTGCAATCTCTTCCCTCGTCTCCCACAGTAACCTGGGGTACATCCCATCCGGACCCGGCGACTTATCTATCTTGATGCCATTCAAAGATTCCAGCACAACCTCTTTGTTAAAGTCCACATACTCAATCTTTTCAGTCCACCGCAAGCCCACAGTACATCCACCCATGTCCTTCTCCTCTGTGAAAACCGAGGCAAAATACTCATTAAGCACCTCTGCCATTTCTACTGGTTCCGTACTGATTTTCCCACCTTCACCTTTTATAGGCCCTATTCCTTCACGTCCCATCCTTTTACTCTTCACATATTTATAGAACGCCTTAGGGTTTTCCTTAATTCTACTTGCCAAGGCCTTCTCGTGACCCTTTCTGGCTCTCCTAATTTCCTTCTTTAGTCCCTTCCTACAAGCCGTATACTCACCTAGATCCCTATCTTCGCCAAGCTCTCTGAACCTTTTGTACGCTTTCCTTTTCTTCTCGACTAGGTCCCGCACAGCTTTCGTGCACCACGGTTCCTTTAACCTACCAACTCCTCCCTGTCTGCTCGGGACGTTGTCCTGTAGAACCCTAGACAGACATTCCTTGAAAAACTACCACCTCTCTTCAGTAGATTTCCCCGAGAATACCTCCTTCCAATTTACTCCTCTAATTTGCTGCCTTATGTCTTCATATTTCCCCTTACTCCATATAAATGCTTTGCTAGCTTGCCTGATCCTCCTCTTTTTCCAATGCAAGCATAAAGGAGATAGAGTTATGATAGCTATCCCCAAGATGCTCTCCCACTGAGAGATCTGACACCTGTCCAGGCTCATTGGTCAGTATCAGATCAAGTACAGCCTCTCCTCTTGTAGGCTTGTCCACATGCTGTGTCAGGAAACCCTCCTGAACACACCTAACAAACTCCTCCCCATCCAACCCTCTTACCCTAGGGATATTCCAATCTATGTTTGGGAAATTAAAGTCTCCCATCACAACAACTCTGCTATTATTGCAACTCTCCAGGATCTGTTTCCCTATCTGCTCCTCCACCTCCCTGTCACTATTGGGCGGCCTATAGCAAACTCCCAGCAAAGTGATCGACCCCTTCCCACTCCGAACTTCCACCCACAGAGACTCGGAGATCTCTGTCCTAAATGGTCTACCATGAATCCTTAGACTGTGATCCCTGGTTCTGGACTCCCCCAGCACACAATACTCTGGGTGTGGCCTCACCAAGGACCTGTATAATTGCAACACATCCCTGCTCCTGTACTCAAAATCTTTCATTGAAATGAAAGCCAACATGCCATTTGATTTACGGCCTGCTGCACCTGCATGCTTACCTTCAGTGACTGGTGCACAAGGACTCCCAGGTCCCGCTGCATAGTCTCCTCTCCCAATTTACAGCCATTTAATTAGTAATCTGCCTACTTATTTTTGCTCCCAAAGTGAATAACCTCACACTTATCCAAATTATACTGCAGCTGCCATTGATTAGCCCACTCACCCAACCTGTCCAGATCATTCTGAAGGATCTCTGCATCCTCATCACAGTTAACCCTCCCACCCAACTTTGAGATGTTACATTTTGTTCCCTCCGCCAAATCATTAATATATATTGTGAATAGCTGGGTCCCAGCACTGATCCCTGTGGCACCCCACTAGTTACTGCCTGCCAATTTGAAAAGCACCCATTAATTCCTACTCTTTGTTTCCTCTCTGCCAACCAGTTTTCGATCCATCTCCATATACTTGATAATCAAGGTGAGTGTGGAGAGGGTATGAGGGGAACCGAGAGAAAGAGAAGTTTCCGATTCAGGGCTGGGGTAAAAGTGGGGAAATTTAAAGAACTGGAAAGGGGCAGGGGAAAAGTGGCTGAGGAAACTGATCAGATGATCTCAGTATTACTAATAAAAAAGTCCATGCGTTCCGTGCACTTGTTGGAGGTGAGGGTGGAGGATCCAAGGCAGAGTGGTTTGAGAAGACTGTTTGCAGTGGAGAAACTAATTTGGGAGTTACCTTTGCATTCCAGGATGATGCTTGAATAGTGAACAGATTTTACAGGCAAGAGCAGGACCTGTGAGCACTGTGTGGTCCAGCCAGATCTGGTGGTGAAAGGCTAAGCCAGTTGTCTGTCATATCTATTCAGGTGTGCAAACTATGGACTTGGGAGTAAGATAAGTATGAAAGAGAGTCACGGTTTTAATGGGGACTGGGGCATCAGATGTGAATGTGAGGGTATAGGTGAGCAGGTTTACTTGCAAAAATGTTGTGGTGAATGAAGGGCCAAAAGCTAAACAGTTAGAGCAGCACTTCGAAAATCCGACGTGAATTGGAATGGAGTTTTTCCAGGGTTGGCACAGAAGGAAAAATGATTGGGAGGGGCCAGTAACTATATTGTAGAAAAGGCCCCAAACTGTTCCACCAAAGTCATCAGTCAAAACAGACACAAAGTATTGAAAGAACCATTAGAATGGGTGACTGAAGCTTAGTTAAACTAAAGATGAAGCTTAAAGAAGGAGAGGTGGGGAAGTATAGCGAGGAAACTGCTGTGTTTGGGATCCAGATAGTCGAAGGAAGTGCTGTCAGTGCTGGGAGACTGGGCGAATGTGTTGCACAAGAGGCGAGCATTGGAATGCTGGCATCTCCGAGGGTTATAGGGTTCAAGGAAGTTGTGAAGATTAGGGAACTGTGAGGTAACGGAGAGATTTGAACATGAGAATGTGAATTTTAAAATCAAGGCATTGGTGGACCAGGAGCCAATGTAGGTCAGAGAACACGGGTTATGGGTGAGCGGAACTTGGTCTGAGTTCGGATACAGGTACCAAAGTTTTGAATGAGCTCCAGTTTAAAGTCGGTAGAAGTTTTAAGTTTATTTATTAGTGTCAAAGTAGGCTTACATTAACACAGCAATGAAGTTACGGTGAAAATCCCCCAGTTGCCACACTCCGGCGCCTGTTCGGCTACATTGAGGGAGAATTTAGCATGGTCAATGCACCTAACCAGCACATCTTTCGGACTGTGGGAGAAAACCGGAGCACCCGGAGGAAACCCACGCAAACACGGGGAGAACTTGAAGACTCCGCACAGGCAGTGACCCAAGCCAGGAATCGAACCTGGGTCCCTGGCGCTGTGAGGCAGCAGTGCTAACCACTGTACCACCATACTGCCCTGTAAGATGGAAGACTGAACAGAAGTACATTGGAATGGTTAGGTCTGGAGTTAATGAGCATGGGGCAGCAATAAATGGGTTAAAGCAGTGGAGAAAGGGACAGTGTTCCAGAGGTAGATCTAGGCACTGTTTGATAAAGTGGATATTGAGTGGGAACTCAGCTCAGAGTCAAATAGGAAGCTGAGTTTGCAAATAGTTGGCAAAGCATATCCTACAGTACAACTGTATTGACTCATCACCTCTGAGTCTTCTAAATAAAGCAAAGCAGTATGCACTCTGCTGCAATTTAGTAAGCAGTGCATTTTGTATCCAGATAATCACAATAAATTGATAGAGGTTTAATGCAGAGTGTAAAATAAATAGAACAGTACTCGCATGGTTACATCTAATGTTTTGAGTATTTAAAAGCTGAATGTGGAGGTTTTTGAGAAAATTCCTACCATATTTCACATTCACTTTATCAGCTTGCCGCTTCCTCGCTATTTTAACCTTTCTAAACAAAAAGTTGTAAGTTTGGAGTTGCACAATATTTGTGTGCAAACGGAAACTGATACTAAGGTGCAATTCTGAAAGAGCGCTCCTGCAGTGATTAAGGTTTCACTCTGGATTAGACACTAAACTGAGGCCGAGTCTGCTCGGTGGCACAGTGGTTAGCACTGCTGCCTCACAGCACCAGTGCCCGGGTTCGATTCCCAGCTTGGGTCACTGTGTAGAGTTTGTACTTTCTCCCCATGTCTGCGTGGGTTTCCTCCGGGTGCTCCAGTTTCCTTCTGAAAGATGTGCTGGTTAGGTGTATTGGCCGTGCTACATTCTCCCTTACTGTACCTGAACAGGTGCCGGAGTGTGGCAACTAGGGGATTTTCACAGTAACTTTATTGCCGTGTTGTGACACTAATAAGTAAATTTTAAACTCATTTCAATGATTCAGGTGGATATTAGAGATCCTGTGAAACTGAAGTTCTCCGCGTTATCGTGCCCAATATTCCTCCTTCAATTCGCTTCATAGTTAAACGATCGTTCATCTCGTAGCACAGTGAGAGATATTACTAATGGCAATTTCTACCCAACATTCAAAAAACAGGCTGCATTTCACGGAGTAATTCACTGCTTGAAGTGTTTTGCCATTCAGTGCAATGGCACACTATATAAGTATTATTACATCCATTCCAGAGAATATTGAGCTACTTAAATTTCTTTCCATGTTGGAATAAAACTCCAAATCAGTGAACAAGGTACAGCTTGTTCCCCTGCCTGTTTCAGGATGCTCATATTTTCCATATAACAAGGGTGCATAAAACAGCACACCTCAGCCTGCGCTCGCAGATTGGCTGCTGTTTCCTACATGAAAGAAGACAGTGGTAATGTCACTGGACTAGTAATCCAGGCTAATGCTTCAACAACATGCATTCAAATCCCACTATGACAGCTGGTGTATTAATGGTGAAATGATGAAATTATCATTAATTGTTGAAAAAACCCATCGGGTTCACTGATGTCCTTTAGGGAAGGAAATCTGCCAGACTTACCTGGCCTATATGTGACTCCACACCCCCAGCAATGTGGTTGATTCTTAACTGCCCCTCTGAAATGGCCGAGCAAGCAACTCAGTTCAAGGACAGTTGGAGATATGCAACAAATTTTGGTTTTGTTGGTGAAGCTCACCTCTGAAAGAATAAATATTTTTTAAAATTACAATAGTAACTATGCTTCCAAAAAAGTACTTGTACTTCATTGGCGGTAAAGGACTTGGGGATGTCCTAGCACCTAGGCACTATATAAATGCATGTTTTTTTTTCTGTATCTTGCCTTCTGTGTCTTACCTTCTCACCTAAAGGAGTCCACCAAGATAAGGTTGTATGGTGGCTTTGAAAGTGGTCATGAATTTAAAGTTAATTGTTTCACCAGGTATTTATCTCGATACTCTGAACCTGTGCCCTACAGCTCCATGAAGTAGTGTATTGAGACACAGCATGTTGTCTCGCTCAGTGCCTTTCCAATGAAGGGTACAATTCATTGAAAGAACATCATATAGTACAAGCTAGAGAATCTCTGAAAGTTGAGCCTGTGTGATCCATTGTACTCTGAATCTTTTACATGTCCATGGTATCCTTTGTTTTCTGTTGGAAGTTGTTTCTCTTGTGCCCCCTCCCCAACCACGCCCATCCCAACTCCCATTCCCAGCATCTTGGATCTTTGATTCATGTTACAAGCATACAGAGTTGACAGGTGAGAAAGGACCAGCTCAGTCCATCAACTCTGCTCCACACTGTGATGGCTAGACATTTCTTACCTGCCCCACAGCCATGTAATCTCCTGGGAGAGTCAGTGTGTGGGACTCATTATGTTTCACATTATCTGACTATTCTGTCCATTGTCACGACTAATAACCGTGGCATTGGGATTAGCTGACTAACTGCCAGAAACAACAGCTCGTGTCAAGTGCTGCAGAGTCTATTCCCCTGTGACTGACACTTTCATTCCCCGGCAGACTGGAAAATTGATGAATTTAAAAAGATGCTGTCTTTTATCTGTTGTCATGATTTTGTTTTGCCTTCCAGTCGATTGAAGCCTTTGATTTCACTTTTTTACTCTTTTCATTAAGTTCCTTTCTCTTTGATTTTTTTTGCCTCTTCCTCTAAAATCACACCTCTGTTCATTGTATAATTGATCACCAAATGTTTTGGTTTCTGAAAAGAGACCTTGTTCTCCAGTTACAAACATCAGCCTGTGCATGGGTGAGTGGAGTACATTTCCTCCCCTTACTAATTGTAATGACATAAATATATTCCTCATGCATGCAATTTATAGTTTTATTGCAGCGTTCAAACGGAGCACGTGTTCCCTTGTGAATGTGCCCAGCACGCGCACAGCTGACAGCACTGAAAGACCATGGGCCTGATTTTACCATTTTGAGTCTAAGTGCCGAATCCGAGCGTCAAATCGATCCGCGCCTGGAATCCTCTTTCCATCGCGCCCATACGCGTTTTGCCGGCTCCGGTCCGATTCGCGCT
Source organism: Mustelus asterias (assembly GCF_964213995.1). Classification (NCBI taxonomy): domain Eukaryota; kingdom Metazoa; phylum Chordata; class Chondrichthyes; order Carcharhiniformes; family Triakidae; genus Mustelus; species Mustelus asterias. The sequence continues at coordinate 120,968,840 of NC_135810.1, read as the reverse complement.
GTGGGCGGGGCTTAGCGCTGGCGGATCAATCGGAGCTCTGAACTGTGCATGTGCAGTTCAAAAAAAATCTGACAGAGTGCGCCCGGGCTCGAAAGTTAAAAAAAGCAGAAAGCAGAGAGAACGGCTCTCTGACGGTCATCCTCTGGCCCGGGGGGGGGGGGGAGGGGGGGGGGGGTAGTCCACTGCCAGTCTGCAGCTGATCGGTGGGGAGGGGGCAGGGGGGTCCGCCGCCACTCTGCGGGCGATCCCTCCTCCCACCGAAGGAACGAATGCCTCCTGTCGGAGTGGACGTGCGGCCATGCCATCCCACAAAACCTTAAGGATCAAGCGATTCCTCGCTAAGAAGATGAAGCAGAACCGGCTGATTCCACAGTGGATCCGCATGAAAACCGGCTACAAGATCAGTACAAGTCCAAGAGGAGACACTGGAGAAGGACCAAGCTGGGCCTGTAAAGGGATACACCATCACTGGTACACTACCAGCACAGCCATCTCTCCCGCTCTCTTGCCCCTGCAAAGAAGAGTAATCTGTGGCTGGTAGTGTACCTGTGATGGTGTATCCCTTTACAGGCCCAGCTTGGTCCTTCTCCAGTGTCTCCTCTTGGACTTGTACTGATCTTGCAGCCGGTTGGATCCACTGTGGAATCGGCCGGTTCTGCTTCTTCTTCTTAGCGAGGAACCGCTTCATCCTGAAGGTTTTGTGGGATGGCATGGCCACACGTCCACTCCGGCAGGAGGGATTCGTTCCTCCGGTGGGGAGGAGGGATCGCCCGCAGAGTGGCGGCGGATCCCCCTGCCCCCTCCCTCCCCACTGATCAGCCGCAGACTGGAAGCGGACCCCCCCGCCCCGACCAGAGGATGATCTGGGTCTCTTCCCCTCCCCAGAGGAGGAGCTGGGTCAGAGAGCCGTTGCAGTCTCTGACCCCGCTCTTCGGAAGCTGCAGCAACGACTTCAGACTTTTATTTTGCAGGTCGGTAACAGCGCGGATGCGGAACGGGCCAGAAGACGGTAAAGTGGGATTTGGCGGTAGGGTTGGGCACGCGGTTCATTAAGTCGATTTAAATGCATGCAAATACATTTAAATCGTCGGGCCGCCCGATTCTGGCGCGGGTCCGGCCCGCGCCCGAATCGGGTGTCGGTAAAGCCGCGATCTGCTCAGAATCGGGTGCAGATCGTGGTATAGGCCCGACGCCCAACTTTACCATGATTTCGCGCCCGAAAACGGGAGCAAAGTTTTGGTAAAATCGGGCCCCATATCTCAAAAAGTTCCATCAGATGCACCTTTCTGTTTGACTCTTCTATATTTGGCCGATGGATCTTTTTCAACCATTGTTTTTCACTCTGACATAAAGAGCAACTGAAACCGGGTTCTTAACAATAACATGCATTTATGTAGCATGGTAAAATGCCCCAAGGTGCTTCACCAGCATCATCAAACAAGATTTGGCACCGAATCATGTAAGGAGGTATGAAGGCAGATGACCTAAAGCTTGGTCATTGAGTTAGGTCTTAAAGATTAACTTGAAGCAGGAGAGAGGCTTTGGGAGGCATTTGAGTTTGGGTCCGGCACAGCCGGAAGCGCAGCTGCCCGGTGTGGAAGATGAAAATCAGGGAAGCACAAGAGGTTGGATGGAGGAGTGCAGAGAGTTTGGCGGTTATAGAGCTGGAGGTGGTTAAGACCCTGGAGAGAGTAAAAAGAATGCCGATTTTAAAATCCGAGGTCGCCCTGCCCATAATCCAGTGCAACAACAGCAAGCGGAGTTTAACCATGAAATACCATATCCTCCCAGTCCTGTTCAGGCAGGGTAAATTTTGCAATTTAAAATTATTAGAGTGGTAAATAATTAATTGACACCAAAACTGTAATCGTATCGGTGATGCTGTGCTGTTTTTTTGCTCCACTGATTGCCATAACACAATCTTTGATTTGACTGACGGCCATCATGGTTGTGCAAAAGGAATTCAGCACCTTGATACTCTGCAGGGCTTTAAACAGTAAATTTGACTGCTCCAAAAGCAGTTGAGAAACTTTTGCAGGAGTGATAACTAGCCACCAAAGATGGGAATCCTTGGTTGAAGAGCACATTAAAGGTGGGTCGGCCTTAAGTTTAGAATGATCAGTAATAGCATCATTTTCAGTTGGGAGCCAGTGATCTGGAGAGTGAAAATAAGCATACATGGGCAGTGCAGAAAAGAAGAACTATGTGGCTGGATTCGAAAGTTAAAACAGGCTACCATAAATACAAACCAGGCCTGAAAAAAGTAGGGTGTAACAGGATGGGAAAACTTCATCTGGTTCAGCTTTCTAACTTGTGTCACAATAGTTGTAAACTCCATTGAGAAAAATTACATTATTTTTATTGTACATAGGGGTGCAAAAGTACATTTCCATTATTGCAAGATCAGATTTTAAACAGAAGAGGCTTTACTACATTAACTATTCTGAAGAGCAACTCCTGAAGGCGCAGGTTCAGAGAAATGTCCTGAGATAACGAAGTCTGGAAGCAGTTCTGTTTCTGAGATTTCTGAGAAATATATGGCACCAGTAACGATCTGGTTAGGGTTTAGGTAGACAGCAGCCAACATCTTCCATAATCCTCAACCTTGGAACTTCAGTGAAGAGAATCTGTTCTCCCCATCTCCAGGCTCATCCAGCAACCAAATTCACCCATTAATTTTCTGTGCCCTTTTGAACATCTTTTCTCCTCACTCTGACACACAGTGCATCTTGCACACACCTGTGGAAGAAATAGTTTCCAACAATTATGATTTAAAATAGATTCAGAATCTGTGGAACAGCTCTCCTAATTTTGGTGCAAATCCTCGGTCATTAGTGAGGAAGACTTTGCAGGTTCAACCATGCAGGGTGTGCCTTTGTCATGTCATAAACATCAAATCGTTCAAAATGCTGTTAAGATCTTCCAGTCAACAAGAGCAACTACAGAGAGATGGAAAGGGAGGACAGCTACCGGAACCACCAATTCACCACCACCTCTACCAGCCAACAACCAGTGTCCTCACTATGGAAGAGCTTGTACGGCTAAGATAAGGCTCATAAGTCATCTGTGGAATCGTAGCCAAAACTGACATCTCACTTAAACGCCACTGTCCACAGGGAAAATCATCCGCAATGCAAGGGATGATGATGACTCCATGGCACAGTACATTTGTGCTTGGGAACTTTATGTGCTTAATACAGTGATGTTGCACACTGGACGCCATTTTTTTTTGTGAATGTTAAAGACTCCAGTAAGTCACTGCTGAAACAACCAGACCCAATGGTGCTAGTAATATGGCATGGGAGCCCTAGCAGTTCAACTTTTTATTTGTGCCTTTTAGACAAATGATTGACAAATTGGGGTCCGCAGAAACCTTCTAGAAGGTCTGCAACCTGTATTTGCAGGTCAGCAGTATGGGCAGCCGCACAGGGCAACATGGTCACAAGAAAGTGAGTGAGCAGCATCTTGCTGTACTCCCCTTGGGCTCCTGCTTGCTGCCTGCTCCTCTCGTGCTGTCCAGGAACTGCACTGAGAAGCAGGCACATCCTTCTCACTGTTATCTGCAAGTATCTGTTTTCTTAAAAGTATTATTGAAACAGTCTTGCAGCACTGTTATGAGTATTACATTGTATTATAATTTAGTGTTGGGAGTCCATGAAACCAAATATACTGGTTTAGACATCTGACATTGCTCAGAAACTTTAACCATCGCAGATGCTAGCACACCTAATTCCAGTAACATCTGGTTGCAATGCATCAATATTAACACATAACTACAGTTACAATCCTGTGACTTTTTGTAGCAATCCAGACAATTGTTTTGCCTTGGGCTAATCTCTCAAATGCCGCACTGATGTCAGGGGAGGTGGAGTCGTGCTGGAAATTGATGTAAAAGTTGATTGTTAATTTTCAGATTTCCAAAAGCATGAGACCTGAGCGTCCACAGTGTTTTATTTAATTGTACCCTGTTTTTAAGCTACAGTTGCAGTGGTCGATGAATGCCCTAGTCGTTAACTTTCAGACAACTTAAAACCAATTATTTGAAACCAAACCCGTGATAACAGTAAAATAAAAGCAAAATACTGCAGATGCTGGAGATTTGAAATGAAAATCAAGTGCTGGAAAGAACTCAGCAGGTCTTACAGCATCTGTGGAGAGATGGAGTACTCATTGTATAGTCGTACTCGAGTTGAGAAGGATGAGGGGGGATCTTATTGAAACTTACAGGATACTGCGAGGCCTGGATAGAGTGGACATGGAGACAATGTTACCACTAGAGGAAAAACTAGAACCAGAGGGCACAGCCTCAGGCTAAAGGGACGATCCTTTAACACAGAGATGAGGAGGAATTTCTTCAGCCAGAGAGTGGTGAATCTGTGGAACTCTTTGCCACAGAAGGCTGTGGAGGCCAGGTCATTGAGTGTCTTTCAGACAGAGATAGATAAGTTTTTGATTAATAAGGGGATCAGGGGTTTGGGGGAAAAGGCAGGAGAATGGGTATGAGAAAAATATCAGCCATGATTGAATGGCGGAGCAGACTCGATGGGCCGAGTGGCCTAATTCTGCTCCTATGCCTTATGGTCTTGTGGTCATTAGCAGAGTTAATGTTTCGAGTCCAATATTACTCTTCATATTGAACAGATGCATGGATAGGAAAGGTTTAGAGGGATATGGGCTAAATGCAGGCAAATAGGGTTAGCTTAGATGGGCATTTTGGTCAGCATGGACCAGTTTGGGCCAAAGGGCCTGTCTCCATGCTGCTGATTCTATGATATGACTCTTCTTTGAAACGGGTATATTCCCCTCAAGATTGGCATGTTATATCTATGGCTGACGTGCTCCAACTTTAATTAGATTTTTGTACCAATTGTAACCAGTGTCTTGATGTAATTTTTGTACCAATGATGCAGCTCGTGTTTAGAATTATTTAGCCAGGTTGCAGATGTTTGGCTGTTTTAGCTACTCTGGCTCAGAAATTTATAAAGCGGAGATACAACACCTGTATATTATTTGACTTTTATTATTCAACAGACATTTTGAAGACTAACTCTGAAAGTACACTGCTTTACGTTTTGGCAAAAGCTTGAACTATTTTAGTTTAAAATAACTCCAATACAATAGCTAGTTTTGATAATATCGCCTGTGGGAGCCATAAGAAAAGTGCATTACAAGGAGAGACAAGTTACTGGAAGAGGCAATTTTAAAAACTATTACTAAGGGAGTAGTAAACTGTACATTAGTATATTAAGAGCTGTGATAAATGGAAGGCAGCCCTGTGGAGTCTTTGTTTACCAAAGCACCCTGAGTGTTTGCTGCACCTGAGACATGTTGCTGATTCTACTTTGGCGGGGAAAGTAAAACGTACTAATAACTGTGTGTGGGAAAATAGTGAGAGTCATCAGTTTGGCATCTCCAGATTCCAGTTGCAGAACAGCATTACCTGAAGCCTGGTTCTTAACACTGCTGATGCTGAAAGTAATTTCAAAAATAGCCATGACTAACTCATGCAGAACAAACTTACCTTGTACATCCTCAATGTCCCCAAAGCACTTTTACAGCCAGTGAATCACTATAATTACAGTCGCTTGTTACACGAGCAAATGCAGTAGCTAATTTTTGTACAGCAAGGTACCACAAAGAGGATTGGGAGCAGTTAATCTGTTCCTTGGTGTTATTCATTGGCGGTACCTTGTACCTGAATGGTGGCCTGGATTATGCACTTAAATTCTGGACCTGGGCTCTGATACTGATTCACGATTTTCACAGTAACTTCAGTGTTAATGAATGCCTACTTGTGACACTAATAAATACAAATAAAATCAATAGAGTGCACCACGATAAGTGATGTTACATATGTCGAGTACATGTGTATCTGTTTAGCATTCCACAGGACATAAATTAGTGGTTCCTCCATGGTGTGGCTCCTTTAAAGTTTCTTGCAGTCTAGTTTCATCCTTCAGCTTTTATATTATGCACTATCATACAGTTGTGCACATTACAGGGACACTGCACTCCAGTCAGTCCAGCAACAACAGCAGCTTATATTTCTGTAGCGAGTTTAACATGGTGAAATGGCCCAAAGCTCTTCACAAGGCAAGAAAGGAAAGCTGCTATCCTTACCCAGTCAGGCCTCAGCAAAGGGGCTAACTCTTAATTGTCATCTGAAATAGCCTAGCATGGTATTTGTTGTATTCAGTTGTGTGCAAGCAGGCAGCTCACCACCATCCTATAAAGGACAGTTAGGGATGGGCAATAAATGCTGGTCTTGCCAGCGACACCGATATTCTGTGAATGAATTTTAAAAAAGAGAAGCAAGTGAGAAAGATCATTGCTCCACCTTAGTTAATCTATCCAGAAAGGCTATATGGTTACCCACTGCACTGTGGGACCTTGCTGTTCTCAAATAGGCTGCAACATTTCCTGCATTTGCAACAGTTTTAACTTTGTTGACTGTGAAGCAGTTTGGACATGCTGAGATAGTGAAAGGTGCTATAGAAATGGGAGCCTTTCATTTTAAGTAATAGGATTTTCTACTCCACTGATTCCATTCCACACACTAATTATCCTTGGTGACGAAAAACCTTTGTTTGAACTTGTGTCTGCTTTTCGTCTCACAATTTACTCCTTTTGGGTTGCCTGGTTTTTAGGCCATCTGATATCACAGTTGAAAAAGCCCACTTTTTTCCAGTCTTTCCTCGTAAATCAGACCTTTAACATTAAGGATCATATATATGACTCTTCCGTGCATTGCTTCCAATATTTGAATGTCTTCCTCGTGCCTCTGACTAGAATTGGGCACCATGTTCAAGGTACCATCTGATCAGAGTTCTGTAAGAGTCCTTCCAACATTTTCTGCTTTTCAGATTTCCACCTTCCCAATATTTTCCCTTATTTCAATGTTAATGCCCCTACTCTGTACTGCATTCAGATCGGGGTTGCAATTGCATCATATGGAGTAGATTACCTCTTTAATCCCCATAGTGGAATGAAGCAGGACTTTGAATATGGAATCTATTGAAAATTATATGAATGGCTAAGACTTTTTTGCCTTTTTGTGATATTTCTGGTAATATTCCATAATCAACAGCAGGGTATTGGAAGGGGACTTTGGATGAAAAACAGCCTACAAATAAATGCCATCATGCATGGCTTATAAATGCATTTAGGGAAAAAACATCAATGTTTGAAGATTATAGTAGTAAGGAAATAATAAGCCTTCCTGTTTGCATTTGCAGCTAAGATACCAGCATGGCCTATCTACACCAGATCTCCGCCAGACGTTACCTAATCTGAAAAACTTCATGGAACAAGGGCTAATGGTAAAGTGGTAGGTATCCAGTCCTTGCAATTAAGCCTTCTTGAATGAGAATGGGTCAAGTTTGAAATGCTAGTATTAGAATCAACTTGTGGCATTAAAATCAACGAGTGTGGGACAAGAGGGCAGAACAATTGCTGCTCCTGAGACATGTTGCTGATTCTGCTTCGGCGATTGGAGAAAGTAAAACGTACTAATAACTGTGTGTGGGAAAATAGTGAGAGTCATCAGTTTGGCATCTCCAGATTCTAGTTGCAGAATAGCATTACCTGAAGCCTGGTTTTTAACACGGCTGATGCTGAAAGTAATTTCAAAAATAGCCATGACTATGTGAATGGTCAATATGCCCAATAAACATGTCCTTTTTTATTAACAGTTCAAACTACCTTCTCACTCTTGATTCCTTCCCTCTTCACGAAGACAGCAAATTGCCTCTTCACACTGGTTGTATCAGTTGTTGTCACTGGTAATATAGTCAATGATTCTGTCAACCTTTTGGTGAAAATATCTATAATTGTGAGCAGTTTTCTACACCAGGTTATCCATTTTCCTCCATAACCTTGGACTTTTTTTCTTGGGCAACTTTAAAATCTCTTCACTAAAGTAAACAAGTTCATCTTCCTTAGATTTAGAAACACCTTTGCTCACCTCTGTATCCCCTCATTTTTCTTGAGTCCATTTTTACTGTTCAATTCAGTGACCTCCCCATATAAATTATTGCACAACTCTTTGCATAGAAAAGCTGTGCCCTCAATTACCTCTTTGATCCTAATTTGTTTCTCCTGATAATAGTACAGTTACATTTAAGGAGAAGCTTGGTAACTGCATGAGGAAAAAGGCACTAGAAGATACATTGATGGGGTGACATGAAGTAAGATGAGAAAGAACTGCTGTGGAACATAAACTGACCCGAACCTGATAGACCAAATGGTCTGTTTCTATGTTGTAAAAATCTCTTAATATTTTGCCTTGTCCAGTTGTCTTTTCCTGTCTCACAAAGCAGTTACTTCCTTTAGTGTGAGCGCAGAGCTTCACAGAGCCTCTTTTAATACACACTTTGAGGCTCATTGCTGGGTCATGTACGCAGGCAAGTGAAGCGCCATTGTTCAGGGAGGCTATGGTGACCATTCTGTCTGCTTCCCATCCAACCTAACTCACTCTTTGTGACGTTTCCATAAATTTCCAACTCTTCCCATAACAGTCACCGGATTCCCTTCTGCTCTGCCATGTCTTGTACTGGAGCAATGAACTGGATGACCTTTCCTTGTGCTTCATTTTCTCGTGTCCATATTGCTGTCATCTCCTTTGAGAGTTGACTGGAATGCGTTAATCGTTTACTAATAAAATACAGGCTATTACAGAGTGTGCTTTTATACAGAGCACATTATTAAGTGCACAATACATCATTCTCTTAATGCTTCCTCAACTGTGTAAGTGTGTTCTGTCAATATTTGTTTAAATAGGTAGGGGAGCTGCTAGTTGCAGGGTTGAAAAATGTACATCTGAACGGCAGAAAACCTTGCATTGATACAATGCTTTATCACATTTCTTAAACATCTCAAAGACACTTCACATACAATGACTTACTTTGAAGTGCACAGAATGTTCTGTAGATAAACGCAGTAGCTACTCAGTGCACAGGTAGATAAATCTGCGGGACCTGATGAGGTATATCCCAGGACGTTGTGGGAGGCTAGGGAGGAAATTGCGGGTCCCCTAGCCGAGATATATGAATCATCGATAGTCACGGGTGAGGTGCCTGAAGATTGGAGAGTGGCAAATGTTGTGCCTTTGTTTAAAAAGGGCTGCAGGGAAAAGCCTGGGAACTACAGGCCAGTGAGCCTCACATCTGTGGTGGGTAAATTGTTGGAAGGTATTTTGAGAGACAGGATCTACAGGCATTTAGAGATGCAAGGACTGATTAGGGACAGTCAGCATGGCTTTGTGAGTGGAAAATCATGTCTCACAAATTTGATTGAGTTTTTTGAAGGAGTAACCAAGAAGGTAGATGAGGGCACTGCAGTTGATGTTGTTTACATGGACTTTAGCAAGGCCTTTGACAAGGTACCGCATGGGAGGTTGTGGCATAAAGTTAAATCTCTCGGGATCCAGGGTGAGGTATCTAAATGGATACAAAATTGGCTTCTTTCCAGAAGCCAGAGGGTGGTTGTAGAGAGTTGTTTTTCAAACTGGAGGCCTGTGACCAGCGGTGTGCCTCAGGGATCAGTGCTGGGCCACTGTTATTTGTCATTTATAAATGATTTGGATGAGAATATAGGGGGCATGGTTGGTAAGTTTGCAGATGATATCAAGATTGGTGGCATGGTGGACAGTGAGGAAGGTTATCTCCAATTGCCGCCGGAGCTTAATCAATTGGACCAGTGGGCTGACGAATGGTAGATGGAGTTTAATTTAGACAAATGCGAGGTAATGCATTTTGGTAGATTGAACCAGGGCAGGACTTACTCAGTTAATGGTAGGGCGTTGGGAAGAGAGTTACAGAACAAAGAGATCTCGGGGTACATGTTCATAGCTCCTTGAAAGTGGAGTCACAGGTGGACAGAGTGGTGAAGAAGGCATTCGGCATGCTTGGTTTCATCAGTCAGAACATTGAATACAGGAGTTGGGACGTCTTGTTAAAGTTGTACAAGACATTGGTAAGGCCACACTTGGAATACTGTGTGCAATTCTGGTCACCCTATTATAGAAAGGATATTATTAAACTAGAAAGAGTGCAGAAAAGATTTACTAGGATGCTACCGGGACTTGATGGATTGAGTTATAAGGAGAGGCTGAATAGACTGGGACTTTTTTCTCTGGAGCGTAGGAGGCTGAGGGGTGACCTTGTAGAGGTCTATAAAATAATGAGGGGCATAGACAAGGTAGATAGTCGATATCTTTTCCCATAGGTAGGGGAGTCTAAAACTAGAGGGCATAGGTTTAAGGTGAGAGGGGAGAGATACAAAAGTGTCCAGAGGGGCAATTTTTTCACAGAGGGTGGTGAGTGTCTGGAACAAGCTGCCAGAGGTAGTAGTAGAGGTGGGTACAATTTTACCTTTTAAAAAGCATTTAGATAGTTACATGGGTACAATTGGTATAGAGGGATATGGGCCAAATGCGGGCAATTGGGATTAGTTTAGGGGTTTTAAAAAAAAAGGGCAGCATGGACAAGTTGGACCAAAGAGCCTGTTTCCATGCTGTAAACCTCTATGACTCTATCCCATTACGATTGGGGATAATTGACCAGTACACTACTGGAGAAATTTCCTGCTGAATTTTATAGGAAGAAAAGTTTGCTGTAAAAGACCATTCTCTTCACGTCTCTTCTACTATTGCATCTTGTTCTTAGGAACGGGAATTTTTATTTAGTTTTCCTGCTTTTTTGGTGAAGGTCATCATAAAATTTCATTTCTGTTTTCTGTGACTAAGTAGGAAATCTGCTCCCTGGCAATAGTATTCATTATTACGACTGAGTTGAAACAGGGTGTGGCTCTGAATCAATTTTCTATTTTCTCTCTTTCTCTTCCCCACCCGCTTCTGAGAGATAATCGCTCTTACCTTCTAGTCTGACATCTTGGATGAGGTTGAAAATTTCTGTGATAATTGGCTCAACTCTACCCTCCCATTTTCTGGTAATAGCTCCTTGTGCTCTAACTCATTATGAAGCAACATGGAATTTCTCGGTACAATACCTAAAGTGCAATTGTAATAATACTCTTGGAAAGCCAAGATAATGCATTTAAGATTTGGTTCCAGTTTCGAGAAAATGTGTGCACCCATCTTTCAAGGAGTCCGAAAGATGTGCTGGTTAGGTGGATTGGCCATGCTAAATTCTTTTTCAGTGTACCCGAACAGGCGCCGGAGTGTGGCGATTTTCAGAGTAACTTCATTGCAGTGTTAATGTAAGCCTAATTTGTGACACTAATAAATGAACTTACAAGACTCATGTGGCATTAATGTGCATCAATATATTACATGGAAATATAAAACATGAAACACAATCTGTTTTATTATTGCTCCAGCAATACTCTTCTTAGTATTAGCCATGGCTCAATGGGTTGCACTGTCATCTCGAGATCAGGAGGTTGGAGGTTCGAGTCTTCTGCTAGATACCTTTGCACAAAATCAAGCATGATACTCATGGTGCAGTACTAAGGGGGTATTGCTGTTTCAGAGGTGATGTATTAATGATGGGATCAGGAGGCTCTGTCCGTTCTCTCAGGTAGAAGTAAAAGGTACTGTAAAACTATTTTGAAGAATGGGAGTTACTCTGGTGACCTAGCCAATATGAATCCCCGCCCCCCCCAAATTAACACCATCAAAACATTCAATACTACCGCCACCAATGCAATTTGTACCATCCATTAATGTATTGCTACAACTCACCAAGATTCCTCCAACAGTATCTTCCCTTGACCTCTATCATCCAGAAAGACAAAGGCAGCGATACAGAAGGACATCACCTGCAAGCTCCCATCCAAGTCACACACTATCCTCTACATATATGACACAGACAGCAGCAGTACAGGATGGTGACACACCAGCACCTTCTTGAGAGTAATTAGGCAATAAATTCTGTCCTTGCCCCCAAGCGCATCCAGTGAACAAATACAAATAAGTAATTTTGTCATGTACCTCACTGGTGTTTGTAGGGGTTTGCTGGGCATAAATTGGCAGAGCATTACCTACTTTACAAAAGTGAAGATGTGTGTAGTGCACTTGGCAATGTCCTTATGTCATGAAAGGCTCCATATACAAGTTTTTTTAAATATTTTACCACCTCAGATTAATTACATTTCCATTGGCCACTTAACCCACAAGTATTCCACTCTATTGTTACACAGAATGACATATTCAAGGCACAACCCACACTTGAAAGGACAAACTGCACAATAGAAGTGAATACCCCACCATTTTGCTTTGCTTACAGCTCCTTTGCCATTGATCTGTAGCCTATTCTTGTTGATGCTAAGTCGTTGCTCTACTCAAAAGAAATTTAAATTATTTACTAGTTTGAATTATGGAAATTTAATGCTAGAGTATAAAAGGAAATTTTAGAAAAGCACTGGATAAGTTCAGCAAGTCAGGCAGCATCTGTGAAAAGAGTCAGAGTTAACATATCAGGTCAAGTTACCGCTATCAGAACACAGAAGGTGATATTTGCGCAGTTTCACGTCAAATTATAATTGTCCAAATTAAGCAACTTGTAAGTATAAACAAGATAACCTTTTTAAACTCTTGTGCAAATGCTGTGAAATTTCTTGTTACTCAGTGCAGAGGAGATTTACGAGGATGTTGCCGGGATTAAGTGGTATGCCTTGTGAGGATAGGTTGAGAGAGCTAGGTCTATTCTCCTTGGAGAAGCGAAGGATGAGAGGTGACCTGATAGAGGTGTATAAGATGTTGAGAGGTATTGATAGAGTGGACTCTCAGAGGCTTTTACCCAGGGCTGAAATGGTTGTCACGAGAGGCCACAGGTTTAGGGTGCTGGGGAGTAGGTATAGAGGAGATGTTAGGGGTAAGTTTTTCACTCAGAGGGTGGTGGGTGCGTGGAATCGGCTGCCGGTAGTGGTGGTGGAAGCGGATTCGATTGAGTCTTTTAAGAGACTTTTGGATAGGTTCATGGAGGTTAGTAAGATAGAGGGTTATAGATGAGCCTAGAAGGTAAGGAAATTGTTTGGCACAACTTGTGGGCTGAAGGGCCTGTTTGTGCTGTAACTTTTCTATGTTCTATGTTCAGTGCTGTTAAATTCTTTTTAAAGTGAGTACGATGTATCTTCATCTGATTCTGGTTAACTTCAGTGATTTATAATAAGATATTTGATCAGTTGGGATCATTGGTTTTGGTGTGTCGGATCTGAGTTAGAGGTTTATATATATATTTTTTTTTGTTTAAATGGAGTTTTTGTCTTATAACTTTGAAGCTATGTAGACCACAATAAGCTAAAACAACATTTTTGTCAAAATCCCTTTGCCAAAGACTGACAGAAAATACTACCAAATACTCAGTTTGAATAAAGATGATCTTAGTTGATGTGGTTCATAAATGTCTTTATGGAGATCTTGCTCTGGATCTCTTGAAGGAAAAAAAATTTGCCAAACGTGTAAAATTTTGATTTGAAACCACAGCAGCCAGCCATTGCGTGAAACATATTTACAAATCATGGGGGGCAAAGACTGATGGAGTAACATGCGAGAGATTCATAAACTGAACCCTGCCAATTGGGCAAACGATCAGATCCAGATCAACTGGTCAGCCAACCTGAAAGCAAAAGTAACTCCTTTATTCAAAAAGGAGGGGAAACAGAAAGCTGGAGACTACAGGCCAGTTAGCCTAACATCTGTCAAAGAGAAAATGTTAGAAGTCATTATTAAAGATGTTATCGCAGGGCACTTGGAAATATTCGAGGCAATCGGACAGAGTCAATATGGTTTTATGAAAGGGCAATCATGTTCAACCAATTTATTGAAGTTCTTTGAAGGAATCACTTTGACTGTGGATTAAGGGGAACCGGTGGATGGACTGGACTTAAATTTCCAGAAGGCATTTGATGAGATGCCCCATCAAAGTTTATTATGGGAAAATAAAAGCTCATGGTGTACAGGGTGAAATATTGGCATGGATGAAAATTGAATAGCTAACAGGAAACAAAACTGGTATAAATGGGTCTTTTTCCAGTTGGCAGGATGTGATGAATGGTGTGTCACAGGGATCAGTGCTGGGAGCTCAACCACTTACTATTTATAACAAATGACTTACATGAAGGGACTGAAGATTTGGTTGCTAAATTTACTGACATCACAAAGATAGATAGGAAAGTGAATTGTGAAGCGGACATAAGGAGGCTACATAGAGTCAGACAGAGTGGGCTAAAAACTTGTAAATGGAGTATAATGTGGGCAAATGTGAAATTGTCTATTTTGGCAGGAGGAATACAAAAGAAGCTTGTTATATAAATGGTGAGAGATTGCAGAGTTCTGAGGTGCAGAGGTATCTGGGTATCCTGGGGCATGAAACACAGGCTAGTATACTGGCATAGCAAGTAATTAGGAAAGCTAATAGTGTGTTATCTATTGCGAGGGGAATTGATTTTTTAAAAATGTATGCTTCTGTTGCACAGGGCATTGGTGAGACCACATCTGCAGTACTGTGTACAGTATTGGTCTCCTTATTAAAGGAAAGATATAAATGTGTTGGAAACCGTTCAGGGAAGGTTTACTCGACTAATACCAGGAATGGACGGGTTGTCTCGTGAGGAAAGGTTGGAGGGATTAGGTTTATATCCATTAGAGTTTAGAACAGTAAACGGTTTTGGCCCCTTTTCTACGGAAAGGTATACTGGCATTGGAGGCAGTCCAGAGAAGGTCCACGAAGTTGATCGCAGCTATGAAGGAACTTTATGAGGAGACGTTGAGTAGGTTGGACCTGTACCCATTGAGGTTTAGAAGAATAAGAGGTGATCTTATTGATAGGATTCTCAGCGGGCTTGACAGGGTAGATGCTGAGAGGTTGTTTCCCTTTGTGGGAGAGTTTAGGACCAGAGGGCATAATCTCAGAGTAAGGGGTCTCCCATTTAAGACTGAGATGAGGAGGAATTTCTTCTCTCGGGGGAGTGAATCTGTGGAATTCTTTCCCGCAGAGGGCTGTAGAGGTTGGGTCATTAAGTATGTTCAAGGCTGAGATAGCCAGATTTTTAATCAGTAAGGAAATCGAGGGTTATGGGGAAAGGTGGGAAAGTGGAGTTGAGGATTATCATATCAGATCAGGCATGATTTTATTGGATAGTGAAGCAGACTCGGATGGGCTGAATGGCCTACTTCTGCTCTTACATCTTATAGAAGAGTAAGAGACAACTTGATCAAAACTTTTAAAATTCTGAGGGTCATTGACAGGGTGGATGTGGAGGGGATGTTTCCTCTTGTTGGAGAACCAGGAGTCACTGTTTAAAAATAAGCGGTCACTCCTTTTTTTTCCCACTCATTTGGGGGACATGGACATTGCTGGCTGGCCAGCATTTATTGTCCATCCCTGGTTGCCCTTCAGAAGGTAGTGATGAGCTCCCTTCTTAACGCTGCAATCCATTTAAGATGGAGCTGAGGAGAAATTCTTTCTCTGAGGGAGTCTCTGAAATTCTTCCTCAAAAGGCAGTGGAAGCTGAATTCTTTAATGTTTCTAAGACAGGGCTAAATGGATTCTTAGTTACCAAGGGGATGGAAGGCAGGAATGTGAGGTTGAAGTTGCAATCATATCAGCCATGATCTTATTGAATGACAGACAGAGCTTGCCCAAGAGACCCAGTGGCCTACTCCTGCCCCTAATGCATGTTCAGTCAAGTGCTCGATGTCTTTTGAGAGAGGATAAAGTAGGTGACAAGGTATATTGAAAATTAATTCCGAGCTCCATCCATTTGTAGAAGTCATAAATGTTACCTCAGGTTTCAGGTTTCCTACTCAAACTGCAGGAACAGCCAAATAGCACTAATGTTGTCTTTCTGTTTCTCCGTGCCTCTATCTGTATTTTCCTCTCTGCAAGCTACCTGTCTGTGGGGTTTGTAATTCTATCATCTTGCTGGGCAGTGATTGCATAGAAGTACACAGGTTAATATGGCACAGACTCAATCAGCCCATGCTGATGTTTATGGCCCACTCGAGCCTTCTCCCATCCCTTCTCATCTAAATCTAATTTCATAGCCATCTATTCCCTTCTCCCTCAATTACTTGTCTCAGTGAGATGATCAAAGCCCTGCAATAGAGGTTGATGTCATCCCAGAATTCACAAGATAGAGAAAAAGCTTTATTAAAATCCTGAAGTTTTAATTGAGACCCATCTGGGATAGCCATGTGTCTCACTGGAGTGCCAGAAAGCATATCATTGGCTTAATGTTATTTGGTTTGCAAACAAGGTCCCTACTGTTGTTTTTCTAATGCTGTTACAAGACAATGTGCAATAAGATTAGCTGCTTGTGTATGAATTCATGTATCGAGATGATAGTTAGAGATGGTTTTGTATCCAAAACTCAAATATTAATTTGCTAACTCGCGCAAGAGCCCTATTTACATATTATCCCATGTACTCCCCAGTCTGGTAACACCTTGATTTTTAAATTCTCATCACTGCATTCACATCCCTCAATAGCCTCACCACCTCCAGCCCCAGAATCCTTCAGTATCTCTGCATTCCTTTCATTCTGGCCTCTTGCACATCCCCAGTTTTCGTTGTTTCACCATTGACAGCTCTCTTCAGCTGCCTGGGCACTAGGCTCTGGAAATTCCTGCCTAAACCTTCCTGCCACTCTACCTTCCTTTCAAAACGCTTCCTATAAACTATCTCTTTGACCAGGCCTGACTTAATATCTCCCTCTTGGCTTCTGCCAAACTTTGCTCCTGTAAAGTCCCTTAGGATGTTTTACTGTGTTAAAGGTGCTCAATAAATGCAAGTTGTTGTGTTAGTATGGATAAACTATCTCCTGGTATATGTTATGTATTCTAAATTAACTGATTTTCTTTTTTCCTCTCTTGTGAAGTGATCGACCTCTATCCAGTGCTATTCCTGTGCCTCGAAGGCGAACAGTTACCACATCTGCAGGTTCAGATATGCTATTTCACAGTAGAGGGCTCGCTTCTCCAGAAAGGCCTTGGAGGCAGTCACAGGGGAGCTCTGAAGAAGATCTGCCCCCGAGCTACAATGTAGCAATGACTTGTGCTATAACCCTTGAGGCACAGGCAAAAGATGACCACAAAGTGTGTACTACTTCAATACTGGAAGTTTCAGATGACTCTGTCAAAGATGGAGACCAGGAGAAGGATGTGTGCGACAGCTTTAAGAACAGAGTGCATAGCAGTGAAAATGGCATGATTTATGAAGTGGCCCAACCACAAGAGGTTATCACTGAGCCATCGTCTGAGGTGAATGGAATGACTTCACTCAATGCATACATGGGCAGCACTAGTAGTCCGCCATCAGGTGACTTAAGCCACCCCATGGGCGGCAGTATCTTCTGCTCCGTTGAGCGGGCTGAAGAGATCATAGGAATGGAAGCCACAGGCTTCAGCTCGGAGGAGCAACTGGAAGGATTCTGCATTCCCATTGATCACGCTGTGGCAGTGGAGAGCGATGCCCAGGTTCTGGCTGAACTTGATGCCGAAGGATTGGAGGAGTTCTCCAGGAGGATCTGCGCACTGAACGAGAATATCTCGAGCTTCCGCCGGCATCGCAAGGGATCAGAAAAGTGAAACGTGCTGTTGGTTAAAGGGACACCAAGGCAGAACAGAGATTTGGACTGGAATTGAAGACTAAATTGCACTTCTTTTTGAGATGATTTGTTGTGATGAAATTATGGGCATTGTTGCTATTCTCATGGTAAGATGGAGAGAAAACGGGATCAGGATCACAACCTGAAACAGTGCACATGCAGGGCTTTCAGACTGAGATCCGAGTAAGAGATGAGGGCGGAGAAAATGTACCTAGATCATGGCTTTGCAGATTGACTTCATGCCATCCATGGCTGCATGTTTGTATCAACCAGCCATCATACGCCACCAGACTTGTAAGCTGCCCACCCTTCCCAAGCAACTGGAACCAGTCAATTCCCAATAACTGCAGAATTTGATTTCTCCTTCAAGGGGTGAAGAGCAGGGAACGGATCCCCTTTACTGAAGCAGATAGTTTGTGACCTCCCACGTTTGCCAAACAGAATATGTGCAATGACATTACGGAATAGAGTTGCTTTGAAATGATGTGAAGTTCCTGAATCACTCAAGTCTCTCCTTTAAGTTGGAAGCCTTCCAGTTTCTTTTGGTTAGGTTCCCCGGAACAATCAGTTCGGATAAGTAAGATGTTAGGCTTTGCTACTGAAATAGATTAAAGGTAATTGGGGGTGAGGTGGGGGGAGGGGTGTTAGTTGAGAGTACTGAGAGTTAAAATCAATATCTTGGCAGAAACCATTTTGAATGAGAGCAACAGGGTTTCTACGAAGCAGCTCAAAGCAACAAGTAAATATAGTTTGAATTTAAGTTATGAATACTGCCCAACTACACTTACTATTTTTGACTACACATTGTGCAGGCTCAGGTATTGTTTAACTGTTTGATTTTAGTCTGGACCCTCTACCCTTCACAGACCAGGATTTACCTATAAACTGAATACAGGGAAAATGCTCATGACTAATAATTTAGAGGCGGAAGGTGAATGATCCCTGGTTGTTCGCTAACTCCATTAATGTGAGGCTCCTATTCACTTCATTCCCCCTCACTTCCAAAATAAGTAAATTTCTTCCAGATTTAATCACTCTTATATCTAAAAGGCCCTGTGTTGTAAAGTGCACACACTTTAATTTTGGCACAGCAGCAGCTTTAGGTAATGGTTTTCTCTGCTTCTGCAGCTTACAGGTGCACTGCCCCCAGCGCTGCTGCTTAACCTGTGTGCATCGATGATCTTAAATTCAACATTGCTTGCCTACCTGTGTTGGACCCAGTCATCATCTACCAGTATAGATTGAAATAACATTTGTTTTTTTCTGGCACTTTCAAAAATTATAATTGATTATAAAAAAATATTATTTATGTTGTCCAGTTGGATTTGATCTGCACAGTATGCAGTAGCAGCTGGGGTTATGTTACACTGGAGTAAGCTCGCTAAGATAGCAAGGGCATTCTTCATTCAAGATTAATAGTTTCTGTTACTTTCATACTAAGAATTTAATCAATCGAAGTTATTTTTCCTTCTCCACCCCTCCCCCCCCTCACTTTTCATTCAAAAAATGAAAGTAAAACACTGAGATGCAGAGAATAAGTAGAAATATATTTGGTGACCAAAACAATTGACCCGGTATGGAAATTTAAACCAGTAATTCTATTTGAGTATTAACTAGTTGCTGGAACTGTAAACTTCTTTCCCATTCTCCACCAGTATTTCCCAGTGGTGTTCTGACACAGCCCAGAGGATAATGTATACTGCTGTTCCCCTCTCTTCACGCTTCCCCTGGGAGCCTGGTTACTGGGTGTGCTCCATGCCATTTGTGGCCTACCCCCTGAGGAGTTGGGATTGGTGCTTCCTGTTCTTGGTTAACCCCAGCTTCTTTACATCCGGTCAGAGAACCATGCTGAAATAAAATGGCCACCTTCCGTGGGAGGGTGGAGAGCTGGTTTCTTGGTGGACAACTATCCTGGCTCCTCTTCACCACCATCCACTGTAACTGAAATGGCACATGCAGGACCCTTTGTACATAGTCCAGAACGGCTGTTCAGCAGAGCATTGATTTACAATTCTGGACCTTTGTCAAAACCATGGAGTAACACTGCTTTAAAGATGTCAGCATTATGAATGCAGTTGCTAGTGTTTCACTGGTACTATGATGGCGTATTGTTCTATTGATTCACGGTGCCCATATGATTCTAATCCAAATAGGCCTTGTTATGTACAGACCGAAAGTTGTTGGATGAAATGTGGTTGCTCAAGGTTTCCCCTAAAGTTACTTGTGGTGAAATGCTGCACAAAGCAACTTCCAACTTGACAATAGGAACAAATCAGGTGGGAAAGGTTGAAACTGTAACTGTCTGAACTATTTTCAGTCCATAACCTTTGTTAATGGAAAAGTGATGTACAAAGGTGCTGACATGCCCCTTAACTTGGGAAAGCCAGGACTTCCAATTTCTGTCTTAACACCATGGATGATTGAGGCCGCCAGGTGGTTTACTAGTTTCCCAGGCAATTTATATCGAAAGGAAACTGAATCTTACCTCTGCTGGTTATATTTCAGTAATCGAGGCCATTTCCTTAACCGACAATCTCAAGAGTTTAAATGGATTGGCATCTCTGCATAATGGCCATAGCATTTTTGCTTTTATTTTGAACAAGGCAGGGATTCAGATTTTGTTGAATTCATCTCACCATTCCATTGTGTTTGGCATGTAAACATATTTGCTTTTCATATATCTTAAAGGCTTCAGCAGTTTTTTCAATGTGTGTGTTGATTGGTTGATTCATTGATACTTTAGATTGTCCATTGGCAACTAATAGAGTGACTAGTCGCTGAAGCTAACAATTTTCTTTGGGGGCGCTGGATCTGAAACTGGTGTTCAAGCCTGACCAGAATTCCTGGACCAGAGATTACGTTTGAGTTTGGCTTTGCATGCACTAGGAACAATCCACCAATACCTAGGTGCTTTTACCAAATGAATACTGTCCATAGCCGTTCTACATCAACACTTGAGTCGCCTATCTGCAGAAATTTGCATCTGGTCAAACACTCCTCTTCCCCCCCGCCCCCGCCCCCCCAACCCCAACCCCCACCTCTCATCCACCAATAAATTGTAACACTTTGGACCACCAAGCAAATGTAACCAATAAGTGTCCCACAGTAATGGCAGCACCTATCGAATAAGGTAGGAAATGAACACATTGTTAAGATGGAATAGTTTTCTCAGCAATTGTCATTAAAACCTATTCTGATCGACACTGATATTCCCTGCATCATTCAGTTCTGATAGCTCTTATCTGCTGACCTCTTCAATCACGGTCTGCTGCCCATTGCTGCCTATGTTGTATTACCTGCATAGTGGGCTTGTGTTTTGTCTGAGGATTTGAGATAACCTTGGTAAAATTCTCAAGTTTTGGTTTTGTGCCTGGTGCCACCTGAACTGCTACATCCTACGCTGCCTCATAACCCACTCCAGTACTGTGATTCTCAACATCTAGTCATCCAGGTCCAAAATTGTAGCTTTCTTGTCAATTGCAGCACCTGAAGATTATGGACAGTCAGCTCCATGGGTTGGCGCAGTGTGTGTCCACTCTGGGTTCAGATTCTGATCTGACGCATTTAGGATAAGGATCTTTTTTCTACTTGTTTTTAGGTCCCAATTGAAAGAGGTTTTGTCCATTGTTGACCCATTCCATAATGTGTGTGGATGTACAGACAACTTGACAAGCATTGATAGATAGTCCAAATAAGTCATAAGATTGCCTGATTTTGAAACTGGAGAGAGTGACACTTGGTGTAGTTATGGTGTATAGTGAGGCCGCAATCTACTTTTTACCTAGTTGAACCTAGGTGAAATTGAACACGTGGTCCAAAACTACCAACAAAAGGAGGCACTCTGGCAAGTACTCAAGGTATAAAGATAGAAAAATCACAGCACCGGCACTTCTACCCTTTTTCCTCACTATCATTAAAATCATCAGTTTTAGCTCCACCCTTTACTTTCAGCGAACTACAGGAAAGATTTAAAGCTGTCAGTAAATGTTATGATTACAATCAAATTAGTAAATTAAAATGTGATCAAGTGTAATGTTTAGATGTGCTTCCTTCACCCACCACTCCCCAGACTGTATTGAGATAACCAGAGGATAGTTAACCTCATATCTAGCCAGGTGCCTCTGCGTTCTTGTCATTTCTCCTGTAGTTTTCTGTGCTTTACCTACATACTTCAGCCAGTCTTTATTCTTTTGCATAGCTACAGCAGCTAAGTTGCCACTTGCCAGGGTAATAAATATTATGAAGAAAATGATGGAGTCTAATTTAACGCAGACACCAAAGCTTTATCTCTGATGGGTTGGTTCTCAACCTTTCATTCTTGTCCATAATGATGTTCTTGTGCATAATGATGCTTTGAGCTTCCCATCACATGCTGCAGAAAAACCAGGCAAGAAGGCTTGATTAGCCTGGTTAATCCTCTCTCCCTCTGATGCAAGTATAATCTGTCTCGCCCCTCTCAATATAACTTGTTCCATGACACAAGTGTTACACTCATGCCTACAACGTGCCAACACAGATCAAAGCTGTATGTGACCTATTGCACAAGACCATTATCGTCACTTCTGAGCTTCCACTTAAAGCGTAGTATTAATGTTTCACAACACAAGCTTATTGTGGCACCAAATATGGCTTATACTCGCACTGATTTGAGCTGAAACGCTTTCACCAGCTGTAGCACAGAGCTCTCCCACAGGATCTCCAATGCTGGGAGGGCATATTCCAGGAGATTTCATCAGGTGACCTCCAGCCACCCAGCACCCACACTCCTCTCGAGGCTCACCCAAAAAGACCACTCTCCATGCACACCTTTCCCTGGCCAATTGAAAAACAAATAAACATTTAATTTGAGTGATTGACTACCAGTTAGACAGCTCTTCTTCGTCTCAATATTTTCATAATTAAAATACAAGAGTGTTCAAAGAAATGAATAAAATATGCAATTTATTTAATACTTCCATCAGTGTCAACAGGGTTGTTTGCAGTAATATCCTGGGGATTAATCTTGAATTCCAGTTAGCCGTCCTAAGCTTGCACAATATAGTAGCAGCTGTTTGGATGTCTCGATCTATTGAGTTTCCTTTGTTCATATGCACTTATTTCAGTTAAGATGCCTTAAAATGCTCTTCCTCTGTCCATCTCTTTCCCCAATTCTCCCCCTCACAAACAAACCCAAAGGGCAGATGATAGCTAATGGTGTTTTGACAGAGTTGAGCATCATTCAGGCAACATAAGCAATTCCAGACCTCGCAACCCTGAATCTGGGAACCAAACTACCAAAGCTATACTTCCTCTAGCTATCACTGTATTAAGAAATTGCTTCTAAACATATGCTCAAAGCATGTGTATATGCATGTGGAGTAAATCATGCCAAGTTGAGGCTCCATTAGGGGTAGACTTCATTCAGTTCATTTTGTAGCAGTGCGGGCAAGGAAATGGAAGGCACTGAACCGGTTTGGGGATGGGAGATTGTTGCAGGAACCACATGGCTGTTTGGGTTGCCTACACAGGCTGGAGCTCACCGCCAGTCACTCATCCCTGTATCCTGCAGCATGTAGCATTGCAGGGCCTCGGGTCATATTCTGAAGTGGCAACATACTTGATGCTTGGGAGTTTAAAACCCTGAATGGAGATGCCCCACCAGTCATGAATTGATCTGTGCACCCTTTGTAATGATGATGCATTAATTAGAATTGTCTGCAAATCTGGTGCCTGAGGGGAGCAGGAAAAAATAATGCAATGATACACAGAACAAGTCCAATATTGGTTTGCTGAAGTTTGACCATTTGATTACCCTGACATTGTTTTTTGCCAACTCACTGCTGAACAATTTGTAGCTTCATGTCCCCTCCTCTTACCCCACACACCCTTTCCGCTCACTTCCTTTTTACCTTTTTTAATTTCTATTTATTAAAGAAAGAAATACAGCAGTTTATTTAAATAGTTACTCCAGCTGCAAGCAGTAAATGGCTGTAATCATTTGCAAATTGTATTCACATACATGCTAATGATTCAAGTGTCAATGAAAATAATCCTGGTAAGCAAAATGGAATAAAATATTGTTTTACCATATCCTGCGTGATTCCTCAATTTTTTTTTACTTCAGTTTCTGGATGTAGATATCATTGGCATTTATTGCCTGTTTTGAGTTGCTTGCAGGGCAGTTACAAAGCTGCTTTTTGGACATTTCAATTTTTGTAGGATGTGGGTATGACTGACCAGGCCAGCATTCACTACCCGTCCCTAACTGCCCTCCTCCACTATTTGTGGTGGTAAGCTGCAGTCTTCAGTAGGAGTGGGTTGCTTAGGCCAATACAGATGGCAGTTAAGAGTCAGCCAGCTGCTGTGGATGTACAGTCATGATGTGGAGATGCCGGCGTTGGACTGGGGTAAACACAGTAAGAAGTCTAACAACACCAGGTTAAAGTCCAACAGGTTTACTTGGTGGCAAAAGCCACTAGCTTTCGGAACAGGCTGTTCCTTCGTCAGGTGGGTGGGAGTTCTGATCACAAACAGGGCACAAAGACACAAACTCAATTTACATGAATAATGAATGATTGGAATGTGAGTCTTTACAGCTAATCAATACACATCTCTTTAACCTGTGCTTAATGCTCCCTCCACTCGCATTGTCTGTACCTTTAAAACTTGATTAGTTGTAAAGGCTCACCTTCCAATCATTATTCATGTAAATTGAGTTTGTGTCTTTGTGCCCTGTTTGCGATCAGAACTCCCACCCACCTGACGAAGGAACAGCCTGTTCCAAAAGCTAGTGGCTTTTGCTACCAAATAAACCAGTTGGACTTTAACCTGGTGTTGTTAGACTTCTTACTGATGTACAGTCACACACACCAGATAAGGATGGTAGGTTTCCTTCCCTAAAGGACCCTGCTGAAGCAAATTGGTTTTTCTGACAGCCCAACATCTTTTGTGGTCAAATTCTTCAACTGGCATAGTGGGATTTGAACTCATGTTGCCTTCAGTTATTAGACCCAGTCTCTGGTTTCCTAGTCTAATAACATAATCACGATCCACATTTTGTGTTGGGTTTTAATATGTGGTATAAGTCTTCTACAGCCCTCTCTGAAGGTGAGCAAATATTGAACAAGAAGCAGACACATTTAGAGATGATATATTTCCAATACATTTATTATATAAGTGAGCAGTTTCTATGAGCACACTGCATTTCTTTATGATCTGAAGCTAGTTATGTACTAACTTGACATTTTAGAGGTCTAATAATTAAACAAATTGCATATTTGATATAGGGTTCCCATGGGGCCTGTTGTCAGAATATTCAAAATCACTACTGGTACCAACTCTACAACTGGAACTATCAATTGTAATTCAATTTCACCATATCTGTTATATTTGCTCCTTGCCTATTAAAACCTCTTCTAAATGATTGCATGGTATTCCCTCCACCCCACCCCACAGCCACATGTAGGAACACATTGCATGTGCCAAGAACTCTCGGGGACAGAGGTGAGAGAAAGCATCTTTGCTTTGATTCTACACACACATCCTGTGTCTGTGCCCCCTTATTGCTATTTTGCCAAACCAGCATGCAAACAATCTTTTGAAACCTTTCATCGTTTTGAAAACCTCTCGTGCTCAACTTCCAGTAAAAGAAAGCTTCAATTTCTTCAATAGAAACTAAAAACAATCAGGGCAGGCAGCATCTTGTGGAGAGTGAAACAAAGTGTTCACGCTTTTCATTGACGGCCTTTCAGTTTCTATACTCTGTCTAAGCAACAATGGCCTTTTGTTCTGGAATCATTTTGGTGAATCATTATCTATCCGTTCCATGGCTTTAGTTTACTACCTATAGTGGAATATCCGGTCTGCAGTCAATCTCTCTACATTTAGCATGGTGTCCTTCTGTTTGTAATGCCCACATTTTATATATTATATGTACATAAAGACCACTATCCTATCGTTATTTTTTATGGCCTACTTGCACACTCAATTTTAATGATGCATGTCACTGCACCTTAAACCCCTACTTTACACCGTGGGCAGCACAGTGGTTAGCACTGCTGCCTCAGCGCTAGGGACCTGGGTTCGATTCCCAGCTTGGGTGACTGTCTGTGCAGAGTCTGCACATTCTCCCTGCGTCTGCATGGGTTTCCTCCCACAATCCGAAAGATGTACTGGTTAGGTGCATTGGCCATGCTAAATCCTCCCTCAGTGTACCCAAACAGGCACCGGAGTGTGGCGACTGGGGGATTTTCGCAGTAACTTCATTGCAGTGTTAATGTAAGCCTACTTGTGACACGAATAAATAAGCTTTAAACATTAGTTGTTGGCAGGTTTTACACATTTTAATGCTGCACCACTAAAATTACCTATTTCGAATGAGATGATTTAGAAAAGCAAAAGTGTAGACAAGATATTGTAGCCATCTTCCTTTTATTTAATCCTCGTGTAGGAAGGCATTTTCCAATTGGAAGGAAAGGAATGCAATGGATATAGAGAATTGGGAAAGGAGAGGATTGTAAAACAAAGGCATGGTCATAGGAGAGCTTTAAAACAGTCTGAGGCTTTGAGTGTGCTGACCAAGCAGAGAGAATTCCAAAGGGCCGGAGCGCGGTGGTTGCCTCCAATAGGGTTAAGGTTTCCAACTCTAGCAAATGCAGGGATGACATCCCATTTCCAGCTGGCATGCCCCCACTATTGGTCATCCAATCCTTGCGCAGCTCCATCCTCCAGCACTGATTTTACAAACCCCAACTGACCAATTCAGAAGTACCTTTGCCAATCCCCAACATGTTTATAATTTGGTAGATGAAACAAAAGAAAAAGGGAACCAGAAAGCACATACTATTATTCTTCCTCTTTGCTTGCAGCAGTATTCTGGAGATTGATCTTTAATTCCTGGAAGCGCCAGGAAAATTCCTGGAGAGTTGCTGCCCACAGCAGTAGCACAGTCAATGTACAGTGATCGAGAATCTCAATGTTGTACTGCATTTTTACAGCCCCTTCAGCAATCCTGTCTGCCCCAGCTTTCCAAATAACTTAGTGCCATTCTCCTGCCTTCTCCCTGTAACCGTACGCTTTCTTCCTTTTCAAGTAACGGTCTAATTTCCTTTTGAAAGCCTCAATTGAACCTGCCTCCACCACAGTACATTCCAGATCCTAACCACTCGCTGTGTGAATCTGTCTCCACCACACTCTCAGACAGTACATTCCAGATCCTAACCACTCGCTGTGTGAATCTGTCTCCACCACACTCTCAGACAGTACATTCCAGATCCTAACCACTCGCTGTGTGAATCTGTCTCCACCACACTCTCAGACAGTACATTCCAGACCTGAACCACTCATTGCTTTTGCTTCTTTTCCAAATTATTTGAAATCCGTGTTCCTTTCTTCTGGATCCACTCACGAGTCAGACCAGGTTCTCACTATCCACTCTCTCCAGAACCCTCATAATTTTGGATATCTCTATCAAATCTCTCAACCTTCACCAAGAATAACAATTCCTGCGTCAGCAATCTTCAGTTTCTGAAGTAGGTGGAGCTCTCGGGGGCAGGTCAAAACCCCTGTAAGGGACAGTGCAAAGCCTCCATATCGGGCAGGTACAGCTCCACATGAGGCATGGATGCCTCGTGGCTGATGGGCTTGAGGAGGAGAGTGTGTCAATGTCCACCACAACGACAGGATCCAGCTTTAGCAGGGGATGCAGCTGACATCTCTACCTGCATATTGTGAGGTTCCAGATAAATCAGAGTCAAGCAGTGAGGGAGGAGCGTCCAACTCCGTCCTGTGGTGCAAGTGTTGCATGACCATCTCGCCATTCAGGTAAAATGCCGGCATCCAAAGTGGAAAGTAAAATTGGTTCTGTCTGGTAGGGCTACGATGAGTGGGACTGCTAAGCTGGGCTCTGAGGCTCCTCCTTGCAATGTATAGTCACTAGTGTGATGGTACAAAATTAACCACAATGTATGAGGGCCGACCGTTTCCCTCGGATCAAAGGAGCACAGCCTTGGCAAAATGGGTATTCACCCATCATTATGTTGCCTCAGGATTTCTGCAGCTTCTGTGAGAAGCCAAAGCTTGGTCTCCACCTACACAGGGTGACTGGCACATCACGGGTATATTAATGAGGTACAAGAATGCATTTTTAAAATGTGTTCATGCAATGGCAAGGCCAGCATTTTATTGTTTAGCCCTAATTGCCCTTGAAATGGGTTGCTTGCTAGGCATCACATGACCAAGTAAGGCAGATTTCCTCCCCAAAAGGATGTTCGTGAACAAGATGGGTTTTTACGACAATCGACAACGGTTTCATGATCATTAGAATTTTAATTCCAGATTTATTTATTGAATTCAAATTTTTCCATCTGCCGTGGTGGGATTTGAGCCCAGCCCCCCAGAGCAATATCCTGGGTCTCTGAATTACTCGTCCAGTAACAATACCACTACGTCACCTCCTCCCCTTAACCTGCCAAATTCCGAGGAATACAACCCTATGTTTGTGTAATATTTGCTTGAAGTTGAACCTTTGGATTCCAGACATCATTCTGGTAAATCTCTTCTACTCATCTTCCAAAACCAAGATATCCTTCCTCCAATGTGGTGTCCAGAACTAAGCAGACTGCTCAGGATTGGTCTAACCAGAGCTTTGTATAACTTAAGATGATCTCTAACTTCTTCCATTCTGTTCCCCTAGGTTTGAAGGGCAGAATTCAATTAAACCTTTTTTGATTATCTGAAAACAACCTTATTCAAGATTCCTTTTAATCATAGAATCCCTACAGTGCACAAGGAGGCCACTCAGCCCATCGAGTCTGCACCAACCACAATCCCACCCAGGCCCTATTCCCGTAACCCCACGTATTTACCCTGCTAATCCCCCGATACTAGGATTAATTTAGCGTAGCCAATCAACCTAACCTGTACATCTTTGGACTGTGGGAAGAAATCGGAGCACCGGAGGAAACCGGGAGAATGCAGACACCGGGAGAATGTGCAAACTCCACACAGACAGTCACCCGAGACCAGAATTGAACCCGGCTCCCTGATGCTGTAAGGCAGCAGTGCAAACCGCTGTGCCACCGTAGCAAACAACAGACAGAACCTACACAATGGACCAAAGAATCAAACAATGGGCTATTTGTGGGACACCAGCATCAAAAGGCCCACCACTCCAATATCAAACTTCATATTAACAAACCAGTATTTGTGACATGATGTGAAATTTTGTTTACTTTGAACTTCACGATAGAACGTCCTCCCACACATCTACCCGATTGCCAAGACTGCTTTCTTTTACCTTTGCGTCATGATCCTCATTCAATCTGGCCTTTCTTCAGCAGTTGCTGACACTCTACAATCTATGCCTTCAACGCTTCAATGCAATTTCCAGAATAGTCTCTTCACGCTACTCCCTCAGCTCACTCTTTCCCGGACAGCACTGCATCTAAATAGCCACAACTTACTCCCAAAATGCTCTACAGCCAATGAAATACTCCTGAAGTGTTTCACTTCACTGGGGTGGCACAGTGGTTAGCACTGCTGCCTCACAACGCCAGGGACCCGGGTTCAATTCCTGACTTGGGTCACTGTCTGTGCCGAGTCTGCACGTTCTCCCGTGTCTGCGTGGGTTTCCTCCGGATGCTCCGGTTTCCTCCCACAGTCTGAAAGACGTGCTGGTTAGGTGAATTGACCCGAACAGGCGCCGGAGTGTGGCGACTAGGGGAATTTCACAATAACTTCATTGAAGTGTGAATGTAAGCCTTACTTGTGACTAATAAATAAATTTTAACTTTACTATTATCATGTTTGGAATGCTGCAGCCAAACTGCACACGACAGGCTCCCACAGCAAGCCCACTTGATCAGCACCCCATCCACCATTAGCACACAGTGACAGCCATCTACATGATGCACTGCAGAAACTCACCAAGGCTCCTTCGTCAACGCCTTCCAAACTCCTGACTTCCACCGCCTAGGAGGACAAGGAGAGCAGACGTACGGAAACACCACCAGCTGCAAGTTCCTCTCTGGTAAAGTGGCCCGTTTAAGGGGGCGATTCATTGTGGGCTTTGTGATCAGGCTCCACCCTATGAAGAAGCCAAGCCAATTGGGAGCAAAGGCACGTGTCTTGGGAGGAAGAGGAACCTCAGTTGAACCTCGAGAAGAGACTAGACTTGTGTAAGAGTTATGTCAGACCCTTGTTTTGGATATGTATATATATTAGTTAATAAACTATTCCTTGTTGAAGCGTCAATGAATTGCCTTCAAATTATTTAAGCAAAAGAGACCAAAGTTGGAGAAAAGCAAAAGTCTTGGAGGGTTGTAGGTCTGGAGAAAGTTACAGAGAGAGGGAGGGATGATGCCAAACTAGAGGGATTTGAACTTCAGATTCACCATTTTAAATTTGAGGTATTGCTGGGCTGGGAGCCAATAGAGATTAGGGAGCTCAGGGAACGATGGATAAACAGAACTTGGTACGAGTTAGGGTACAGGCAGCGGAGTCTAACCCATTGTTTAAAAAAAATTCCACACAAAGTTTTCTTTAGTTCAGTCTAAATTAAAAGAATGATTTATTAACTGGGGAATGGTACAAAGGTTTTCAAACTAGTCATGGTTATCTCAGCATAGGAAGTGATTGAAGTCTAACAATTCTTGGCAAATAAACTGTGTCATTATCACATCAATCATCACTACTGCCCCAACTCTGGTTGGCAAAGACCTTGGATTCTAAATTAACCAAGTATTAAATAATTACATAATGGTCTGAATAGTGCATTAAGGATAATGGTGGGACTGTTAGCACTGACCATTATAACGCCATAAATCAGGCCAAAACTTCCTCCTGCATATGTGCAGTTAAATGTAGAAATTGCTGTTACAGATACTCTAAAAAAGATGCACTATAACAACCCTTGATGTTAAACTCCACATAATGTTCAATGTAACAATGTGAAATTGAGCTTCTTACCCACTAGTTATCCATTGAAGATGCCAGAGCTGGTTAATAGGTGATAATTACTGACAAACAGTTTCTCTGGCTCGGAGAAAACCAATTTTTACAAATGGGAGTGCCTATTTAAATTTTCCTGTCTGCCTTTTGAACTCTCTCAATCCCATTTTTCTTTCCCATTCTTAATTTTGCTTTCTGTGTGCAAATTAAATCTAATTTATACTCCCTGGTTTCAACTTTGTGTATTTCAGTGAGGGTTCTTCAGTCCGATTGGTTGAAGAGCTTTGCTGTGCTCACAGACACCCCACAGATGTGTAGCCCAGTCCATCACTCAAACCAGCCTCCCATCCATTGACTCTGTCTACACTTCCAGCTGTCTCAGAAAAGCAGCCAGCGTTATTAGGGACCCCACGCACCCCGGACATCCTCTCTTCCACCTTCTTCCATCGGGAAAAAGATACAAAAGTCTGAGGTCACGTACCAAACGACTCAAAAACAGCTTCTTCCCTGCTGCTGTCAGACTTTTGAATGGACCTACCTCGCATTAAGTTGATCTTTCTGTACACCCTAGCTATGACTGTAACACTACATTCTGCACTCTCTCATTTCCTTCTCTATGAATGGTATGCTTTGTAAAGCGCGCAAGAAGCAATACTTTCACTGTATACTAATACATGTGACAATAATAAATCAAATCAAAAAGTAATGGTACGGGATCAGACGCCAGATTAGAGCGAGTCTAAAGTGAGAAGGCCATGAGATCTTTGAGAGAAGATTCTAGTGTAGAAAATAGCAAGCTCTGTTCCTTCACCGCTGACTTCAAAATCCAGGTTAATGACTCCCAATTTCATCTATGCCAGCTTTACACTGTTCCCATCTCCCGAGGGACCGCTAACTTGGAATCCCTACAGCACCAACCAAAATACCCCAAGAACAAGCTGATGTTTTGTAAGAAACAAACTAAAATCAAAAAAGATCAAACATTAGTTAACAGGTAACCGATACAACAAACTAAAGAAAAAGATACATTTTGCATTAACTAAATTGACCAGGGTATTCCTCACAAAATGCT
Source organism: Mustelus asterias (assembly GCF_964213995.1). Taxonomy (NCBI): domain Eukaryota; kingdom Metazoa; phylum Chordata; class Chondrichthyes; order Carcharhiniformes; family Triakidae; genus Mustelus; species Mustelus asterias. The sequence goes on along the minus strand of NC_135810.1, from coordinate 120,937,273 downwards.
TTCACCTTTCTAGCATTAAAGGGACAGTCCCAAAGTTACTCCTTACTCTCCAGCGGAACTTCATCACTCCCCTGCCCAATGTCAGGGTGAAACTTCCAATGTCCCTCAGGGTGGCACAGTGGTTAGCACTGCTGCCTCACAGCACCAGGAACCCATCTTCGAATCCCGGCTTGGGTCACTGCCTGAGTGGAGTCTGCACGTTCTCCCCGTGTCTGCGTGGGTTTCCTCCGAGTGCTCCGGTTCCCTCCCACAGTCCGAAATAATTGCTAGTTAGATGGATTGGCCACGCTAAATTCCCCCTCAGTGTACCCGAACAGGCGTCAGAGTGTGGCGATTTTCACAGTAACTTCATTGCAGTGTTAATGTAAGCCTACTTGTGACACCAATAAATAAACTTTAAACTTTAGCAACTGTGACTCTGCACCTGGATTTTCTGGAACCAATTATCATCAGCAAACCAGAGGTCAGTGAATTCCTCTCTCCCTCCTGTCAAAAGGTCCTGATAATCCAGAGTTCCAGAGATTCCTGTGTGTGACCCCTTCAAATGGTTTCATTGGCTCCCAGTAAAACTGCTTCCCCCACAGAGAGCATCACTTCTGTTCCCCATCATTTTCTACAGAACGGAGGAGACCTGTTCCCGGAAGAGTTTCTAATTTTTTTTTGCCTGCTTCTCAACCGCAGCTGTTCTCTATTATGTGAGCTTCTGTCTGAGGTGCTGTAACTGCACTTCCAACACCTCAGTGGGTTTCTATTTGAGTTCTTTCTCTCGATTCTCAGCTCCCACGGCAAGCTGAAGTCCCATGGGAAACATTCTGAACTGAGGTATATAGCAGCAATTCCAATTCTCTCCTCAACTCCCATCCAATGGTACGCTGAAGTCTCATGGGTGCTTCTCCATCCTGAGGTGTCAACCAGGAATTCCAATTAGACCCTTTCCAGCGTTCTCTGTCACTTTGAATTTATGGGGACATTTTGGAATATCAGCATCTTGCAAAGCTCAGCATTCCTAGCAGTGTATCTCTGATCAAAAGCTGAAAGTAAAAATGACCACTAAACTTTCTCACTAATATCATTCAGAGAAGGAGAGCTGCCTCTTTACCAGATTTGAGCCGATATCTGACTCCAGCCCCACACCCGACATTTTTTTATTCATTCGTGGGGCATGGGCCTCGCTGGCTGTGTTTATGTGGTGAGTCCAGTTGAGTTTCTGGTCAGTGGTAACCCCTAGGATGTTGACAGTGGGCGATTCAGTAATGGTAACACCATTGAATGTCAAGGGGCGGTGGTTGGAGCGTCTCTTATTGGTGATGGTCGTTGCCTGGCATTTGTGTGGCACGACATGGTTAGCCATTTCAGAGAATAGAGTCAATCAAGATAATCAGTTGGATCAAACTGCTACCAGAGTTCAAGAACACTGACCACATGCTCCCTCAAGGCAACTAGAGATTGACAATTTTTGCAGGATTTGCCAATGACCCCCCTGTCCCCAGAATAAACTTGCTTTAATTTCACTCCTGAAGCTGTTGTCTCTTCCTGCCGTACTGTTCCCCAGTTATCAGGGGATTCACCCAGCAATGACCAGTTCCGCTTCCCTTCCCCAAGGCTGTGACACTGCAGCTGACTGAGGCAGTCCCAGAAGCTGGAACGGGAGCAGGGCTTGAATTTGAACCTGTTGGGGTCGACCCGTGTGGATTCCTTCGCCCACTGGGACTGAATTCGCCATCATAATCAAACACTGAGTGAGTCAGAACCAGCAGCCAAATGTCAATGTGGCCTTTTTACCATCTCATCAACCTCTGCATCCCCCAAAATGGGTGGAGTTAGATTTATGGGGAAAATTCTATTTTACTTGCTGCTGTTTACGTGAGAGAAGGGAAACGTAATTGCTTCAATAAATTTGCTTCAAATAGAAATCTGGAATGGAACATGTGGCTGAATAAATATCGCAACCGCTTCTGGGTGAAAAGAAGTTCTGAAACGACCTCTGAGCTGCAACCGAGCGTCTCTTTTCCACACAACCCTGTTCCTCAGATAGATATCATCTCTCCAACAAATCATTCCAGTCAGAATACAAGTGCCAATTCATTTTGCACCCAGGGTAGAACCTCATAGAGTTGTAAAAATTTATGATACATTGAGTGAAATGGTTTGAGATTTTTTTCCAGTTGTTCCCCCCGTCGCCACGTCCTAGATTTAGAATTTCAGCTGCAGCCCTTGTCTTTGAGTCAAGACAATTGAGGGTTCAAGTACCCCCCGCCCGCCCCCTCCTTCCCCTCCAGAGATTTGAGCACAAATATTATATCTGGTACTCTTGGTGCTGAGGGAGTGCTACATTGTTGGAAGCGCCATTCTTTTGGCAAGGCACAGGATGTGAAAGATTCCGCAGCCACTCTCTGTAATAAGAAACTGTGCTCAGTGCTCTAATCTTTATTTTTCCTTCAAACATCACTAAAACAGGCCATTTGTCGCATTGCTGATTGTGGGAGTAGCTATGCACAAATTGACTGCCAGTTTTCTCATTTTACAACTTCTGTTATCAACTCAGTCGAGACCAGTAATGTTTTAAATGCTTTTTTAATCCAAAAACTGAGCAATTTACGAGATGTTTGAAGCCACAAGGTTCAAAGAGTCTAGCATCTGGAACTCCCTATCTCTCACCCTCACCTTTTCAACATGGGTTTCCATAGAAGTTCAACTCACTGTTAGGAGTCCCTCAATTAACAAGATTTTTAACTCTTTTAGCCAGCGCATAAAATTTCAACTGAACTCTGCTTGAAAGAAATGGTTCCTGCTCTGCAGCTAGATTGTTCCAAGCTCATAAAAACAGATACAGACCACCCACACAATCTACTCATCCCTTTCATTTTCTTCTTGTTGATCTTTTGCTGTTTTGTTTATCTCCCAGGCAGCTTGGTCACATGCTTAGTTACTTGGAGCCAGGTGCTTTGCTAGAAACAATCTCGTAAAGAAACCTAGTTCCTAAAGAGACTATAACACAAAAGCTCATGGGGCCATCAGATATCAGAGTTACTTCATTCACTGGTTGGGATTGGGCAGGAATGGAAATTCCTGTTCAAAGTCCATGGACCTTTGGCTGGTTTGTCAAACTTTCTCTCCCACAATTACCCCCCCCCCCCAACCGCCCCCCCCCCCCAACCGCCCCCCCCCCCCCCCCCCCCCACCCCCCACCCCTCCGCAGGTGGGACCGGAAAGTTCCAGCCCATGAAAACCTATGGAAATACAAGTTTCTTATTTTTAATCAGTTGTAACAAAAAAGACTATTTCCCCCTCTGTAGCTCAGAAACCCTAAGATTAATTAATATTTGAGATCAAATGAATTAGCTCAAGTCAGGAGATGTTATTATTCTTTCACATGATGTGGGCATTGCCATCTATGCCAGTGTTTATTGTCCTTTCCTAATTGCCCCAGTGAACTGTCTTCTGGAACTTCTGCAGTCCGTGTGGTGTAGGTACACCCACATGCTGTTCAGTAGGGTGTTCCAGAATTTTGACCCGGTGACAGCGAAGGATTTGATTTGATTTGATTTATCATTGTCACATGTATTAACATACAGTGAAACGTGTTGTTCCTTACACACTATACAGACAAAGCATACCATTCATAGAGAAGGAAACGAGAGAGTGCAGAATATAGTGTTACAGTCATAGCTAAGGTATAGTGCAAGGTAGGTCCATTCAAAAGTCTGACAGCAGCAGGGAAGAAGCTGTTCTTGAGTCGGTTGGTACATGACCTCAGACTTTTGTATCTTTTTCCTGAAGGAAGAAGGTGGAAGAGAGAATGTCCGGGGTGCGTGGGGTCCTTAATTATGCTGGCTGCTTTGCCGAGGCAGCGGGAAGTGTAGACAGAGTCAATGGATGGGAGGCTGGTTTGAGTGATGGACTGGGCTTCATTCACGACCCTTTGTAATTTCTTGCGGTCTTGGGCAGGGCAGGAGCCATACCAAGCTGTGATACAACCAGAAAGAATGCTTTCTCTGGTGCATCTGTAAAGCTTGGTGAGAGTTGTAGCTGACGTGCCAAATTTTCTTAGTCTCCTGAGAAAGCGTTGGGCTTTCTGGCCGATATATTTCCAAGTCAGGATGGTGAGTGGCTTGGAGGGGAAATTCCAGGTGGGGATATTCCCATGTATCTGCTGCCCTTGTCCTACTGGATGTTGGAGGCCGTTGGTTTGAAACGTAGTGTCAGAGAAGCCTTGGTGATTTGCGGCAGATGGTGTCGCGGTGGTGGGGGGAGTGGCGGTGGTGGGGGGAGTGGCGGTGGTGGGGGGAGTGGCGGTGGTGGGGGGAGTGAATGTTAAAGGTGGTGGATGGGTTACCAATCATGTGGGCGGCTTTGTGTTGTGCTTCTTGAGTGTTGTTGGAGCTGCACTCATCCCGGCAAGTGGAGAGTATTCCATCACACTCCTGACTTGTTCCTTGTAGATGGTTGAGAGGCTTTGGGAATTCAGGAGGTGAGTTACTTACTGCAGCATTCCCAGCCTCTGACCTGCTTTTGCAGCCACAGTATTTATATGGCTGAGTCCAGTTCAGTTTCTGGTCAATGGGAACCCCCAGGACGTTGATAGTGGGGGATTCAGCTATGATAATGCCATTGAATGTCAAGGGGTGATGGTTAGATTCTCTCTTGTTGGGGATGGTCATTGCCTGGCACTTGTGTGGTGCGATTGTTACTTGCCACTTGTCAGCCCAAGCTTGGAAATTGTCCAGGTCTTGTTGCATTAGGACACGGACTGCTTCAGTATCTGAGGAATCGTGAATGGTGCTGAACATTGTGCAATCATCGACGAACATCCCCACTTCTGACTTTATGATGGGAGGGAAGGTCATTGGTGAAGCAGCTGAAAATAGTTGGGTTTAGGCCACTGCCCTGAGGAACTCCTGCAGTGATGTCCTGGAGCTGAGATGACTGATCTCCAACAACCACAACCACCTTCCTATATGTAAGATATGACTTCAACCAGTGGAGAGTTTCCCCCTGATTCCCATTGACTCCAGTTTTGCTCAGTGTAAATTGATGCAAGTTGATGTTCTTTGCCTGACTGGGATTTGACCTCATTTTCACCTGGCCTATGGTCGTGCTGAGATTGGGACCTCGCCGAGTGAGGATCTGAAGTGATACAGATCCCCCCTCGCCAGACTGAGGCAGAACCTTGCTGCCTGAATGCACAGTGGGTTAATATTTTACCACCAGTTTATCTTCTCAAACATCTCCCAGTTATCTTCAATCTTCATTTCCATTTCTGATTTCTTGCTAAATTTCATTTCCGTGCGTTCTGGCATCTCACCTGAACGGTCACTCCTCCTGATTTAGCCAAAGCGATAATTGTCGGTCAGTTAATTCTTCCAACACCAGCAGCTAATTGCATTTATATAAAGTATCTTTAAAGGTCTGAAACATCCCCAAGGCACTTCATAGGAATTATTATCAAACATAATTTGAGCTAAATCAGTAGATAGAATCACAAAGTCACAGAGTCATAGAGGTTTACAGCATGGAAACAGGCCCTTCGGCCCAACTTGTCCATGCCGCCCTTTTTTTTTAAAACCCCTAAACTAATCCCAATTGCCCGCATTTGGCCCATATCCCTCTATACCCATCGTACCCATGTAACTATCTAAATGCTTTTTAAAAGATAAAATTGTACCCGCCTCGACTACTACCTCTGGCAGCTTGTTCCAGACACTCACCACCCGCTGTGTGAAAAAATTGCCCCTCTGGACACTTTTGTATCTCTCCCCTCTCACCTTAAACCTATGCCCTCTAGTTTTAGACTCCCCTACCTTTGGGAAAAGATATTGACTATCTACCTTGTCTATGCCCCTCATTATTTTATAGACCTCTATAAGGTCACCCCTCAGCCTCCTACGCTCCAGAGAAAAAAGTCCCAGTCTATTCAGCCTCTCCTTATAACTCAATCCATCAAGTCCCGGTAGCATCCTAGTACATCTTTTCTGCACTCTTCCTAGTTTAATAATATCCTTTCTATAATAGGGTGATCAGAATTGCACACAGTATTCCAAGTGTGGCCTTACCAATGTCTTGTACAACTTCAACAGGATGTCCCATCTCCTGTATTCAATGTTCTGACCGATGAAACCAAGCATGCCGAATGCCTTCTTCACCACTCTGTCCACCTGTGACTCCACTTTCAAGGAGCTATGAACATGTACCCCTAGGTCTCTTTGTTCTGTAACTCTCCCCAACGCCCTACCATTGACTGAGTAAGTCCTGCCCTGGTTCAATCTACCAAAATGCATTACCTCGCATTTGTCTAAATTAAACTCCATCTGCCATTCGTCAGCCCACAGGCCCAATTGATCAAGATCCCATTGCAATTGGAGATAACCTTCCTCACTGTCCACTATGCCACCAATCTTGGTGTCATCTGCAAACTTACTACAGTGTCCCCTATATGCTCATCCAAATCATTCATATAAATGACAAATAACAGTGGCCCAGTACTGATCCCTGAGGCACACCGCTGGTCACAGGCCTCCAGTTTGAAAAACACCTCTCTACAACCACCCTCTGGCTTCTGGAAAGAAGCCAATTTTGTATCCATTTAGATACCTCACCCTGGATCCCGTGAGATTTAACTTTATGCAACAACCAACCATGCGGCACCTTGTCAAAGGCCTTGCTAAAGTCCATGTAGACAACATCAACTGCACTGCCCTCATCTACTTTCTTGGTTACCCCTTAAAAAAACTCAATCAAATTTGTGAGACATGATTTTCCACTCACAAAGCCATGCTGACTGTCCCTAATCAGTCCCTGTATCTCTAAATGCCTGTAGATCCTGTCTCTCAAAATACCTTCGAACAATTTACCCACCACAGATGTGTGACTAACTGGCCTGTAGTTCCCAGGCTTTTCCCTGCAGCCCTTTTTAAACAAAGGCACAACATTTGCCACTCTCCAATCTTCAGGCACCTCACCCGTGACTATCAATGATTCAAATATCTCAGCTAGGGGACCCGCAATTTCCTCCCTAGCTTCCCACAATGTCCTGGGATACACTTCATCAGGTCCCGGGGATTTATCTACCTTGATGCACTTTAAGACTTCCAGCACCTCCTTCTCTGTAATATGTACACTCCTCAAGACATCAATATTTAATTCCCCAAGTTCTCTAACATTCATGCTTTTCTCAACAGTAAATATTGATGAGAAATATTCATTTCGGATCTCACCCATCTCTTGTGGATCCGCACGCACATAGATTACCTTGTTGATCCTTAAGAGGCCCTACTCTCTCCCTTGTTACTCTTTTGCCCTTTATGCATTTGTAGAAGCTCTTTGGATTCTCCTTTGCCTTATCTGCCAAAACAATTTTGTGTCCCCTTTTTGCCCTCCTGAATTCTCTCTTAACCCTACTCCTACACCCCCTATACTCTTCAAGAGATTCACTTGATCCCAGCTGCCTATGCATGTCATGTGCCTCTTTCTTCTTCTTGACCAGGGCCTCAATATCCCGAGTCATCCAGAGTTCCCGACTTCTGCCAGCCAGATATTAGGATTGGAGACCAAAAACTTGGTCAAAGTGGTAAGGACCTAAGGAGAGTCCCAAAGGAGGAGAAAATGGCAGAAAGCTTTACATTGAAACATAGAAACATAGAAGATAGGAGCAGGAGGAGGTCCATAAGACCATAAGACCATAAGACATAGGAGCGGAAGTAAGGCCATTCGGCCCATCGAGTCCACTCCACCATTCAATCATGGTTGATTTCAACTCCATTCACCCGCTCTCTCCCCATAGCCCTTAATTCCTCGAGAAATCAAGAATTTATCAATTTCTGTCTTGAAGACGCTCAACGTCTCGGCCTCCACAGCCCTCTGTGGCAATGAATTCCACAGACCTACCACTCTCTGGCTGAAGAAATTTCTCCTCATCTCTGTTCTAAAGTGACTCCCTTTTATTCTAAGGCTGTGCCCCCGCGTCCTAGTCTCCCCTGCTAATGGAAACAACTTCCCTACGTCCATCCTATCTAAGCCGTTCATTATCTTGTAAGAACATAAGAACATAAGAACATAAGAAATAGGAGCAGGAGTAGGCCATCTAGCCCCTCGAGCCTGCCCCGCCATTCAATAAGATCATGGCTGATCTGACGTGGATCAGTACCACTTACCCGCCTGATCCCCATAACCCTTAATTCCCTTACCGATCAGGAATCCATCCATCCGCGCTTTAAACATATTCAGCGAGGTAGCCTCCACCACCTCAGTGGGCAGAGAATTCCAGAGATTCACCACCCTCTGGGAGAAGAAGTTCCTCCTCAACTCTGTCTTAAACCGACCCCCCTTTATTTTGAGGCTGTGTCCTCTAGTTTTAACTTCCTTACTAAGTGGAAAGAATCTCTCCGCCTCCACCTTATCCAGCCCCCGCATTATCTTATAAGTCTCCATAAGATTCCCCCCTCATCCTTCTAAACTCCAACGAGTACAAACCCAATCTCCTCAGCCTCTCCTCATAATCCAAACCCCTCATCTCCGGTATCAACCTGGTGAACCTTCTCTGCACTCCCTCCAATGCCAATATATCCTTCCTCATATAAGGGGACCAATACTGCACACAGTATTCCAGCTGCGGCCTCACCAATGCCCTGTACAGGTGCATCAAGACATCCCTGCTTTTATATTCTATCCCCCTCGCAATATAGGCCAACATCCCATTTGCCTTCTTGATCACCTGTTGTGCCTGCAGACTGGGCTTTTGCGTCTCATGCACAAGGACCCCCAGGTCCCTTTGCACGGTAGCATGTTTTAATTTGTTTCCATTGAGATAGTAATCCCATTTGTTATTATTTCCTCCAAAGTGTATAACCTCGCATTTATCAACGTTATACTCCATTTGCCATATCCTCGCCCACTCACTCAGCCTGTCCAAATCTCTCTGCAGATCTTCTCCGTCCTCCACACGATTCACTTTTCCACTTATCTTTGTGTCGTCTGCAAACTTCGTTACCCTACACTCCGTCCCCTCCTCCAGATCATCTATATAAATGATAAACAGTTGCGGCCCGAGTACCGATCCCTGCGGCACGCCACAGGGCATTTTCCAGCATTTTCCCTACTACAGACGTTAAGCTGACCGGCCTATAGTTACCTTCCTCCAACCGGAAAAACACCCATTTATTCCGACTCTTTGCTTCCTGTCGGATAGCCAGCCCCCAATCCACTTTAACACACTACCCCCAACTCCGTGTGCCCTAATCTTCTTCAGCAGCCTTTTATGGGGCACCTTATCAAACGCCTTTTGGAAATCCAAAAACACCGCATCCACCGGTTCTCCTCCATCAACCGCCCTCGTCACATCTTCATAAAAATCCAACATGTTCGTCAAGCACGACTTTCCCCTCATGAATCCATGCTGCGTCTGATTGATCGAACCATTTCTATCCAGATGCCCTGCTATCTCCTCTTTAATAATGGATTCCAGCATTTTCCCTACTACAGACGTTAAGCTGACCGGCCTATAGTTACCCGCCTTTTGTCTCCTTCCTTTTTTAAACAGCGGCGTAACATTAGCCGTTTTCCAATCAACCGGCACTACCCCAGAATGCAATGAGTTTTGATAAATAATCACTAACGCATCCACTATTACCTCTGACATTTCTTTCAATACCCTGGGATGCATTCCATCCGGACCCGGGGACTTGTCCACCTTCAGTCCCATTAGTCTACCCAGCACTGCCTCTCTGGTAACATTAATTGTATTAAGTATTTCTCCTGCTGCCAACCCTCTATCGTTAATATTTGGCAAACTATTTGTGTCCTCCACCGTGAAGACCGACACAAAAAACGTATTTAAAGACTCAGCCATATCCTCATTTCCCACTATTAACTCCCCCCTCTCGTCCTCCAAGGGTCCAACATTCACTCTAGCCACTCTATTCCTTTTTATATATTTATAAAAACTTTTACTATCATTTTTTATATTAATTGCTAGCCTAGCTTCATAGTCTATCCTTCCTTTCTTTATCGCTTTCTTAGTCTCTCTTTGTTGTTTCTTAAATTTTTCCCAACCACTTGTTTCTCCACTATTTTTGGCCACTCTGTACGCAGCTGTTTTTATTTTAATACTCTCCTTTATTTCCTTCGTTATCCACGGCTGGTTCTCCCTTTTCTTACAATCCTTGTTTTTTGCTGGAATATATTTTTGCTGAGAACTGAAAAGGATCTCCTTAAAAATCCTCCACTGTTCCTCAGCTATCCTACCTGCCAGCCTGCTCTCCCAGTCTACCTTAGCCAATTCATCCCTCATCCTATCATATTTCCCTCTGTTCAAACAGAGGACACTGGTTTGAGACCAAACTTTCTCCTCTCCCATCTGAATCAGAAATTCGACCATATTGTGGTCACTAGACCCAAGAGGGTCCTTCACAATAAGATCCTTAATTCTACCTACCTCGTTACACAATACCAGATCCAAAATAGCTCGTTCCCTCGTCGGTTCCGTAACATGCTGTTCAAGGAAACTATCCCGACAGCATTCTAAGAACTCTTCCTCCATTCCACCCTTACCGACTTGAGTCTGCCAGTCAATGTGCATGTTGAAGTCCCCCATGATTATTGCCGTTCCGTTTTTACACGCATCCCTTATCTGCTTGTTTATAGCCCTCCCTACCTCAACATTATTATTTGGGGGCCTATATACCACACCTACTAGTGTCTTTCTCCCTCTACTATTCCTCATCTCTACCCATAATGATTCCACGTTTTGTTCCTCAGAGCCTATGTCATCCCTCAGTACTACCCTGATATTATCTCTTATTAATAGCGCGACCCCACCACCTTTTCCTTCCTGTCTATTCTTCCTAAACGCCTGATACCCCTGGATATTCATCTCCCAGTCCTGGTCACCTTTCAGCCATGTTTCTGTAATGGCCACTAGATCGTACCCACTTGTGCTGATTTGCACCATCAACTCATTCACCTTGTTCCGAATGCTTCGTGCATTCAGGCAAAGTGTCCTTATTCCAGCTTTTATCTGGACGCGCTTTGATGAGTCGCGAACACCCTCTCCCTCTACTCCCTTATCTAAATTACCGCCTTCATTCACTTGCACCCTCTCCTCTACCATTAATTTTGTAATTCCCCTTACCCCTGCATCCTCCCCCCCATCAATTAGTTCCTTGATCCTAGTCAACTCTTCTAGCTCCCCTCCCCCCAACCTATCTAGTTTAAATTCTCCCCAGTAGCCTTAGCCAACCTATCGGCCAGGATATTGGTCCCCGTGTGATTCAAGTTCCACCCGTTTTTTGTATACAGATCACCCCTGCCCCTAAAGAGGTCCCAATGGTCCAGGAACCTGAATCCCTGCCCCCTGCACCAGTCCCTCAGCCACACATTCATCCTCCACCTCACTCCATTCCTGCCCTCACCTTCCCGTGGCACAGGCAGTAATCCTGAGATTACTACCTTTGCTTTCCTCTTTCTCAGCTGTCTCCCTAATTCCCTGTACTCCCTTTTCATGACCCCTTCTCCCTTCCTACCCACATCAGCGGTACCAATATGTATCGCTACCTCAGGCTCCTCTCCCTCCCACCTCAGGATTTCCGGGACGCGACTATCTCTATCAGATCTCCCCTCAACCTCCTAAACTCCAATGAATATAATCCCACGATCCTCAGACGTTCATCGTATGTCAGGCCTACCATTCCTGGGATCATCCGTGTGAATCTCCGCTGGACCCGCTCCAGTGCCAGTATGTCCTTCCTGAGGTGTGGGGCCCAAAATTGCTCACAGTATTCCAAATGGGGCCTAACCAGTGCTTTATAAAGCCTCAGAAGTACATCCCTGCTTTTGTATTCCAAGCTTCTTGAGATAAATGACAACATTACATTTGCTTTCTTAATTACGGACTCAACCTGCAAGTTTACCTTTAGAGAATCCTGGACTAGGACTCCCAAGTCCCTTTGCACTTTAGCATTATGAATTTTGTCACCGTTTAGAAAATAGTCCATTCGGCCCTTCGAGCTTGCTCCGCCATTCGTTACGATCATGGCCGATCATTCAACTCAATAGCCTAATCCTGCTTTCTCCCCATAACCTTTGATCCCATTCGCTGCAAGTGCTCTTGAATACATTCGATATTTTGGCATCAACAACTACCTGTGGTGATGAATTCCACAGGCTCACCATTCATTGGGTAAAGAAATGTCTCCTCATCTCCGTCCTAAATGGTCTACCCCGAATCCTCAGACTGTGACCCCTGGTTCTGGACTCTCCCACCATCGGGAACATCAGCATCACGGGCGACACGGTGGCACAGTGGTTAGCACTGCTGCTTCACAGCGCCAGGGGCCCAAGTTCAATTCCCGATTTGGGTCACCGTCTGTGTGGAGTTTGCACGTTCTCCCCGTGTCAGCGTGGGTTCCTCTGGGTGCTCCAGTTTCCTCCCGCATTTTGAAAGATATGCTGGTTAGGTGGATTGACCCAAACAGGTGCTGGAGTGTGGCGACTAGGGGAATTTCACAGTAACTTCATTGCAGTGTTAATGTAAGTCTTACTTGTGACTAATAAATAAATTTTTACTTTTTTAAACATCCTCCCTGCATCTACCCTGTCTAATCCTGTTAGAATTTTATAAGTCTCTATGAGATCCCCCCCTCATTCGTCTGAACTCCAGTGAAAACAATCCTAACCTAGTCAATCTCTCCTCATACATCAGTCCTGCCATCCCCGGAATCAGCCTGGTAAACCTTCGCTGCACTCCCTCGAGAGCAAGAACATCCTTCCTCAGAAAAGGAGACCAAAACTGCACACAATACTCTAGGTGTGGCCTCACCAAGGCCCTGTATAATTGCAACAACACATCCCTGCTCCTGTACTCAAAACCTCTCGCAATGAAGGCCAACATACCATTTGCCTTCTTTACCGCCTGCTGTACCTGCATGCTTACCTTCAGTGATTGGTGCACAAGGACACCCAGGTCCCGCTGCACACTCCCACCTCCCAATTTACAGCCATTCAGGTAGTCATCTGCCTTCTTGTTTTTGCTTCCAAAGTGAATAACCTCACACTTATCCAAATTATACTAATTCTCCCATTGATTTGCCCACTCACCCAACCTGTCCAGATCATGCTGAAGGATCTCTGCATCCTCGTCACAGTTCACCCTCCCACCCAACTTGGTGTCATCTGCAAACTTTGAGATGTTACATTTTGTTCCCTCATCCAAATCATTAATATATAGGGAAAGAATTCCAGAGCTTGGGCCTCAGCAACAGAAGGCATGAGCGCCAATGATGGAGCATAGCCAGCTGGGGATGGGCAAGAGGCCAGAATTGGAGGCGTTTGGAGACCTCAAAGAGATGGACGCCCAGATGAGGATGCATAGACAAGGAGGGGCAAGGACCTGAGTTTGATTTCTTTCTCAGCTGGCTGAACATGTCCACTTCCTGATGGAGCCTGCAGGAAAGCAATGTAGAGATGAGAGCTCTGGCTGAATCTTGCCATAATATGCCAGTCTTACTGAGATCCACTGCAGTATCTTGGCACCTGCTGTGACGGAGAGCCAGACCAGCGCAGAGTGGTGACTCAAAGCTGAGACTTCCTGGTCTGTGCAGCTGAGTAACATTCTGGGTGGTTTAGTTAAATGTCTCACGATGCGGTTGATTATATGTGTGCGTGTGTGGTCAGACTTGGCAAGCAGTTTCCTCATTACTGTTTAGAAAGGAGCCAAGCAGCCTCACTTTACAAGGCTAATAACTGGAGTTTTACTATCGAGACTGACGATTGCCGAATCCTGACCTCTCTTTTGTGTTAATCAACCCTTAAACGTGAGGCTGGGGATTGGGGAAGTCTAGAATAGAGAGGTTTCAGGGGAAGACCTTGTGTGTGGTCCACACAGTGATCTAAGGACAACTGACTCACAATCTTCGAACCAGTCACAGTTTCCGGGGACAAGGGTTCAGTTGGCAGTTGCAAACTTTCTTGTCAAAGGACAAAATGAAAGCTCAAAGCATTTTCTTTCAACGTTTTTAGGAGCTGCGAAGGGGTCATTAAAACCTCATCACCTCAATTTGTATCCTTGGGAGTACCGGTGATGATTGGGTGATCTCATCGAGGTGTTTAAAATGTACAGCCAATCAGCACACAGCGAGTTCTCACAAATACCGGGATGATAATCCTTGTGTTTTTATGATATTCATTGAGGGATGAATATTAATAAGGAGAACATTCCTGGCCTCCTTGGAAATCGGATGTTATAAACTCCCCCTGAGATACAACACCCCATTCCAAAGTGAATAACCTCACATTTATCCAAATTATACGGCATCTGCCATTGATTTGCTCACTCACCCAACCTGTCTAGATCATGCTGAAGGATCTTTGCATCCATGTCACAGTGAGGTGAGGTGAGTATTAATAGGGGCTGAGGGTGGCACGGTGGCCCAGTGGTTAGCGCTGCTGCCTCACAGCGCCAGGGACCCGGGTTCAATTCCCGGCTTGGGTGACTGTCTGTGTGGAGTTTGCACGTTCTCCCTGTGTCTACGTGGGTTTCCTCCGGGTGCTCCAGTTTCCTCCCACAGTCCAAAGATGTGCGGGTTAGGTGGATTGGCCATGGCAAATTGCCCCTTAGTGTCAGGGGGGACTAGCTAGGGTAAATATGTGAGGTCAAGGGAATAGGGCTTGGGTGGGATTGCGGTCGGTGCAGACTCGATGGGCCGAATGGCCTCCTTCTGCACTGTAGGGATTCTATGGATGGAGGTGAGGGGGTGTTAATAGGGACTGAGGGAGATGAGGTGAGTGTAAATAGGGGCTGAGGGAGGTGAGGTGAGTATTAATAGGGACTGAGGGAGGTGAGGTGAGTGTTAATAGGGACTGAGGGAGGTGAGGTGAGTGTTAATAGGGACTGAGGGAGGTGAGGTGAGTGTTAATAGGGACTGAGGGAGGTGAGGTGAGTGTTAATAGGGACTGAGGGAGGTGAGTGTTAATAGGGACTGAGGGAGGTGAGGTGAGTGTTAATAGGGACTGAGGGAGGTGAGGTGAGTGTTAATAGGGACTGAGGGAGGTGAGGTGAGTGTTAATAGGGGCTGAGGGAGTATCAGTGGAGAACCTGACGTGATGTGAGTAGCTGTGAGATGATTAAGTTATAAAACAGATGGAAGTCGAGGTTTGCCAATTCAATCCAGGAATAAAATGTGTTTTTGAGAGGAGAGCTTCAGAATCCGAGTCGCTGGCTGGTCAGAGTTTATTACCCATCCCTAACTGCCCTGGAACTGAGTGTCTCGATCAGCCATTGCAGAGGGCAGGTAAGAGTCAACCACATTGCTGTGGCTCTGGAGTCACATGTCAGTAGATTTCTTTCCTTAAAGTCAGTTAGTGATCTTGTTTTTGATAACTATCGATGATAGTTTTTGGTCACCGTTACTGAGATTCAGTTTCAAATCCAAACTTTTTTGTACTAATTTGTATTTAAATTCTACCAACTGCCAGGTTGGGATATGAACCCATGCCCCATTATCCTGGGTCGCTGGCTTACTTATCCAGTGACATTACCTCTACACCACCATCTCCCCAGGAGGGGATGGCTGGCAACAGAACGAAGGAGTGTGGCGTGGGTGGGCACTGAACTGGGACCATGAGAGGTGAATGGTACAGGACTGAGAGTTCAGGTTGTGTGAGAAGCAGTGAGTCTGGGGCTGAAAGCTGTGAGGAACTAGCAACGAAGAATCTGAGATAGGTGCTGATGAGGTCCTGAGATAAATGAGGAGGAATGTCAGTGAGGGGGTTCCAGAGGTGAGGGATTCAGAAGTTTAAGTTTCACAAGTAGGCTTACATTAACACTGCAATGAAGTTACTGTGAAATTCCCCTAGTCACTACACTCCGGCGCTTGTTCGGGTACACTGTTCGAGCAGCATGGTTAGCACAACTGCCTCACAGCGCCAGGGACCCGGGTTCAATTCTCTACTTGGGTCACTGTCTGTGTGGAGTTTGCACATTCTCCCTGTGTCTGCATGGGTTTCCTCCGGGTGCTGCAGTTTCCTCCCACAGTCCGAAAGACGTGCTAGTTAGGTGGATTGGCCATGCTAAATTCTCCCTCAGTGTACCCGAACAGGCGCTGGAATGTGGCGACTAGGGGATTTTCACAGTAACTTCATTGCAGTGTTAATGTAAGCCTAGTTGTGACATTAATAAAACTTTACTCTAATTTTTTTTTACTGAGGGAGAATTTAGCACAGCCAATGCACCTAAGCAGCACATCTTTCAGACTGTGGGAGGAAACCAGAGCAGCCAGAGGAAACCCAAGTGACAGAGAGTGTTGTCGAGGGAGGCGATGGAAGTGAAGGAGGTGAGGAGTGAGGGAGGCGAGGGAGGTGAGGAAGGTGAGGGAGGTGAGGGAGGTGAGGGAGGGGTGGGAGGTGAGGGAGTTGAGGGAGGTGCAGAGTGAGGGAGGCGAGGGAGGTGAGGAAGGTGAGGAAGGTGAGGGAGGCGAGGGAGGTGAGAGAGATGAGGGAGGCGAGGGAGGTGAGGGAGGGGAGGGAAGCGAGGGAGGTGAGGAGTGAGGGAGGCGAGGGAGGTGAGGAAGGTGAGGGAGGCGAGGGAAGTGAGGGACGCGAGGGAGGTGAGGGAGGTGAGGGAGGCGAGGAGTGAGGGAGGGGAGGGAGGTGAGGGAGGCGAGAGAGGCGAGGGAGGGGAGGGGGAGGGAGGTAAGGAGTGAGGGAGGTGAGGGAGGTGAGGAGTGAGGGAGGGGAGGGAGGCGAGGGAGGTGAGGAAGGCGAGGGAGGTGAGGGAGGCGAGGGAGGTGAGGAAGGGGAGGGAAGCGAGGGAGGTGAGGAAGGTGAGGGAGGTGAGGGAGGTGAGGGACGCGAGGGAGGTGAGGGAGGTGAGGGAGGGAAGCGAGGGAGGTGAGGGAGGTGAGGGAGGCATGGGAGGTGAGGGAGGGGAGCGGGAGGGAGGTAAGGAGTGAGGGAGGTGAGGAGTGAGGGAGGGGAGGGAGGTGAGGGAGGTGAGAAGTGAGGGAGGCGAGGGAGGTGAGGGAGGTGAGGGAGTTGAGGGAGGCGAGGGAGGGGAGGGAGGTGAGGGAGGTAAGGAGTGAGGGAGGCGAGGGAAGGGAGGAGGGAGGCGAGGGAGGTGAGGGAGGTGAGAGAGGCGAGGGAGGGGAGGGAGGTGAGGGAGGTAAGGAGTGAGGGAGGTGAGGGAGGCGAGGGAAGGGAGGAGTGAGGGAGGCAAGTGAGGGGAGGGAGGTGAGGGAGGTAAGGAGGGAGGGAGGTGAAGGAGGGAGATGAGTGTAAGGCGAGGTTAGTGTTTTCCCAAGTTTTCTTCCATTGGCTTAACCATTGAAGGATGTCTTCCTTTCCTGCTGTGATTCGCTGTCTGGCTTTGATCAGATTGCTGCCATTGGCTGTTGGAGGCATTGAACTCCTTACAAGTACCAATAATACTAATGAAGGAAGATCATAATGTCTCACATCAGCCAATCCAAAATGAGGTATGTTTAGTGTATGGGTCATGGCTAATCGACGTAAATTGCCTTCTAGAAAGCAAGTTAGTGGAGACCAAGCTGAGGAAAGTTCGACCCATGATGATGTGTCCCTAATGAGTGGAACATCATTCTGCACCATAGAATCCCTACAGTGCAGAAGGAGGCCATTCAGCCCACACCTCTCTGACAGAGCATCTTACCCATGATTCTCTTCTTTCTTATTGGAGTTGCTCATTCCTTGCGCTTGTGTTATGTAAATATTACTTATCACTTGTCAGCTCAAGACTGGATATTGTCTAGATCTTGCTGCTCATGGACATGGACTGCTTCAGTATCTGTAGAGTCACAGAATCACAGAATCCTGACAGTGTAGAAAAAAGCCATTCAGCCCATCAAATCTGCACCCAGCCCTATCCCTGTAGCTCTGTACGTTTACCATGGTTAATCCACACATCTTTGGAGTGTGGGAGGAAACCGGAGCACCCGGAGGAAACTCATGCAGACACGGGGAGAATGTGCAGACTCGGCACAGACAGTGACCCAAGCTGGGAATCGAACCCGGGTCCCTGGAGCTGTGAGGCCATGATGTGGAGATGCCGACGTTGGACTGGGGTGGACACAGTAAGAAGTCTCACAACACCAGGTTAAAGTCCAACAAGTTTATTTGGCAGCACAAGCTTTCGGAGTCTCAAGCTCCTTCATCAGGTGAGTGAGGACTTGTGTTCACAAACAGGGCATATAAAAACACAAATTCAACTTACAAGATAATGGTTGGAATGCGAGTCTTTACAGGTAATCAAGTCTTAAAGGTACAGACAATGTGAGTGGAGAGAGGGTTAAGCACAGGTTAGAGAGATGTGTATTGTCTCCAGCCAGGACAGTTAGTGAGATTTTGCAAGCCCAGGCAAGTCGTGGGGGTTACAGATAGTGTGACATGAACCCAAGATCCCGGTTGAGGCCGTCCTCATGTGTGCGGAACTTGGCTATCAGATTCTGCTCAGCGATTCTGCGTTGTCGTGTGTCGTGAAGGCCGCCTTGGAGAACGCTTACCCGAAGATCAGAGGCTGAATGCCCGTGACTGAGTGTTCCCCAACTGGAAGGGAACACTCCTGCCTGGTGATTGTCGAGCGGTGTTCATTCATCTGTTGTCATAGCGTCTGCATGGTCTCCCCAATGTACCATGCCTCGGGACATCCTTTCCTGCAGCGTATCAGGTAGACAACGTTGGCCAAGTCACAAGAGTATGTACCATGTACCTGGTGGATGGTGTTCTCACGTGAGATGATGGCATCTGTGTCAATGATCCGGCATGTCTTGCAGAGGTTGCTGTGGCAGGGTTGTGTGGTGTCGTGGTCACTGTTCTCCTGAAGGCTGGGTAGTTTGCTGCAGACAATGGTCTGTTTGAGGTTGTGCGGTTGTTTGAAGGCAAGAAGTGGGGGTGTGGGGATGGCCTTGGCGAGATGTTCGTTTTCATCAATGACATGTTGAAGGCTCCGGAGAAGATGTTGTAGCTTCTCCGCTCCGGGGAAGTACTGGACGACGAAGGGTACTCTGTCTGCCATGTTTGTCTTCTGAGGAGGTCGGTGTGGTTTTTCGCTGTGGTGCGTCAGAACTGTCGATCGATGAGTCGAGCGCCATATCTTGTCCTTATGAGGGCATCCTTCAGCATCTGGAGGTGTCTGTTGTGATCCTCCTCATCTGAGCAGATCCTGTGTATACGGAGGGCTTGTCCGTGAGGGATCGCAGGTAAGATCATGGTGTGAGCAGCAGGTAAGATCGCGCCCATGAGCTACGCGGACATTGAAGTCTCCTGCGGGGTTTTAGGGGCTTCTCGGGTTGGGGTGGGGGGGGGGGGGGGGAGAGTGGGGGTGCTGTAAGGAAAGGGTTAATAGACTGGCCACAAGCTTAGAGCAGTGTTTGTTATGTGGGAACCGGATGGAAGCGATACTTACTGATTACGTCAATACTTGTTAATTGCAGTGATACTGCCAAACTGAGTAGAACAATTTGAATTGAAATGGAACTGTTAACGGCAGCCAACCAATCAAATCCGGGCAGGTTATCACACCGGGACAGGAGGAAACCTTTACGTGGCTGAGCCAATGGAAGGCAACATGGGATCAAGCGAAACAATCCAACACCTAAGCAAACCATACCCAGAAGTGGATTGACAGAACTCTTGCATTCACTGTATTCTATCTGTAAACCTAGATGTAAAAAATCCTATCCAGTTGGGCAGCATGGTCGGTGCAGGCTTGGAGGGCCAAAGGGCCTGTTCCTGTGCTGTAATATTCTTTGTTCTTTGTTCAGGGCTCAAGAAGGAAGATCGAAGATACAGATTAACAGTAAGTGTCCATGCAGACTTTTCTTGGAAAAGGATCATCCGACAATCTTTTCAGAATGAACACCTGAGGGCTGACTATCTGATTAAATAAGATTAAATCAGCCCATTGAGCCTGCTCCACCATTCAGTATGGTCATAGCTGATCTTAGGCTCAGTAAGGATATCAATCAGTAAGGCTTGTTCAACAATCAGTAAGGATGGGCAACAACACCTCCTCCACCATCATCCTCAACACGGTGCCCCACAGGCTGTGTCCTCAGCCCTCTACGATACTCCTTATACACCAAAGACTGTGTGGCCAAATTCCCCTCCAACTCGAGATTCAAGTTTGCTGATGACATCACCATAGTGGATCGGATCTCAAACAATGATGAGACAGAGTACAGGAAAGAGGCAGAGAATCTGGTGAACTGGTGCGATGACAATAATCTCTCCCTCAGTGTCAACAAAATGAAGGAGATTGTCATTGACTTCAGGAATCGTAAAGGAGAACATGCCCCTGTCTACATCAATGGGGACGAAGTAGAAAGGGTCGAGAGCTTCAAGTTTTTAGGGGTCCAGAACACCAACAACCTGACTAGGTCCCCCCCCTCCCATGCCAAGACTATAGTTAAGAAAGCCCACCAACGCTTTTACTTTCTCAGAAGTCAAGGAAATGTGCATGTCAGCTGCGACTCTCATCAACTTTTACAGATGCACTACAGAAAGCATTCTTTCTGGTTGTATCACAGCTTGGTATGGCTCCTGCTCTGTCCAAGAAACTACCAAAGGTCGTGAATGTAGCCCAAACCATCTCGCAAACCAGCCTCCCATCCACTGCATCCATCCACACTTCCCGCTGCCTTGGCAAAGCAGCCAGCAAAATTAAGGGCCCCACGCACCCCGGACATTCTTTCTTCCACCTTCTTCTGTCAGGAAACAGATACAAAAGTCTGAGGTCACTTACCAACCGAGTCAAGAACAGCTTCTTCCCTGCTGCTGTCAGACTTTTGAATGGACTTACTTTGCATTAAGTTGATCTTTCTCTACACCCTAGCTATGACTGTAACACTACATTCTGCACTCTCTCATTTCCATCTCCATGAACGGTATGCTTTGTCTGTATAGCGTGCAAGAAACAATACTTTTCACTGTATACAATACATGTGACAATAATAAATCAAATTAAATATTGGTGAGGGAGGTGAGGGGTGTTTTGGTGAGGGGCTGAGGGGTTGAAGGTGCTGAGGGTGTGAAGTTGAGGTGATGAGGGAGAACACTAAGAGGTCTCACAACACCAGGTTAAAGTCCAACAGGTTTATTTGGTGTTACGAGCTTTCGGAGCGCTGCTCCTTCATCAATTCCCCACCTCCTTCATCGAGATAGGTTTCACAAACACGGCCTACCTCTCCGCTCACCTGAGGAAAGAGCAGCGCTCTGAAAATTCATGCAACCAAATAAACCTGTTGGACTTTAACCTGGTGTTGTGAGACTTCTTACTGTGCCCACTCCAGTCCAACGCTGGCATCTCCACATGGTGAGGGAGAATGAAAGAGGTGAGGGTCTGAGAGAACTACATTGCCTCAAAGAGGGCAAAAACCCTGCCCGTTATGAAGAGTGGCCAGCAGCAGGCTATGTTCGAGTTGGTGTCAGAGACTCTCGATCCACACAGCCTGTTTTAAAATGGGAATTTATTTCTTTCCTGTTTTCTGATGAGTGCATCGCAGAGAAATGATGGAAATTGACCCTAATGGATAACAAGAGAATTATCGGTGTCTAATGGAGCAAGAGGAAACTCCAACTTTCTATAAAACATTGATAAAAAACACACCAGCTGTACAAAATCGAATTGAAGGAAATGTGAAAGGACGGAGGGTTAATTAGCTTCATCAACAATCACTAATGGAACAGCCACTGCACCTGAAAATCCAGGACAAAGTGCTTTTGGTCACTTATTATGGTAAACAGAAAGAGCCACAGTTTCTCTGGCACTGAGCTCTTCGGTGGGGGGGGGGGCCTTACCTCTGACTGAGAGGAATGTGAGTTCAATTCCCAGCCCAGAATCTAGACTGACACCCCCACTGCTGCACTGAGGGAGTGCCGCACTGTCAGACGGTCAGTACTGAGGGAGTGCCGCACTGTCAGAGGGTCAGTGTTGAGGGAGTGCCGCACTGTCAGAGGGTCAGTGCTGAGGGAGTGCCGCATTGTCAGAGGGTCAGTGTTGAGGGAGTGCTGCACTGTCAGAGGGTCAGTACTGAGGGAGTGCCGCACTGTCAGAGGGTCAGTACTGAGGGAGTGCCGCACCGTCAGAGGGTCAGTGTTGAGGGAGTGCCGCACTGTCAGAGGGTCAGTGTTGAGGGAGTGCCGCACTGTCAGAGGGTCAGTGCTGAGGGAGTGCTGCACTGTCAGAGGGTCAGTACTGAGGGAGTGCTGTACTGTCAGGGGTGCTGTCGTTTGGTTGAGATGTAAAACTGAGACCCCCCCCCCCCCTCTCAAGTAGACATAGACGGCCCCGTGATACTAGTTAGAAAAAGCTCAGAGCAATAATTACCCCCCCTCCGACCAACATCACTAAAGCAGGGTATCTGGTGATAATCGCATTGCTGCTTGTGGGATCTTGCTGTGTGTGTATTGGCTGCACTGTTTCCTACATTATAACAGTGACTACACTTCAACAAGTATTTAATTAGCTGTAAAGTGCTGTGGGGTGTCATGTGATCATGAAAGTTGGTATTGAATGCAAAACTTTCTTTCCAGAGTTGGGTTACGGTCAAAGTGAAGAGGTAGCGTTTATTGTGGTATTTGACTGCTTGTGGTCAGTAAAATCAAATAATCTAACTGTGATTAATGAGTTCTGTCGAAGAGAACATAGACCAGTTAGTGTGAAAATCCCTGTCTGGGGCATACACCGCAGGATTCCTGCATCAACAACTCCTTCACATTGCAGCTCAGATTAAAAATCTAAATTCCCAAGTCACCCAATAGTTTTCCATTTCGAGTGTACAGGAAGCACAAGTTACACTCATGGGAAACCAATGTTAGAAAGAATGTCACTTAGGAATCCTCTCATCACTTCTCCCCTCCCACTACCCAGCCCCAGAAACCTATCAGAGGGAGTCAAATCATATTGTGTAGAAGGGGCCCTTCAGCCCATCGAGTCTGCACTGACACGTGAGAAACACCTGAACTCCCCCGCCTAATCCCATTTACCAGCACTTGGCCCAAAGCCCTGAATGTTATGTCGTGCCAAGTGCTCATCCAGGTACTTTTTAAAGGATATGAGGCAACCCCCCTCCACCACCCTCTGGGTAAAAACGATTTTCCTCACATCCCCCCTAAACCACCGGCCCCACACCTTGAACCTATGTCCCCTTGTCACTGACCCTTCAACTAAGGGGAACAGCTGCTGTCCATTCTGTCCATGTCCTTCATAATCTTGAACACCTCGATCAGGTCGCCCCTCAGTCTTCTCTGCTCCAGAGAAAACAACGCAAGCCTCTCTTCGTAACTTAAATGTTCCACCCCAGGCAGCATCCTGGTGAATCTCCTCTGCACCCCTCCAGTGCAATCACATCCTTCCGATAATGTGGCAACCAGAACACAGTATCCCAGCTGTGGCCTCACCAAAGTTCTATACAACAATAGCCTGCAACTTATTGCTCAAAAGCTCTGCCGCTATTAGTTGACAGTTGGGTGCAGCAGCCATTTTGCACACAGCAAGATCCCACAATCAGTGAGATGGGGTGGCCAGTTGGTCTGTTTTTGGGCGGAGTTAGTTCGCACAGGGGTTGTGATGGATGGGTGGTTTGCAAGTTGTTGGGGAGTGGAACCAGTAGCATAGCGGCTGGACCCTCACCTGAGGAATGTTACTCTGTTGGCAGATCAGGCATGCTACCAGGTACAATCAGCTGGGTGGCCAGGCTGATGTCATGTTGAACACAGAACATATTCCCTTGAATCTCGAGAGCACCTTACACTAGCTCTGGACTTTGCAAAGTGCGTTACAGCCAATTAAATACTTTTGAGGTGCATTTACAGTTGGAATGTAGGAATAGGGTGGCACAGAGGTTAACACTGCTGCCTCACAGCGCCAGGGACCTGGGTTCGATTCCTGGCTTGGGTCACTGTCTGTGCGGAGTCTGCACGTTCTCCCTGTGTCTGCGTGGATTTCCTCCGGGTGCTCCGGTTTCCTCCCACAGTCCGAAAGACTTGCTGGTTAGGGTGCATTGGCCATGCTAAATTTTCCTTCAGTGTACCCGAACAGGCGCCGGAGTGTGGCAACAAGGGGATTTTCACAGTAACTTCGTTGCAGTGTTAATGTAAACCTACTTGTGACGATAATAAATAAACTTTAAAAAAACTTCAGAACCTTTTAAAGAAAGGGGGCTACATTCACTTTGTCTTTTTCTGACGGTATCGGAAAACTCAGTGTCTTATCATCAGGGATTGGACAGGAATTCCGAGCAGGAACGGACCTGGTTAAGGGTTTTCCAAAATTATTGGTCAAAACAGTTCAGCTTTTGCTGTACATACCGGATGCTCAAATGTGTTCACTTAACTGCTCCCAGTGGAAGCACATATGGAAACGTTTTTCCAATTGTTTTTCCCCTGTTCTTCTGCGTAAACCCAATGAGAATCAGTTTAAAACGTTGCCCTGTCTTTGAAAGGTAGGTATATTAGAGTGTATATATCAAATGGTTAAGAGGGTAAATAAATCCTGGGGAGGTGGGACAGGATAGGGATTGGGATCCCTTCATCCTGAGCTGATGGATCACTGCTGGCCGGGAGGTACAAAAGGCATCCGTCTCCCCGACCCAAAAGAATGGGTTTCATAAGCAGCGGCTGTCCCCAGTCTCACAAGCTCACCTTCCAGAGATAATCAGTTAAAGATGAAATATTTCCAGTTCGACTAAATGGTAGGAAAGGGAAAAGAAATTAAGTTCTCATCTTGACACCGCACTATTCCAGGCACTGGATCCATCACCAAGGCATTCCATGTGGACAGAGTACAGGAATGAGATAGAGAATCTGGTGAACTGGTGCGGCGACAATAATCTCTCCCTCAATGTCAACAAATGAAGGAGATAGTCATCGACTTCAGGAAGCGTAAAGGAGAACATGCCCCTGTCTACATCAATGGGACGAAGTAGAAAGGGTCGAGAGCTTCACGTTTTAGGTGTCCAGATCACTAACAACCTGTCCTGGTCCCCCCATGCCGACGCCATAGTTAAGAAAGCCCACCAACGCCTCTACTTTCTCAGAAGACTAAGGAAATTTGGCAGGTCAGCTACGACTCTCACCAACCTTTACAGACGCACCAGAAGAAGCATTCTTTCTGGTTGTATCACAGCTTGGTATGGCTCCTGCTCTGCCCAAGGCCGCAAGAAACTACAAAAGGTCGTGAATGTAGCCCAATCCATCATGCAAACCAGCCTCCCATCCATTGACTCTGTCTACACTTCCCGTGCCTCGGCAAAGCAGCCAGCATAATTAAGGACCCCACGCAGCCCGGACATTCTCTCTTCCACCTTCTTCCTTCGGGAAAAAGATACAAAAGTCTGAGGTCACGCATCAACCAACTCAAGAACAGCTTCTTCCCTGCTGCTGTCAGACTTTTGAATGGACCTACCTCGTATTAAGTTGATCTTTCTCTACACCCTAGCTATGACTGTAACAGTACGTTCTGCACTCTCTCCTTTCCTTCTCTATGAACGGTATGCTTTGCCTGTATAGCGTGCAAGAAACAATACTTTTCACTGTATGTTAATACATATGACAATAATAAATCAAATCTTGTCTTGATGACAGCCATTGTGCGCGCAGCAACATTCCACCAGCAAGGATGGGCTGAGTGAAAAGGATGTTGGCCAGGAAGGTGAACAAAGTGTTTTGGTGTTCTTAAAGTTCATCTGAACAGGTAGATAGAACCTCTGGTTAACACCTCATTTGTTGTAGGGTGTTGCACGATGTTCGGTAAGTTTCAATGAAGTCTTTGCAGTCTTAAGTAGGTTAACTCTGTGTAGTTATTAACTACAAGAGGTGTGTTGATAAATACAGTAAAGGGTTCACTCTCGAAGCTGTCGCCATGCTTGTTTGTACACACAGTTCTGTCCAACAATAGATGGTCCCTAGGAGCAGGTCAAGTGTTCACTTAAATCACTGTGTGGGTGGGTACCGTGCTCAATTCCATGTTAACCCTCTATGTGCCAGACCCTTAGACTACACCTTCCCCCCCAAGTCTTTATTTAATGTATTTCAAGTTATTTGAGTTTACTCCATGTATTTATATTATTACTGCTCCACCTCCCTCTTCAAGTCTGAGTTGATATTTTCAAGCAGTCTGGATCTCATTCCCATTGCTCTTCCCAATGTCTTGCTCTGTCGTTGCTGCTAAACTCTATAATATGGAGGTTGTTCTGGCATCTGGCTATCTTTCTATCCTCCTTTTGCTATTGAACCACTCTTTGTCAATTCAGCCAGATTCTTAACTTATTCTTTCATGGGATGTGGGCATCGCTGGCAAGGCGGGCTCTTGTTGTCCATCCCCTGGAACTGAGTGCCTCGATCATCCATTGAAGAGGGTAATTAAAAGCCAACCATACGGATGTAATAAAGTTGTCAGATTTCCTTCCTTGAATGGCATTAGTGAACCAGATGGGTTTTTACAACAATTGGTTTCATGAGACTAGCTTTCAGATGATTGAATTTGCATTCCGCCAACTGCCATGGCGGGATTTGAACCAGGGTCCCCAGCCACATTATCCTGGCTCTCTGGATTACTAATCCAGTTATAATACCGTTCTGCCACCACCTCCCCTATAACAAAACTATAAATCTCCCTACTTTTATATTCCATTCCCCTTGCAATAAAGGCCAACATTCTATTTGCCATCCCAATCACTTGCTGTACCTGCGTACTAACCTCCTGTGGGTCATGTACCAGGGCACCCAGATCCCTCTGTACCTCAGAGTTCTGCAATCTCTTTCTGTTCAAATAATATATTGTTTTTCTATTCTTCTTGCCAAAGTAGACAAATACACACTTCCTGTATTACATTCCATCTGTCAAACTTTTACCCACTCATGTACCCTGTCCATACACCTTTGTCCTCTTGCTATTTTCCTATCTATCTTTGTGTCATCAGCAAGTTCAGCAACCATACATTCAGTCCCTTCATCTAGACCATTGATATAAACTGTAAATAACTGAGAACCCAGCACTGATCCCTGTGACACTCCAATAGTTACAACTTACCACTAAAAAAAATCCATTCACTCCCTTGATGGGTGGAACATTTATGAAGGAAAATGTGGTAATGAGTGATGCGGGCACACTGGGCCTGATTTTACCATTTTCATTCTAAGTGCTGAATCTGGGCACAATTCAGATCCGACTTGGAAATCTGCTTTCGGGCGCCCCCATAAGCACTCAGCCTGAAAAAAAAATCGCGGGTCTGAATCGCGCTGTGGGCGGGGATTAGCGCGCCCGAAATGATCGGAGCTTTGAACTGTGCATGCGCAGTTAGAAAAAAAATTTTGAAAATCGCACCACTGTCACATCGCTCCCGGGCGCAAAAAGCAGATAAAGTGGCCCGGGAGCGATGGCCCCCACAGACCATCACCCCACCCCACCACATAACTGTCCTGTCCCCCTTATCCACCCCACCCCCGCTACCCGGACTGATCGTGACCCTCTGCCCCTTTCTCCCCCACCGATCGCCCGCAGAGTGGCAGTTGAACCCGCCGTCCATGCCCCCCCACCAGAGATCCATCTGGCTCTCCCTCCCCGCCCCCCCCCCCCCCGACCAGTGAGCAATCAGGCCTTCCCCCCCCACTTCCCCCCCTCCACCAGAGACACATCTTACCCACCTCCCTCCAACCCCCAAACGAGAAAATGATCTGGCCTCCCTCTGCACCAGCCCCTCCCTCCCCCCCGCCTACCAGACAATGATCTGGGTGACACGGTAGCACAGTGGTTAGCACTGCTGCCCCACAGCTCCAGGGACCTGGGTTCGATTCCCGGGTTTGGGTCACTGTCTGTGTGGAGAATCATAGAATCATAGAAACCCTACAGCACAGAAAGAGGCCATTCGACCCATCGAGTCTGCACCGACCACAATCCCACCCAGGCCCTACCCCCATACCCCTACATATTTTACCCACTAATCCCTCTAACCTACGCATCTCAGGACACTAAGGGCAATTTTAGCATGGCCAATCAACCTAACCCGCACATCTTTGGACTGTGGGAGGAAACCAGAGCACCCGGAGGAAACCCACGCAGACACGAGGAGAATGTGCAAACTCCACACAGACAGTGACCCAAGCCAGGAATCGAACCCAGGTCCCTGGAGCTGTGAAGCAGCA
Source organism: Mustelus asterias (assembly GCF_964213995.1). NCBI lineage: Eukaryota > Metazoa > Chordata > Chondrichthyes > Carcharhiniformes > Triakidae > Mustelus > Mustelus asterias. Next base: position 120,909,127 of record NC_135810.1, on the reverse strand, counting down.
GTGCTAACCACTGTGCTACCGTGCCGCCCGTTTGCACATTCTCCTCGTGTCTGCGTGGGTTTCCTCCGGGTGCTCAGAATTCCCACTCACCTGAAGAAGGGGCTTGGAGCTCCGAAAGCTTGTGTGGCTTTTGCTACCAAATAAACCTGTTGGACTTTAACCTGGTGTTGTTAAACTTCTTACTGTGTTTACCCCAGTCCAACACCGGCATCTCCACATCATGTCTTTTCTCTCTCCGCAGATGCTGTCAAACCTGCTGAGATTTTCCAGCATTTTCAGAACTGTGTATATGTCTGTCAGACCCATTAGTTTAATAAACCCTTTGTTGTTGAACCCACGTCGAGTCGCCTCCAGTTACTGCAGGAAGTCAACGGGGGGATTGGGTTCCAATGCATCACACTTTCCCTGGTTAAAGTCTCCCATGAACAATACAAAGTATCTCTTACATAATAGAAATAATTGTGATTTACAACATTGCACAGCGCCCCTGAGGAGGGCTTGGGTAACAGTGATGAGGCATTGGTATCTGATGTCAGTGTCTGGCCCTCTCTCCATGAACCTGAATCAAGGCAACACTGGACTTACCATCGAGCTTTGAATCACCCTGCACTGGATGATAGCTTAGCTGCAAAATTAAAATTAAAATGCATGGGATTAGGGGTAGTGTATTGAGTTGGATAGAAAACTGGTTGGCAGACAGGAAACAAAGAGTAGGAATAAATTGGTCTTTTTCCAAGTGGCAGGCAATGACTAGTGGAGCATTGCAGGGGATCAGTGCTGGGACCCCAGCTAAATGATTTAGATGAGGGAACTAAATATAATATCTCCAGATTTGCATAAGACACAAAGCTGGGTGGGAGGGTGAGCTGTGAGGAGGATGCAGAGACCCTTCAGTGTGATTTGGACAGGTTGGGTGAGTAGGCAAATGATTGGCAGATGCAATATAATTTGGATAAATGTGAGGTTATCCACTTTGGTAGCAAATATGGGAAGGCAGATTATCATCTGAATGGCTATAAATTAGGAGAGGGGGATGTACAAAGAGACCTGGGTGTCCTTGTGCACGAGTCACTGAAGGTAAGTGTGCAGATACAGGAGGCAGTAAAGAAGGCAAATGGTATGTTGGCCTTCATAGCGAGAGAATTCGAGTACAGGAGCAGGGATGTCTTGCTGCAATTATACAGGACCTTGGTGAGGCCACACCTGGAATACTATGTGCAGTTTTGATCTCCCTATCTGAGGAAGGATGTTCTTGCGAGAGGGAGTACAGAGAAGGTTTACCAGACTGATTCCTGGAATGGCAGAACTGATGTATGAAGGAAGATTGAGTCAGTTAGGATTATATTCGCTGGAGTTCAGATGAATGAAGGGGGATCTCATAGAGACACTATAAAATTCTAATAGGACTAGACAGGGTAGATGCAGGAAAGGTGTTCCCAATGGTGGGGGAGTCCAGAACCAGGGGTCACAGTCTGAAGATACAGGGCAAAGCAATTAGGACTGAGATGAGGAGAAATTTCTTCACCCAGAGAGTGGTGAGCCTGTGAAATTCACGACTACAGAAAGGAGTTGAGGCGAAAACATTCTTGTCAAGAAAGAGTTTAATATATCTCTTGAGGTGAAGGGGATCAAAGGATAAGGGGGGGGAGACTATTGAGTTGGATGATTAGCCATAAGAAATAGGAACAGGAGTAGGCTGTTCGGCCTCTCGAGCCTGCTCTGCCATTCAGTAGGATCATGGCTGATCCAACATTCCTCATGTCCACTTTCCTGCCCTTTCCCCATAACCCTTGATTTCCTTACTGATCAAAAATCTATCCATCTCAGCCTTAAATTTACACAAGGACTCTGCCCCCACAAATCTCTGTGGCAAGGAGTTCCAAAGACTCATAACCCCCTGAGAGAAGAAATTCCTCCACATCTCAGTCTTAAATTATTGCCCCTTTATTCTGAGATTATGCCCTCTGGTCCTAGACTCTCTCATGAGGGGAAACATCCTCTCAGCATTTACCCTGTCAAGCCCCTTAAAATCATGTATGTTTCAATGAGATCACCTCTCATTCTTCTAAATTGCAATGAGTAGAGTCCCAGCCTGTTTAACCTTTCCTCATAAGACAATCCCTCCATACTGGGACCATCCCAGTGAACCTTCTCTGAACTGCCTGCAATGAAATAATATCTTTCCTTAAATAAGGGTTTCAAAACAGCTCACAGTACCAGTACCTTGTACAGTTGCAGCAAGACTTCCCTACTCTTATACTCCAACCCCCTTGCAATAAGGGCCAACATTCCATTTGTCTTCCTGATTACCTGCTGATTAGCCATGATCAGGATGAATGGGCGGAGCAGGATTGAAGGGCCGAATAGCCTACACCTGCTCTGATTTTCTATGTTTCTATTGGCTCACTGAGTAATGGATATAGTACAGTATCCACTCTCAACAGCACCAGTCCCTTTGATGCAGTGAGATTAATGGGATGATTGGAGTTAAGAGTTCATTGGAAATCAAAATTGAGCAGTTTCTATCTATTCCATCCCTTTAATCTTTTATTGGTAGCTGTGGCTTTAACGCCTTGGACGTTTTCTCTGAAGAACTCTTCCTAAACCTTCACCATCTCTCTATTTCAACTCCTGGACTCCACTTTGACCAGACATGTCATCGCCCCTCCTAATGTCCTCCTCTTTAACTTGGTGCCTGTTTCTATTACCCAGCCCCCACGAAGCATTTCAAAACTAAATTTGCTCAAAATACATAATCAGGTACAGTTGTTAGCAGCCATGCTAATGTGCTTCTAATCCAGAGAATGTAAGTTCAAATCCCATGACAGTCATTCAAAAATTGAATTCGATTCAAGAAAAAATTGAGTTTTTTGAGAAAGTGACCAAGGAGGTGGATGGGGGCAAGGCAGTGGACGTGGTATATATGGATTTTAGTAAGGCGTTTGATAAGGTTCACCATGGTAGGCTTCTGCAGAAAATGCAGATGTATGGGATTGGGGGTGATCTAGGAAATTGGATCAGGAATTGGCTAGCGGATAGGAAACAGAGGGTGGTGGTTGATAGTAAATATTCATCATGGAGTGCGGTTACAAGTGGTGTACCTCAGGGATCTGTTTTGGGGCCACTGCTGTTTGTAATATTTATTAATGATCTGGATGAGGGTATAGTTGGGTGGATTAGCAAATTTGCTGATGACACCAAAGTCGGTGGTGTGGTAGACAATGAGGAAGGGTGTCGTAGTTTGCAGGAAGACTTAGACAGGTTGCAAAGTTGGGCCGAGAGGTGGCGGATGGAGTTTAATGCGGAGAAGTGTGAGGTAATTCACTTTGGTAGGAATAACAGATGTGTTGAGTATAGGGCTAACGGGAGGACTTTGAATAGTGTGGAGGAGCAGAGGGATCTAGGTGTATGTGTGCATAGATCCCTGAAAGTTGGGAATCAAGTAGATAAGGTTGTTAAGAAGGCATATGGTGTCTTGGCGTTTATTGGTAGGGGGATTGAATTTAGGAGTCGTAGCGTTATGTTGCAACTGTACACAACTCTGGTGCGGCCGCACTTGGAGTACTGTGTGCAGTTCTGGTCCCCACATTACAGGAAGGATGTGGAGGCTTTGGAGAGGGTGCAGAGGAGGTTTACCAGGATGTTGCCTGGTATGGAGGGGAGATCCTATGAGGAGAGGCTGAGGGATTTGGGATTGTTTTCGCTGGAAAGGCGGCGGCTAAGAGGGGATCTTATTGAAACATATAAGATGATTAGAGGTTTAGATAGGGTGGATAGTGATAGCCTTTTTCCTCTGATGGAGAAATCCAGCACGAGGGGGCATGGCTTTAAATTGAGGGGGGGTAGTTATAGAACCGATGTCAGGGGTAGGTTCTTTACCCAGAGGGTGGTGAGGGATTGGAATGCCCTGCCAGCATCAGTAGTAAATGCGCCTAGTTTGGGGGCGTTTAAGAGATCCGTAGATAGGTTCATGGACGAAAAGAAATTGGTTTAGGTTGGAGGGTCACAGTTTTTTTTTAACTGGTCGGTGCAACATCGTGGGCCGAAGGGCCTGTTCTGCGCTGTAATGTTCTATGTTCTATGTTCTAAATAAATTAAAGACGGATCTCACGAAAAGTGACCACAAAGATTGTCATAAAAGCCTAACTGTTCACTGGTGACCCTTAGGGAAGGAAAGCTGCTGCCTTTATCCGGTCTGGACTATTCATAACTCCAAAACCACATCAACACAGTTGACTGTTGGCTGTCCTCTGAAAGTGACCCAGCAAAGCCGTCCAGAATAATTAAGAATGGGCAATAAATCCCTAACCTGCCAGTGGTGACCACATCCCCTGAACCAATTTTTCAAATACTAAATATCGGAAATTAAAAAAAATAAAAAATGCTGGAAAATCTCAGCAGGTCTGGCAGCATCTGTGGAGCGAGAATCTGTTCCCCTTGATTCAGGGGTCAATCATGAGGGGACATAGTTTTAGGGTGAGGGGCAGGAGATTCAGAGGGGATTTGAGAGAACATGTTTTCACTCAGAGGGTGGTGGGAATCTGGAATGCGCTGCCTGGAAAGGTAGCGGAGACTGGAAACCTTCGAACCTTTAAAAAATATTTGGATGAGCACTTGAAATATTGTGACATTCAAGGATATGGGACAACTGCAGGAAAATGGGATTAGCACCCCTTTAGTGGTAGTTATAGTCAGGGCGGACTCGATGGGCCGACGGGCCTTTTCTTCACTGCATGATTCTATGGGCGGAATTTTACCAGCACGTCCCGCCCGAGGTTCACACGATCTCACCCAAGGCCAACGGAAAATGCTATTCTCCGAACCGCGCCCACCCCCGGAATCGGAGCAGGCGTGCCGGTAACATTCCGGCCTATGACTCTATGGGGTGAATTTTCCTGTTCTGTCTGCTGCGGGAATCATGGCGGGCGAGGGGCGGACCATGGAAAGGTCTGTTGACCTCGGATGGGATTTTCCGGTTTTTGGGTAAGCACGGTTGGAAAATCCCGCCCTGTGATTAACTGCCGGAATTCTCTGGCTGTTCATGTTGCCTGCAGGCAGTTGCCTGCCAGTCCCGCCTGCAGTGCACCCCCGCTTTGTGTTTCTCGGCAGCGTGGGGTGGATGCGATGGGAAATCCCATTGACAGCAGCGGGACCAGAAAATCCCCCCGCTGGCCAACAGCGGGTCACCTCCCACTGCCGAGATACGCCACGGGGAGGCCACAGAATCCACACCCCCCGCCCCCCCAACAAAGTTTTGAGTCCGCCCGACTCTTCTTCAGAACTGACTACATCAGTTAAATATCTGATTTAGTTTTAACTTTGGATAAAAGTAAATTACTGCGGATGCTGGAATCTGGAACCAAAAGAGACAAAGGGCTTTGACAAAGGGTCATCTGGACTCGAAACGTCAGCTCTTTTCTCTCCTTACAGATGCTGCCAGACCTGCTGAGATTTTCCAGCGTTTTCTCTTTTGGTTTTAGTTTTAACTTTCACTGGACATAAGTACATCTTGTGACAGTTTGTCCAATTATTTCAGTTTGATTTATGCATACCATACGTATTGTGAACTTCCATCGTGAATGCATCTAGGCTAGCATGGTGACACAGTGGTTAGCACTGCTGCCTCACAGTGCCAGGGACCCAGGTTTGATTCCCAACTTGGGTCATTGTCTGTGCGGAGTTTGCACGTTCTCCCCGTATCTGCGTGGGTTTCCTCCGTGCACCGGTTTCCTCCCGCAGTCCGAAAAACGTGCTGGTTAGGTGCATTGGCTGTGTTAAATTCTCCCTCTGTGTACCCAAACAGGTGCCGGAGTGTGGCGACTAGGGGATTTTCACAGTAACTTCATTGCAGTGTTAATGTAAGCCTACTTGTGACTAATAAATAAACTTTAAAAAGTTTGTGCATCAGAAAGTTGCAAAAAAATGTATTTCTTTTGTCCATTCATGGAAGATTCCCAGAGTTTTTGTTCTTTTGAAGCATGAGCAGTCTCCCGATCTCCCCCTGCCATCTCTATCCCAGCAATAGGCACCTTGCTTCTAACTCCTTGCCAATGCTACTCTTGAAAAGATCAACTGGAGATTGCTAAGAATCCCTCGGCTACTTCCCCATGGAAAACTCAAGGGGAGGAAGGAAAGAAAGGATTGATGGATGTGTATCCCACTTTTCATAATAACAGAACACTCCAAAGCGCTGAGCAACCAATGAAGTACCTTTGAAAAGTCGTCACTGAAAAGTTAAAGTTTATTGATTAGTCACAAGTAGGCTGACATTAACACTGCAATGAAGTTACTGTGAAAATTCCCTCGTCGCCACACTCCGGCACCTGTTCGGGTACACTGAGGGAGAATTTAGCACGGCCAATGCGCCCTAAGCAGCACATCTTTTGGACTGTGGGAGGGAACCAGAGCACCTGGAGGAAACCCACGCAGACACGGGGAGAACATGCGGATTCCGCACAGACAGTGACCCAAGCCAAGAATTGAACCCGGGTCCCTGGTGCTGTGCCATTGTAATCTAGCAAAATGTGGCAGCCAATTTGTACACAGTAAGGTCCCGCAATGATCAGATGTTGATTGAAGGATAAATATTGTTCAGGCGACTGAGGTATCTGCTCTGCTCTTCTGCGGAATAGTGCTCAGGGATTCTTTTGCCTCCACCTGAGACAGCACCTTTGACAGCGCAGCTTTCCCTCAGTACTGCACTGAAGTGTCAGCATGGATTTTTCCACTACTCTGGGGGGGGGTCTACAGCCTGGTTCAGAGCCAAGAATGCTGTTCACTGTGCCAAGGGAGTAGTCAATGCCCCCTCCAGTGGCATAGAGATGATCTGTAACCAACGGAGAGAGAGAGACAGGGGTGTGGAATCCTCTTTTCCCTGGGTGTTAAATGAGAAAAGCATTGTGCATGCTGAACTTGATCAGCTTTTGAAAGTTGTGCTTGAATAACAATTCCAGTTGTTTAGATTTTGCTCTTAACGTGAAGCCTCACTCCAATCGCTCCAGGAATAAAGACAATTGCAGATGTGCGTCAGATTGTGGCCCTCTGGACAGCGTGGAAAACCAATAAATTTCTATTTATATTGCTCTTGCACCATGTTTATATAAGCAATAAGATCCCTCCTTTCTGAGACATCCTGAATAACACTGCTCTTAAAAAACAGACTGATTTACGAAGGATTATTAACAGTCTCAGGACGTTGCTTCCAAACCATTTCATGCAATTTGGTTTGGATTTGAGAAAAGGCTTGTTGGACAATTAAATCTTTGTTACCCCCAGCTCACTCCACGGTGACATTTGTTCTTTGTTTTTATTCATTTCTTCACAGGATGTGGGTGTTGCCTGCAAGACTACCGTTTATTGGGAATCCGAATAGCTTCTAGATGTTAGAGATCATGGGTTTGGAAGGTGCTGTCGAAAGAACCTTAGTGAGTTTCTGCAGCGCATCTTGTAGATGGTATACGCGGCTGCCACTGTGTCGGTGGTGGAGAGAGTCAACTTTGAAAGTGGTGGATGGGGTGCCAATCGACAGGGCTGCTTAGTCCTGGATGGTGTTGAGTTTCTTGTGTGTTGTTGGAGCTGCAAGTGGGAAGTATTCCATCACACTCCTCCCCTGTGCCTTGTAAATGGTGGACAGGCTTTGGGCAGTCTGGAGAAAAGATTTACCAGGATGTCGCCTGGTATGAAGGGCATTAGCTATGAGGAAAGGTTGGAGAAACCTGGTTTGTTCTCACTGGAACGACGGAGGTTGAGGGGAGACCTGATAGAAGTCTACAAGATTATGAGGGGCATGGACAGAGTGGAGAGTCAGAAGTTTTTTCCCAGGGTGGAAGAGTCAATTACTAGGGGGCACAGGTTTAAAGTGCAAGGGGCAAGTTTTAAAGGAAATGTACGAGGCAAGTTTTTTACCCAGAGGGTGGTGAGTGCCTGGAACTCGCTGCCGGGGGAGGTAGTGGAAGCAGATACGATAGTGACTTTTAAGGGGCGTCTGGACAAATACATGAATAGGATGGGAATGGAGGGATATGGTCCCAGGAAGGGTAAGGGGTTTTAGTTCAGTCGGGCAGCTCGGTGAGTATTATTGTGTCAGGATGTTGCTTGACTAGACCATGTGACAACCTTCTCAATTTGTACACAGGAGCCCAGATATTAGTGAGAAGGACTTTGCAAAGAAGACTGGGAAAGGAGTGCTTTCATCATTTTTTAAATGAAACCCAGGATAAAGTGGGCTTTGGTGAGACCACATCTGGTGTATTAGGTGCAGTTCTAGTCGTTGTATTAAAGGAAATATATAGCTGTACTGGAGGTGGGCGGTACAGCAAAGGTTCACTTGATTGGTCCTTGGGATGAGGGGGTTGTCCAATGATGAGAGACTGAGTAAATTGGGCCTATACTCTCTGGAGTTTAGAAGAAATAGAGGTGATCTTATTGAAAAATGCAAGGTTCCCATCTCCTGTATTCAATGTTCTGACCAATGAAGCCAAGCATGCTGAATGCCTTCTTCACCACTCTGTCCATCTGTGACTCCACTTTCAAGGAGCTATGAACCTGTACCCCTTTGATCTCTTTGTTCTGTAACTCTCCCCAACGTCCTACCATTAACTGAGTAAGTCCTGCCCTGGTTCAATCTACCAAAATGCATCACCTCGCATTTGTCTAAATTAAACTCCATTTGCCATTCATCAGCCCACTGGCCCAATTGATCAAGATCCCGTTGTAATCTGAGATAACCTTCTTCACTGTCCACTATATGCCACCAATCTTGGTGTCATCTGCAAACTTACTAACCATGCCTCCTATATTCTCATCCAAATCATTAATATAAATGACAAATAACAGTGGACCCAGCCCTGATCCCTGAAGCACACCGCTGGTCACAGGCCTCCAGTTTGAAAAACAACTCTCTACAATCACCCTCTGGCTTCTGTCAAGAAGCCAATTTTGTATCCATTTAGATACCTCACCCTGGATCCCGTGAGATTTAACCTTATGCAACAACCTACCATGCGGTACCTTGTCAAAGGCTTTGCGGAAGTCCATGTAGATAACATCAACTGCACTGCCCTCATCTACCTTCTTGGTTACCCCTTCACAAAACTCAATTAAATTTGTGAGACATGATTTTCCACTCACAAAGCCATGCTGACTGTCCCTAATCAGTCTTTGCGTCTCTAAATGCCTGTAGACTCTGTCTCTCAAAATACCTACCAACAACTTACCCCCACAGATGTGAGGCTCACTGGCCTGTAGTTCCCAGGCTTTTCTGCAGCCCTTTTTAAACAAAGGCACATTTGCCACCCATGACCTCCTGACTAAGAGGTGAGGGTGTCAGCAGCTGGGCCAAGGCTGACACTTGTCAGATGCTTCGAAAATCTCCCTCTAGAGCCCTCACCAACGTGCTTGAACTCCATGCCCTCTCCCCCCACCCTATCCCTGCAACCCCATGTTAATCCACCTAACCTACACATCTTTGGACATTAAGGCCAGAATATTACCGCCTCGCCCACCCCAGAATCGCCCGAGCGAGGTCATAAAATCCCACACTCAGGGGCAATTTAGCATGGCCACTCCACCGAACCAGCCCATCTTGGGACTGTGGGAGGAAACCGGAGCACCCGGAGGAAACCCACACAGACACGGGGAGAACATGCAAACTCCGCGCAGACAGTGACCCAAACTGGGAATCGAACCCAGGTCCCTGGTGCTGTGAGGCAGCAGTGCTAACCACTGTGTCACCATGCCGTTGATGTGGATTCAACGCCCACCAAGCTGTTTTGCCACTGCGTTTGGAATTTGCTGAAAGTTTCTAGCTGAGGGGCTGATAAAGAAACACACATGTACTTGTTAGATTTGGGCCAGGATCCCTGAGTCTCTCAGTTTATATTGGCTTAATTTTAATTAAACTTCTCTGTTTGGCCATTAACATTTTATAAACAGCTGTCATGTCACCAGAAGTAAAATCATCTTTATCATATTTTTATTTCTTAGATAAATAATCAACAATTCTTCTGCACTAATTGTTCTTTCCTGTGAGGCTCCTCTGGAAAATGAGTTTTATTGCCAGGTCGTTTTGTTTCTCTGCTTCGGGCTTGCGTGTGTCTGAGCTTCAATCGATTTTGGCAAAAGCTTTGGGTCTTAATTTTATCCTTGTGCTTGGAGAGAAACGGGGACCTCACCTCAAGCCCTCTCACGGAATGCCGTGCCACAGAAGGAGGCCATTTGGCCCATCGTGCTTTTTTTTCTGGCACTTTGAATGGGATGCCCCAAAGCAGTTGCCCTCCTCCCTGCTCTCTCCCCACATCCCTGCGAATATTTCCTTTCTAACTTACCCAACTCCCTTTCGAGAGTTACTGTTCAATCTGCTTCCACCATCCTTTCAGGCAGCGCCTTCCAGATCACAACAACTCGCTGCGTTAAAAAAAACATTCTCCTCATCTCCCTTTCTGAGTCGTTTGCCAAGTATCTTCAAGTTCTGCTCTCTGCTCGCACAGCCTCCTGCCAGTGGAAACAGTTTCACTCCGTGCACGGTGTTCTTATCCAAACCCCTTGTGGGTGCGATCTTACCGCCTCACCGCACCTGTCGATCGGCTTGGTGAACTGGCAAGATAGGGAAAGAGGCGGAAAATCGGCCTTGTGACCTTGCCAAGCCCGGGAAGAGCACAAGGCTGATTTCGCCAGCAGAATCTTAGAAACCCTACAGCACAGAAAGAGGCCATTCGGCCCATCGAGTCTGCACCGACCACAATCCCACCCAGGCCCTACCCCCATATCCTTACATATTTACCCACTAATCCCTCTAACCTACACATCCCAGGACACTAAGGGCAATTTTAGCATGGCCAATCAACCTAACCCGCACATCTTTGGACTGTGGGAGGAAACCGGAGCACCCGGAGGAAACCCACGCAGACTCGAGGAGAATGTGCAAACTCCACACAGACAGTGACCCAAGCTGGGAATCGAACTCAGGTCCCTGGAGCTGTGAAGCAGCAGTGCTAACCACTGTGCTACCCTGGGGCTGACAAGATCGCAAACCCCATTTTGACATATTAATGACATGCTTAGCATGTTGTTTGGGATGCGATTGGAGGGAGAGGGGCTTGGGGCATTGTCTGTTGGGGATGGGGGGGGTGATGTTGTCTGTGGAGGTGGGGGGGATAGTGACGAATTTCCCAGTATACTGCGTACACTGTGTACACACTATACTGGGAGATCGGAGCACCTGCGCAATGACACTTCGAGAACTCAGCAGCCGGCGTCTGGGACAAGCTGAGACTCCACCCCCCCCCCACCCACTGGCGAGATTCACATTACGGCCTCTGCATCACATGGAGTGTTGTGAATTCCCATGACTTACCTCTCTGAAAAAAACAGCAAAGAATCCTCCCGTTTTATACTTAGAATTTCTTTGAGAAAATTCCGCCCATAATTTTTAAGATGTGGAGATGCTGGCATTGGACTGGGGTGGGCAGAGTAAGAAGCCTCACAACACCAGGTTAAAGTCCAACTGGTTTATTTGGAATCACGAGCTTTCGGAGCGCTGCTCCTTCATCAGGTGACTCACTTGGTGAAGGAGCGGTGCTCCGAAAGCTCGTGATTCCAAATAAACCTGTTGGACTTTAACCTGGTGTTGTGGGACTTCTTACATAATTTTTAACACTTCTATTCAATCTCTCCTTAAACCTCCTCTGCTTGAAGGATGTCAATCCCAGCTTCTCCAAGTTGCTGCACATCAAATCTTCCAATTCTGATGCAATGCCCATTGCTGGAAAGTCAATTTGTTCAGTCCCACCCAGCTGAGGAGCAATGTCAGAGAGTGACCCTGTTGTTCCCTCGCACTTCCTTTGTCTAAACCACCGAGAGGGTGTCCAAGCAGAACCTGATGGAGTGCCGTTATAATTGGGTGCTGGTTCTCCTATGGTTAATTGGAGGATATATCGGGGAATGGGGGGTGGTGGGGGTAGGGAGGCTGCAGAGCCAGCTCGTTGGTCTAAGGGTATGATTCTCGTTTAGGGTGCAAGACGTCCCGGGTTCAAATCCCGGATGAGCCCTCGTTTTGAGGGCAGCTCGATAGCACAGTGATTAGCACTGCTGCCCCAAAGACACGGGTTCGATTCCCAGCTTGGGTCACTGTCTGTGTGGAGTTTGCACATTCCCCCCGTGTCTGCGTGGATTTCCTCCGGGTGCTCCGGTTTCCTCCCACAGTCCAAAGATGTGCAGGTTAGGTGGATTGGCCATGTTAAATTGCCCCTTAGTGTCAGGGGGGACTAGCTAGGGTAAATGCATGGGGTTATGGGGATAGGGCCTGGGTGGGATTCTGGTCGGTGCAGGCTCGATGGGCCAAATGGCCTCCCTCTGCACTGTAGGGATTCTATGATTCTATGATCTGTGCTAGTGCACAGAAATTAGCATTGCCCCATGGGCCGTATGCTTGGAATAATATTTGTTCTGTTGTCACTTCCTCAGCCCCCTCTGTTTGATAACGTTCCTACAGAAAGATATTTTTTAAAAACAATTATTTTCACAAGTGGGTGTCAGTTGTCCCTGAACTGAATGGTTTACATGGCTATTTCACAGGGCCAGAATTGTTTTTCCCTTCATGGGATGTGGGCATCGCTGGCTGGGCCATTATTGCCCATGCCTAATTGCCCCTGAACTGAGTGACTTATTAGAGCCATTTTCAGAGCTCATTTATGAGACACATGTAAGGCCAGACCAGGTAAGGACGGCAGATTTCCTTCGCTAAAGAACACTGGTGAACCAGATGGGGTTTTCCGACAATCATTCATAGTTTTACGGTCACTGTTACTGAGAATGGCTTTTAATAATTGAATTTAAATTCCACCAGCTGCCGTGGTGGGACTTGAACTTGTGTCCCCAGAGCATTAGTCTGGGCCGCTGGATTATTAGTCCAATGACATTACCACTGCACAGTCTCCCCATCATTGTAAATATTAAATACATAATTGGCTGTAAATGTGTTTTATATAGAAACATAGAAACTAGAAGCAGGAGGAGGCCATTCGGCCCTTCGAGCCTGCTGCACCATTCACTTTGACCATGGCTGATTATCGAATTCAATATCCTGATCCCCCCTTCCCCCCCATATCCCTTGATCCCTTTAGCCCCAAGAGCTATATCTAATTTCTTCTTCAAATCAGACATTTTGGCCTCAACTACATTCTGTGGTAGTGAATTTCACACATTCACCACTCTCTGGGTGAAGAAATTTCTCCTCACCTCAGTTTATCCCTTATCCTCAAACTATGACCCCTAGTTCTGGACTCCCCCACTATTGGGAACATTCTTTCTGAATCTACCTTGTCTAACTCTGTTAGAATTTTATAAGTTTCTATGAGATCTCCTCTCACTCTTCTAAACTCCAGTGAATATAATCCTAACCGACTTAATCTCTCCTCATATGACAGACCTGCCATCCCAGGAATCAGCCTGGTAAACCTTCGCTATATTCCCTCTATAGCGAGGACATCCTTCCTCAGATAAGGACACCAAATCTGCACACAATACTCCAGGTGTGACCTATAAAATTGCAGCAAACCATCTCTATCCCTGTACTCAAATCCTCTCGCTTTGAAGGCCAACATACCATTTGTCTTCTTTACTGCCTGCTGTACCTGCGCGCTTACTTTCAGCGACTGATGCACGTGGACGCCAAGGTCTCATTGAGTATCCAATGTGTTTTGGGATAGCCTAATTTTGTGAAAGTTTCTATATAATTGTAAATTCTTTCTCATTTTTAACCTTGGATGCTCCCATTCTGGGAATAAATTTGGAAAAAGTCCCCAGGATGCTTGAGAGACATGGGAATGCAGAGTGTTGATCCATTTCTTTATTAAGAGCACATTATTCAGTTAGCAATTTATTAATACATTGACATGCCAGCTTTAAACATGTGGCATCAGCAATTATGCACAATAACGTGGAAAGCGTTATGGCAAAGAAGCAGCCCATTTGGCCCATTGAGTACTGGCCAAAATGGAGCTATCCAGTCGAAACCCACATTCCAGCTCTTGGTCCATATCCTGGAGCTTATGGCACCCCCAGTGCGTATCCAATTGGTTGTTATGTGCAATGAGGTTTGCTGTCTCTCCCACCCTTTCAGGCAGTGGGCGGGATTTTCCAGCCGCGCTCACCCCAAAGCCGGATTCCCTGCCCGAGGTCAACTGGTCTTTGCATGGTCCGCCGTCGCCCACTCCGATTCCCGCGGCGGGCGGGACTGGATAATTCCACCCAATGTGTTACAGATCACTCAACTTCCCTCCAATCCTTCTGCCAATTCCTTTCATTGTCCCAACGACCATTAGTTTATTGGATGCATGTTTCCACTTGTAATAGATCGAGGGCAACTTGATGAAATTTGAAACTAAAAGGCTTTATTGCCCATATTTATATACATGTACAATAGGGGGTAAGACTAGATTACAAGTGTGACTGCTCTTCTGGACACTTGGGCTCCAATTGCCACTGCCTCCTTGACCTGTGGTCCCTGTCCTCCTGCCGATTGGTTCAGCTTCCCACCAGAGCAATCCATAGGGTCCTCGCTGATCATGTGGCCCTCAGAACACACCCCTCCATTCAAGGACCCCTTGTAGGCAAGACCAAAGCTAGATGTCATAAGTATAAGATATCAAAAGAGAAAATGCTGGAAAATCTCAGCAGGTCTGGCAGCATCTGGAAGGAGAGGAAAGAGCTGACATTTCGAGTCCAGATGACCCTTTGTCAAAGGGTCAAAGCCCCAGTAACGTTGACAGAGAATCCAAGCATTAGCTAACCATTCACGAGCCGCTCTCTATTTAATCAGCATAGTGTTCACCACTCTCTCCACCCACTCCCTTTGTCTCTTGCTGCTTAAAGACTTTAATGCTTCAGGAATCTTATTTAAACTCACACGCTCAAGACAGTGAGCACCAATCAGCCAATTCAAACAAGGGTATTCATTGCAAACTGGCCAATGAAAACACAGCCAGGCGCCAGCACTTTCCCAGAATTAGCCAATGGGTGGGGCAAGTCAAGAGGAAGAGCAAAGTAGTTAAGGAAAGTGTTTTAAAGTTATTTCTTTATGAGGGAGGCAGAGGGGTCCAGAATATAAATTCAGGTCCAGAACATTAAGAACAGTAGGCCATTCCGCCCCTCCAGCCCATTCCACCATTCTGGTAGATCATGCCTGACATGTTCCTGAAACCCATTGACCCAACTTTGCTCCACATCCCCTGCTGCCCTTCACCCCATCCAATAAACGTAGCCCAGTCCATCACTCAAACCAGCCTCCAATTCATTGACTCTGTCTACACTTCCCACTGCCTCGGCAGAGCAGCCAGCATAATCAAAGATCCCACGCACCCCAGACATTCTCTCTTCCACCTTCTTCCCTCGGGAAAAAGATACAAAAGTCTGAGGTCACGTACCAACCGACTCAAGAACAGGTTCATCCCTGCTGCCATCAGATTTTTGAATGGACCTACCTTGCATTAAATTGATCTTCTCTACACCCTAGCTATGACTGTAACACTACATTCTGCACTCTCTCCATTCCTTCTCTATGAACGGTATGCTTTGTCTGCATAGCACCCAAGAAACAATACTTTTCACTGTATACCAATACACGTGACAATAATAAATCAAATCAAATCAAATCAAATGAATAAAAAGCCTCTCAATCTCACTCTTGGAAGGTCCAATTGGTCCACAGCCACTTGAGTGGGAGAATCCCAGTTTCCGACTCCTCTTTATGTGAGAGGAAGCTTCCTGATTGCAGTGCTGAAGGATCAGAAGAGCAGATTGTGGTAATGTCATTGGATTAGTAATCCAGAGACCCCGGTTAATGTTCTGATGGGATTTGAATTCAATTAATAAATCTCATCTCCTTACCTGAGGAAGGATGTTTTTGCTATAGAGGGAGTGCAGTGAAAGTTCACCAGACTGATTCCAGGGATGGCGGGACCGACGTATGAGGAGAGACTGACTCTGTTAGGATTGTATTCACTAGAGTTCAGAAGGATAAGGGGAGGGATCTCGTAGAAAGCTATAAAATTCTAACAGGACTAAACAGGGTCGATGCAGGAAGGATGTTCCCGATGGCGGGGCAAGTCCAGAACCAGGGGTCACAGTCTGAGGATACGGAGTGAACCTTTTAGGACTGAAATGAGGAGCCATTTCTTCACCCAGAGAGTGGTAAATCTGGAATTCGCTACCACAGACAGCAGTTGAGGCTAAAACACTGGGACCGAAGCGTTACCACCGTTCACTCCGGCGGGAATTTCCCACCCTGCAGCAGTGAACGGTGATTTGACTGGCCGCCAAATTCTCTGAATTCGCTGCAGCGGGAGCGTGGCGTGAATGGCCGGTTAGATCGCGCCCTGTATGTTTTCAAGAAGGAGTTAGATATCGCTCTTGGGGTGAAGGGGATCAAAGGATTTGGGGAGAAGGCGGGATCAGGCTATTGAGTTGGATGATCAGCCATGATCATAATGAATGGTGGAGCAGGTTTAGTCGAAGGGCCGAATGGTCTACTCTCGTTCATATTTCCTATGTTTCTCTGTTTAATACGGAATTGAAAGGTAGACTCAGTATTGGTGATCTTGAAATGATCCTTGGTTGTTGTAATATCATTGCTCACTAATGTCCTCTAGGGAAGGAAATCTGCCGTCCTTACCCGGTCTGGCCTACATGTGACTCCAAACAACTTGGTTGATCCTTAACTGCCCCTCTGAAATGAGTGAGACACTTAGTTGAAGAGCAGTTAGAGATGGGCAACAAGTGAAGCAAGGGTGGCATGGCGGCACAGTGGTTAGCACTGCTGCCTCACAGCGCCAGGGACCCGGATTCAATTCCGGCCTCGGGTCACTGCCTGTGGGGAGTCTGCACTTTCTCCTCATGTCTGCATGGGTTTCCTCTGGATGCTCCGGTTTCCTCCCACACTCCAAAGCTGTGCGGGTTAGGTGGATTGGCCATGCTAAATTGCCCCTTAGTGTCAGAGGGACTAACGAGGGTAAATAAGTGGAGTTATGGGGATAGGGCCCGGGTGGGACTGTGGTCAGTGCGGACGCGATGGACCAAATAGCCTCCTTCTGCTCTGTAGGGATTCTACAAAGTGCTGGCTTTGCCAACAACATCCCCATCGGATGAAAGAATGAAGAAAGAAATTTCAAGATTGTGACTTGATTCCCTCTCCAGACTCGGTATCCAGACTATTGAATCCTTTCACTGTTCACACAGAGCTACAGGGCCACTGAGGAGAATATTATGTTGGCGGATTACAGGGAAGTATGTGTTAAATGAGGAATCTGGCTGTGTTTCCATGCCCGCACGTTGTGTGAGACCTGATTGCCTGTCTGAGTGAAACACCAGGGGCTGATAGACGGCCATTAACAGAAGTGAACTCCAGCACTGTCAGGTGGGCTGCCGGCAGGGGTCTACGTGCCAAAGGTGGTGATGGGTCACTGCAATTGATTCACATTTGAAAGGCTCAGTGTCTTCATTACAGCACGGAAGCTGCGATCGGGTTACACCCTGAGCAGTGTGAAGTGGGGGGAGAGGTGGCGGCAGAGTTTGGGTATAAACAGACGACAGCTGCAGGCGGGACGAGGGTCCTTACCTTCTGCCCCGGCCCCTTTCCACTGTTTATTTTTAAATTATTCTTCGCATCTTGTCGCTAAAATAAACACCAGCCCCCAACCTTCAGCACTGTGCCCAGGATCTGTTTATTCAAAGGAAAGCAGCCACACAATTCAAAGCAGCCGCTGTTGGTTCAGACTGGGCTCTGGACTGAACAATCTTCTCAAACTCCCAACCCTGCGCCAGCAACAGAAAGAAAATGCCGCTTTGCATTTACATGGCGCCCCTCACCACCCTCCGGATGTCCCAAAGCACCTCACGGCCAATGGAATGTTTCTGAAGTATGGTCACTGTTGTGATGTAGGGCAGTGGTTCTCAAAATGGGGTCTACAGCCCCCCCTACCCCCAACCCCCGGGGGGGTCGTCAGACAGTTTCCAGGGGGTCCACAACTTAATGCCCAAGTGTTTAGGCGGGCAGTCAAAGCGGTGAGCTCAGGGTGGCGGTCTCACCTGGGTGGGGGGGGGGGGGGGCTCGCATGGATGGGAGCATGAAGATGGCTGTGTTTGTAAGCGATCTGCAAGTAAATCGATAAAATAAAGTTTATTTATTACACAAAGGCTTACATTGTCATTTATCTCAAGAGGCTTGGAATACAAAAGCAGGGATGTACTTCTGAGGCTTTATAAAGCACTGGTTAGGCCCCATTTGGAGTACTGTGAGCAATTTTGGGCCCCACACCTCAGGAAGGACATACTGGCACTGGAGCGGGTCCAGCAGAGATTCACACGGATGATCCCAGGAATGGTAGGCCTGACATACGATGAACGTCTGAGGATCGTGGGATTATATTCATTGGAGTTTAGGAGGTTGAGGGGAGATCTAATAGAAACTTACAAGATAATGAACGGCTTAGATAGGATGGACGTAGGGAAGTTGTTTCCATTAGCAGGGGATACTAGGACGCGGGGGCACAGCCTTAGAATAAAAGGGAGTCACTTTAGAACAGAGATGAGGAGAAATTTTTTCAGCCAGAGGGTGGTAGGTCTGTGGAATTCATTGCCACAGAGGGCTGTGGAGGCCGAGACGTTGAGCGTCTTCAAGACAGAAATTGATAAATTCTTGATTTCTCGAGGAATTAAGGGCTATGGGGAGAGAGCGGGTAAATGGAGTTGAAATCAACCATGATTGAATGGTGGAGTGGACTCGATGGGCCGAATGGCCTTACTTCCGCTCCTATGTCTTATGGTCTTATTAACACTGCAATGAAGTTACTGTGAAATTCCCCTAGTCGCCACAGTCTGGAGCCTGTTTGGGTCAATGCACCCTAACCAGCACGGCTTTCAGACTGTAGGAGGAAACCGGAGCACCCGGAGGAAACCCACACAGACACGGGGAGAATGTGCAAACTCCACACAGACAGTGACCCAAGCCGGGAATCGAACCCGGGTCCCTGGCGCTGTGAAGCAGCAGTGCTAACCACTGTGCTACTGGGCTGCAATAAATTGTTCAATTAAAAGCATTTTTAAAACACTCTTTGCGAGCAGCACTTTAAGGCGACAGCGATTATATTACATTCTGATTTCCAAAGCAGGATCTGTGATTACTACACAACAGAAAATGCTGGAAAATCTCAGTGGGTCTGGCAGCATCTGTGGAGAGAGAAACAGAGTTAAAGTTTCACTTCTGGATGACCCTCCGTCAGTGGTTGCTATTCCATTTGAAAATGAATCCTCCCAATGAAAATGTTTGTGAACCAATGCTGTACAAAACTGTTGTGATACAGTGGGTAGTGTCCCAGCCCCTGAACCAGGAGCTCTGGGTTCAAGTCCCAGTCCAGGACTGTGCGGCCAAATTCCCCTCCAACTCAATTTTTAAGTTTGCTGACGACACCACCGTAGTGGGTCAGATCTCAAATAATGACGAGACAGAGAACAGGAATGAGATAGAGAATCTGGTGAACTGGTGCAGCAACAATAATCTCTCCCTCAATGTCAACAAAACAAAGGAGATAGTCTTCGACTTCAAGAAGCGTAGTGGAGGACATGCCCCTGTCTACATCAATGGGGATGAAGTAGAAATGGTCGAGAGCTTAAGGTTTTTAGGTGTCCAGGTCACCAATAACTTGTCCAGGTCCCTCCATGCTGACACTATAGTTAAGAAAGCCCACCAACGCTTCTACTTTCTCAGAAGACTAAGGAAATTTGGCATGTCAGCTGCGACTCTCACCAACTTCTACAGATGCACCATAGAAAGCATTCTTTCTGGTTGTATCACAGCTTGGTATGGCTCCTGCTCTGCCCAAGACCACAAGGAACTACAAAGGGTCGTGAATGAAGCTCAGTCCATCACTCAAACCAGCCTCCCATCCATTGACTCTGTCTACACTTCCCGCTGCCTCGGCAAAGCAGCCAGCATAATTAAGGACCCCACGCATCCCAGACATTCTCTCTTCCACCTTCATCCATCAGGAAAAAGATACACAAGTCTGAGGTCACGTATCAACCGACTCAAGAACAGCTTCTTCCCTGCTGCCGTCAGACGCCAGACTACCGTCAGAATACACGGTAGCACAGTGGTTAGCACTGCTGCTTCACAGCTCCAGGGTCCCGGGTTCGATTCCGGCTCGGGTCACTGTCTGTGTGGAGTTTGCACATTCTCCTCGTGTCTGCGTGGGTTTCCTCCGGGTGCTCTGGTTTCCTCCCACAGTCCAAAGATGTGCGGGTTAGGTTGATTGGCCAGGTTAAAAAAATTGCTCCTTAGAGTCCTGGGATGTGTAGATTAGCGGGTAAAATATGTGGGGGTAGGGCCTGGGTGGGATTGTGGTTGGTGCAGGCTCGATGGGCCGAATGGCCTCCTTCTGCACTGTAGGGTTTCTATGATTCTATGATTCTATGACTTTTGAATGGATCTACCTTGCATTAAGTTGATATTTCTCTACACCCTAGCTATGACTGTAACACTACATTCTGCACTCTCTCCTTTCCTTCTCTATGAACGGTATGCTTTGTCTGTATTGTGCGCAAGAAATAATACATTTCATTGTATGCTAATACATGTGACAATAATAAATCAAATCAAACTTGATAGCCAGGGAAGGTGTGTTTATAACTTGGTCAGTTAGCAACCTGTAAATTCTTCTGATTGTGCCTACGGCAGGTGGTAAAAGCAGCATGTCTCCTGGTCATCTGTACTTGATGTGGACTGGCACCCCTCTGACAACTGGCTGCTGATCTGTTCTGAGAAGCACCAGTTATAACAATCTCACACACCTCTCGGTGCCAGTCGAGAATTGAGAAGGTGTTAGCAATGTACAGCCAATAGGAAAGACATTGATAATCTGCTAAGAGTGCAGAGAAGGTTTAGGGCCTGAGTTACAGGGAAGGGTTGGCCAGGCTAGGACTTTATTCCTTTGGAACGTAGGAGAATGAGGGGTGACTTTATTGAGGTGTATAAAATCAGGAGGGGCATCGATAGGATGAACGCACACATAGGCCGGAACTCTACAACCTCACCCACCAGAATCGGAGCAGGCGAGGGTCCGACAACGGAAATCTCCATTGACCTTGGGCGGGAATTTCCATAAAATCACACCCATAGTCTTTTTCCCAGGGAAGGGGAATTGAAAACCAGAGGGCACAGGTTTAAGGTGAGAGGGGAAAGATTTAAAAGGGACCTGAGGGGCAACCTCTTCACGCAGAGGGTGGTGTGTATATGGAATGAGCTGTGTTGCAGGGTTTTGCAGAGACTTGGTATTGCCACAAACTTCAGCCAATACACAGACTCGCGAAGTCAGTGTCCTGGTTAAAGCCGTATCTTTATTTGACCAACGATCCCTGGGAGAGATAGCATTGGGGGTCCAACACCTCTCTGACAGAGAAAGCCCTGAGCATTCCAACACCACTCTGAAGTCACAATACATCAGACAGGACAATTATACATTTTCGAGTTCGCTTTTTCCGTCTTGCTGTTAGTTATGAACCAATCATCATTAGCACAAATCAATCATTGTTAACAGTTGTCATATACCTTAGCCAATTACATTCTACCCTCTGACATCATTGGTCCATAGAATCCGGATGCTTCTTCCCCTGTCACTTGGCACCCCCTGACGCTTAACTATAGAGTTCAGAGGTTCTGTCCTCGCCAACTCTCAATTACGTCAATGGTCAAGTCAGACAGTTGATATCCCCATGTCTAAGAAGCACTGTCTCATCAGTACAACTTGGACAGCTCTATTCATACTGTGGCTTTGGAAACCCATATTATCCATATCTTAAGCTGATAAGAATATATCAGTGGTTTCATTGTTCCAAAGAATGTGGTTCGTCTCATCCAGTGTCTTCAACCCATCATGCTGTTGGACAGTCTGCTTTTGGCTAAAGTGCACAGACATTTTAAAAATAAATCTGAAATACATTTCAAAATCCAAAATACATGTTTAGATCAGAACTGCTTGTTCAAAACTTATTTATTTAAATCTCTTACTGTGATTATACTGTCTTTATGGATGTGGTAGCTCTGTTAGTCTGTAGGTCTGATCTGGAGTCATTCCACGCAGTGCTGATAGTTTTATTAGTGTCTTAAACCCCTGATTATTTGAAATTTATTTAACAAGCTGCCAGAGAAAGTGGTTGAGGCAGATTCAATAGCAGCATTTAAAAAGCATTTGGATAAGTACATAATTAAGTGTATAATTAAATACATAATTAAGCATAATTAAGGACCCCACGCACCCCGGACATTCTCTCTTCCATCGGGAAAAGATACAAAAGTCTGAGGTCACGTACCAACCGACTCAAGAACAGCTTCTTCCCTGCTGCTGTCAGATTTTTGAATGGACCTACCTTGCATTAAGTTGATCTTTCTCTACACCCTAGCTATGACTGTAACACTACATTCTGCACTCTCTCCTTTCCTTCTCTATGAACGGTATGCTTTGTCTGTATAGCGCGCAAGAAACAATACTTTTCACTGTATACTAATACATGTGGCAATAACAAATCAAATCAAAAACATGGATGGGGAAGGATTAGAGGGATATGGGCCAAACGTGGGCAATTGAGACTAGCTGGGAGGGCACCATGGTTGGCATGGACTGGTTGGGCCCTAGGGCTTGTTTCCGTGCTGTATTGGTCTATGATTCTATAACTGATAATGACCTGGATAATCGGTGTTTGTTTTTAGATATCGCTTCAGGGTTAAGTACCAGCCACTGTACGTCAGGAAGGAATCCTTTAAAAATCTTCAAAGTTTCCTCTGTGGGATCTTCCACAGCCACGTGAGACAGGGCCGTGCATTAACATCTCATCCAAACGGTTCCACCATCTGTCAGTGTCCCTCAGCTCTGCACTGGAATTTCAGCCTCGTTGCTGGGAGATTGGAAGGAATTTTCCCACCACGCCCACCACTGCAACTGTAGCTGGTGGTTTGTGGACAATGTCCATTGACAGTCAGTGGGGAATTTCCTGCTTTTAGACCAATGCGGCTGGAGAATTCCGCCTGTTGTGTTTCCCCCTGTGGGAGAGTCTAGGACGAGAGGGCATCATCTCAGAGTGAGGGGATCGCCTATTTAAGACAGAGATGAGGAGGAATTTCCTCTTTCGGAGGGCAGTGAATCTGTGGAATTCGTTACCACAGAGGGCTGTAGAGACTGGGCCATTACGTTCAAGGCTGAGGTAGACAGATGTTTACTCAGTAAGGGAATCAAGGGTTAGGAGTGGAGTTCAAAGTGGAGTTGAGGGTTATCGTATCAATTCAATCATGATCTCATTGAATGGTGGAGCAGACTCGATGCATCGAATGGCGTACGTCTGCTTCTGTGTGTTTTGGTCTTGTGGCCTAGGTTTTCTGCTGATGTCTCAGGCACAGGAATTGAGCCCACCTTCTGGCTCCGAGGCACGGATACTGCCCACTGGGGGCATGGCGGGACAATTGGTTCTTTGGTGTCCCTGAGCTGTAAGAGAGAATGGATTCAAGGATGGGGCAGGTTTCCTGCTCCTGACCGGTGTTGAGGGATCCAACGCTTGCAGACGTTGGTCAGGTATGGGATTGGGCTCAACAAAGGCAACCCACAGTCAAATAGCCCACTCAAACTGGCAACATGAGGAATGCCTGAGGTAATAAAGATGGCTGCCAACTATCGAGTGGGAGGGTGATACAGGGAGAAAACACAATGTCATTCTAGGTTGGCTTTTTGTTCATTCAATGGTCCAGAATTCTGTGCTTCGATCAGAGTTCAGTTCGATGGCTATGGTTAGCCGTTCTCTGATGGTTAATGAGGCAGAATCTCCCCACTCACTGGAGAGCTTCTCTCCAATGATAAAGATAGAGGAGTGTTTAATCCCAGAATTGCAGAGGGCAGGAGGAGGACACTGTGTTCCTGTTCCACTGTTCACACACCCGCCCTGGCCTTGCCCCATAGCTTTCTAATACTTTCCCCTTCAATATTCATCCAATTCCATCAAATTACAACCAAATCCTCTTCCACCGCCCATTTGGGACTGTGTAGATTATGTAGCAACCAACTCAAGGACAGCTTCTTCCCTGCTGCCATCAGACTTTTGAATGGAATTACCTCGCATTAAGTTGATCTTTCTCTACACCCTAGCTATGAGTACATTCTGCACTCTCTCCTTTCCTCCTCTATGAACGGTATGCTTTGTCTGTATAGCGCGTAAGAAACAATACTTTTCACTGTATGTTCATACATGTAATAATACTAAATCAAATCAAAAAAGATCGCTCATAAAATGTGAATCCACTTTTGCTCCTGTTGCAGTAACTATGGAAACAGTGAGAGGAACTGGTGTGGGATTGCTCTAACATCTGTCGGTGTCCATTCAGGCCTCTCACCACAGGAGGGATCCAACTCATCCATCACCATCCCGGTCACCCTGCTGGACTCTGGACACAGTTCACAAGCTCGGCTCCAAGCGGCTACCATTGCTTTTTTTGATCAAAGGTTGTTCTTTACAACTGAACTTAACAGATGAGCCCTGCGGGTAGCACTTATACAAACATATCTCCTGACCGAGAGAGAGAGGGGGGGGGAGAGAGAGAGAGAGAGACAGAGGGAGAAAGAGGGGGAGGGAGAGTTAGAGAGAGAGAGGGAGTGGGGTAGAGAGAGAGGGGGGGAGAGAGAGAGACAGAGGGAGAGGGGTAGAGAGAGAGAGAGAGGGAGAAAGAGGGGGGAGAGTTAAAGAGAGAGAGGGAGTGGGGTAGAGAGAGGGGGGGAGAGAGAGAGAGACAGAGGAAGAGGGATAGAGAGAGAGAGAGAGGGGGGGAGAGTTAGAGAGAGAGAGCGAGAGGGAGAGGGGTAGAGAGAGAGAGAGGGGGGGGAGGGTAGAGAAAGATAAAGAGGGAGAGGGGTAGAGAGAGGGAGAGGGGGAGAGAGGGGGGGGGGAGGGGAGAGTGAGAGAGAGAGGGGGAGAGAGAGAGTGATGGGGGTGGGAGAGTGACAGAGAGAGGGGGGAGAGTGAGAGGGAGAAGTGTAGAGAGAGAGAGAAAGGGGGGAGGAGAGAGAGAGAGAGAGAGAGAAGGGGGGAGAGGGAGAGAGAGAGGGGGAGAGGGGGGGAGAGAGAGAGAGAGAGAGGGGGCGAGTGAGAGAGAGAGAGTGAGAGAGAGAGAGAGATAGAGAAGGGAGAGAGCGAGAGAGAGAAAGGGAGAGAGAGGGAGATAGAGAGGGAGAGAGGGGGAGAGAGAGAGGGGGGAGAGAGAGAGAAGGGGGGAGAGAGAGCGAGAGAGAGAGAAAGAGAGAAAGGGGGAGAGAGAAGGGGAGAGAGAGTGAGATAAAGGGAGGAGAGTGAGAGAGAGCGGGGGAGAGAGAAGGGGAGAGAGAGTGAGATAAAGGGAGGAGAGTGAGAGAGAGCGGGGGAGAGAGAGCGGAAGAAAGAGGGGGAGAGAGAGAGGGAGAGAGAGGGGGGGAAAGAGAGAGAGAGTGAGAGTGAGGGCGAGTGAGAGAGAGGGAGAGAGAGCGAGAGAGAGAGAGAGAGGGAGAGAGAGCGCGAGCGAGAGAGAGCGAGAGGGAGAGTGAGAGAGAGAGCGAGAAATCATAGAAATCATAGAAACCCTACAGTGCAGAAGGAGGCCATTCGGCCCATCGAGTCTGCACCGACCACAATCCCACCCAGGCCCTACCCCCACATATTTACCCGCTAATCCCTCTAACCTACGCATCTTAGGATTCTAAGGGGCAATTTTTAACCTGGCCAATCAACCTAACCCGCACATCTTTGGACTGTGGGAGGAAACCGGAGCACCCGGAGGAAACCCACGCAGACACGAGGAGAATGTGCAAACTCCACACAGACAGTGACCCGAGCCGAGAATCGAACCCAGGACCCTGGAGCTGTGAAGCAGCAGTGCTAACCACTGTGATACCGTGCCGCCCCGAGAGAGAGAGAGTGAGAGAGAGGGGGAGTGAGAGGGAAAAAGCACAAACATTGTCCTTTGTGACTGCCACCACCGCACGCTGCCATCATCTTTATCGCTCCCTTCAAACCTCACTCTCCCCACAAACCCCCCACCCCCTGAAACCAACACAACCCCAACGCTGACCCCAATCCCGACCCCAACCCCGGCTTCAACCCCACACTCAGCCCGCACAGCTACTCAACACCCTAGTCCTGTCACAGAGTCATCGAGCAATACAGCACGGAAACAGGCCCTTCAACCCAACCGGTCCATGCTGACAATGGAGCCCTCCCGGCTAGTCCCAATTACACATGTTTGGCCCTGTCCCGTCTCATCCTTTCCCTCCATTGGAAGGATACAAGATGGAGTTAGGATTTGACAAGTTTCGGGAGGGGGGGAACGGCAATAGCATGCCAACCTTTCCTTCTTTCTGGCAGATTAATTGCACCTCTCTGTCATCCTATTGTCGCTAACCATCCTTTAACTCTGCAGCACACATTTCAATCTGGTGAAGGGACACCGGTCTCGGAGGATTTATTTCAGGGTGGGCCTAGTCCCCCGGAGAAACTGAGTTCAAATCCCATCGGCTTTCAGTCTTAAAATTCAGGCTTTGGCAAAAGCGATCGTGAAGTTGTTGAATTGGTTTTCGGGGTCCCAGAGCCAGAGAGAAAATGAATAAAAAGATAAAGCCGGGTTTCCTGCTCCTGACTGCAGTTTAGTCATCCAACAGTTTATAAACTGTAGGAAAACTCCAGCTGGTTCACTGCTGTCTTTCTTGGGAAGGCTGTCGGCTGCTCTGATCCAAATAACTTTCCATTCCCACACAGACGCGGTCAGGTGAATCAGCAAAGCTTGACAAGACCTTCCGAAGGTGGTTCAAAATGGAGCTCCGTCAGTTGTCTGGCATTGCTCGGTTGGCTGTGTTTGCACCTCTGCACTCCACGAAAACCAGAGATAATAGAAACCTTACAGCACAGAAGGAGGCCATTTGGCCCATCTTGTCCATGCCAGCCCAAGGACACCCAGCTGCCCTTTCTAACCCCATCTCCCTGCACCCGGCCCATAGCCCTGTAGCTTGCGCTCTTAAGGTGCAGATCCGGGTACTTTTTAAAAGAGTTTAGAGTCTCTGCCTCCACCACCAACTCAGCAGTGAATTCCAGACACCCACCACCCTCTGCGTAAAAACATTCTTCCTCATGTCCCCTTTACACCTGCTGCCACTTATCTTGAATCCTGGTTCCCTGGTTCCAGAATTCTCCGCCAAGGGAAACAATTCCATCCTGTCCACTCTACCTCTTCCCCTCACCATTTTGTACACCTCGATCAAGTCACCCCTCAGCCTTCTTTGTTCCAAGGAAAATGACCCCAGCCTATCCAATCTCTCCTCACAGCTACACTTTTCCAGCCCTGGTGACATTCCTGTAAACTTCCTCCGCACTCTCCAGAGCAATTACGTCCTTCCTGTAATGTGGTGACCAGAATTGCACACAATACTCCAATAGTGGCCTCACCAGTGTGTTATACAATTCCAACATTAGATCCTTACTTTTATATTCTCTCCCTTTGTCAATGAAGGACAGCATTCCATATGCCTTTACAACCTTATCTACTTGAGATTTTGTCATCAAGTTGCGCCCGTTTTTGGGCACGAAAACTTGGTAAAGTCAGGCGTGAGGCGAGTAGCGCGATCCATGCCCGCCTCTGCGCCCGTTCCCCCTTTACCAAGACTCAAAAAATGGCCATGATCAGGACTGCGCCCGTTTCATTTGCATGCATTCAAATTGACTTAATGAGCTGCACGCCCAAGTTTACCGGCACTTCCCCCTTTACCACCGCGTTCGCCCATCCAGAATCACCGCGAAACAGACATACTCCATATAAGTCCGAGGGTTAGTGAGGAGCCTAGTGTCCGGCGGCTCTCTGCTTGAGATCGGTGGGTGGGGGGAGGGGGAAGGTGGGTCCGCTGCCACGCTGCCTGTGATCGGTGGGGGGGAAGGGGGAGAGTGGCCTGCGATTGGTCTGGGTGGCAGAGGGGATGGGGAATAAGGGGGTCAGTAATGTTGTGGGAATGGGGCAATATCTGTGGGGGCCAGGGGGAGGCATTATCCGGCCCGGGAGCGATGCGGCAGGGGAGCAGCATTTATCATTTTTTTCTGCGCATGCGCAGTTGGAGGCGCCAATCAGAGCTACAGGGTTTTGGGCGTGTTAAGCCCCGCCCACAGGCTTGCGCAGCGCGATTTGGACTCGCTGATATTTTTGCAGTCAGAGTGCGTATGGGGGCGCCTCAGAACGAGTCTAAAAGTTGGATCTGAAACACTGCCAGTTTCAAGTCTGCCCAGCACTTAGAATCAAAATGGTAAAATAGGGCCTTGTGGATTCCAGATTCACTCCAGAGACCCGGATGAAAGACTGAGGCTGGCGTTCTCCGTGCAGGACTGAGGAGGGAGTGCTGCATTGTCGGAGGTGCTCTCTTTTGGATCAGATGTTGGATCTATGCCAGGAACCCAATGTTCACATTGTATATTAGTGATTTGGAAGAGGGAGCTGAAATTTGCAGATGATATAAAGTTGGGTGGGAGGGTGAGCTGTGAGGAGGATGCAGAGATGCTTCAGCGTGATTTGGAAAGGCTGAGTGTCTGGGTATCATACAAACAGAATCCCTGCAGTGCAGAAGGAGGCCATTCGGCCCCTCAAGTCTCCAACGACAACAATCCCACCCAGGCCATATCCCCGCAACCCCACATATTTACCCCACTAATCCCTCTAAGCTACGCATCCCGGGACACTAAGGGGCAATTTAGCATGGCCAATGCACCTAACCTGCACATCTTTGGACTGTGGGAGGAAACCGGAGCACCCGGAGGAAACCCATGCAGACACGAGGAGAATGTGCAAACTCCACACAGACAGTTCAATGTTTATCCCTCAACCAAGATCACAAAAAAAGACAATCTGTTTATAATCACATTGCTGCTTGTGAGAGTTTGATGAGGGCTGATTGGCTGCTGTGTTTCCTGCAGTACAAGAGTGATTTCATTGGCTGTAAAGTACTTTGAGACCACAAGGCTGGAATTTTACTGACACGCCTGCCCCAATTTCGGGGGCGGGTGAAGCTCGAAGAACATTCTCCGTTGGTCTCGGGCGGGATCGGACGAACCTCGGGTGGACGTGCCAGTAATATTCCACCCCAAGAACCATAGTTATAGAGTCATAGAGGTTTACAGCATTGAAACAGGCCCTTCGGCCCAACTTGTTCATGCTGCCCATTTTTTACCACTAAGCTAGTCCCAAATGCCCGCGTTTGGCCCAAATCCCTCTGCACCCATCTTACCCATGTCTAAATGCTTTGATTTGATTTGATTTATTATTGTTACATGTATTAGTATACAGTGAAAAGTATTGTTTCTTCCACGCTATACAGACAAAGCATACTGTTCATAGAGAAGGAAACGAGAGAGTGCAGAATGTAGTGTTACAGTCATAGCTAGGGTGTAGAGAAAGATCAACTTAATGCAAGGTAGGTCCATTCAAAAGTCTGATGGCAGCAGGGAAGAAGCTGTTCTTGTCGGTTGGTACGTGTCCTCAGATTTTTGTATCTCTTTCCTGATGGAAGAAGGTGGAAGAGAGAATGTCCGGGGTGCGTGGGGTCCTTAATTATACTGGCTGCTTTGCCGAGGCAGCGGGAAGTGTAGACAGAGTCAATGGATGGGAGGCTGGTTTGAGTGACAGACTGGGCTACATTCACAACCTTTTATAGTTGTAGCTTTTTAAAAGTGGTTGTGAAAAGTGTTATATGAATGCAAGTATTTCTTTTCCTTTTTTAAATTAATTTTGGATGTACACACGGTGGGAGCAACCTGTAGACACCACATGAAAGAATCATTTATTGAGTTTTTATTAACGTTGTTAATACTGAGTTAATATTCTTCCATTTTGTGGTATTTGAGTTGTTGAAACGGATTAAAATTGCCGAACTGGAAGTCTATAACTGCGTGAACATTTAAAAACTGATGCTTTCTCGTACCCTTTACAGCTTGTTTATATCCTGCGTACATCCAGAAAGCTGCACAAAAATGTTGAAACACTCGGTGGGATTATACGATTCCGGGGTGGCCGGGCGGTAGAATTCCAGCCTCAGAATTTATTGATGCAGTGGGACTCTCTGCCAATCGAACAACTGCTTCAGAATTGGCAAGAGAGGGAGGTGAAGAGAAAGGTGTTTGCGTGCCGAGTTGTTGTGATCTGGAACGCAGTGACAGTAAGGGCGGTGGAGGTAGATTCAATAAGAACTTTCAAAAGGGAATTGGATAAATACTTGGACAGGAAACATTGATGGGGGTGGGGGTGGGGTGGGGGGGTGGGTAGTGTGATTCTAATTGGATAGCTCTTTCAAAGAGCTAGAACAGACATGATGGGGCGAATAGCCTCACCCTGTGTTGTATATAATCCAGTGACTACTGCCTTTGTCCTGTCTCAGTCTCATTAGTGTTTGGAGTAGTTTGCTCTGTATGCTTATATTGCGGGTACAGAATGTTTAGATTTAATTGGCCCTGTAATGAAGTCTAGAATGTTCTGAATGTTTTTTTTTTGCTGTTACCCTGGAAATATAAACTGTCTCGTCTGATTTCAAGTGTAAATTTGGAACGCTTGCATAAACGCGACTGTAAATTTTCGTTTGATCTCCGTGTGCCCTCATCAATCTGGGGGGAATTAGTGCCAGAGAAGAAAGCTGTTTCCTAACTCAAGATCACTTGGGCCTATTTTGACTTTGCAGCCTTAAAACCCTCCGAGACCTCCACACTCCTCTAACCCTGACCTCTCGCTCTCCACCAGACTTCCTTCATTCCATTATCGGTGGCCGTGTCTCCAGCTACCTAAGCTGGGTAATTCCCTCCCAAAACCTCTCGGGCTCCCTACCTCTCCTCCTTTTGGGTGACCCACTCTTTAAAGGCTACAACCAAGTGCTGGAAAGTGGGATTAGAATATTTGGGTGGTTGTTTTTGACCAGTGCAGATGTGATGGACTGAAGGGTCTTTTCTGTGAGGTCTAAGACTTTACGGGATTGATTTTGAATCCGTGCTCTCTGCCCGCGGGAATGAGGCTGAGAGATTCGGAAAGCACGATTCACGCCCGCAGGTTTCAGAGTTCCGAATTCAAGCAATATTCCTCTTACGGACTTAAAATCCCCCTTCAAAATCAGTTAGCAAAAACCCAGGATTAAGTACTTGCACTTGTTAATATTTCTAGAGCTTTTCAAACACCTCTGGAGAGAGAGACAGAGAGACACCTGTCTTCTATAGCACTGAACAACAGCCTCCAGAGAGAGAGACAGAGAGACATCTCTTGCTTCTTTCAGAGCCAGACAAATTCATAGAATCCCTACAGCCCATCGAGTCTGCACCAACCACAATCCCACCCAGGCCCTATTCCTGTAACCCCATCTATTTACCCTGCTGATCCTTCTGACACTAGGGTCAATTTAGCATGACCATCTAACCCACACATCTTTGGACTGTTTGAATTGACAGTTTTTTAAAAAACTGTATCCTTCCTGCAAGCTGAGCTCCTCCCATTAACACATGTCAATCAAGCTAATCAAAACCCGACTCTGAAACCTTGAGGGAAACCTAAGTAAATACAAAAGGATCAACTCTGTTTAGACAAACACACCATTAGCTAAAATCAGTCATTATCTTGCATTCTCAACACTTAGGCTGCCTGGTGCAGACATATCGGCACTGTGTAAAACAGAGCTGAATTTTAAACATACCCCTAACAAGAAACATATTAAAATTACATTTCTTAAAGATGCAGTATCATCACACTGGGCAGACTAAGACCCGTACAGTTCGTAGTGTGGGCCAAACCAGTTGTTCCTGTCCTGAAGCTGGTAAGTCACACCAGCTTCTTGGAGACTAAAAGTTTACAGTCAGTGTCTGTGTGCAGTTTGCACATTCTCCCCATATCTGCGTGGGTTTCTTCTGGGTGTTCCGGTTTCCTCCCACACTCCAAAGGTGTGCAGGTTAGGTTTCATAGATCCTAGATCATAGAGGTTTACAGCATGGAAACAGGCCCTTTGGCCCAACTTGTCCATGCTGCCCCTTTTTTTAAATCACTAAGCTAGTCCCAATTACCCGCGTTTGGCCCATATCCCTCTATACCAATCTTACCCATGTAACTGTCTAAACACTTTTTAAAAGACAAAATTGTACCCACCTCTATTACTACCTCTGGCAGCTTGTTCCAGACACTCATCTCCCTCTGGACCCTTTTGTATCTCTCCCCTCTCACCTTAAACCTATGCCCTCTAGTTTTAGACTCCCCTACCTTTGGGTAAAGATGTTGACTTCGGACAAGATGAAGATTACTGTTCCCAAACCTGGTGGGGAGGGTGGAGTCCCAACAAGAGACCCAGAGGAAGAACTAGGATTCTGTAAGGACAGAAAGAATGTTCAAAACCAGCGACCAGGTCCATGTGAGGAACTTTGGGGACATCCTCAGTTGGATCCCTGGGACTGTAACGGAAAAAATGGGGCTTGTGTCTAATAAGGTCCAAGTGCGGGGCAAAGTTGTCAGGAAACACCTGGACCACCTCAGGAGGAGGGAGTCCATGCCAGTGCAGACCTCATTACCAGCCAGGGGACGACCATTACCAGTGTTAAACCATGACTAAAGGTTGACCCCACACCTGCCCCTCTGGGTGATGAGGACACAGATTCCAAGATGGAAGGGGAAGAAACCGACTCCTCAACTGAAGTGAGACCTCAGGAAGAACCAGAGTCGCTGGCTTTACGGTGCTCCCTTCGGAAGTGAAGGTTTCTAATCCCTGCATTCCGCCTTCCGCCTAGCTCACCTCCTGACTCCCCAAAGCCTGTCCACCATCTACAAGGCACAAATCAGGAGTGTGATGGAATACTCCCCACTGGACTGGATGGGTGCGGCTCCAACAACACTCAAGAAGCTCAACACCATCCAGAACAAAGCAGCCCCGCTTGATTGTCACGCATTCACTGCCATTTAATGTTCAATCCTTTCACCGCTGGTGCACAGTAGCAGCTGTGTGTACCATCTACAAGATGCACTGCAGAACTCACCAAGCTTCCTTCAACAACACCTTCCAATCCCGTGACCTCTACCATTAGTAGACAGCAGATACATGGAAACACCAACACCTGGAAGTTCTCCTTTAAGCCAAACACTGCCCTGATTTGGAAATATATCGCCGTTCCTTTCACTGTCACTGGGTCAAAATCCTGGAACTCCCTAACAGCACTGTGGGTGTACCTACACCACATGCACTGCAGAAGGCAGCTCACCACCACCTTCTCAAGGGGCAATTAAGGACGGGCAATAAATCCTGGCCTTGACAATGGCGCTCAAATCCCAAGAACAAATGAAAAATGAAAATGGGGCATAAGATCATTGGAACATAGGAATTCCGAATTAGGAGCAGAAGTCGACAAATTCAGTCCTTCGAGCCTGCTCCGCCATTCAATCAGGTCATGGCTGATCTCTCCCTGGTTTCAAATCCACCTCCCCACCTGTTCCCCAAATCCCCTTATCCCTTTTTATTAGAAATATATCTATCTCCTTCTTGAAACCATTCAACAATTTAGACACCTTGTGAAGGAAATGGGTGGAAAATGAATCTCAAAGTGATATTTGGAAACAAATATTTGTGATAAATTTATCAAATCAGGTAACAGAAGCTATAACATTGATTAATTCACAAAAAGGTTAGATGTCGTTATGAGTCCATGGGCCATAAGATACAGGAGCAGAATTAGGCCATTCGGTCTATCGAGTCTGCTCAGCCAGTCAATCATGGCTGATATGATTCTTATCCCCATTCCCCTGCCTTTTCCCCATAACCCCATATCCCCTTATTGATCAAGAACCTATCTACCTCTGTCTTAATGACCTGAACTCCACAGCCCTCTGTGGCAACGACAGATGCATCACCCTCTGGCTAAAGAAATTCCTCCTCATCTCAGTTTTAAAAGAGCATCCCTTCACTCTGAGGTTGTGCCTCTGGTTCTAGTCTCTCCCACTAGAGGAAACACCCTCTCCATGTCCATTCTATCCAGACCTCTCAGTATTCTGTAAGTTTCAATTAGATCTCCCCTCATCCTCCATCGAGTATGGACCTCAACCGCTCCTCATATGACAAACCCTTCATTCCTGGGATCTATCTTGTGAACCTCCTCTGGAGCCCCTCCAAGGCCAGCACATCCTTCCTTTGTATGAGGCCCAAAACTGGGTCAGGTGAAGTGATGATTTTTGATCTGGAGAATGTATTTCGCTCGTTCCTAAGTCTCCATATATTTTTTATTTTCTTCTGCATGTTTATTTTATCTGCATGTTGCAGTGACGGGATGAAAGTAGATGATCTTTCACAAGCTAATGATACATTGTTGGCCTGCTCTTGGTAACTGTACTGTAAAACTTTCCATTGGAATCTGGCTCCTAAGCAAAACAGATAACTTATATCTTGTTGTCCTTTTATGAGCCAGAACTCAGTGGGAAGTTTTATAACCCAGGTGGAGAGTTTTTACAGGACAGGTTGAAAACACGGTGATGTCATCCAGTAGTAAACAAGCCTCAGAAGGTAAATGTTTAGCTCTTAAAGGAAAAGTCCAACCGTCCTTAGCCAATGCCTTATCTGAGTGACCCCTCCTTCCTGTCCAGAACTGAACCTCCCATAGCAGCGAGATTGTAATCCTTTGATTAGTCAGCAGAATATAGAGGAACTTCACAGGGATGTTTGGGATAATACATTGGATGGAGAGTGTTACATATTGAACAACCTGTACACTGGAGCATGTTATATAGAATATCCCATAGACAAGAGAGTGTTATATAGAACATCCTATACACTGGAGTGTTATACAGAATATCCTATAGAGTGGAGGAAGTTATATAGAATATCCTATAGGCAGAAGAGTACTATATAGTCAATCTAGTGTTAGGAGAGTGTTATATAGAATATCCCATAGACTAAAGAATGTTATATAGAACATCCTATGGACTGAAGAGTGTTATGTAGAATATCCTATAGACTGGATGTTATATTTATTGGCACAAGAAGGTGCTATGTAGAATATTTTATAGACTGGATGTTATATTTATTGGCACTGGAGGGTGTTATGTAGAATATCCTATAGACCAGCGGTTATAGGTAACTATGAATGATAGGCCAGTTCGGTGCTTCCGGTGTGGGATGTGGGAGTTCCTGGAAACACCTAGCCTCCCGGAGGTTCACATTTGCGCCAGGTGCGTGGAACTGCAGCTCCTGAGGGACCGCGTCACGGAACTGGAGCTGCAGATTGCTGACCTTGGTCTAGTCAGGGAGAACGAGAGAATAATTGACATGAGTTATAGGGAACTAGTTACACCGGGGCATCGGGAGGAAGACACGTGGGTCACAGTTAGGAGGAGTAAAGGTCAGAAGGGTAACGTACCAGAGAGTATTCCAGTGGCTGTCTCTCATAATAGGAAGGGCTCGGCGACAGGTGTGAGAGGGGAGGGGAGTGAGCAATTAGTGGAGGGGTCACCTGTGGTGGTCCCACTCCAAAACAAGTATAATGTTTTGGATAGTATGGAGGAGGATGACTCTCCAAGGGTAAGCCACAGTGACCAGGTCACTGGCACAGAGTCAGGCTCTGTGGCCCGGAAAGGAAAGAGAGGGGTTAGGAGAGCAATAGTGGTGGGGGACGCGTCGGTTAGAGGCACGGACAGGCGATTCTGTGGATGCGAACGGGACTCCAGGATGGTAGTCTGCCTACCTGGTGCTGGGGTAATGGATGTCACCGAGCGGATAGGAGGCATCTTAAAAGGGGAAGATAAAGAAACGGATGTCATTGTACACATTGGTGCAAATGACGTAGATAGGAAGAGCAGGGGGATCCTACGAGAGCAATTCAGGGGGTTGGGAAATAGACTAAAAAGTAGGGCCTCCAGGGTGGCCATCTCTGGGCTGCTCCCAATGCCTTGTGCCAGTGAGGCTAAGAATAGGGAGTTGGTACAATTGAATGCTTGGCTAAAGGACTGGTCCAGGAGGGTGGGCTTCATTTTCCTAGGTCAATGTGAAGTTTTCAGGAGAGGATGACACCTGTACAAGAAGGACGGGTCACAACTAAGTTGGAAGGGCATGAATATCCTGGCTGGGAGTTTTGCTAGTGCAGTTCGGGGGGGTTTAAACTAGTATGGCAGGGGGGTGGGGATCAAAATATTAGGTCTACAAGTGTAGAGGCTGGGGACGAGCTTGGGGCTGGGACAAGGCTGGCAAAGAAGAAGAGCACTCTGGGGGAGGATGACCTCACTGGGCCTGGAGGTCTGGAGTGCTTATACTTCAATGCAAGGAGCGTAGCAGGTAAGACAGACGAACTTAGGGCCTTAATGCTCACGAGGAATTTGGATGTGGTTGCTGTGACAGAGACTTGGTTGAAAGAGAGACAGGACTGGCAGCTGAATATTCCAGGGTACAAGTGTTTTAGGCGAGACAGAGGAGGGGCCAAAAGAGGTGGGGGAGTAGCAGTATTAGTTGGAGAGCATATTACAGCGGTGCAGAGGGAGGACAATTCAGAGGGGTCGTGTAACGAGTCACTCTGGGTGGAGCTTAGAAACAGGAAGGGCGCAGTCACTATGTTGGGGGTATACTACAGGCTCCCCAACAGCCCAAGGGAAGTGGAAGAACGGATATGTCAGGAGATACTGGATAGGTGCAGGAAAAATAGGGTTGTTGTAGTGGGAGACTTCAATTTCCCTGGTATAGACTGGAAATCGTTGAGAGCTGGGACAGCTGGGGAAGAATTTGTAAAATGCGTACAGGAGGGTTGTTTGGAACAATATGTAGATAGCCCGACTAGAGAGGGGGCTATACTGGACCTAGTACTGGGGAATGAGTCCGGTCAGGTCTTCAAAGTTTCGGTAGGGGAACATGTGGCAAATAGTGACCACAATTCTGTTAGCTTTAGGATAGTGATGGAAAAGGATGAGTGGTGTCCCAAGGGTAAGGTGTTGGATTGGGGGAAGGCTAATTTTAGTGGGATTAGGTAGAAATTGGCAGCTGTTGATTGGGAGAGGCTGTTTGAGGGTAAATCCACATCTGGCATGTGGGAGTCTTTTAAGGAACAGTTGTTAGGGCTGCAGGACAGGCATGTGCCTGTAAAAAAGAGGGATAGGAAGGGTAGGATTCGAGAACCGTGGATAACCAGGGAAATTGAGGGACTGGTCAAAAAGAAAAGAGAGGCGTATGATAGGTCCAGGCAGCAAAAAATGGAGGGAGCTCTGGAGGAGTACAAAGAAAGTAGGAAAGAACTCATTCGGGGAATTAGAAGGGCAAAAAGGGGTCACGAAATGTCCTTGGCAGACAGGATTAAGGAGAATCCCAAGGCATTTTATTCATACGTTAGGAACAAAAGGGTTGTCAGGGAAAAAATCGGACCTCTCAGGGACAAAAGTGGGGACTTATGTTTGGAGCCCAAAGAAGTAGGGGAGATCCTAAATGAATACTTTGCGTCGGTATTCACAAAGGAGAGGGATGTGTTGACTGGGAGTGTCTCGGAGGGGAGTGTTGAACCGTTGGAGAAAATCTCCATTACAAAGGAGGAAATGTTAGGTTTGTTAGAGAATATAAAGACTGACAAATCCCCAGGGCCTGATGGAATCTATCCAAGGCTGCTCAGGGAGACGAGAGATGAAATCGCTGGGCCTCTGACGCAAATCTTTGTCTTGTCACTGGCAGGTGAGGTCCCAGAGGATTGGAGGATAGCTAATGTGGTCCCGTTATTTAAGAAGGGAGGGAAGGATAACCCGGGTAATTATAGGCCGGTGAGCTTGACGTCCGTGGTGGGGAAGTTGTTGGAGAAGATTCTTAGAGATAGGATGTATGCGCATTTAGAAAGGAATAAACTCATTAACGATAGTCAGCATGGTTTTGTGAGAAGGAGGTCATGCCTCACTAACCTGGTGGAGATTTTTGAAGAAGTGACCAGAATGGTTGATGAGGGAAGGGCCGTGGTTGTCGTCTATATGGACTTTAGTAAAGCGTTTGACAAAGTCCCTCATGGTAGGCTGGTTTAAAAGGTTGGACCTCATGGGATAACGGGGGAGGTGGCTAGATGGGTGGAGAACTGGCTTGGTCACAGAAGACAGAGGGTGGTAGTGGAAGGGTCTTTTTCTGTCTGGAGGCCTGTGACTAGTGGTGTTCCGCAGAGCTCTGTATTGGGACCTCTGCTGTTTGTGATTTATATAAATGATCTGGAAGAAGGTGTAACTGGGGTGATCAGTAAGTTTGCTGACGACACAAAATTGGCAGGACTTGCAGATAGTGAGGAGCATTGTCAGAAGTTACAGAAGGATATAGATAGGCTGGAAATTTGGGCAAAGAAATGGCAGATGGAGTTCAATCCTGATAAATGCGAAGTGATGCATTTTGGTAGGAATAATGTAGGGAGGAGCTATACGATAAATGGCAGAACCATAAAGGGTGTAGATACGCAGAGGGACCTGGGTGTGCAAGTCCACAGATCCTTGAAGGTGACGTCACAGGTGGAGAAGGTGGTGAAGAAGGCATATGGCATGCTTGCCTTTATAGGACGGGGCATAGAGTATAAGAGTTGGGGTCTGATGTTGCAGATGTATAGAACGTTGGTTCGGCCGCATTTGGAATACTGCGTCCAGTTCTGGTCGCCACACTACCAGAAGGACGTGGAGGCTTTGGAGAGAGTACAGAGGAGGTTTACCAGGATGTTGCCTGGTATGGAGGGGCTTAGTTATGAGGAGAGATTGGGTAAACTGGGGTTGTTCTCCCTGGAAAGACGGAGGATGAGGGGAGACTTAATAGAGGTGTATAAAATTATGAAAGGCACAGATAGGGTGAACGGTGGGAAGCTTTTCCCCAGGTTGGTGACGTTCACGAGGGGTCATAGGTTCAAGGTGAAGGGGGGGAGGTTTAACACAGATATCAGAAGGACATATTTTACACAGAGGGTGGTGGGGGCCTGGAATGCGCTGCCGGGCAAGGTGGTGGAGGCGGACACACTGGGAACGTTTAAGACTTATCTAGATAGCCATATGAACGGAGTGGGAATGGAGGGATACAAAAGAATGGTCTAGTTTTGACCAGGGAGCAGCACGGGCTTGGAGGGCCGAAGGGCCTGTTCCTGTGCTGTATTGTTCTTTGGTCTTTGTTGTTCTATATTTATTGGCATTCGTCCAAGTGAATTCGTCCAAGTGAAATCCAATAAAGAACAATAAAGAGGGTGTTCTTTATTGGATTTCACTTGGACGAATTCACACTCTGCAAGCTCCCACAAATAGCAATGTGATTTTGTTTTGAATTATTTCCTTTTAATTCTGGCTAGGCGAGAATTAATTGCTCTTTAATTGCTCTTGTGAATGTGGTGTTGGACCACTGCAGTCCATGTGGTGAATATGAGAAGAATTTGATGTGTGTTTCTTTGTGGGGGAGGATATTGAGGAGTGAGTACTGGCTGGGATGCTGTGATAATTCCCCTGCCCTTCCCCAGTGTAACAGGATGGAATCATTCACATGCAGCTGAAAGGGCAAACATGGTCTCAGCTTAATGTCTCACCTGAGAGATGGCCCCTGTGACAGTGCAGTCTCCCTCAGTACTGCACCGGAGTATCAGCTAAGTATCAACCAACTTTTACAGATGCACCACAGAAAGC
Organism: Mustelus asterias; assembly: GCF_964213995.1. NCBI lineage: Eukaryota > Metazoa > Chordata > Chondrichthyes > Carcharhiniformes > Triakidae > Mustelus > Mustelus asterias. The sequence goes on along the minus strand of NC_135810.1, from coordinate 120,869,448 downwards.
ATCCTTTCTGGTTGTATCTCAATTTGGTATGGCTCCTGCTCTGCCCAAGATCGCAAAAACTACAAAAGGTTGTGGACATAGCCCAGTCCATCACTCAAACCAGCCTCCCATCCATTGACTCTGTCTACACTTCTCGCTGCCTCAGAAAATCAGCCAGCATAATCAAGGACCCCACGCAGCCCGGACATTCTCTCTTCCACCTTCTTCCATCGGGAAAGAGATACGAAAGTCTGAGGTCACGTACCAACCAACTCAAGAACAGCTTCTTCCCTGCGGCCATCAGACTTTTGATTGGACCTACCTTATATTAAGTTGATCTTTCTCTCCACCCTAGTTCTGACTGTAACATTACATTCTGCATTCTCTCTTTTCCTTTTCTATGAATGGTATGCTTTGTCTGTATAGCGTGCAACAAACAATACTTTTCACTGTATGTTAATACATGTGACAATAATAAATCAAAGGCTTTATGCTCAGTTCTCTAGACTGTGACTTGGGCAGAAGAGGCGGCTACTCTCTGAGCTAAGGCTGAAGTTCTTACACTTTACTCTCTGGCGTACCGAGTGTGTAAGCATCACAAGCTCACACCCTTCATAGATTTGAATGCCAAACCTCTCAGTGACGTGCTGGTGAAGTGGAGTTCATGGAGGAATTTGTGAATGGCGTCCAGTGGAAATTGTCTGGGCCCTTGAGGAAAACAAACTTCTGTGGCTCACAGGGAAAGAATGAGGGAATGGAACTGACTGGATTGCTCTGCAGAGAGCTGGGATGGACCAGAGGACAGAATGGTCTCTTTCTAGTCATAATAACTCTGTGACTCTATGAACTCAGGCAGCAACTTCTGGAATTCCAGGGAATTCCTTGGGCTGATATGTGACAAGCAACATTTGTACCACACAAGGCTCCAGTCAATGACCTCTTCAACGAGGGAGAATCTAACCATCACCCCTTGACCTTCAATGGCATTACCGTCACTAAATCCCCAACTATCAACATCCTGGGGGTTACCATTGACCAGAAACTGAACTGGACCCAGCCATATAAATACTGTGGCTCCAAGAGCAGGTCAGAGGCTGGGAATTCTGGGGAGAGTAACTCACCTCCTGACTCCCCAAAGGCTGTCCACCATCAACATGATGTACTGCAGCAACTGGGGAGGTGATGGCCTGGTGATATTATCACTAGACATATTAATCCAGAAACTCAGCTAATGTTTTGGGGACCCGGGTTCGAATCCCGCCACGGCAGATGGTGGAATTTGAAATTAAAAATATCTGGAATTAAGAATCTACTGATGACCATGAAACCATTGTAGATTGTTGTAGAAACCCACCTGGTTCACTAATGTCCTATAGGGAAGGAAATCTGCCAGTCCTACCTGGTCTGGCCTACATGTGACTCCAGGGTTGACTCTCAACAGCCCTCCAAGGGCAAGTAAGGATGGACAATAAATGCTGGCCAACCAACAACGCTCATGTTGCTTGAATGAATTAAAACAAACTCATTGAGACTCTTTCGACAGTACCCTCCAAATCTGTGACCTCCGTCACCTTGAAGGATCAGGGCAGCAGACAAATGGAAAAACCTTCAAGTTCCCCTCCAAGCCACACACATCCTGACTTGGAAATATATCGGCCGTTCCTTCACTGCCACTGAGTCAAATTCCTGGAACTCCCTCCCTAACAGCACTGTGGGTGTACCTACACCACATGGACTGCAACGGTTTAAGAAGGCAGCTCACCACCACCTTCTCAATAGATTGAGGGGAGACTTAATAGAGGTTTATAAAATGATGAAGGGGATAGATCGAGTGAACGTTCAAAGACTATTTCCTCGGGTGGATGGAGCTATTACAAGGGGGCATAACTATAGGGTTCATGGTGGGAGATATAGGAAGGATATCAGAGGTAGGTTCTTCACGCAGAGAGTGGTTGGGGTGTGGAATGGACTGCCTGCAGTGATAGTGGAGTCAGACACTTTAGGAACATTTAAGCGGTTATTGGATAGGCACATGGAGCACACCAGGATGGTAGGGAGTGGGATAGCTTGATCTTGGTTTCAGATGAAGGTCGGCACAACATCGTGGGCCGAAGGGCCTGTTCTGTGCTGTACTGTTCTATGTTCTATGTTCTATGTTCTAATTAGGGATGGGCAATAAATGCTGGTCTAGCCCACATTCCATGAAGAATTAAAAATAAGCAGACAGGATAGCATGTAGACCAGAGAGTGCTGCTGACAGATTTACACTGCGCCATTTGGTAAGAGGGGAACATATTGAAGAATTCAAATTCCATCAGAAACCACAAGAATGACACTGAACTCCTGCCAGGGCATGTTTCCGTTCTGAACACACACCAGCCTGTACATTCTCTACAGCTAATAAAAGTGTTTATCATTTTAAAGTACATTCTTCAGCAGACATGGCTCATAAATGGCAGCAGATCCTTTGATGGGACCATGAGGGCGGCACAGTGGCACAGTGATTAGCACTGCTTCCTCACAGCGTCTGGGACCTGGGTTCAATTCCTGGCTTGGGTCGCTGTCTGTGTGGAGTTTGCACATTCTCCCCGTGTTGCATGGGTTTCCTCCGGGTGCTCCGGTTTCCTCCCACTGTCCGAAAGACGTGCTGGTTAGGTGCATTGGCCGTGCTAAATTCTCCCTCAGTGTACCCGAACAGGCGCTGGAGTGTGGCGACTAGGGGATTTTCACAGTAACTTCATTGCAGTGTTTATGTAAGCCTACTTGTGACACTAATAAATAAACTTTAAAAAAATGAGAATCAAAATGAGGTCATTTCCAGTGAATCGCAATGTATTGTTTTTATTTTTTCATGGGATGTGGGCACCGCTGGCAACCCCAACACTTGCCCATCCCTGACTGCCCTTGAACCGAGTGGCTTGCGAGGCCATTTCAGAGGGCAGTTAACCACATTGCCGTGGGCCTGGAGTAATGTTTAGTCCAGAGCAGTAACTTTCGTGAACCAGATGAGTTTTTATGACTAACAGATGTAGTTTTATGGTCATCACTGAGACTAGCTCTATATTCCAGATCTATTAGCAGGATTTAAATTCCACCAGTTACCATGGCGGGATCTGAATCCATGTTCCCAAATCCACGGCAATTAGGCTAGATTTCTGGCTAACATGCCCAGTGATATGACCAATACAAAACCAACTGCCACAATAACCTTCTAAAGGGAATTTGATAAATGCTTGAAAAAGAAAATAGATCACAGGGTTATGGAGAAAGAGGACTGATTGGATAGATCTTTCATAGAGGTGGCACAGGCACAATGGGCTGAATGGTCTCCTTTTGTGCTGTAAGGTTCCATGGTTGTTTTTGTAATTTGGTAAATCTTTTAGCATTGTGGGACGTGCCTTGTAATTTCTTATTACTCCAGAGGATCATTGTGAAGGAAAATGTAACACTGCATCGCATCAGGCGATATTAGAGTGGGTGGCCAGGAACGTAATTAGGGGAAACAGGTTTTAAGGAGTGTTCTAGAGGAAAGAGAGGCAGAGAGGCTGATGGGCAGCACGGTGGCACAGTGGTTAGCACTTCTGCCTCACAGCACCAGCGACCTGGGTTCGAGTCTCGGCTTGGGTCACTGTCTGTGGGGAGCCTGCACGTTCTCCCTGTGTCTGCATGGGTTTCCTCCAGGTGCTCCGGTTTCCTCCCACAGTCCAAAGACTGCATTGGGAGGTGCATTGGCCATGCTAAATTCTCCCTCAGTGTACCCGAACAGGCGCCAGAGTGTGGCGACTAGGGGATTTTCACAGATATGGTTCAGGTTAGAAACTCCAAAGTGTTTTATGAAGTGGCCTGAATCGTAAGTTTTGCATCTTGAATTTGGCTAGGATAAGCATGAGATGTTCCACTTCAGGTGTGATTCAAGTAACCCACTGGGGAGATTTTCTCAAACAAAGTTTATTTAAGAATATAGTTAACATGTATGGAAAGAAAATTAGCAATAACTTTTATCAATTACAAACAAGAAACAAACAATCATGATGATGTATAATCCTTAATGAATATATATTAGCTGTCCCAATCAAACCAACCTCCATAAACAACCCAACAGGTTCAGCACAGCATAGACTAATGCTCACGTGATACTGGAATCGAGGCCATTAGTTGAATTCTGCAGTCAAATGCTCTTGAGGCTCAGAACAATGTGAAGACAAGTGAAGATGTGGAGATGCTGCCGTTGGACTGGGGTAAGAAGTCTAACAACTCCCACCCACCTGACGAAGGAACAGCCTGTTCCGAAAGCTAGTGGCTTTTGCTACCAAATAAACCTGTTGGACTTTAACCTGGTGTTGTAAGACAAGCGAAGACAGCTTCCCCCAAACACCAGAGAGACTCTGGTCCAGCCCCCAACAACAGCAGATTTTCATCCTTCAGGAAAACAATTTCTTGTTTTCAGCTAACCAACAGATTTCTCAAAACAATAGGGTGAGAGGGAAAACATTTCTTTTTAGCTTGCTGGTCCTTCTAAAACTGAAACTCAAACCTTAAACTCACTGGGAAAAAACTTGTCCAAAAACACATGACAGTCCTCCTAACAATGCAGGATCGTAAAACTGATCCCAAAGTAAACACAAATAACCACATTTAAACCACGTACGTAGCAACAACAGGACTCATCGTAGTCAGCCTAGCAACAATGACATCACTGAAGCTGCGAGTTAAGAAACCACCGACTGTGAGAGCTGCAGGGATCATGATTTTTAAAAAAATCTCTTAAAGGTACACTAACGTCGCACAGTAACTTCATTGCAGTGTTAATGTAAGCCTACTTGTGACTAATAAATAAACTTTAAAAGATGGCGGGAGTTCCTGAGCTTCAGGCTCAGGCAGCTGAAGGCCCCACCATCCATGGTGGAACAATTAAAATTAGGTACACGCAAGACCCCACCAGCACCCAAGCACAGGTAGCTGAGAGAGTGAAGGGGTCGGAGGAGATTTCAGAGAGAGCAGGGGAGAGGTCACGGAGGGAGTTGGAATCAAGGATAACAGTCTTCAAACTGATTTGTCTTTATATGACTTAAGTCAACTTATCGGACAAAATGTTTATTCTTCTTCTGCTCGAAAGTGACGGGATCAGCACAGCTGTCCGATTTGCAAGCTGCAGGCTCTTACACAATTTTACTTTGTATTAAACTCAATGGAAATGGTCAGGAAGGAATGTCACTAAGACAAGCGCCCGCTCCCATCCTGTCAGTGCCCAGTGAGGACGGTTAGTTTAATTTTACTCTCAAAGGTTACTGATTAATCACCACAGCACGACTCACCCCTTTAAAATTACAAAGCTATCCGGTGTGATTGGCACGGTAGCACAGTGGTTAGCACTGCTGCTTCACAGCTCCAGGGTCCCGGGTTCGATTCCCGGCTCGGGTCACTGTCTGTGTGGAGTTTGCACATTCTCCTCGTGTCTGCGTGGGTTTCCTCCGGGTGCTCCGGTTTCCTCCCACAGTCCAAAGATGTGCGGGTTAGGTTGATTGGCCAGGTTAAAAATTGCCCCTTAGGGTCCTGTGTTGCGTAGATTAGTGGGTAAATATGTGGGGGTAGGGCCTGGGTGGGATTGTGGTCGGTGCAGACTCGATGGGCCGAATGGCCTCCTTCTGCACTGTATGGTTTCTATGATTTCTATGATTTCTATGATTGCTCTCCAAACCATCCAGCAACTCAAATCATCACTGCTTCCACCACCAAGGCCGCAGGATGTACCACAATGGTTCCCGACCAGCGTGCCGTGAAGACACCCCCATGTGGGCAGTGAAAAATGATTCAAAATCCATGTAATTAAACTAAAACTAACTTCAGTTCTGTGGTGGCAGCTCCAAGACCCGGTGAATCTTGGGTCTCTTGCGCAGGCGCCGGCTGGGATGGAGTCCCACGTGCACGGTTCAGATTTTTAAAATGTTGGTCAGTCCATCACACAAACCAACCTCCCATCCATTGACTCTGTCTACACTTCCCGCTGCCTTGGCAAAGCAGCCAGCATAATAAAGGACCCCATGCACCCCGGACATTCTCTCTTCCACCTTCTTCCTTCGGGATAAAGATACAAAAGTCTGAGGTCACGTACCAACCAACTCAGACTTTTGAATAGACTTACCTTGCATTAAGTTGATCTTTCTCTACACCCTAGCTATGACTGTAACACTACATTCTGCACTCTCTCCTTTCCTTTTCTATGAATGGTATGTTTTGTCTGTATAGCGCGCAAGAAACAATACTTTTCATTGTATACTAATACATATGACAATAATAAATCAAATCAAATCAAACCAAATCAGAGGAGGTGGTGGAAGCAGGCACATTAGCAACATTTAAGAGGCATCTAGATGGGTGCATGAATAGGGAAGTCTGATGGCAGCAGGGAAGAAGCTGTTCTTGTTTGGTTGGTACATGAACTCAGGTTTTTGTATCTTCTTCCCGATGGAAGAAGCCGGAAGAGAGAATGTCCGGGGTGTGTAGGGTCTTTACTTATGCTGGCTGCTTTGCCGAGGCAGCGGGAAGTGTAAACAGAGTCAATGGATGGGAGGCTGGCTTGAGTGATGGACTGGGTTTCGTTCAAGATCCCGGGACCCACCACTCTCTGCATGAAAAACATCCCCCACACATCTCCCTTAAACTTTCCCCCTCTCACCTTGAACCTGTGCCCCCCTTGCAATTGACACTTCCACAGTGGGAAAAAGCATGTACAATTGTGCATGCAAAGGCTGACTCTCGGTTAGATTCAAGGTTTAGGGGTGGCCCTTGAGTTCTGACTGTGTGAAGGAGATCTAACAAGGTCATGAAGAAAAAAACACGCTGACAATTTTTAGCTTATGCGGTGAGCACAGCTAATTAAATATCAATCTCTGACTAGCTCTGTTTACAATAAACGGGATTAAAACCACACAGAAAATTGCAATCGCAGATGTTTGCAAGTAAACGTCGATCTGTTCTGCATGTGTGTTTAGATCCCCCTCACACGTTGGCCATAACACAGATGGGGACCTGTTTATTAACAGGAAATTTAAAAAAGAAATAACAGCAAGGAAATGGACAGATGAGAAATATTGGAAAAAATCAGCCATATTCACCCAATGGAACAGCCAAATCAATGCCCCAATTGCATTGCAGGAGTAACTTCACTTTGCAAGCACTTCATTGGCTGTAAAGTGCTTTGGGACATCCTGAAGTCATAGAATCATAGAAACCCTACAGTACAGAAAGAGGCCATTCGGCCCATCGAGTCTGCACTGACCACAATCCCACCCAGGCCCTACCCCCTTATCCCTACATATTTACCCGCTAATCCCTCTAACCTACACATCCCAGGACACTAAGGGCAATTTTAGCATGGCCAATCAACCTAACCCGCTCATCTTTGGACTGTGGGAGTAAACCGGAGCACCCGGAGGAAACCCACGCAGACACAAGGAGAATGTGCAAACTCCACACAGGCAGTGACCCAAGCCGGGAATCGAACCCAGGCCCCCGGAGCTGTGAAGCAGCAGTGCTAACCACTGTGCTACCGTGCCGCCCTCAAGTCATGAAAGGCGCTATGCAAATGTAAGTTATTGTTACCCCCACTACCACCCTGAAGGCACAGAGATTTGTTGGGATATGACTAACTCCGAAACCCACTGATACCTCCCTGCAGCAACGACGGCACAGTGGCACAGTGGTTAGGATTGACCATGGTAAATTGACCCTAGTTTCAGGGGGACTGGTAGGAGTTGAGTGGAGTTAGGAGGTATATGGAGTTGGGTGGTATGTGGAGTTACAGGGCCTGGGTGGGATTGTTGCTGGTGGTGCAGGCTTAATGGGCCGAATGACCTTCTTCTGTACTGTAGGGATTCTATGTCAAAGATCCCATGGTATGACTCTGAAGAAAAACAGGACTGTTCTCCCTGGTGTCCTTCAACTACCATCACAAAAGTAGATAATCTAGTCATTATCTCAATGCTGTTTGTGGGATCTTGCTGTGCACAAGTTGGCTGCCTGCATATACTACATGACAACAGTAGATATGCTTCAAAAAGCACTTCATTCAAAGCAGTCTTTCGGTTGTATCACAGCTTGGTATGGCTCCTGCTCTGCCCAAGACCGCAAGGAACTACAAAAGGTCGTGAATGTACCCAATCCATCATGCAAACCAGCCTCCCATCCATTGACTCTGTTTACACTTCCCGCTGCCTTGGCAAAGCAGCCAGCATAATTAAGGGCCCCACGCACCCAGGACATTCTCTCTTCCACCTTCTTCCGTCGGGAAAAAGATACAAAAGTCTGAGGTCACGTACCAACCGACTCAAGAACAGCTTCTTCCCTGCTGCTGTCAGACTTTTGAATGGACCTACCTCGCATTAAGTTGATCTTTCTCTACACCGTAGCTATGACTGTAACACTACATTCTGCACTCTCTCCTTTCCTTCTCTATGAACGGTATGCTTTGTCTGTATAGCACGCAAGAAACAATACTTTTCACTGTATGTTAATATATGTGACAATAATAAATCAAATGAAATGATTGGTGGATAAACATTGTGAGCTGCCCTGACGGTTGTGAGAGGTGGGATGTAAATGTAAGCTCACTGATTGTCGTACTTTGCCATTGTTTGGAGCAGAGCAGACTGCACTTCTTGTGGGGAGGACGGATGAACATTTGAAGCAGGGATAGCCATGCGACGGAGCCAGGCAGTGGGATCGCACAAAATAAGGATCTACCTTCTGCACTTTCCAACCGGAGCCACGTGATGCAGCCAGGAATGGGATCCCTGTCCGATTTTGGCCCCCACAGTGGTCAGCTAACTCCGCACACAACACAAATGATTGGTGAACAAAACTATCCTTCAGGTAATAGGTGGCTCGGTGTCAGTCTGGATAAAAAACAGGCCGAATGGTGGAAAACAGTGAGTCATATAGACGGTTGTTGTGTGGACTGGAGGATGATAGACGGTAATGTTTCCCAAGTGCCAGGGCTGTTGGTTATTCTTAGAATCATAGAACCACCTCCAGTGCAGAAGGAGGCTATTCAGCCCATCGAGTCTGCACCGACAATAATCCCATCCAGCCGATATCCTTGTAACCCCACATAAGACCATAAGACATAGGAGCAGAATTAGGCCACTCGGCCCATCGAGTCTGCTCCGCCATTCAATCATGGCTGATATTTTTCTCAACCCCATTCTCCTGCCTTTTCCCCATAACCTTTGATCCCCTTATTAATCAAGAACATATTTACCCTGCTGGTCCCCCTGACACTGAGGGGCAATTTATCACGGCCAACCAACCTAACCCACACATCTTTGGACTGTGGGAGGAAACCACTGCATCTGGAGGAAAAGCAGACACGGGAAAAATGTGCAAACTCCACACAGACAGTGACCCGAGGCTGGAATTGAACCCGGGTCCCTGGCGCTGTGAGGCAGCAGTGCTAACCACTGTGTCACCGTGCTGCCTAATATTGATATATACATCTCAATAAGCTCATAAGTTCATAAGATATCGGAGCAGAATTAGATAATGTGGACATTAGAATGCCGAATAACATTGCAAAGATTGCCGATGGTATCAGTCATGTCAGACAATGAGGACCAATCAACTGCAACAGATTTTCCTTGTCTACCTTAACTAAACATGCCATAATCTTGTCCACCTCTGTCACATCCCCCCTCACTCCTCTTTGCCCCAAGGAAAACCAGGGGAATCAGCTCGGGGAAATGGAAGACAAGAGGCAGATTAAATTGAACACAGAAGTATCAATTGAAGGATTTGGGTGGAAGGGACAGGGAGAGGCAATGTAGACAATAGCGCAGTTCTAAGACAGAGGGATCTGGGTGTTCATGTACATTGTTCTTTTAAAGATGACAGGACATATTGAGAGAGTGGTTAGCAAAGCATATGGGATCTTGGTCTTCATAAATAGAGACATTGGGAGAGGCGATGGCCTAGTGGTGTTGTTGCTAGACTATTAATCTATAAACTCAGTTAATATGCTGGGGACCCGGGTTCGAATCCTGCCATGGCAGGTGGTGCACTTTGTATTCAATAAAAACTGTCTGGAATTGAGGATCTACTGATGACCATGAAACCATTGTCGATTGTCGGAAAAAGCCATCTCGTTCACTAATGATTTGATTTATTATTGTCACATATATTAACATATAGTGAAAAGTATTGTTTCTTGCGCTCTATACAAACAAAACATACCGTTCATAGAGAAGGAACCGAGAGAGTGCAGAATGTCGTGTTACAATCATAGTTAGGGTGTAGAGAAAGATTAACTTAATGCAAGGTAAGTCCATTCAAAAGTCTGACAGCAGCAGGGAAGAAGCTGTTCTTGAGTTGGTTGGTACGTGAGCTCAGACTTTTGTATCTTTTTCCCGATGGAAGAAGGTGGAAGAGAGAATGTCCGGGGTGCGTGGGGTCCCTAATTATGCTGGCTGCTTTGCCGAGGCAGTGGGAAGTGTAGACAGAGTCAATGGATGGGAGGCTGGTTTGCATGATGGATTGGGCTACATTCACGACCTTTTGTAGTTCCTTGCGGTCTTGGGCAGAGCAGGAGCCATACCAAGCTGTGATACAACCAGAAAGAATGCTTTCTATGGTGCATCTGTAAAAGTTGATGAGAGTCGTAGCTAACATGCCAAATTTCCTTAGTCTTCTGAGAAAGTAGAGGCATTGGTGGGCTTTTTTAACTATAGTGTCAGCATGGGGGGACCAGGACAAGTTGTTGGCGATCTGGACACCTAAAAACTTGAAACTCTTGACCATTTCTACTTCGTCCCCATTGATGTAGACAGGGGCATGTTCTCCACTACGCTTCCTGGAGTCGATGACAATCTCCTTCATTTTGTTGACATTGAGGGAGAGATTATTGTTGCCGCGCCAGTTCACCAGATTCTCTATCTCATTCCTGTACTCTGTCTCGTCATTGTTTGAGATCCGACCCTCTACGGTGGTGCCATCAGCAAACTTGAAAATTGAATTGGAGGGGAATTTGGTTGCACAGCCATAGGTGTATGAGGAGTATAGTAGGGGGCTGAGAACACAGCCTTGTGGGGCACTGGTGTTGACGATGGTCATGGAGGAGGTGTTGTTGCCTTTCCTTACTGATTGTGGTCTGTGGGTTAGGAAGTTCGGGATCCAGTCGCAGAGGGAGGAGCCGAGCCCCAGGCCATGGAGTTTGGGGATGAGTTTCGTGGGAATAATAGTGTTGAAGGCTGAGCTGTAGTCGATAAATAGGAGTCTGACATAGGTGTCCTTGTTATCTAGGTGTTCCAGGGTTGAGTGCAGGGCCAGGGAGATGGTGTCTGCTATGGACCTGTTGTGGCGGTGGGCAAACTGTAGTGGATCCAGGCAGTCTGGGAGGCTGGAATTGATTTGTGCCATGACTAACCTTTCGCAGCATTTCATAATGATGGATGTCAGAGCCACCGGCCGAGAGTCATTAAAGCACGCTGCTTGGTTTTTCTTAGGTACCGGGATGATGGTCATCTTCTTGAAGCAGATAGGGACTTCAGATTGTTGTAAAGAGAGGTTGAAGATGTCTGTGAATACCTCCGCCAGCTGATCCGCGCAGGACCTGAGTGCACATCCGGGTACCCCATCCGGGCCAGTTGCTTTCCGTGGGTTGACCTTCAAGAAAGCTGCTCTGACATCTGCACTGGAGACCCCATTGGAGTCCTTTAGGGAAGGAAATCTGCCGTCCTTACCTGGTCTGGCCTACATGTGACTCTGGAGCCACAGCAATGTGGTTGATTCTCAACTGCCCTCAGGAACTCGGGATGGGCAATGAATGCTGGTCAGCCAGCGATGCCCATGTCCCGCGAATGAATAAAACAATACACTGAGTACAAAGGCAGGGGAGTTACTCTAAGCCTTTCTAAAGCTCTGGCTAGGCCCCAATGGGAGTATTGAGTCCAGTTCTGGTCACCACACTTTAGGAAGGATGTGAGGGTCCATGAGAGGGTGTGGAGGGGGATTTACCAGAAATGTTCCAGGGATGAGGGATTTGAGGTTGGGTTTGGAGAGGTTGGGGTTGTTTTCCTTGGAGTGAAGGAGAGTGAGGGGAGATTTGATCGAGGTGGACAAGATAATGACAGCATTGGATAAGGTAGACAAAGACAAGCTGTCTCATTGGCTGATGGTGCAGGGGCTCAGGGGGAGACAGGTTTAAGGTTTTGAGGGAGAGATACAGGGGGAATGTGAGGGGGAATGTTTCTACACAGCGACTGGGAATGAGCTGGAACTTGCTGCCCACGAGGGGGGGTGGAAGCGGACACGTTGATTTTAAAAGATAATTGAATAGAAACATAGAGAATAGGAGCAGGGGAGGCCATTCGGCCCTTCGAGCCTGCTTCACTCTTCACTGTGATCATGGCTGATCATCCAACTCAGTCACCTGATCCCACCATTCCCCCCGTATCCTTTGATCCCCTTCACCCCAAGTGCTCGAACTAACTCCTTCTTAAAAATATTCAATGTTTTGGTCTCAACTACATTCTGTGGTAGCGAATTCCACAGGCTGGCCACTCTTGTTGAAGTGGAAACTTTCCTGCTTCTTGACTGTGATAGAAAGACTCAACAAAATTTGTTTCAACTAAATAACTTTGTCTTTATTTACGAAAGACTGCATGCAGTATATGGCTGAAACTTGAGGTCAGAGAGCAGTTGGTACAACTGCTGATTCTTCCACAAATCCGCAATTACACAAAGAATCAGTTCAGTATTTATACATAATCATTATCAGTTTGCGTGACCAGAGCATATTCAGGAATTCGATTAGTAATAGAATCATAAGCAATGTCATTAATCGTGTCATAACTTGCTGACCTCCTAGAACTCTTTGTCTCATTATTCATACCCTTATCTTGTCCTTTGATGTAACAGAAGAGGTCGGTGACTCCGTCATCCCTGACCTTATCTTGTTTTATTTACTCATACAGCCTTAAGTTATGCGGAGTCAGTCTTGTTTATATTGTACAAAATAGCTGACCAATTTTCCCATCATGCTATTCCCTATTTCGTACAACTTCACACTCTCTGGGTGAAGAAATTTCTCCTCATCTCCTAAACAGTCTACCCTGAATCCTCAGACTGTGACCCCTGGATTAGAGGTGGATTCTTTTTGAAGAATTGGGGATTGTGCCAGCTATCAGGAGAGTGAGCACGAGACCCACAGTGGCTTGTTTCAGGAAGGCCTGTTAAAGCAAAGAACAAAGGAACAAAGAACAAAGAACAGTACAGCACAGGAACAGACCTTTGGCCCTCCAAGCCTGTGCCGATCATGATGCCCTAACTAAAAAAAACCTTCTGCCCTTACTCGGTCCGTATCCCTCTATTCCCTCCCTGTTCATGCACCCATCTAGGTGCTCGACCTGGAGGCACGTCTCAGTCGGCCTGACGCGGACCCGGCCCTGCGTTCGGAGTACAGGGAGAAGAAGGACGCGCTGCGGGACCTGCAGCTTGCCAGGTCTCGCGGCGCGTACGTGAGGTCGCGGCTCCAGTTCCGGGTGGACCTGGACCGCGGCTCCCCCTTCTTCTACTCGCTGGAAAGAGGGCGGGCTAACCGTCAGCAGCTCCTTACGATGCTGGCCGACGACGGTTCCCCCGTCTCGGATCCAGAGGGCATCCGGGCCATTGCCCGGGAGTATTACACCTCGCTCTTCTCTCCGGATCCGTCCAGCGAGGATGCCCGCAGACTTCTGTGGGAGGACCTGCCGCAGGTCAGCCCGGAGGGCGTCGGCAGGCTCGAGGCCCCTACCACCATGGCCGAGCTGACCGGCGCCCTAAATGGGCTCAGCCGGGGCAAGGCCCCTGGGCTGGACGGGCTGACAGTAGAGTTCTTCAGGGCGTTCTGGGACGTCCTGGGGAGCGACTACGCGGGGGTCCTGGGGGAGAGCGTCGCTACCGGGGAGATGCCCCTTTCGTGGCGCAGGGCCGTCATTGCCCTGCTGCCCAAGAAGGGGGATCTCCACCTGCTCAAGAACTGGCGCCCGGTCTCCCTCCTCAGCACGGATTATAAAATCTTTGCCAGGGCTATGGCTTCACGCCTTGGATCCGTGCTGGACCACTTGATCCACCCTGACCAGTCCTACACGGTCCCGGGCCATTGTATACATGACAATCTCCACCTGGTCCGGGACCTAATCCATCACACCCAGAGGGCTGGTCTGTCGGGCGCCTTCTTGTCATTAGATCAGGAGAAGGCGTTCGACAGGTATTTGCTCGGGACTCTGCGGGCATTCGGGTTCGGGACGCATTTTGTCGCCCGGATCCGATTACTGTACTCTGCCGCAGAGTGTCTGATTAAGGTTAACGGGTCCCTGACGGCGCCCCTTCGCTTTGGGAGAGGAGTACGGCAGGGCTGCCCCTTGTCCGGCCAACTGTATTCCGTATGCGTGGAGCCGTTCCTGCGCCTCTTGCGGAGGAGGTTGTCAGGTTTGGTCCTGCGCGGACCGGACGTAGGGGTGGTCCTGTCAGCTTACGCCGACGACGTGCTCCTCATGTTCACGGACCCGGCTGACCTGCGGAGGATGCGAGAATGCCAGGCGGTGTACTCCGCCGCGTCCTCCGCCAGGATCAACTGGGCCAAGTGCTCCGGACTCCTTGTCGGTCCTTGGGAGACGGACCCCCTTCCGGAGGAGCTCAGGCCTTTCACCTGGAGCAGGACCAACCTCCTCTACTTGGGGGCCCATCTCTGCCCAGCCGAGGAATCCTGGCCGGCGAACTGGCGGGAGCTGGAGGCCAAAGTCTCCGCCCGCCTGAGTCGCTGGACAGGACTGCTCCGCGAGCTCGCGTCATAAACCAGCTGGTCGCCTCCATGCTGTGGTACCGGCTGGTCCCTTTGACCCCTCCCCCTGGCTTTGTCACCGATATGATGTGGAGATGCCGGCGTTGGACTGGGGTAAGCACAGTAAGAAGTCTCACAACACCAGGTTAAAGTCCAACAGGTTTATTTGGTAGCAAATACCATAAGCTTTCGGAGCAATGCTCCTTCGTCAGATGGAGTGGTCTCTGTTCTCAAACAGGGCACAGACACAGAAATCAAATTACAGAATACTGATTAGAATGCAAATCTCTACAGCCAGCCAGGTCTTAAATGTACAGACAATGTGGGGGGAGGGAGCATTCAACACAGGTTAAAGAGATGTGTATTGTCTCCAGACAGTACAGCTTGTGAAATTGTGCAAGTCCAGGAGGCAAGCTGTGGGGGTTACTGATAATGTGACATAAATCCAACATCCCGGTTTAGACCGTCCTCATGTGTGCGGAACTTGGCTATCAGTTTCTGCTCAGTGACTCTGCGCTGTCGTGTGTCGTGAAGGCCGCCTTGGAGAACGCTTACCTGAAGATCCAAGAGCGGTGTTCATTCATCCGTGTTGATGATCCGGCACGTCTTGCAGAGGTTGCCTTCAAACAACCACGGAACCTCAAACAGACCATTGTCCGCAGCAAACTACCCAGCCTTCAGGAGAACAGTGACCACGACACCACACAACCCTGCCACAGCAACCTCTGCAAGACGTGCCAGATCATCAACACGGATGCCATCATCTCACGTGAGAACACCATCTACCAGGTACACGGTACCTGCTCTTGCAACTCGGCCAACGTTGTCTACCTGATACGCTGCAAGAAAGGATGTCCCGAGGCATGGTACATTGGGGAAACCATGCAGACGCTACGACAACGGATGAATGAACACCGCTCGACAATCACCAGGCAAGACTGTTCTCTTCCTGTGGGGGAGCACTTCAGCAGTCACGGGCATTCAGCCTTGGATCTTCAGGTAAGCGTTCTCCAAGGCGGCCTTCACGACACACGACAGCGCAGAGTCACTGAGCAGAAACTGATAGCCAAGTTCCGCACACATGAGGACGGTCTAAACCGGGATGTTGGATTTATGTCACATTATCAGTAACCCCCACAGCTTGCCTCCTGGACTTGCACAATTTCACAAGCTGTACTGTCTGGAGACAATACACATCTCTTTAACCTGTGTTGAATGCTCCCTCCCCCCACATTGTCTGTACATTTAAGACCTGGCTGGCTGTAGAGATTTGCATTCTAATCAGTATTCTGTAATTTGATTTCTGTGTCTGTGCCCTGTTTGAGAACAGAGACCACTCCATCTGACGAAGGAGCATTGCTCCGAAAGCTTATGGTATTTGCTACCAAATAAACCTGTTGGACTTTAACCTGGTGTTGTGAGACTTCTTACTTTGTCACCGATATCCAGAGAACGCTCGTGCGGTTCTTCTGGGGCAATCGACTGCACTGGGTCCCTGCTGCGGTCCTGTATCTCCCGCTTGAGGAGGGCGGACAAGGTCTGGTGTGCCTCCGCACTCAGATAGCGACCTTCCATCTCCAGGCCCTGCAGAGGTACCTTTACGTTGAGCCCCCTCCACAGTGGTGTGCCATGGCGACGTATTTCTTCCGCCAGTGGCACGGCCTCAATTATGACGTGCAGCTCCTGTATATCGAACTGGGGCGTGCTTCGACCGCCCTGCAGGAGTTGCCCGTCTTTTACCAGGACCTCCTCACTGTCTGGAACAAGGTCGCCTCGCGACGCAGCTCTCCCCCGTCAGGAGTAGCGGCTCTCGTGCGAGAGCCGCTGCTCAGGAATCCACTCCTCCAGCCGTATAACTTCAGGTGGCTGGCGGAGAGGGGGGCTGTGGACGCCGGGGTGACCAGAATCGGGGACGTGCTCGATGGCGGAGGGGCGGGCTGGATGAGTCCCCGCGTGCTGGCTGAGCGCGCGGGGACGTCCGTCTGGCGCGCGGCCAAAGCCATCCTAGACCTTAGGACGGTCGTGCTCGGCCCCGAAACTGCACGCAAACTTGAGACGGCGCAGGCGTGCGGTGGGATCCCGCCCGAGCGTTCCCCTGTTCGGGCGGAATTCCACATTGGCCCAAAGCCTCAGCCCCCTCCCCTGGGTGAGGTGCCCCACAGCCTGAGCCGCCTCGCGGAAATGCCCTCCGTGCCTTTTTCTACCGCGCGGAGGCGTTTCCTGTGCGGGCTGCTGCTGCACACCCTCCACTACTGCCTCCTCGCCTGTCGCCCGGATACACCTTGGCGGGCCTTGTTGCCGCCGGGCGGCGGAGGTCCCCGCTGGAGGTCCCTCTACGGAGGGATCTCCCCCAATTACGTCGGGGACCTGGGGTGGAGGGTGATGCATGCAGCAGTTCCGCACAACCGTAGGATTCACTGGTTCACGGGCTCCGAAGACTGCCCTTTCTGTGGCCTTGTGGAGTCCGTGGACCATGTCTATGTTGAGTGTCTTAGGCTGCACTCCCTTTATGTTTTTCTAAAGAACCTTTTATTGATGTTTTGTTTGCACTTCAGTCCCACGCTCCTGATCTACGGACACCCGGTGCGGAGAGGGGAGGGTCGGGATGGCGACCTCCTCGTGAACCTGCTCCTGGGCCTGGCGAAACGCGCCATTTACCGGTCCAGGCTGCGGGCGATCGAGGGGGCCGTCCATCCTGACTGTCTTCCCCTCTACCGCGGCTACGTTCGCGGCCAGGTGTCCCTGGAGAGGGAGCATGCGGTGTCCACGGGCGAGGTTGACGCTTTCCGCGCCCGCTGGGCACCGCAGGGGTTGGGGTGCATTATTGACCCTAATAATCACATTTTAATTTGATGTTTTTAAGTTTCCTTTGTATTTTGATTTCTGTTCGGGCTGTTCCCCCTCCTTTTTGGGGAGCTGCCCCTTTTACTTTGTCCTGATTTAATCTGAGTTTGTTTACTTGGTTTGGTTTGACCTAAAAAGAGGTCTAGATGCCTCTTAAATGTTGCTAATGTTCCTGCTTCCACCACCTCCTCTGGCAGCGCGTTCCAGGCACCCACCACTCTCTGCATGAAAAACTTCCCCCACACATCTCTCTTAATCTTTCCCCCTTACCTTGAACCTGTGCCCCCTTGTAATTGACACTTCCACCCTTGGAAAAAACCTCTAACTATCCACCTTGTCTATGCCTCTGATAATTTTGTAGACCTCTATCAGGTCTCCCCTCAGTCTCCGTCTTTCCAATGAAAACAATCCTAGTTTATTCAACCTCCCCACACTGCCAAGACTCTCGAGACCAGGCAACGTCCTGGTGAACGTTCTTTGCATTCTCTCCAAAGCTTCCAATTCTGGTAGTTTGGTGACCAGAACTGTACGCAATACTCCAAATGCGGCCTAACCAATGTCTTATATAGCTGCAACATGATTTCCCAACTCTTGTACTCAATGCACCGGCTGATGAAGGCAAACATGCCATATGCCTTCTTAATCACCTTGGCTACCTGTGTTGCCACTTTTATGGAACTGTGGACCTACACTCCCAGATCCCTCTGTATGTTAATGTCCCTAAGGGTTCTGCCATTTACAGTATAATTCACACCTAAATTTGATCCTCCAAAATGCATCACCTCGCATTTGTCCGGATTAAACTCCAAGTGTGCCCAAGTCTCCAATCTATCTATATCCTGTTGTATCCTCTGACAATCCTCGGCACTATCAGCAACTCCACCAATCTTTGTGTCATCCACAAATTTACTAATCAGACCACCCACATTTTCCTCCAGATCATTTATATATACTACGACAGAGGTCCCAGCACTGATCCCTGTGGAACACCACTAGCTACAGATCTCCATTCTGAACAACACCCTTCCACCGCTACTCTCTGTCTTCTATAACCAAGCCAGTTCTATATCCATTTGACCAACCCACCCCGAGTCCCATGTGATTTTAGTTTTTGTACCAGTCTGCCAATGTGGGACCTTCTCAAATGCCTTACTAAAGTCCATATAAACTACATCCACAGCCCTTCCCTCATCAATTATCTTTGTCACCTCTTCAAAAAACTCAATCAAGTTGGTGAGATATGACCTTCCCCGTACAAAACCATGCTGCCTGTCACTAACTAGTCCATTTTCTTCCAAATGTGCATATATCCTGTCCCTCAGTATCTTCTCCAAAAGCTTCCCCATCACTGATGTCAGGCTCACTGGCCCATAATTTTCCGGATTATCCCTGCTTCCTTTCTTAAACAAGGGAACAACATTGGCTATTCTCCAGTCCTCTGGAACCTCACCTGTGGTGAAAGAGGATGTGAAGATATCTGTTAAGGCCCCAGTTATTTCTTCTCTTGCTTCCCACAGTAACCTGGGATAGATCCCATCCGGCCCCAGGGACTTGTCTACCTTAATGCAATTTAGGATACTCAATGCTTCCTCCATTGATACATTCTAGAGCGTTCACACACCTATCCCTGACCTCAATATCCATCATGTCCTTCTCCTTGGTGAATACGGACACAAAGTTCTCATTGAGTTCCTTCCTACTTTCATAGAACATAGAACATAGAAAAAATACAGCACAAACAGGCCCTTCAGCCCACAAGTTGCGCCGGTCATGTCCCTACCTACCTGGGCTTATATATAGGCTTACCTATAACCCTCAATCCTATTCAGTCCCATGTACTCATCCAGAAGTCTCTTAAAAGACCCTATTGAGTTTGCCTCCACCACCACTGACGGCAGCCGATTCCACTCACCCACCATCCTCTGAGTGAAAAACTTACCCCTGACATCTCCTCTGTACCTACTTCCCAGCACCTTAACCTGTGTCCTCTCGTAGCAGCCATTTCAGCCCTGGGAAAAAGCCTCCGAGAGTCCACTCTATCAGTACCTCTCAACATCTTATACACCTCTATCAGGTCACCTCTCATCCTTCGTCTCTCCAAGGAGAAAAGACCGAGCTTCCTCAGCCTATCCTCATAAGGCATGCCAACCAATCCAGGCAACATCCTTGTAAATCTTCTCTGCACCCTTTCAATCATTTCCACATCCTTCCTGTAATGAGGCGACCAGAACTGAGCACAGTACTCCAAGTGGGGTCTGACGAGGGTCTTATATAGCTGCATCATTATCTCCCGACTTCTAAACTCAATCCCTCGATTGATGAAGGCCAGCACACCATACGCCTTTCACTGTATTCCTCAAGGGCTTTGTTAGTTTTCAGATGCCTAGACCTATCGTATGCTTCCTTTTCCCTTTTGACTAAGCTTACAATTTCCCTTGTCGTCCATGGTTCCCGAATCCTCCCAATTCTATCCTTCATTTTTGCAGGAACATGCACATGCCAATCAGACAGCAGTGAGGCCATATGTGGGCCTTGCCCAGAATCAAGACCCCGGGGGCAGAAGTCCCACCTAATGAAGGCTGTCAGCCAATCAAAGGCTCTCTGAGGAGACTGTGGCTCCTGGTGGAAGGAGACACCCTAGATTCCCAGGATCCCAGAAGCCCGAGGTTACAGGTAGGTAATGTGGGATGGGATGGGTTTTGGTAGGTCACAGGGAAATGAGATTATGGGGATTGAAAGCAAGGACAGAGGGGTGGCTCTAAACAGTTCCTCCTTCTTCCTGATGCCTAGTGCCTCAATCAGGCACCGAATGCTATTCATCAAAGGGCCTCCCACCCCTCCAGGAGGTTCATTTTATTTGTTGAGGGGGATGTGGGCATCGCTGGCTGGGCCAACATTTATTGCCCATCCCTAATTGCCCTTGAACTGAATGTCGCGCTCGGCCATTTTCAGAGGGCAGTTAAGAGTCAACCACATTGCTGTGGCTCTGGAGTCACATGTAGGCCAGACTGGGTAAGGATGGTCGATTCCCTTCCCTAAAGGACATTAGTGAAGGACATTGAAGAACATTGTCTTTACAACAATGGTTTCATGGTCATCAATTCCAATTCCAGATTTTCTTTTAATTGAATTGAAATTTCACAATCTGCCGCGGCGGGATTCGAACTCAGGTTCCCAGAGCATCAGCCTGGGCCTGTGGGTTACTAGTCTAGTGACAGTACCACTATGCCATTGCCATTCTCTTACAAACGACCTGCACATGTTTACCTGTCATGCCGGCTGCAACAGGCTCGCTTACTATTGGGTTAATGTCAATGGCAGTGGGATGAGACATTTAACTGGTCATTAGTTGGCCTTTAATGTTGACCTTTCTGGGCCTTCCTGCCCAGGACCTAATTCTGGTGGAGGCAGATAGAGAGTGTGGTTCAGGAATTCTGACATTTGCCCAAGTAACTGCTCTTCCCACCTCACCGCTCGCCACAAGTGAGGACAGAAGATTCCGCCCAATTGGGAAAAAGGTTTATTTATTAGTCCCAAGTAGGCTTACATTAACACTGCAATGAAGTTATTGGGGAAATCCCCTAGTCCGGTGCCTGTTCGGGGATACAAGGGAGAATTTAGCATGGCCAATGCACCTAACCAACACGCCTTTGGACTGTGTGAGGAAACCTTCGCAGGCACGGGGAGAACGTGCAAACTCCACACAGACAGCGACCCAAACTGGGAATCGAACCCGGGTCCCTGACGCTGTGATGCAGCATTGCTAACCACTGTGCCACCGTGCTGGCCACAATTGTCTGGGGACAATTAATTTCCTCCCTTCAGCTTGGGGCAGCTAATTCTGAAGGTTTCCTCGTGAAAGATTATCTGTGTTATGTTACAGGAATTCGCCAGATCCCATACTCCAATGTAGAACAACAACAACAACAAAGAACAGTACAGCACAGGAAACAGGCCCTTCGGCCCTCCAAGCCTGTGCTGCTCATTGGTCCAACTAGACCATTCGTTTGTATCCCTCCATTCCCAGACTGCTCATGTGACTATCCAGGTAAGTCTTAAACGATGCCAGCGTGTCTGCCTCCACCACCCTACTTGGCACAACCACAAGTCACAAGCCACAGCCTCCAACACCTTCACTCTCTCAATCCCTTTAGTACATAGCAGCTCACTCCCATAGCATCATAGAATGGTTACGGCGCATGTGGCAAACAGGTCAATTATCAGCCTGTAAATCTTTCCAATCTGCCTGATTGCCGGCAGGAAGAGTGGGAGAGTTCCCTGGTCAGCCACACTGCAGAAGACAAGGGCAAACCACTGCAGGAATCATGGACAAATCCAATGGAAATTCATGGTCGCCAATGCCCTCTTAGAGCCTGGTGGTGGAAGGGTGTTAAGTGTCAGGGAGACTAGCAGGGTAAATACATGGGGCTACGGGGATAGGGACTGGGTGGGATTGTGGTCGGTGCAGACTTGATGGGCTGAATGGCCTTCTTCTGCACTGCAATGATTCTATGAATATGGGGATAAGCCAGGTGGTTGAAGTTAAGATACAGGGGCGGCACGGTAGCACAGTGGTTAGCACTGCTGCTTCACAGCTCCTGGGTCCTGGGTTCGATTCCCGGCTCGGGTCACTGTCTGTGTGGAGTTTGCACATTCTCCTCGTGTCTGCGTGGGTTTCCTCCGGGTGCTCCGGTTTCCTCCCACAGTCCAAAGATGTGCGGGTTAGGTTGATTGGCCAGGTTAAAAATTGCCCCTTAGAGTCCTGAGATGCGTAGGTTAGAGGGACTAGTGGGTAAATATGTGGGGGTAGGGCCTGGGTGGGATTGTGGTCGGTGCAGACTCGATGGGCCGAATGGCCTCCTTCTGCACTGTAGGGTTTCTATGATTCTATGAGATCAATCAGTAATGATCTCATAGATTCTCTACAGTGCAGAAGGAGGCCATTTGGCCCATCAGGTTTGCACCGTCTCTCTGACAGAGTATCTTGTCCAGGCTCTCTCCCTCGCAACTTACATTTACCGTGGCTAATCCACATAATCTGCACATCTTGAGCCACTAAGGGGCAATTTAGCACGGCCGGTGCACCTTTGTATTGTGGGAGGAAACCGGAGCACCCGGAGGAAACCCACACAGACACGGGGAGAATGTGAAACTCCACAGAGAGTGACCCAAGCCGGGAATCGAACTCGGGTCGCTGGCGCTGTGAGGCAGCAGTGCTAACCACTGTGCTGCCGTGCCAGCCTCCTGTGGAATAGAAGGTGCCGGTCCTATTAAGAAACATGTAGGGACAGTGCTGTGGGTGCATCTACGCCACATGGATTGCAGCGGATCTGGAAGACGACATCACCTCTGCAAGGATAATAAATTCTAGCCTTGCCGGTGATGCTCAAACCCTACGAAAGAATGAATAAAAAACCTATTCCCAGTCAGAATGGAAATGATTAGAGAGAATTAAACCTCCTGTCAATCTGGGCCGCTGAAAAGTTCTGCACATCATTTGTATTCTGGCCCCCATCCTCCAGTTTGCATCCTGAGGGGAGAAAAGCCTCTTGGTCGCGTCTAGGATATGAGCTTGAGACTCTTGTTAGTTTATGAGTTTGCTGCAGAGGTTTTGTTTGCTGGGCAAATAGACTGTTTGCAGTAGTTTATGAGTTAAATTAAAACCTACAAGTCTCACCCCACCTCCAACATATGGCCAGGCAGAACAGTGTCACTATTCGCTTCATTCCAGCAATTGCAGTTAGACTCCAGTCTCGGAGGGTGACCGCAATCCACCTCCCCCTCCCCCACCCCCACTCCCTCCCCCTCCCCACCCCCATTCCCCCTCTCCCCACCCCCACTCCCTCCCCCCCACCCCCCCCCCCCCCCACCCCCACCCCCACTCCCTCCCCCCGTCAACACAGCCTCTGTGTTTCCACCGCAGCTACAAATCCCAGTAACGGTGCAGGAATCCGGAAATAAGAATCTGGGATCAGTAGAATCAACCGTGAAGTTGCCGAATTGTCGTACAAACCCACTGGTTCACTAATGTTCCTTCAGGGAAGGAAATCTACTGCCCTTACCCAGCCTGGGTCTCCGGATCCCACAGCAATGCGGCTGACTTAACCACCCTGGGCAATGGCCTTGTTAGCTGCTCAGTCACATCGAACTCAGGTCAACTCACCATGGTAACACCAGAAAGAGGCCACTCGGGCCTCTGTGCATATGCTGGTTCTCGTCTGAGAGAGCTATTCCATAACTCCCTGCTCTTTCTCCACCATGATGGAATACTCCCCACTTGCCTGGATGGGTGCAGCTCCAAACAACACTCAAGAAACTCGACACCATCCAGGACAAAGCACCCACTTGATTGGCACCACATCCACAAATATCCACTCCCTCCACCACCTCAGTAGCAGCAGTGTGTACTATCTACAAGATGCACTGCAGCAATTCACCAAAGATCCTTAGGCAGCGCCTTCCAAACCCACGACCACTTCCATCTAGCAGGACAAGGGCAGCAGATACATGGGAACACCATCACCTGCAAGATCCCCTCCAAGCCACTCTCCATCCTGACTTGGAAATATATCACCGTTCCTTCGGAGTCGCTGGGTCAAAATCCTGGAATTCCCTCCCTAATGGCATTGTGGGTCAACCCACAGCACGTGGACTGCAGCGATTCAAGAAGGCAGCTCACCACCACCTTCTCAAGGGGCAACTAGGGATGGGCAATAAATGCTGGCCAGTGTTGCCCCTGTCCCATGAATGAATAAGAAAAAACATCCCGACTTACATTCTACTTCAATTTCTGCTCTGAAGGCTACTAATGGAGTTGCTTCCACCAGTCTTTCAGGCAGCGCCTAAAAAATTGCAACAATAATGGGGTCTTGCTAGCGATGCCTGCAAGCCAGTATCGTGTTTTTATAAATATAAGCGAATGGGGTTCAGTGGAAATCCTGTGACAATCCTGTCTGTGCACTGGCAGTGAGCAGCATGCCAGACAGAATGCCCTCGCATATAGTTTCATCCAACCGGGAGTGCCCCCAGTCCTCCAGATGTGAGAGACTTCAATGCCACAGTGCGGTAACAAGGATATAATTTCCTACAGCATTTCCCCCATTTCACTGAACGTCGACCAGGTTGTTTTAAACTGCATTAACTATTAACTTCACCCAGCTTTATTGGGCAATTTATTGTAATGATGTGGAGATGTCGGTGTTGGACTGGGGTAAGCACAGTAAGAAGTCTCACAACACCAGGTTAAAGTCCAACAGGTTTATTTGGTAGCAAATACCATAAGCTTTCGGAGCACAGCTCCTTCGTCAGATGGAGTGGATATCTGTTCTCCTGGGAGAACAGATATCCACCCCATCTGACGAAGGAGCTGTGCTCCGAAAGCTTATGGTATTTGCTACCAAATAAACCTGTTGCAATTTATTGTACACAGCTTTATCAGGAGCTTTGCATCGATAGTTTCTCCACTGCTGCATATCTGCACTATCTTTGAAACCGTCATGGGGTGCGTGACTTCTGCCAGCCGTGACACAGCAAACTCAGCCATTTTAACATTCTCAAACTTGGCTCCAGTTCAGCCAAGGGCCTCGTCCAGTCCTATCTTTGAAACCTCCTCCACTCCCACAACTCTCTGAGATATCTGCGTTCCCCTAATTCTGGCCCCCTGTCCTTTCCCAATTATACATTTCTTACCACTGGGGGCCATACTTCCAACTACCTACGTACCATGTTCTGGAATTCCCTCCCTAAACCTTTCCATCTCTCCTTTTGCTTTTAAAGACTGATTCCTTAACTTGAGTTCAAGGGCACTATATGAACGTGAGTTGTTGTTGCTGCCGTTAATTTCTTTTTCATACATTCAAGGCTAGGCCAGCATTTATTGCCCATCCCTAATTACTCTCGAGAAGGTGGTGGTGAGCTGCCTTCTTGAACCGCTGCTGCAGTCCATGTGGTGTAGGCACACCCACAGTGCTGTTAGGGAGGGAATTCCAGGATTCTGACCCAGCGACAGTGAAGGAACGGCCGATATATTTCCAAGTCAGGATGGTGAGTGGCTTGGAGGGGAACTTGCAGGTGGTGGTGTATCTGCTGCCCTTGTCCTTCTAGATGGTAGTGGCCATGGGTTTGGAAGGTGCTGTCTAAGGAGCCTTTGTGAGTCACTGTAGTGGATCTTGTAGATAGTACACACTGCTGCTACTGAGCGTTGGTGGTGGAGGGCTTGAATGTTGTGGATGTGGTACCAATCATGCGGGCTGCTTTGTCCTGGATGGTGTTGAGCTTCTTGAGTGTTGTTGGAGATTCATCCATCCAGGCAAGTGGGGAGTATTCCATCACACTCCTGATTTGTGCCTTGTAGATGGTGGACAGGCTTTGGGGAGTCAGGAGGTGAGTTACTTGCCCCAGTATTCCTAGCCTTTGAGCTGCTCTGGTAGCCGCAATATTTATATGGAGAGTCCAATTCAATTTCTGTTCAGTGGTAACCCCCAGGGTGTTGATAGTGGAGGAATCAGTGATGGTGATGCCATTGAATGTCATGGGGCGATGGTTCGATTCTATCCTGTTGAGATGGTCATTGCCTGGCGCTCGTGTGACACACATGTTACTTGCCACTTGTCAGCCCAGTCCTGGATATTGCTCAGGGAAGAGAGGCTAAACTCTTCATTTCTTTTCCTACTCTTTGAACCAAACTCCATGGGCTGGATTTTCCGGCCTCACTCGTCCCGAAATCGTAAAATCCCACCCGAGGTCAATGGATCTTTCCATGGTCCGCCCCTCGCCCGCTCCGATTCCCGTGGCGGACAGGACGGTAAAATTCTGGCCACGTTTACATCTCATAAATGGGGTTTCTGCTGGAGTTATATCGACAGAGACAGAGAAGCCTTGAAGAAAGCCAGTCCCTAAGACCTGCCAAAGCAGCCACTATGTTTTTAACATGAATTTTCCTGCGGGACAGTAAGCAGCCTTTCCATATATTTCCCTTCCGTTTTCAGCCAAGCGCTCTCTCAGGGTGGATGGAAGTGATTTTGTGGCCACTCTTTGGAGGACAGCAGGGAGTTCTCCTCATTCTCCCAGTCAATGTTTATCCCTCAACTGACATCACGGAAACAGATTATCTGCTCACAATCACATTGCTGTTTTGTGGGATCTTGCTGTGCACAAATTGGCTGCCATGTTTCCTACTTTGCAATGAAAGTATTTCATTGGCTTTAACGCTCTCTGGGATGCCCTGATGTTTTGAAAAGTACATCATCGATGCAAGTCCTTTTTGTGTCTGAGTCAGGGTCAACTGGAGCTCAGCAGGGTTCTACTCTGCGTCTAACCCAGATCACACTGAGTTTCAAAGCACCAGGCACAAAACCTAGGGACGGGAAATAATGTTCCATTGCTCATCACCGACAGCCCTCAATTTTTTGAATTTTAAAGTATTAAAATGAAAGTGTTTGCATGGTGAGAAAGTTCAAACCACAGTGTGTTTGTTGGCTGGTGCCATTGTATGTCTACCGCAAGTATTCCCCTGTGACTGACAGCTCGTAGGTGCGTGTGCATCTGTGTGTGTTGGTGAGTGTGTGTGTGTGGGTGAGTGTGTGCGTGTGTGTGTGTGCATGTGTGTGTGAGTGCGTGTGTGCATATGTGCGTGTGCGTGCATGTGTGTGTGTGCATGCATGCGTGTGTGTGTTTGAGTGCGTACATGCATGCGTACATGTGTGTGTGTGTCTGTGTGCGTGTGTGCGTGTGTGTGTGTGTGTGTGTGTGTGTGTGGAAACCGGAGCACCCAGAGGAAACCCACGCAGACACGGGGAGAACATGCAAACCTCACACAGTCACTCAAAGCCAGAATGGAGCCTGGGTCCCTGATGCTGAGAGGCCACAGTGCTATGGGAGGCAGTACAGCGACGATTCACTAGATTGACCCCTGGGATGAGGGGGTGATATTCTCTGGAGTTTAGAAGAATGAGAGACGATCTCATTGAAACCTAGAAGATTCTGGAGGCGTTTGACAGAGGGACACTGATTGTTTCCGCTGGTCCGGGAATCTGAAACACGGGGGCGCAGGCTCAGGATAAAAGGCCAAACATTAGGACTGAGATGAGGAGAAATTTCTTCAGTACAAAGGTTGTGAATCTTTGGAATTCTCAGAGGGCTGCGGGTGTTCCATTCTGGAATATATTTAAGGCTGGGATTGACTGAGTTCTAGTCTCTTAGGGAGGGTTACGGGGAACAGGTGGTAAAGTGGAGTTGAAGCTGAAGATCAGCCACGATGGCAGAGCAGGCTCGATGGGCCGAATGGACCACTCCTGCTCCTGTCTCATCTTGTGGGACTGAGCAGATATGAGTTAATAGAATGACTGTGTGGGCTCGAGGGGCAGAATAGCTTTAACCCCATTCCAATCACCTGTGGATTGCAAAGGACATGAATTCAGCACAGTGCTTTGTGAAAGTGCATCTGAAATCCCGGGGCTTGACTCGCTCAGCCTCTGGGGTTTGGGATTTTATAGAGCTTTATCTTCAGGGCAACATGACAAGCTGTTGTTTGACTTCTTCTGGGGATTAAATGGGTTGGTTAGATGAGAGAGCAGATCACTTATAATCTGTCCTTCAGTGGATGGGTAGACCTTTCTCTGTCTGTTGGTTCTTTGTCTAAAGGCGGCATGGTGGCACAGTGGTGAGCACCACCAGGGACCCGGGTTCGATTCCTGAGGTCACTATCTGTGCAGAGTCTGTACATTCTCCCCGTGTCTGCGTGCGTTTCCTCCGGGTGCTCTGGTTTCCTCCCACAGTCCGAAAGATGTACTGGTTAGGTGCATTGGCCATGCCAAATTCTCCCTCAGTGTACCCGAACAGGTGCCGGAGTGTGGCAAGTAGGGGATTTGCACAGTAACTTCATTGCAATGTTAATGTAAGCCTACCTGTGACACTAATAAATAAACTTGTTTCTATTTGTCTGGGTTGGGGGGAGGTTTACACGGCTAGCCGGTGCTAGGAGGTTTTGTAAATGGGGGCGACTAGGGGATTTTCACAGTAACTTCACTGCAGTGTTAATGTAAGACTACTTCTGACTAATAAATAAACTTTAACTTTAACAAACAGATGCAGCAGTGACTTGGAGAACGAGAAAGGTTCAAATTTACCCCCTGCCCCCACCTCACCTCAGCTACTTCCTCCAATAAATTATAGCCACCATTATCCGCTGAACCCCACTGCTTCCCCGGATGTAAATGAGACCTATAACCTTGAGAAAGCAAACCCCTCTGTATAATATGGCCATCAGCACAGCAACAAAGGGCAAATGGTTATTTAACGCCCTGCAGAAAGTGATCATTAATGCCAAGATAAACATTCTCAGCAGCCTTTTCCTGTACGTAACCCTGGTATGGGACTGGTCATAAAATGACTGATTTGATCCTTCACGCGTTGTGCTGGAGGTTGAGGTCACCCTGTCTGGAATGGCCACCGGAGCTCTTCCTCCAGTGCCCAACAGTCAAGACAGAGATTTCTTTGTGGTTTCTCTGGATGGGTGAAGCTCTGTTCGTTTAAGCGAGCGTAAATCTTAGCTTCAGAAAAGACAAAGAAAGGAGAATCCATGTCAGTTTTTGCCGATAAAACCATCTCTTTGACCAAACTTTCAGTCATCTCTCCTTCTTTCAACACTTTTCGTCTGAGATCATTTTTCTACCAGTAAAGGTGGCCTAGTGGTATGTCACTGAACGAGCAATCCAGAGGTCTCAGGCTAATGCTCTGGGCGACACGGGTTCAAATCCCACCACGGCATCTGTGGGAATTTAAATTCACTTTGGAGACAGTGACTCTGGTTCCCTTGTGCAGGGAAGGAAATTTACCATTCTTCCTCACCTTATCTACATCGTCCCTCAGCAATATGGGTGACTCCTAATGGCCCTCTGAGATGGCTGAGCAAGCCATTCAGTTGTACCGAGCCATTCCAGAAAATTCCAGACAGATGCTCTGCAGTGGTTCAAGAGAGTGACTCAACACCATCATCTCAAAGGCAACGAGAGATGACCAACAAATGCTGGACTTGTTGCACCGAGATCCCATTGAAAATTAATAAAATACATAATACAAATTGTTGTTGTCGAGTTCAATGGATTTTTCATAGAATCAAAGGATCTACGATGCAGAAGGAGACCATTCGGCCCATCGAGTCTGCACTTACTACAATCCCACCCAGGTCCTGTCCTATCCCCATAACCCCATACATTCAGCCTCCTAATCCCCCTGACACTAAGAGGCAATTTAGCATGGCCAATCAAACAAACTGGCACATCTTTGGACTCCCACGTAGACACGGGGAGAATGTGCAAACTCCACACAAACAGTGACCCGAGGCCATTATCGAACCCGGGTCCCTGGCGCTGTGAGGCAGCAGTGCTAACCACTGCGCCACCGTGCCACTCCTATTTTTAAGGAGGTTCTTCAAGTAGGTGTGTGTCATGGGATCATCAGAGAGGATTCTGTTTTTACTCCCATGCATTTTGATTTTGAAAGTTTTTAAGTTTATTTATTAGTGTCACAAGTCAGTTTACATCAACACTGCAATGAAGTTACTGTGAAAATCCCCTAGTCGCCACACTCTGGCGCCTGTTCGGGTACACTGAGGGAGAATTTAGCATGGCCAGTGCACCTAACCAGCACATCTTTCAGGCTGTGGGAGGAAACCGGAGCACCCGGAGGAAACCCATGCAGACACGGGGAGAATGTGCAAACTCCACACAGACAGTGACCCAAGCCGAGAATTGAACCCGGATTGCTGGCGCTGTGGGGCAGCAGTGCTAACCACTGTGCCACCGTGCCACCCATGAGATTCCAGGGCATCACACATCTCAGTAAAATATATTGTACTGTGGTTTTCATAAAGTTTCTAAACTAACATCTTGCTCACTGATCATGATAGAAGCTCTGAGAGCGAACCACCAAATCTGGCATTTTCTTGGTGATCCAGATGTAGCTGCTTTGCTGGGGATTTGCAGATCATACTGAGATCAATATGGATGCTGTGATGGTTCACCACACTCCGTTTTCTCCGGCAGATCAGGAGTTGGGGGAATGGAGCAGTGACAGGTGAATGATATTTAATTTGGGAAAGTGCAGTGTTGGGCTTGTGAGCGAGGGCGAACGTGCAACATGTGCAAATCTTCAGAAAAAAGTATTAAAGAAATACAACAACCTCCAAAGATTCATAAGCAGTTTTGTAGTAGCATGGCCCTTTAAGGAGGGGGAGGGTGTTTCCCGGAGGACCACATGTGTTAGAATGTAACCGGTGACAACTTTCTATCAGACACAATGTGACCAATGGTAACAAGCTGTAAGGGTCAGCTGACCCAGTAAACCATGGAACCAATTACAGTGTGATGTGATGGTCAGCTGACCAGCCAACACACGATAAATAAGAACCTGTTGGAAATTGCAGACAGCTTGGATTGGCCCAGGACGTGGCCTCAAGTTTGGAGTAAGGATGTTTCTTTATTAAACCCTTTCTTTGATTTATAAGTTGGAGTAAGTTTTGTTATATTTTTATTGTCTGTATTTGAAGAGTTCCTTCTGAAGAAACAACATGATCAGTGAGGACTCTATGGATCGCTCCGGCAAGAATCTGAGCCAATGGGCAGGAGGGCGCAGACCATGAGTCGAGGAGGGACTGGCAGTGGGAGCCAGGGAGTCGAGTAGAGCAGTCGCCTTTGCAATCTAGTCTGACCCTGTTGAGCTTACATATAATTATTCTGTTGGCAATAAAGCCTTTATTGCTAAAGTGGCACCGAGTCCCCCTCGACTTATTACACTGGCGACGAGGCAAAACATAAGTCATTGGGGATCGCAGTGGTTCAGTTTCCAACCGGGATGTTCCATAGGGTCCCCGCCCATCACATGGCCCTCAGGAAATGCCCCCCCCCCCGCCCCCCCCCCCCCCCCCCCCCCCGCAACCCCATCCCTTCATCCCTTTAGCCCCAAGAGCTATATCCAATTTCTTCTTGAAATCAGACAACGTTTTGGCTTCAACTACTTTCTGTGGTAGTGAATTCCATACATTTGGCATGATGGCACAATGGTTAGCACTGCTGCCTCACATCACCAGGGACCTGGGTTTGATTCCCAGCTTGGGTCACTGTCTGTGTGGAGTTTGCACGTTGTCCCCGTGTCTGCGTGGGTTTCCTCCGGGTGCTCCGGTTTCCTCCCACAGTCTGAAAGACGTGCTGGTTTGGTCCATTGGCCGTGCTAAATTCTCCCTCAGTGTACCCGAACAGGCACCGGAGTGCAGCAACTAGGGGATTTTCACAGTACCTTCATTGCAATGTTAATGTAAACCTACTTGTGACACTAATAAAATAAATACACATTCATTACTCTCTAGGTGAAGAAATTTCTCCTCACCTCAGTTCTAAAAGGTTTACCCCTTATCCTCAAACTATGACCCCTAGTTCTGGACTCCCCCACCTTTGGGAACATTCTTTCTGAATCTACTATGTCTTACCCTGTTAGAATTTTATAAGTTTCTATGAGATTCCCTCTCACTCTTCTAAACTCCAGTGAATATAATCCTAACCGACTTAGTCTCTCCTCATATGACGGACCTGCCATCTTCTTTGAATGGTGCTGATGGGGGTTTTTGACCTTCACCTGAGGGGCATCAGTTGGACATCTCATCTAAGAGACGGCACCTCCAACAGTGCAGGACTTCCTCAGTATGGCGCTGGCTGTATCACCCTGGGGTACTAATTACCCAAAGCTAGACATGAACTCACCATTCAGTATAGATGATAGAAAGTAGAGAGAGTTGTTGTGTGATAGTTTAAAGTTTTAAAATTTATTTACCAGTGTCCCAAGTAGGCTTACATTAACACTGCAATGACGTTACTGTGAAAATCCCCTAGTCGCCACACTCCGGGCACACTGAGGGAGAATTTAGCCTGGCCAATCATTGAATCATAGAATCCGTACAGTGCAGAAGGAGGCCATTTGGCCCATCAAGCCTGCACCCCCAGGCTCCTATCCAGGGAGCCTCCCATCCCATTCCACAATCCCACCCAGGCTCTATCCCCGAAACCCCATATATTTACCCTGCTAATTCCCCTGACATTAAGGGACAATTTAGCATGGCCAATCCACCTAACCCACACATCTTTGGACTGTGGGAGGAAACCGGAGCACCCGGAGGAAACCCACGCAGACACAGAGAGAACGTCCACACAGACAGTGACCCAAGTCGGGTATCAAACCCGGGTCCCTGGTGCTGTGTGGCAGCAGTGCTAACCACTGTGCCACCGTACCGCCCTTAGACCACTTCCTGCTACACCATCACCTAACAGAATTTGTAATCCTAGCGCGTGACTTGCTTATGAAAACCAGCCTCCCATCCATTGACTCTGTCTATACTTCCCGCTGCCTCAGCAAAGCAGCCAGCATAGTTAAGGACCCCACGCACCCCGGAATCCTCTCTTCCACCTTCTTCCTTCGGGAAAAAGATACAAAAGTCTGAGGTCACGTACCAACCGACTCAAGAACAGCTTCTTCCCTGCTGCTGCCAGACTTTTGAATGGACCTATCTTGCATTTAGTTGATCTTTCTCTACACCCTAGCTATGACTGTGACACTCTGCACTCTCTCGTTTCCTTCCCTATGAGCAGTATGTTTTGTCTGTATAGCGTGCAAGAAGCAATACTTTTCACTGTATGTTAATATATGTGACAATAATAAATCAAATCAAATCAAACCCAGTGCAAACTTCAAGCTTCCTGTGATTATCCAAGTGTTCGATACAAAATTACAACCAGAAGCAAGGGTACAGTGTGGAGATCAACACTGGCCAGATTTATACGTGTGTGTGTGTAAGAGTGTGAGAGTGAGTGTGTGTGTCAGTGTGTTCAGTACTCCAGATGAATTGCTGAATGAACGGTTAAATGAGCCGTGTTACAACAGCTTCCAATCAGTTATTTTGAACTGCAGTTTTACTGTGTTTTTGATTCATGCGTTAAATTTCTTGGCGGCGTTCCTTTGTCTGTTCTTCCAGGCTAGCGGCCCGGGTTTTTGAAGCTATTTCTCTGCTACATTGCCAGATTTTCTCCCTGGAGATCATTCAGTCAGCAGATAACGGTGCCCATCTGATGCTGACCTTCAAGCCCCTTGAAACCGCTCAACCTGCCAGTGCCTACTCTTTGAAAGTGCCATTTAACAAGTCCCACTCCCTCTCTGCTCTTTTCGCGTCACTGAGACTCCCTCCTCCTCAGTTATTGACATTATTGAATGTGTTTCTACTACCATTTCGAGCAGTATGTTTCACATCGCAATTCCTGGTGTCAAAGAAAAATTATCTTCATCTTCCCCGCTGGTTCTTTCGCTAATTATCTTAAAAATCTGTGTCCTCTGGTTACTGACTTTCCTGCCAGTTTCTCCATATTTAACTAATTAAAACCCTTCATTATTCAATAAAATCTCCCCCTGAACCTTCTCTGCACTAAGGAGAACAATCCCAGCTTCTCCAGTCTCTCTGCGTAATCCCTGGTACTATCTTGCTCAGCCTCCTCTGTACCCTCTGGAAGACCTTTGCATCCTTCCCAATATGTAGTGCCCAGAATTTAAATTGTTCCATAAAATCTTTGACCACGTTTTTGGTCACCTGTCCTGTTTGGTTCAATGAGTTGGATAGTCAATATATTTTCCAAAAGACAGGAGAGTCTAAATCTAGTGGACATAGGTTTAAGGTGAGAGAGGAGAGATACAAAAGTGTCCAGAGGGGCAATGTTTTCACACAGAGGGTGGTGAGTGTCTGGAACAAGCTGCCAGATGTAGTAGTAGAGGCGGGTACAATTTTGTCTTTTAAAAAGCATTTAGACAGTTACATGGGTAAGATGGGTATAGAGGGATATGGGCCAAATGTGGGCAATTGGGACTAGCTTAGTGATTAAATAAAAAAGGGCAGCATGGACAAACAGGCCGAAGGGCCCGTTTCCATGCTGTAAACCTCTATGAATCAATGGTTTAATGCTTCTCTGCTTGATTATGTGAGTCTGGTAACTCATCTAAGCTCACTGTGCTAGAAAGACCAAGCATGAGTGTAGATGTTTGGCCACACCAGCGGTGTAAACTCTGACATCATTTCATTCGACACAGCGCTGTTACGGGCTTCTTACCAATCGTGATTGCCTAAAACTCGGTCCATTTAGACAACCTCCCTTCTGTCACTGTGCAGAGGGGCCGAGGGTCCACCCCTTCGCCCAGAAAGTAAATCATTCCTGATCAACCTAATTTCCAGATCTCCCTGGTCAGTGTAGCTTTTTCAGTTTAAGGCCTCTTATCAACCTGACACCAAGGTTTGCCTTGGGTGAATGGGCGAAACAGCTTGCCCACTGTTACCTGCAAATATACTATCGCCCCCCGCGTCAGCGTTTTGGCATACTGATTCTGCTCCTCTTAACGATGACTTAAGTTTAGTTTATTTATTAGTGTCACAAGTAGGCTTAGATTAACACTGCAATGAAGTTACTGTGAAAATCCCCTAGTCTCCACACTCCGGCGCCTGTTCGGGTACACTGAGGGAGAATTTAGCATGGCCAATGCGCCTAACTGTGGGAGGAAACCGGAGCACTCAGGGGAAACCCACGCAGACACTGGGAGAACGTGCAGACTCCACACGGACAGTGACCCAAGTCGGGAATTGAACCCGGGTCCCTGGCGCTGTGAGGCTGCAATGCTAACCACTGTGCCATTATGGGCCCTCATTCCTCAGTGAGGGAGATGAGGAGACTTTCCTTCACTCTCAGAGGGTTGTTAGTGTTTGGAACACCCTTCTCCCAGACAGCAATGGAGAACATTGAACATATAGAGGCGGCACGGTGGCACAATGGTTAGCACTGCTGCCTCACAGCACCAGGGACCCGGGTTCGATTCCAGACTTGGGTCACTGTCTGTGTGAAGTCTGCACGTTCTCCCCGTGTCTGCGTGGGTTTCCTCCCACAGCCCAAAGATGTGCGGGTTAGGTGGATTGGCCATGCTAAATTGCCCCTCAGTGTCAGGTGGACTAGCTGGGGTAAATGCATGGGGCTATGGGGATAGGGTCTGGGTTGGATGGCGGTTGGTGCAGATTCGACAGACCGAGCGGCCTCTTTCTGCACTGTAGGATTCTATGATAAAACCATGGCTGAATTCCTCTGGGCAGCTAACATTAAAGTGTGTAGGTGAGGTCCCAGATGGTTATTGGTGTCAGTGGCAGTATAATATCTGTTGGTTGTAATCGAGAAAATCCCTTTATGACCAGCGATAGAGTGGAGGTGTTAGGGATAGCTGATGAGGTTAGAGTTACAGAGAAAGAGAGACGTACACACACTATAAGACTAGAATTGCTAGATAAGCGATGTAAGACATCTTACGAATTTAAGTAACAAAATAAGAAATAGTCTGACGTTTTAAAAATGTATTTATTTAAAAGTCTTTCAAAGAAAAAAAATAGGACACTGTTTTCACAAAAACCTTTATATTTAAGTCTCCACAAAAAAAAATTCTAAAGTCTTATAAATATTAATGTTTTTCAGATTTTTAAAAATTATTTGGTAGCCAGGAGTAGAAAATATATGTACAGATTATATATCTACAGTCACTGCTGGGGCACTGTGGAAACGCCATTGCCAACAATGCCAGGGCCACTGTTCAGGAGAGCGGCAAATGTCTGATTCCGTGTTGAAATTCCGATCCTGTACCTGGAGAGGTCTTGGAGGAACCTGGAGACGTGCGATTTCCTGCACCCGGAAAGGTGAAACCGGGATGCATCCCTGAACCTGTTGTGTTCAATTGCGTCGCCCATCAGTTTTTTGCCAGGACCTGATTAGAAGAGCCATTCTGGGGGAGCTTGTATCCACGGGATGCACCTCACCCTCCTCCTCCCCCCTTCACCCTTCCCCCACTCCCACCCTGCTGTGGCTTCCTGCATGCCAGATCTCCACCTTCTCTAGTGCACGTCCACCACCCGCCCATTGTTTGGTCTCCTTGGTTCCTCCAGCGCTTGAGACAAAACTCAAGTGTCTCTTGGCCAAAATTCACCAATCCTTAAAACTTGTCCAACCCCCAGCTATCTTTTTACCTCATGTGAGGGAAAGGGGAGGGGGGTAGGGAAAGGGGAGGGGGGCATGCAGAGGCGCTAAAGCGAGTGGGTGCTTCCTTCCCCCAAGCCTGGAGACGGGTGACAGAACCTCACCCGGACAGACCAGAGAGTTGTCAGCGCCGCAGCGACCGTGTCCCCTCATCGAGGCTTTCCCGCTTCCCATCCTCTTCAAATCCAGTGGGAAACAGGGCCAGGCTTTTTGAAAGAATGTCACTCAGCCCAGGTTGCACTGACAGGTCCATCGTGTTGACAGCTGGAAGGCAGCGCCTGGATTCGACACAGCCTGAACCATCAGGGTAAGGTAAAGTTCGCTTTGTCAGCAAGGTTCTTCATTTCGTCCAATCTCCCTGCGTGTGTCTTTGTGGAGGGGCATTGGGGGTGGGGGGAATGGGTGGGGAGGGCAAAGGAACCTGGGGGGGAAGGAGGTGTGGGGGGGGTGGGGGGGACAGCCGAGGAACTCACTTGCAGACGTATCTTTCCACTATCCTCTCACACTTCTTGCACGTTACATAGCAACACCAGTGGTACTTGCAGTGACAGCGTTCCACCAGCTTCTCCATGTACGGGTTGTAACCCCTGCCACAGCACATCAGGGTGCAGCTGTCGCTGCCATTGGATGTTTTGTTGCATTGTCTGGAAAAGAGGAGAAGGGAGTGGGAAAGAAGCAATGCGAAGAATAAATCAGAAATCGCTACTAGTTAAAGCAGCCAGCATAATCAAGGAGACCACACACCCTGGACGTCTCTTCCACCAAAGTCTGAGGTCACGTACCAACCGATTCAAGAACAGCTTCTTCCCTGCTGCTGTGAGACTTTTGAATGGACTTACCTTGCATTAAGTTGATCTTTCTCTATACCCTAGCTGTGACTGTAACACTGCATTCTGAACTCTCTCCTTTCCTTCTCTATGAACGGTATGTATAGTGCGCAAGAATCAATACTTTTCACTGTATGCTAATACATGTGACAATAATAAATCAAATCAAATCAGATCCTGAAGAGCCGTCTTGTTCACTTTCCACAATGGATTGATTTTTAAAAATCATGCATGAGATACGGATACCTCTGATAGGGCCAGCATTTCCTTTATGAATTCGTGGGACATGGGCGTCGCTGGCTGGGTCAGTATTTGTTGCCCATCCCTAATTGCCCTTGAACTGAGTGTCTCACTCGGCCATTTCAGAGGGCGGTTAAGAGTCAGCCACATTGCTGTGGCACTGGAGTCACATGTAGGCCAGACCGGGTAAGGACGGCAGATTTCCTTCCCTAAAGGACATTAGTGAACCAGATGGGTTTTTCCCTCAATCGACAGTGGTTTCACGGTCATCAGTAGCTTCTTAGTTCCAAAGAAATAATTTGTTTTCCCGTTCCCACCAGTGGGATTTCCGGTCCTGCCAACAGTGACCCCCCCCCCCCCCCGCCCCCCCCCCCCCCCCCCCAACCCCACTGCCGACGGGTTTCCCGGCAGCGGAGGGAATC
Organism: Mustelus asterias; assembly: GCF_964213995.1. Classification (NCBI taxonomy): domain Eukaryota; kingdom Metazoa; phylum Chordata; class Chondrichthyes; order Carcharhiniformes; family Triakidae; genus Mustelus; species Mustelus asterias. The sequence goes on along the minus strand of NC_135810.1, from coordinate 120,831,233 downwards.
CACATCGACAGCGGGGGGACAGGAAGATCTCACCATCAGCCAATGGCGGGCCACTATCTCTGCCGCAAAATGCACCCGGGGGATGGGGGGGCTCAAAAATGCCGCCTAATGATCTGGGTCAGGAGTCACATGTAGGCCAGACTGGGTTAGGACAACAGATCTCCTTCCCTAGAGGACTCTAGTGAATCAGATGGGTTTTAACAACATTGGTAGGTTTTTTTGGTCACTGGTTTTGCATTCAATTCCTGATTTTATTCATTGGATTTAAACTCATGGGTAATAGATAATGGAATGCTAGCTTCTATTTCAAGGAGGGGTTGGAGTGTAGAAGTAAAGAGTGTTGCTGCAACATGACCCCAACTTCCCACCTCCCCCACCCTCCCAAATTGGGTATATGGGAATATCAAGAACAGCTCATTCAACTCCTCCAACCTGCTCTGACATTCAATGAGACCACAGATGGTCAATACCACAACTCCATTCACCCTCCATTAACCAATATTCTTTAATACCCTCCTCCAACAAAATGTCCTGATCTAATCATAAAAGCTCATTTGTTCCCCAGCATTGTAGGGTGGCACGGTGGTTAGCACTGCTGCCTCACTGCGCCAAGGACCTGGGTTCGATTCCCGGCTTGGGTCACTGTCTGTGTGGAGTTTGCATGTTCTCCCCGTGTCTGCGTGGGTTTCCTCTGGGAGCTCCGGTTTCCTCACACAGCCCAAAGTGTGCGGGTTAGGTTGATTGGCCATGCTAAATTGCCTCTTAGTGTCAGGGAGTTTAGCAGGGTAAATAGAAGGGGATAGGGCTTGGGTGGGATTGTTTTTGATGGGCCGAATGGCCTCCTTCTGCACTGTAGGGAATTCTATGATCCATTATCTTTAGCGAGACCAGAGTTCCAAACCTCTATTGACATTTGTGTTCCCTGGTTTCTCTCCCAAAGCGGTCTCTGATTTTAAGATTCGGTTCTCTTGTTCTTCCCCCAGCAGAGGAAATAATCTCTCCACATCAATCCTATCGAATCCTTTCAACATTCTGAACACCTCAAATCAGCCTAACCCTTAATCTCCTCTATTTAAGGGAATACAAGCCAGATTTATGCAACCTGTCTTTATAATCTAATCCTCTTATCGCTGTATTATTCATTCCTTTATACTGCATCAGAGCTTGTTTTATAATTACTCCTAACCTCACAAAGAGTTTCTTGTTGTGATTGTTGTGTTGTGCAGTTGGAGCATATCCACTCCACAAAATGACGGGAAACAGAGTACAGAGATAAACTTAGCAAATGTGCGAATGTTAGAATTCAATAAAACTCTCAAGGACAAAGTGCAATTCATATATGTCATTGACACATATGTTAGACTGCACATGCAACCAATAACCTGTCAAGATAGGATTGTCACAGCTTCTAACTCTTTTCTTGTGTTCCTATAAAAGTTAAATTCACTGGAATTTAGAAGAGTGAGAGGGGATCTCATAGAAGCTTATAAAATTCTAACAGGGTTAGGCAGGGTAGATTCCGAAAGAATGTTCCCGATGGTGGGGGAGTCCAGAACTAGGAGTCATAGTTTGAGGATAAGGGGTAAACCTTTTAGAACGGAGGTGAGGAGAAATTTCTTCACCTAGAGAGTGGTGAACATAGAATCCCTACAGTGCAGAAGAAAGCCAATCGGCGCATCGAGCCTGCACCGACCACAATCCCACCCAGGCCCTATTCCCTTAACCCCATGTATTTGCCCTGCGAATCCCCCTGACACTAAGGGACAATTTAGCATGGCCAATCCACCTAAGCTACACATCTTTGAGTGTGGGAGGAAACCGGAGCACCTGGAGGAAACCCACGCAGACACAGCGAGAACATGCAGACTCCATACAGACAGTGATCCAAGCCGGGAATCGAACCCGGGTCCCTGGCGCTGTGAAGGCAGCAGAGCTAACCACTGTGCCACCATGCCCGGGTCCCTGTGGAATTCACTACGACAGAAAGTAGTTGAGGCCAAAATGTTGAGAGATTTCAAGAAGAAATTAGATATAGCTCTTGGGGCTAAAGGGATCAGGGGTTAGGGTGGGGGGAAGGCTGGATCAGGATATTGAATTTGATGATCAGCCATGATCAAAATGAATAACAGAATAGGCTCGAAGGGCCGAATGGCCTACTCCTGCTTCTAGTTTCTACGAAAGGGTTGGAACAGACCCTCAAACTGGTCCAAACTAGACCATTCTTTTGTATCCCTCCATTCCCACTCCGTTCATATGGCTATCTAGATAAGTCTTAAACGTTCCCAGTGTGTCCGCCTCCACCACCTTGCCTGGCAGCGCATTCCAGGCCCCCACCATCCTCTGTGTAAAATATGTCCTTCTGATATCTGTGTTAAACCTCCCCCCCTTCACCTTCCAATTGCTCTCCCTAAATGCTCCCTCGGGAAGCAGGAGGCAGGAAGAGGTTCTATCTCCCAAATCATCACCTATAAATCCTCAAAGCAGCCTTTGAGGACAGAGTCATCAGCCCCACCCTGGTTACCCATGAACCAGGTCCAGTTTGGACAGCGTGTTTTAGGTGTTTGACTGTCTCGGAGTCAGCTACATTCCAGGGGTTTCACGGGGCTGAGAGGATCCTCACTCACTGCTGATACTGAGGCCGTCCTCACTGGCTTGGCTTCAGGTTCAATTCCCGTGGTCTCTGTTCACACAACTCAGTAAAGTTGACAGCAGTGGTAGTTTTGCTCTATTCCTTCACGTGATGTGGGTGGCGTTGGCTGGGCCAACATTTATTACCCATCCCAAAGAGGGAAGATAATGGTTAGCTGTATTCCTGAACCGCTGAGGTTTATACATATATTGGCCGGAATTCTCCCATCCCACCCGCCACTGGAATTCTAGCGGGCGGGAGGGCGGACCATGTAAAGATCCATTGAAGTCGGGCAGGAATCTCCGGATTTTAGGGGAGCGCGGCCGGAGAATCCTGCCCATTGTTTTAATTCATTTGTGGGACATGGGCGTCGCTGGCTGACCAGCATTTATTGCCCATTCCTAGTTGCCCTTGTTCAGAGGGCAGTTGAGAGTCAAGCACATTGCTGTGGCTCTGGAGTCACATGTAGATCAGACCAGGTAAGGATGGCAGATTTCCTTCCCTAAAGGACATTAGTGAACCAGATGGGTTTTTCCAACAATCGACAACTTCCGAATTCCAGATTTTTTTTATGTGTTAACAGTGACGAAAATTTCTTCATTGACTGTAAAGTGTCTCCGACAAACTTGTATTTTGGCTCTTTGAGATCGAACTATTTTAAACACCCCCTCTCTTGAGCATGGGTGAATTTGCATGGTGTACCCCACCGCTCCAGCTTTGGTAACTGTGAGTCTACCTGGCTATCTTCCTGCCACACTCAGTGCCTCCCCCCTACAGCTGAGACAGCCTAGCCACTCGGTGACAGTTGCATTCTTTCTCTCACCTCCAGATTCACACCAAAGAGAGTCAAAATACAGTGCGGTCCCGTTATAACGCGATGGTTGGGGTCCATAAAACGTTATTGCGAAAAAAGCGGGGTCGCGCTAAATTGGGGTCGCGCTAAATTTGCCAATCATGAGCGGAAAAAAAAGGGGATTCATTGCGTTATATCCGAATTCGCGCTAAATCGGGGCGCGTTAAATCGGGGTTCCACTGTATATGTTTTCCCAAAGTACTTTACAGCCAGTTATGCGACTTACACCATATACAAGGTGATGGCTAGTGGTATTATCGCTAGATTATTAATCCAGAAACTCAGCTAACGTTCTGGGGACCCGGGTTCGAATCTCGCCACGGCAGATGGTGGAGTTTGAATTCACTAAAAAAATCTGGAATTAAGAATCTACTGATGACCATGAAACCATTGCCGATTGTCGGAAAAACCCATCTGGTTCACTCATGTCCATTAGGGAAGGCAATCTGCCGTCCTTACCTGGTCTGGCCTACATGTGACTCCCAACCCACAGCAATGTGGTTGACTCTCAACTGCCCTCTGAACAAGGACAACCAGGAATGGGCGATAAATGCTGGCCAGCCAGTGACGCCCACGTCCCACAAATGAATTTTTTAAAATGTGGTGGTATCTTCCAGTTCTGTCCACAGGTGTTGTCAGACCAGCTGAACATTTCGAGCTGTATCTGTTAGCGTTTCAAGTTCCCAGGATCCACAACAGTTTTGCAACTTTTCCCCACTTAGATCATTGGAAAATGGTCAAACTCCTGCCAAACCGCAATCTCACAAACAGAAGCCTGATTTTGAAATCTTAATTAAGTTTTGTCTAAAATATATGCTTTTGTAAAAGCATTTTCTATTGTGTTTTAGCCTCGGTTGAGTTACAGAAAGATATATGTATACGAATATGTGCAAATTGGCAAGTTATATCAGCGGTTGGTAGAAATCTCAGTCCATGCAGAAAGTGCCTTGACAATGAGTTGGTACTTTGACCCTTGTTAGACCTCTCCTGATGCAGGAGTTAGTTGTCTGGTAAATGAGTAGTTTAAGAACAACAGAACTCCCTACCACCCCATAACTTGGCACAGATTGCTGCTGGTACCAGACATGAAGACTCCAAATGGTGTCTTTACTGGAGAGTGAGGCACAGAGAGGGGCGATGATCAGGTCTCAGCTCTTGACCGGGGTGCTAAGGGCTGTACTCGTGCCTTGCTGTTTTGATTGTGTGTCAGTAGCTACCGCTCTAGTCTACAAGTCAGTTTGAGTCCCACTCCGGAGGGTTGAATACATAATTCTAATGTTCCTTAGGGAAGGAAATCTGCCGTCCTTACCCGGTCTGGCCTACATGTGACTCCAGATGGACAGCAATGTGGTTGACTCTTAAATGCCCTCAGGGATGGGCAATAAATACTGGCCCAGGCAGCGATGCCCACATCCCATGAACAAATTAAAAAGAATCCAGGCTCCCAGTGCCAGTGTGTAGGAACACAGGAACAGGAGCAGGCCATTCAGCCCATTGAGCATGTTCCACCATTCAATGAGGTAAAGTAATTTATACAGTAAATGGCAGAACCCTTAAGAGTATTGATAGGCAGAGGGATCTGGGTGTACAAGTACACAGGTCACTGAAAGTGGCAAAGCAGGTGGAGAAGGTAGTCAAGAAGGCATACGGCATGTATCTTCATTGGCCAGGGTATTGAGTTTAAAAATTGGCAAGTCATGTGGCAGCTTTATAGAACCTTAGTTAGGCCGCACTTGGAATACAGTGTTCAATTCTGGTCACCACACTACCAGAAGGATATGGAGGTTTTGGAGAGGGTACAGAAAAGATTTATCAGGATGTTGCCTGGTATGGAGGGCATTAGCTATGAGGAGAGGTTGAAGAAATTTGGTTTGTTCTCACTGTAATGACGGAGGTTGAGGGGAGACCTGATAGAAGTCTACAAGATTACGAGGGGCATGGACAGAGTGGATAGTCAGAAGCTTTTTCCCAGGGTGGAAGAGTCAATTACTAGGGGGCATAGGTTTAAGGTGCAAGGGGCAAGGTTTAAAGGAGATGTACGAGGCAAGTTTTTTTACACAAAGGGTGGTGGGTGCCTGGAACTTGCTGCCGGGGGAGGTAGTGGAAGTAGATACGATAGTGGCTTTTAAGTGGCGTCTTGACAAATACATGAATAGGATGGGAATAGAGGGATATGGTCGCCGGAAAGGTAGGGGGTTTTAGTTCAGTCTAGTTTAGGGCAACATGGTCGGTGCAGGCTTGGAGGGCTGGTTCTGTGCTGCAATTTTCTTTGTTCTTTGTTCTTTGAGGTCATGGCTGATCTGTGGCCTAACTCCATATTCCTTTGGCCCTCGACGTAACAAAAATGTAATCTATCTCAGATTTAACGATAGCGACAGATCTAGCATCAACTGGCAGTTGTGGAAGAGAGTTCCAAACCTCTCCCACTCTTTGTGTGTAGGTTCTGAGGCACTGCTGCATTGTCACAGATGCTGTCCTTCAGATGAAATGTTGAACTGACCTCTCTCAGCTGGACCTGGACGATTCTGTGACCAGTGTTTCGCAGAACAGTTTCTCCAGCTGTTCCAGCCAATTATTGACCTGCAACCAACAACAGATTATCTGGCCATTTTCACAGTGCAATTAAGGGGGAAGCTAATGGCGTAGTGGTACTGTCACTGGACTAGTAATCCACAGACCTAAGGCAATGCTCTGGGGACCTGGGTTCAAATCCAACCACGGCAGATGTTGAAACGTTACGCATTTCATCATTAGTGTAGTGGTTAGAATCCCCGCCTCTCACACGGGAGACTGGGGTTCAATTCCCCGACGGGGAGCTGTCAAGTTCCATGGAAGTGAGGCGGCAGCATGTGTTTGAACGAAGGGGTCATAGTTTGAGGATAAAGAGTAAACAATTTAGAACTGAGGTGAAGAGAAATTTCTTCACCCAGAGGGTGGTTGGCCTACTCCTTCTTCTGGTTTCTGTGTTGTTGTGCACACATTGGTTGCTGCGTTTCCTGAATTACAACAGTGACTACACTTCAAAAGTATTTCCTTGACTGAAAAGTACTTTGGGATGTTCGACTGTTGTGAAAAGTGTGATAGAAATGCAAGTTCATTCTTACCAAAAAGTGTTGGATAAACTCAGCAGGTCTGGCGGCATTCTGTGGAGTCTCTCTCTCTCTCTCCACACACACCGCCAAACCTGCTGAGTTTATCCAGCATTCTCTGTTTTTAGTTCAGATTTCCAGCATCCAGCTGAGTTTATCCAGCATTTTGCTTTCAAGTCATTCTTACCAAGTTCATTCATGCTTACACCCACTTTGCCTTTTGTTCTTTCAGCTCTCTCGCTCTCTACCCTATCCCAGACCTTCTCTTTTATGTCTTCCCCCTCCCTCCTTTGAAAAGTATAAAGCTCATTACATTTCCACCCTCTTTCAGTTCCAAAGAAAAATTATATTCAACTCAACCCATTAACTCAGTCCACAGTTGCTGCCAAACCCATTTGGTCTTAATGCAGGATTTTCTGTTTTTATTTCAGTTTTCCAGCATCCGGAGCATTTTGCTTGGATTCATTCCGACCCTTTTACTCCCTAGGCAATCTAACAGGTGTGCTTAACCCAGAAGGACCCCTTCCTTAATAGGCAAGGGGAGGTGATGGCCTAGTGGTGTTATCGCTAAACTATTAATCCAGAAACTCACCTAATGTTCTGGGGACCCGGGTTCAAATCCTGCCATGGCAGATGGTGGAATTTGAATTCAATAAAAAATATCTGGAATTAAGAACCTACTGACGACCATGAAACCCTTGTCGATTGTTGGAAAAACCCATCTGGTTCACTGATGTCCTTTAGGGAAGGGAATCTGCCGTCCTTACCTGGTCTGGTCTACATGTGACTCCAGAGGCACAGCAATGTGGTTGACTCTCAACTGCCCTCTGAAATGGCCGAGTGAGACACTCATCTTAAGGGAAACTGGGGATGGGCAACAAATGCTGACCCAGCCAGCAATGCCCATGTCCCACGAATGAGAGAAAGCCATGAACTTAACATAAAAGCAAATTACTGCGGGTGCTGGATCTGAAACAAAAACAGAAAACGTTGGAAAATCTCAGTCGGTCTGACAGCATCTGTGGAGCGAGAATAAAGCCAACGTTTTGAGTCTGTTTGACCCTTCGCAGAGCTCAATTTAAAATGTATTTAAATTGAAAATTTAAATTTAAAATTTAACTACATAACCAATAGTGTGTATGCAGGATTATAGGGTCTGCTCCATGACAGCTAATCATGCACTACGATTCAAAGTCATTAGCGACTTAACAATAAACCATAATGAGTCCCTTCTCCCCTTTCCACATTAATCACAAACTTTATACGTTTACTAATTTGCATGAACATTTAGCTCATTGAGTCATTGTGACTCTATTAACTGACTGTGATCACTAATTAATCTGCAGACAGCCTCCAGTTACAACAAGTCGTTGCTTGCACTGTTGCCGTCATTGTTAGCCACAATAGGGCATTCAGGGGATAGTGCTGTACAAGATAAGCACTCACATCACACACACCCTCAACAGGGTCAAATGTCCCAAAGTATTTCACCGGAGGGTCAATCAGTCAGAGACCTGACACCGGGTTACACAAGGGAGCTGTTAGAACAGGTAACCAACAGTTTAATCAGAGTGGGTGGCATGGTGGCACAGTGGTTAGCACTGCTGCCTCACAGCGCCAGGGACCCAGGTTTGATTCCCAGCTTGGGTCACTGTCTGTGTGGAGTTTGCATGTTCTCCCCGTGTCTGCGTGGGTTTCCTCCGGATGCTCCGGTTTCCTCCCACAGTCCAAAGATGTGCGGGTTAGGTGCATTGGCCACGCTAGATTGCCCCTGAGTGTCAAGGGGACTACAGAAAGAAGTTTACTGTGTTTACCCCAGTCCAACGCCGGCATCTCCACATCATGTCAAGGGGACTAGCAGGGTAGATACGTGGGGTTATGGGGATAGGGCCTGGGCGGGAGTGTTACTGGTTTCAGGCTCAATGGGCTGAATGGACCTGTACTATAGGGATCCTATGATTCTAAGAGTGGTAGAGAGAATTTTAAATGGGGAGAGATAGAGATGGCGAGGTGGGAAGATTTAGGGGGAGAATTCTCGAGCTTTTAAGTGCTGAAGACACAGCCACCATTGGTGGATTATAAAATTAGGCCGTCCCAGCAGGCTGGAGTAGGAGTGGGGCCTTTGGCCTTTCAAGCCTGCATTGAATTTAGTTAATTAGACTAATTTAAACAAACCGAGGGACAAATTCAAGGGAAGGACCCTCAAAGGGATGCTGCCTTAAATAAAAATAAATCACAAATCAAACCAAAAGGTGATTCAAAGGGTCGATGAGGTTCCCTAGTCCCTGCAGTGCTCTGAGGTAAAGTCGTCATAGTTCCAAATAGAACCCCTACAGTATAGAAGAAGGCCATTTGGCCCATCGAGACTGCACCAACCACAATCCCACCCAGGCCCTATCCCCACAAATTTACCCTGCCCTCTACCATATGTTACTCTTCCCTTTGAGGTGATTAGTGATGATTTAACCTGAGAATCACCACACCTCAGGCGAGGGGCAAGGTTGAGAAGGCGGGGCCTTCATGAATAATCGCAGCCAGTATGGGAATTGAACCAGTGCTGTTCGCATTGCTCTGCATCACTAAGCAGCCATCCAGCCAACTGAGCTGAACTGACTCACAGAACCTGCTCTACCCTTCATTATGGTCATGGCTGATCATCCAACTCAATAGCCTGATCCCAGAGAGAGTTGTAGGACAGGAAGAAGTTACAGAGATCGAGCGGAGTGGGGTCACGTTTGGAGGGAATTGAAAATTGCGAAGTGTTAGTGCGGGATATAACAGGAGAGGAGGTAACTGCAAAGTGAATGGTTTGTATGTTAGTGACTACACCCATTGACCTGGAAGTTTGGTTCAGTCATTTAGCTTAGAGAAAGAAACAGGATATTCATTAACACAGAGATTCGTCTCTCTTTAATCACTATTTTCCCTTATGAAAGGCTTCATTTAAAATGTCACTATCAATGAGTGATTTAACAAGTGTTAGGTATCATTGTGATATTATTACCCAGTCACAAAAGGTTGCTAATGACCTCTCCACAGCTCGTCAGTTCATGCAAGCTACTTCCTCTCAAACCAGTTCTTCCTGTCCCCTCTGCTCCTATTTACTTACACACTCAGCCCATTTGTCCCAAAGAGGATTTGCCCCAACATGTCTATGGTGGCATTTACGCTCGACATGAGCCTCCTCCCCGCAAACCGCCCCCCCCCTCCCCCACCTTTCCTCAATTCACTAGAAACATAGGAAATAGGAGCAGGAGGAGGCCATTCAACCCTTTGAGCCTGCTCCGTCATTCATCACAATCAGGGCTGATTGTCCAACTCAATAGCTTAATCCTGCTTTCTCCCCATAACCTTTGATCCCATTCGCTCCAAGTGCTATATCCAGCCGCCTCTTGAATACATTCAATGTTTTGGCATCAGCTACTTCCTGCGGTAATGAATTCCACAGGCTCACCACTCTTTGGGTGAAAAAATGTCTCCTCATCTCCGTCCTAAATGGTCTACCCTGAATCCTCAGACTATGACCCCTGGTTCTGGACTCCCCCCACCATTGGGAACATCCTCTCTGCATCTATCTTGTCTAGTCCTATTTGAATTTTATAAGTCTCTATGAGATCCCCCCTCATTTGTCTGAACTCCAGCGAAAACAATCCTAACCTAGTCAATCTCTCCTCACACATACACTACCTGCGTACCTTGCTATAACATTCTCCCTCATGTGCTTATCTCGCCTTGCCTTAAGTGCATTCATGTTATTAGCCTCAATCTCACCAAGTTGTAGTAGGGTCTGCTTCGAGACTGTCAGAGTGACCCCAGCATTTCCTGTTTGTAATTCACCATCTCTCCACTGTCTGGTCATTAGCCAATTTTGAATCCATGTTGCCACTGCCTCTTTATTAATCTCATGTACCTCAATTTTGGTAAATCAAATACCTGTTTAAGTCTATATTCACATCAACCTCACTACTTTCATCAGCTATTTCTTCTATCTAGTGCTAGAGAGAGTAGGAATAGGAAGATTAGGCAGATGAATGCGTAGCTTGAGAGCTGGGGCAGGAGGCAGGGATTTAGATTTTTGAATCATTGGGATCTGTTCTGGGGAAGGGCTGACCTGTTCCAGAGGGACGGGTTACACCTGAATTGGAGGAGGACTAATATTCTGGCGGGAAGATTTGCTAAAGTCACTAGGGAGGATTTAAATTAGTTTGGCAGAGGAGGTGGGACAAAAAGCAGTAGGGAGACAGAAGAGGAGGTTGAGGACAGCACAGAAGTTAAAGAGAGCACATTAAATAGTAAAGGCAGTGTCAGTAACCCTAGCACTAGACAAATCAGGCAAAAGCAAGACAGAGAGCAAGGGAAGTCCAGATTAAACTGCATTTAATTCAATGCAAAAGGCCTGACAGGCAAGGCAGATGAGCTCAGGGCATGGATGAATACATGGGACTGGGATATTATAGCAATTACTGAAACATGGCTAAGGAAAGGACAGGACTGGCAGCTCAGTGTCCCAGGGTACACATACTATAGGAAAGATAGAACAGGGGGTAAGAGAGGAGAAGGAGTTGCACTTTTGATTAAGGAAAACATCACGGCCGTACTGAGAGGGGATATATCCGAGGGTTCGGCCACTAAGTCTATATGGGTAGAACTGAGAAATATGAAGGGGGAAATCACTTTGATAGGGTTGTACTATAGACCCCCAAATAGTCGGCCGGAAATTGAGGAGCAAATGTGTAAGGAGATTACAGATAGCTCCAAGCAAAATAGGGTGGTAATAGTAGGGGATTTTAACTTTCCCAACATTGACTGGGACAGCCATTGTATTAGAGAGTTGGATGGAGAGAAATTTGTTGAGTGTATTCAGGAGGAATTTCTCATTCAGTATGTGGATGGCCCGACTAGAGAGGGGGCAAAAGTTGACCTCCTCTTGGGAAATAAGGAAGGGCAGGTGACAGAAGTGTTAGTGAGGGGTCACTTTGGGACCAGTGACCATAATTCCATTGGTTTTAAGATAGCTATGGAGAATAATAGGTCTGGCCCAAAAGCTAAAATTCTAAATTGGGGCAAGGTCAATTTTGATGGTATCAGGCAGGAACTTTCAACAGTTAATTGGGGGAGTCTGTGGGAAGGCAAAGGGATGTCTGGTAAGTGGAAGGTTTTCAGAAGTGTGTTAACCAGGGTTCAGGGTAAGCACATTCCTCTAAGAGTGAAGGGCAAGGCTGGCAGAAGTAGGGAATCCTGGATGACTCGGGATATTGAAGCCCTGGTCAAGAAGACGAAGGAGGCACATGACATGCATAGGCAGCTGAGATCAAGTGGATTCCTTGAAGAGTATAGGGGGTGTGGGAGTAGAGTTAAGGGAGAAATCAGGAGGGCAAAAAGGGGACATGAGATTGTTTTGGCAGATAAGGCAAAGGAGAATCCAAAGAGCTTCTACAAATACTTAAAGGGAAAAAGAGTAACAAGGGAGAGAGTAGGATCTCTTAAAGATCAACAATGTCATCTATGTGCAGATCCACAAGAGATGGGCGAGATCCTAAACGAATATTTCTCATCAGTATTCACTGTTGAGAAAAGTATGGATGTTAGGGAACTTGGGGAAATAAATAGTGCTGTCTTGAGGAGTGTATATATAACAGAGAAGGAGGTGCTGGAAGTCTTAAAGCGCATCAAGATAGATAAATCCCCGGGACCTGATGAAGTGTATCCCAGGACATTGTGGGAGGCTAGGGAGGAAATTGCGGGTCCCCTAGCAGAGATATTTGAATCATCGATAGTCACGGGTGAGGTGCCTGAAGATTGGAGAGTGGAAAATGTTGTGCCTTTGTTTAAAAAGGGGTGCAGGGAAAAGCCTGGGAACTACAGGCCAGTGAGCCTCACATCTGTGGTGGGTAAATTATTAGAAGGTATTTTGAGAGACAGGATCTACAGGCATTTAGAGATGCAAGGACTGATTAGGGACACTCAGCATGGCTTTGTGAATGGAAAATCATGTCTCACAAATTTGATTGAGTTTTTTGAACGGGTAACCAAGAAGGTAGATGAGGGCAGTGCAGTTGATGTTGTCTACATGGACTTTAGCAAGGCCTTTGACAAGGTACAGCATGGTAGGTTTTTGCATAAGGTTAAATCTCACAGGATCCAAGGTGAGGTAGCCAAATGGATACAAAATTGGCTTGATGACAGAAGACAGAGGGTGGTTGTAGAGGGTTGTTTTTCAAACTAGAGGCCTGTGACCAGCGGTGTGCCTCAGGGATCTTGATCAATTAGGCTAGTGGACTGATAATGGCAGATGGAGTTTAATTCAGATAAATACGAGGCGATGCATTTTGGTAGATTGAACGAGGGCAGGACTTACTCAGTTAATGGTAGGGTGTTGGGGAGAGTTACAGAACAAAGAGATCTAGGGGTACAGGTTCATAGCTCCTTGAAAGTGGAGTCACAGGTGGACAGAGTGGTGAAAAAGGCATTCGGCATGCTTGGTTTCATTGGTCAGAACATTGAATACATTGGGACGTCAAACGGTCATCTGGACTCGAAACGTCAGCTCTTTTCTCTCCTTACAGATGCTGCCAGACCTGCTGAGATTTCCAGCATTTTCTCTTTTGGTTTCAGACTCCAGCGTCCGCAGTAATTTGCTTTTATTTTGATCACCTTATAACCTCATCTCTCGAATAGTGACTAGATCAAAGTCAGTTTGCACATTCTCCCTCTCTTTGTACCACTAGCTACCTATGTTATTACGAATGCTTTGTGCATTCAAATAAAAACCTCTTAAGTTTTTTTTACTTCTATCTCTGTACAATTTTTGTTTAACTGTCTGTCCCTTCCTGATCTGTGGGACATGGGTGGCACAGTGGTTAGCACTGCTACCTCCCTGCACCAGGGACCTGGCTTCATATTCCGCCCTCGGGTCACTGTCTGTGTGGAGTTTGCACCTTCTCCCTGTGTCTGCGTGGGTTTCCTCCGGGCGCTCCACTTTCCTCCCACAGTTCAAAGATGAGCAGGTTAGGTGGATTGGCCATGCAAAATTGCCCCTTAGCATCCAAAAATGTGTAGGTTTGGGGAATTAATCAAGGTAAATATGTGGTGTTATGGGGATGGGGTGTGGGCGTTGGTGAGATGCACTTTCAGGGAGTCGGTGCAGACCCGATGGGCTGAAAGGCCTCCTTCTGCACAGCAGGGGTTCTATGATTCCACTCTCTTTGGCTGTATCCACATCACTTCACTGATCAGATACATCGATCTTTCTTCCTTTCAGTTCTCGGTCTTCATTCACCCGAACCCTCCACCCCACCCCAGTTAACTTACAATCCTGTCCACAGCCCTAGTTATAGAATTGGCCAGACCACTGGTCCCAGCCCCAGTTCAGGTGGAGCCCATCCCAGTGGAATAGCTCACTCTTCCCTGAGTACTGACGTCAGTGCCCTGTGAATCCAAACCCCCTCTTCCCACACCAGTCGTTGAATCATTTGCTTATTTCTCTAATCTGCTTGATGCCATGCCAATTGGCACACGGCTCAGGTAACAGTCCAGAGATTTTTTTACCTTTAATGTTCTGTGCAATAATTTGGATCTTAACTCCTCACATTTTCCACATCATTCTTGGCTCTCCCAGTGTCATTGGTTGCCATGACAACAAGATCCTCTGCCCCCCTCACTCCAAGATCCTCTCTGGCCGCGAGGAAGTGTCTTTATCCTTGGCAGTGGGCAGCGAACACAAACTGTGCATCTCCTGGTCACAGCTTCAGAGAACAGTATCTATCCAACTTTTACATTCGCACCATAGAAAGCATTCCTTCTGGTTGTATCACAGCTTGGTATGGCTCCTGCTCTGCCCAAGACCGCAAGGAACTACAAAAGGTCGTGAATGTAGCCCAATCCATCACGCAAACCAGCCTCCCATTCATTGACTCTGTCTACACTTCCCGCTGCCTTGGCAAAGCAGCCAGCATAATTAAGGACCCCACGCACCCCGGACATTCTCTCTTCCACCTTCTTCCGTCGGGAAAAAGATACAAAAGTCTGAGGTCACGTACCAACCGACTCAAGAACAGCTTCTTCCCTGCTGCTGTCAGACTTTTGAATGCACGCAAGAAACAATACTTTTCACTGTATACTAATACATGTGACAGTAATAAATCAAATCAAATCAAATCAAATCAAATCCCCCTGACTATACAGTCCCCTATCCTCCTCCCTTCCCCCTACTTGAATAACATCCTTCACCATTGTGCCTGATAATCCACCTTGTAGTCCTTCTCCTCATCCACACAGGAGGCAAGTACCCCAGTCTTGTTGGGCCAGGTCAGTGGCTAAGGCGGTTCCATCACTACACGCTAGTTCCCCATTATCTGCCTGACATGCAGTCAAAGTCCCTCACCATTGACCAAGCTGCTTAACCTAACAGGCTCTACCAAAGCGTCATCCAGACTCGAAACGATGGGTCTATTCTCTCTCCACTGATACTGTCAGACCTGCTGAGATTTTCCAGCATTTTTTGCTTTTGTCTCTAATAGGGGGCTGCCTCCTGGAACACGATGCCCAGGTAACTCTCCCTCCCGCCCCCTACAAACAAAGAACAAAGAACAATACAGCACAGGAACAGGCCCTTCGGCCCTCCAAGCCCGCGCCGCTCCCCAGTCCAGGATTGAATCCTGAATCCAGGATCCCCACCCAATTTTCCAGCCTATCTACATACCAATATCCTATCCACCGAGCTGTCCCTCACAGCTACGATGCTTTGTTCATTACAACCTATTAACTTACCCCCACCCCCCCATTCCAGACCATGTGATCTCCAGGGAGAGGCGAAAACCCAGAGTGAAAAACCCCAGGGCCAATATGGGGAAAAAAAAATCTGGGAAATTCCTCTCCGACCCCCTGAGGCGATCGAAACGAGTCCAGGAGATCACAATGGCCCCGATCGGAAAATGCTTCCCAACCCTAGTCATTTCCACTTCCACGAACACCATATGAATCCCCTGCCCCCGAGACAGGTTCCCAACTATCCGCAGTATCACTCTGTACTGGCACCAGCAAGATGATCGTAGAATGAAGCCTTGAAACGAGAAACCAGGAACAATTAGCCCGCGCCGCTCCCTGGTCCAAACTAGATCACTCTTTTGTATCCCTCCATTCCCACTCCGTTCATATAGCTGTCTAGATAAGTCTTAAACGTTCCCAGTGTGTCCGCCTCCACCACCTTGCCCGGCAACACATTCCAGGCCCCCACGACCCTCTGTGTGAAATATGTCCTTCTGATATCTGTGTTAAACCTCCCCCCCTTCACCTTGAACCTATGACCCCTCGTGAACGTCACCACCGACCCGGGGAAAAGCTTCCCACCGTTCACCCTATCTATGCCTTTCATAATTTTATACACCTCTATTAAGTCTCCCCTCATCCTCCGTCTTTCCAAGGAGAACAACCCCAGTTTCCCCAATCTCTCCTCATAACCAAGCCCCTCCATACCAGGCAACATCCTGGTAAACCTCCTCTGTACTCTCTCCAAAGCCTCCACGTCCTTCTGGTAGTGTGGCGACCAGAACTGGACGCAGTATTCCAAATGCGGCCGAACCAACGTTCTATACATCTGCAACATCAGACCCCAACTTTTATACTCTATGCCCCGTCCTATAAAGGCAAGCATGCCATATGCCTTCTTCACCACCTTCTCCACCTGTGACGTCACCTTCAAAGATCTGTGGACTTGCACACCCAGGTCCCTCTGCGTCTCTACACCCTTTATGGTTCTTCCATTTATCGTGTAGCTCCTCCCTACATTATTCCCACCAAAATGCATCACTTCGCATTTATCAGGATTGAACTCCATCTGCCATTTCCTTGCCCAAATTTCCAGCCTATCTATATCCTTCTGTAGCCTCTGACAATGTTCCTCACTATCTGCAAGTCCTGCCAGTTTTGTGTCGTCCGCAAACTTACTGATCACCCCAGTTACTCCTTCTTCCAGATCATTTATATAAATCACAAACAGCAGAGGTCCCAATACAGAGCCCTGCGGTACACCACTAGTCACAGGCCTCCAGCCGGAAAAAGACCCTTCCACTACCACCCTCTGTCTTCTATGACCAAGCCAATTCTCCACCCATCTAGCCACCTCCCCCTTTATCCCATGGGATCCAACCTTTTTCACTAGCCTACCATGAGGGACTTTGTCAAACGCTTTACTAAAGTCCATATAGACAACATCCACGGCCCTTCCTTCGTCAACCATTTTGGTCACTTCTTCAAAAAACACCACCAGGTTCGTGAGGCATGACCTCCCTCTCACAAAACCATGTTGACTATCGTTAATGAGTTTATTCCTTTCTAAATGCGCATACATCCTATCTTTAAGAATCTTCTCCAACAACTTCCCCACCACGGACGTCAAGCTCACCGGCCTATAATTACCCGGGTTATCCTTCCTACCCTTCTTAAATAACGGGACCACATTGGCTATCCTCCAATCCTCTGGGACCTCACCTGTGTCCAGTGACGAGACAAAGATTTGCGTCAGAGGCCCAACTATTTCACCTCTCGTCTCCCTGAGCAGCCTTGGATAGATTCCATCAGGCCCTGGGGATTTGTCAGTCTTTATATTCTCTAACAAACCTAACACTTCCTCCTTTGTAATGGAGATTTTCTCCAACGGTTCAACACTCCCCTCCGAGACACTCCCAGTCAACACATCCCTCTCCTTAGTGAATACCGACGCAAAGTATTCATTTAGGATCTCCCCTACCTCTTTGGGCTCCAAGCATAAGTCCCCACTTTTGTCCCTGAGAGGTCCGATTTTTTCCCTTACAACCCTTTTGTTCCTAACGTATGAATAAAATGCCTTGGGATTCTCCTTAATCCTGTCTGCCAAGAACATTTCGTGACCCCTTTTTGCTCTTCTAATTCCCCGTTTGAGTATTTTCCTACTTTCATTATACTCTTCCAGAGCTCCCTCCGTTTTTAGTTGCTTGGACCTAACATACGCCTCTCTTTTCCTTTTGACCAGTCCCTCAATTTCCCTGGTTATCCACGGTTCTCTAATCCTACCCTTCCTATCCTTCTTTTTTACAGGCACATGCTTGTCCTGTAGCCCTAACAACCATTCCTTAAAAGACTGCCACATACCAGATGTGGATTTACCCTCAAACAGCCTCTCCCAATCAAGAGCTGCCAATTTCTGCCTGATCCCAATAAAGTTAGCCTTCCCCCAATCCAACACCTTACCCTTGGGACACCACTCATCCTTTTCCATCACTATCCTAAAGCTAACAGAATTGTGGTCACTATTTGCCACATGTTCCCCGACCAAAACTTTGAAGACCTGACCGGGTTCATTCCCCAGCACCAGGTCCAGTATAGCCCCCTCTCTAGTTGGGCTGTCCACATATTGTTCCAACGAACCCTCCTGTACACATTTTACAAATGCCTCACCATCCAGAGTCCCTGCCCTCAGCGATTTCCAGTCTATACCAGGGAAATTGAAGTCTCCCACTACAACAACCCTATATTTCCTGCACCTATCCAGTATCTCCTGACATATCCATTCTTCCACTTCCCTTGGGCTGTTGGGGGGCCTGTAGTACACCCCCAACATAGTGACTGCGCCTTTCCTGTTTCTAAGCTCCACCCAGAGTGACTCGCTACACGACTCCTCCGAATTGTCCTCCCTCTGCACCGCTGTAATATGCTCTCCAACCAATACCGCTACTCCCCCACCTCTTTTGGCCCCTCCTCTGTCTCGCCTAAAACACTTGTACCCTGGAATATTCAGCTGCCAGTCCTGTCCCTCTTTCAACCAAGTCTCCGTCACCGCAACCACATCCAAATTCCTCGTGCGCATTAAGGCCCCAAGTTCGTCTGTTTTACCTGCTACGCTCCTTGCATTGAAGTATAAGCACTCCAGACCCCCAGGCTCAGTGAGGTCGTCCTCCCCCAGAGTGCTCTTCTTCTTTGCCAGCCTTGTCCCAGCCCCAAGCTCGTCCCCAGCCACCACACTTATAGACCTAATAGTTTGATCCCCACCCCCCTGCCACACTAGTTTAAACCCCCCCGAACTGCATTAGCAAAGCTCCCAGCCAGGATATTTGTGCCCTTCCAACTTAGTTGTGACCCCTCCCTCTTGTACAGGTGCCATCCTCTCCTGAAAACCTCCCATTGGTCTATGAAAATAAAGCCCTCCCTCCTGGACCAGTCCTTTAGCCAGGCATTCATTTGAACCAACTCCCTATTCTTATCTTCACTGGCACGAGGCATTGGGAGCAGCCCAGAGATGGCCACCCTAGTGACCCTACTTTTTAACCTATTTCCCAACTCCCTGAATTGCTCCCTTAGGACCCCCCTACTCTTCCTATCTACGTCATTTCCACCAATGTGTATAATGACATCCGTTTCTTTATCTTCCCCTTTTAAAATGCCTCCTATCCGCTCGGAGACATCCGTGACCCCAGCACCAGGTAGGCAGACTACCATCCTGGAGTCCCGTTCGCCCCCACAGAATCGCCTGTCTGTCCCTCTAACTGACGCATCCCCCACCACTATCGCTCTCCTAACCCCTCTCTTCCCTTTCCGGGCCACAGAGCCTGACTGTGTGCCAGTGACCTGGTCACTGTGTCTTACCCCTGGAGAGGCACACTCCTCCACACTATCTAAAACAATGTACCTGTTTTGGAGTGGGACAACCACAGGTGACCCTTCTTCTAACTGTCCACTCCCCTCCCCTCTCACACCTGTCACCAAGCCCTTCCTATTTTGAGACACCTCTGGAGACCTCCCTTGTACTTTACCCTTCTGCCCTTTACTCCTCCTAACTGTGACCCACGTGTCATTCTCCCGATGCCCCGGTGTAACTAGTTGCACTAGGTCCCCAACTCAATACTCCAGCTCAGTAACTCTTAGCTCAATTTGTGTGAGTTGCAGAAACTTGCTTTAGATATTGCTCCGAAGAAGAGTCATATGGATTCAAAAGTTTTTCCAATTTTATTTTTTAAGTTTATTTATTAGTCGCAAGTAGGCTTACATTAACACCACAATGAAGTTACTGTGAAAATCCCCTAGTCGCCACACTCCGGCGCCTGTTCGGGTACACTGAGGGAGAATTTAGCATGGCCAATCCACCCAACCAGCACATCTTTTGGACTGTGGGAGGAAACCGGAGTACCCGGAGGAAACCCACGCAGAAACAGGGAGAACGTGTAAACTCCGCACAAACAGTGACCCAAGCCGGGAATCGAACCCGGGTCCCTGGCGCTGTGAGGCAGCAGTGCTAACCATTGTGCAATCGCGCTGCTATACTGTGCCACTGTGCTGAAACATTAACTCTGTTTCTCCACAGACCTGCTGAGATTTTCCAGCATTTTTTGTTTTAATTTCACATTTCCAGCATCTGCGGTGTTTTGCTTTTGCTTTAGATACAATTGTCTGGGATTGCAGTGCATTGCACAGATCTCCATGTGTTCCAGTCATGGTACACTTCCAGCCCCACCATTTCTGTCCAAACTTATTTATTTAATTAGTCAATTAGATAATAATTTACACAGATAAACTAATAGATAGTTTCACTCTCCTATCTTGGAGGCTGGAATGACTTTAATCAGGCAATTGAGGTGGGCCTGTTAGAATATGAGCTCCCTGATTAAGGGCCAAATTGATGGGCCAATCAGGGAGCCTCTTGCTTTGTATTTAACCAGGCGTGTCAGTTCCTCTGGGACTCCGAGTGCTGACTGAAATCACTCTGTATGCTGTTGTCAGACTTGTAAATTAAGGGATTTTGGTGAAGGGACTTCTGCCTCTGAGGACTTATTACAGAGGAAAAGGCAGAAAGGAAGAGTTAGGCCACAGATTAGCAATGATCTTATTGAATGACAGAGTGGGCTCGAGGGGCTGAATGGCCTACTCCTGTTCCTATGAAAATTCATCAACTACTGGAAGCTGAAAAGAAAGCGAACCTCTTTGCACTAAATTCCCACCCAAATCAAATTCCCAACATTACACTTTGTGTGTGATTCATCTGCTCTCCGTGCGTCCCCTTACTATGTGTAATTTGAAAACCATATCTGCTTCTATGATGAGTCACTCTAACGAGTCATAGAATCCCTACAGTGCAGAAGGAGGCCATTCAGCCCATCGAGTCTGCACCGACAACAATCCCATCCTGACTCTATCGCCGTAACCTCGCGTATTTATCCTGCCATCCCCCTGACACTAAGGGGCAATTTAGCATGGCCAATCAACCTAACCTGCACATGTTTGGACTATGGGAGGAAACCCACGCAGACATGGGGGGAATGTGCAGTCAGTGACCCAAGGCCAGAATCGAACCCAGGTCCCTGGCGCTGTGAGGCAGCAGTGCTAACCACTGTGCCACCGTGCCACCCACAAGTCACTATCTACCTTAGCTTCCTGTTACAGTAATTAACACCAATTGAACCAACTAATTGTGGCTGATTGGCACATCGCAGCCTCAGCCAGGTCGTCCCCAGTTTAACAAGGCTATTTAACTCACACACTTGAAGGTTGGAAGTTCAATGTCAGGCCCTGACCCATAATCTAAAGTTCAAGAGGACTTTAATAAGAGACTCAGATCCAAAGGCATAGCCTCAGTCAACCCTTCAGAACGGAGATGGGGAGGAATTTCTTCAGCCAGAGGCTGGTGAATCTGTGGAACCCTTTGCCACAGAAGGTCGTGGAGGCCTGGTCTTTGAGCGTCTTTAAGACAGAGATAGATAGGTTCTTGATTGTTAAGGGGATCAACGGTTACGGGGAAAAGGTGGGAGTATGGGGTTGAGAAACATATCAGCCATGGTTGAATGGCGGAGCAGGTATGATGGGCCGAGTGGCCTAATTCTGCTCCTATACCTTATGGTCTAAAGTTAAACTTGAGGAAAAACCCAACCAGAACTTAATACCCGAACCAAATTCCCAAAAACACACTGGACGGAATTTTTCCATCTCGCCCGCCACAGGAATCAGAGCGGGCGAGGGGGCGGACAATGGGAAGGTCCTTTCACTTCAGGCGGGATTTTATGATTTTGGGACGAGCGAGGCCGTAAATTCCTGCCCACTGTGACACAGCCTCCTCTCCGTGCATCCCCTTACAATTACAAGGGGGCGCAAGTTCAAGGTAAGGGGGGAAAGGATAGTAAGAGATGTGTGGGTGAAGTTTTTTTACACAGGGTGTGGGGGTCTGGAATGCACTGCCAAGTGAGGTGGTTGAGGCAGACACGTTGCCACATTTAAGACTTATCTGGATAGACACATGAACAGACGGGGAATAGAGGGATACGGGCGGTTGGTCTAGATAGGACAATGTGATCGGCGCAGGCTTGGAGGGCCGAAGGGCCTGTTCCTGTGCTGCACTGTTCTTTGTTCTTTGTACTCCTTGGATGAGAGGTGGGAGGGGTGACTCCATTGTTGGCCCCTTTCCAGATCCGGCACCTACCCAAGGTCTACCCCCCCCCCCCCCCCCCCCCACCCCCAACCCCATCCCCCCCCACCCACCTTCCTTCCCACCTGGATTTGTTATCAGGAATTTACCCCCTCACCTCCAAATGCCCCGCCCCCATGACATCCCCCCCCTCCCCCACCCCCACCTATCCCTACCTCCATCCCTGTTCTGAGAATTGGAGTCTACAGATTGATTGTAGTCCCAGGAGTGGCTACTGCCCCTGGTGATGCTGCCAGGGCTACAGGGCTGCTGGCCAATCAGATTGATTGCCTACTCCCTGAGATGCACCTCCTCTAGATGGAGGGGTGGAAGTCTGACCTCCAGCCAATAAAACTTCTCAGTCTGTTTAAGTGGTAGCTAGTATGTAGATCAAGGAGAAGTATACTTGGATTTCCTAAAGGCATTTGATAAAGTGCCACACAAAAAGCTAATATAAAAGATAAAGGGCCTCATAAGATAGGGGCAATATATTAGCATGGATGGAGGACTTGTCCCTTGAGGTTAAGCTCAGACATCTGTCTGGCTGTGTCAAGGTTTTGATGGATGGTTAGTTTGTTGGCACTGTTGTTCAGTGGAATTTCATTATGAATGCTTGGCTGCCTTCCAAACTATTAGGTTATTCTGATCAGCAGGAATTGTTGGCACAGCTGTGAAGAAGAATGTGAGCTTCTTTATTTTGCCAAATTGATTAACCTTTATGAGGATATTTTTAAAGTATATATCCATGGAACGTTTGTTTATTTTGGTAGATTTGTGTATTTTTCAAAGAGTTTCAGATGTCATTATCGGCTTGTGAGTTCTGCTTATATTGGATACTGGGTGAGTTTGTGGGGATCTGTGGGATGTATGAGGCTCTGAGGGGAAGTATACATGGTGAGAGGGGATGGGTGCTTGAGGGAGCATGGTATGAAGGCGTTGAGGTGGGCTTATGGTGGATTTCAGAGGTAAAGGGATGAGGGTTAGAGAGGCCTCACACTCATTTCTAGAACAGGGCCGATATCTCAAGAAACAACCTGGCTATCCCAGCATCACCCTGCCTTCCTTTCTGTCTTGTGCCTGCTACTTGAGGTGGCATGCTGAACCCTAGGGCATCGCTGCCTCAGCCAGATGAAAATAATGTGAGCGGGCACTGCCAGGTAGCAGGCGAAATTGCAGTGTGGAGAAATCTCCTGACTCGATTCCCACCTCAAAGAAGAAAATCAGGCTCTTATTATTTTACATGGCAACATTTGACTCCAGTCTATCTGGGCCAGGTCCCATTTTATCTCACGGTAATTAACCTGCCTCCAGGTGTATAATTTCACATTTGACTTCTTCTTGTCAACTTCCACACATAAATGTCTATTTCTAAACCTAATGGTGTTGTGATCACTGTTTCCCCAGATGCTCCCCAGCAACTGAAACCTGCTCTGCATGCTCCAGCTCATTCTACAGGATTAGATGCAGCCCTCCTTCCTCTGCCCTGCTGGAAATACGCTGAGAGAAATGGGTACACATTTCAGGAGTTCCTCCCCCTCTTTGCCCTTTACACTATCATGGTCCTGGATGGGATATTGAAGCTTCCATTATCTTTAGTTTTAGCAACTTTCTGTAATTACCTACAAACTTGCCTACTCAATGTCAGTAAAATGAAGGAGATCTTCATTGACTTCAGGAAGTGTAGTGGAGGACATGCCCCTCTCTACATCATTGGGGATGAAGCGGAAATCATAGAATCCTTACAAGGATTCTAGGTGTCCAGACCGCCAACAACCCTGTCCTGGTCCCTCTATGCCAATGCTATAATTAAGAAAGCCCACCAACTTTCTCAGGAGGCTAAGGAAATTTGGCATGTCTGCTACAGCTCCCACCAATTTTTGCAGGTGCACCATAGAAAGCATCCTTTCTGGATGTATCACAGCTTGGTATGGCTCCTGCTGTGACCAAAAGCGCAAGAAACTACAAAGGGTTGTTGGACGTAGCCCAATCCATCACGCAAACCAGTCTCCCATCCATTGACTCTGTCTACACTTCCCACTGCCTCGGAAAAGCAGCCAGCATAATCAAGGACCTCGTGAACCCCCGGACATTCTCTCTTCCACCTTTGTCTGTGGGGAAAAAGATACAAAAGTCTGAGGTCACGTACCAACCGATTCAAGAACAGCTTCTTCCCTGCTGCTGTCAGACTTTTGAATGGACCTACCTCATATTAAGTTGATCTTTCTCTACACCCTAGCTATGACTGTAACACTACATTCTGCACCCGCTCCCTTCCTTCTCTATGAACGGTATGCTTTGTATGCACGCAAGAAACAATACTTTTCACTGTATCCCGATATATGTGACAATAATAATTCAAATCAAATCAAATCAAATCAAAAACACACTTGGGCGGGCATAAAATGAAGCCTGAGATTTTAATCTGAGGCCCTACCAGGTCGGCACAATACCCGGCGTGGCATTATTCTGAAGATGCCCAGGAGTGGTTGCTGCAGGGTAGAAGTGAGGTTCTTTGAGGGAACTATAGGCGGATACAGCACAGAAAGGCTATTCCTCCATTATTATGGTGCCAGCTCTTTGGGAAAGTTAGTCCCTCTCTCCACCACCCCCTCCCCCCCACCGAAACATGTACTCTTTCCCCATAGTCCTGCAAATATTCCTTTTTAATATTCATCCAGTTAACTTTTGATGGTCCCTGCTGAATCTGCTTACGCCGCCCTTTCAGACAGCACATTCCAGATCGCAGCTCACTGTGCAAAATAAACTCTCCTTGTGTTGCCTCTGGCTCTTTTGCCGATTACTTTAAATGTGTCCTCCGGTTACCGACCCTCCTGCCAGGAGAAACACTTTCTCCTTATTTAGTCTATTAAAACCCTTCATGATTTGGCACGCTTTGATTTAATCTCCTCTCAGCTTTCTTCGCTGTCAGCAGAACAAACTCAATCTTTCTATTCTCAACACGTAACAAGAGTATTTCATAGAGTCATAGAGGTTTACATCATGGAAACAGGCCATTCGTCCATGCTGCCCCTTTTTTAAACCACTAAGCTAGTCCCAATTGCCCGCATTTGGCCCATATCCCTCTATACCCAATGTACCCATGTAACTGTCTAAATGCTTTTTAAAAGATAAAATTGTACCCGCCTCTATTACTACATCTGGCAGCTTGTTCCAGACACTCACCACCCTCTGTGTGAAAAAATTGCCCTTCGGGACACTTTTGTATCTCTCCCCTCTCACCTTAAACCTATGCCCTCTAGTTTTAGGCTCCCCTACCTTTGGGAAAAGATATTGACTATCTAGCTGGTCTGTACCCCTCATTATTTTATAGACCTCTATAAGATCACCCCTACTTCATCCCAGGCATCATTCTAGCCAAGATTCAAATGGGGTTGGATTGATTAGACTGCATTCTACTTGAGCTCCCATCTCACAATCGGTGCTCTATCGAAGATCGAATGGATGAAAGCGTACTTCATTGGCAGCCACTGCTCATTGGGCAGCGCTGTCATCCTCTTTGGCAGAAACTTGTGGATTCAAGTTCCACCAAAGAGGCTGGAGCACAGAAATCCACACCGACACTCCCTGTGTGACTGGGGGACTGCTGGACTGTTGGAGCGGGCATTACACTGAGCTCCTATCCGCCCCTCAAATTGTACACGAAAGATCTCACGTCACTATTTCGAAAAGGATCAGGTGAGTTCTCCCTAGTAATCTGGACAAAATATTTATCCCTCCACCAACATCATTATAAAACTAAAGATCCGGTCACTCGAAGAAATGTCCTTTAGGGAAGGAAATCTGCCATCCTTACCTCGTCTGGCCTACATATGACTCCAGAGCCACAGCAATGTGGTTGACTCTCAATTGCCCTCAAGGCAACTAGGGATGGGCAATAAATGCTGACCAGCCAGTGACGCCCATGTCCCACGAATGAATAAAAACTATCAAGGGGAGACGATGGCCAAGTGGTATTATCACTAGACTGTTAATCCAGAAATTCACCTAATGTTCTGGGGACCCGGGTTCGAATCCCGCCCCGGCAGATGGTGGAATTTGAATTCAACTTTAAAAAATCTGGAATTTAGAATCTACTGATGACCATGAAACCATTGTCGATTATTGGAAAAACCCATCTGGTTCACAAATGTCCTTTAGGGAAGGAAATCTGCTGTCCTTACCTGGTCTGGCCTACATGGGACTCCGGAGCCACAGCAATGGGGTTGACTCTCAACTGCCCTCGGACAACTAGGGATGGGCAATAAATGCTGGCCAGCCAGTGACGCCCATGTCCCACGAATGAATTAAAAAACAAATCACATTGTTGTTGGTGGGAGCTTGCTGTGCACAAATTGGCCTCCACATTTCCTACAATATAATACAGACTACCAAAAGTATTTCATTGTCTTTAAAGCACTCTGGGGCATCCCAAAGTCATGGAAGGTGCTACACAAATGCAAGTTCTTCTTTTAATGATCTCACCTCTCTTGCGTTCCATTGGAGCCCAGTTTCTCATTCTTTGTGCAGAAGTCCGGCGAGTTCTGCAGGTACACCAGCTCGTTCTCACGGATGGGCCTGACATCGATGTCTTTCGGCACCAGCTGCTTCCGTGTGCCCACGGGCCGGTGGACCACCCTGGTGGCCGACAGGTACTTCAGCTTGAGGTCCTGGGCAATGCTGCCCAGTTCTTGCAACCCCTTCCAGCAGGTCTTCACCGAGCACGAGCCAGAGACTCCGTGACATTTACACTTTATCTCCAGCGACGCCTTCAGAGCCTGGAAGATGCAGAACTGTGTCAGATATATTCCCAGCTGCAACTCAGCCGAGCTCGTACACTCGCCTCCAAGTCAGAAGGTCCTGGGTCCAAGTCCCATTCCATAGGCTTGAACCCAGAATCTAAGCTTGCACTCGCGGTGTAGTACTGAGGGAGTGTCTCACTGTGGGAGGTGGTACCTTTCAGGGTGAGACATTAAACTGAGTTCCTGTCTGCACCCGCCCAGCGCCCCCCCCCCCCTGCCCCCCCCCCCCCCCCCCCCCCCCCCCCCGTCCCATTCCCGGTTCGATGGATGTTAAAGATTTCATTTGGTCTTATTTGGCAAAGAATATTCTCCTGGCCAATCCCTCATCTAACACCATTGAAAGAATCCTTCATCATTAGCTTTATCACCCATCCTTCATCAGAATCAAAACCCGAATCCTGGGATACGGGGCAAGTCAAAATGGAACCATATCTTCCCAAGTCATCCTTCCAACCATCGGAAGCTACTCTCCAGGACCAGGTTTGGGATCGCTGGTCGTGTTTTACTCTGACAAATCAAGTTTAAAAGTTATAACCAACCCAATGGCTTCATTGTGGAAATGTCACTGCTTGTTGGAGCTTGCTTACACTCAAGTTGGTCACATTATAGTCGGTGCAGATTCAATGGGTCGAATGGCCTCCTTCTGCCCTGCAGGGATTCTATGATTGCAAGATTGACTGTGCTTCAGGAAGGACATGATTTCAGGATGTTCTGAAGTCACGAAAAGGGAGGGGATGGCCTAGTGGTATTATCACTAGTATATTAATCCAGAAACTCAGCTAATGCTCTGGGGACCCGGGTTCGAATCCCACCACGGCAGCTGGTGGAATTTGAATTCAATTGTTAAAATCTGGAATTCAGAATCTACTGATGACCGTGAAACCATTGTCGATTGTCAGAAAAACCTACCTGGTTCACTAATGTCCTTTAGGGAAGGAAATCTGTCATCCTTACTTGGTCTGGCCTACATGTGATTCCAGAGCCACAGCAATGTGGTTGACTCTCAACTGCCCTCCAAGGGCAACTAGGGATGGGTAATAAATGCTGGGCCAGCCAGCGATGCCCATGTCCCATGAATGAATAAAGAAAAATGAAAGGCTCAAAAAAGCCTTCTCTTTATAAATTCTCCAGAAATGGAATTCCCGGGGAAGCTCGGCAGGTGTGGTGTGTAGTTTCACACCTGGGGAAGAGCCAAAGAAGACAGAACATAATTGGTCTCACCGGCCATCTTTATGTGAGTCACCTGACAGCCTGGGTTTAGTTGTTGTTAGTGGATGTAATTGGCAGCAGCAACTCAGTTGGCCTAGATTGGTAACTCGAGATGTAGCCAAGTTCAAATATCCTGACCTAGCCATTTGAGAATGCAACCATGAAGCTGTCAGAATGTTGGAATAGGTCAACTGGTTCATTAATATCCTTTAGGGAAGGAGATCTGGCATTTAGACCTGCTTTCACCAATTTGTGACTCCAATCCCATATCAACATAAATGACCAACTAAATACAGCACAGAAGCTGTAGGGCAGCACGGTGGCACAGTGTTTAGCACTACTGCCTCACAGCAACAGGGACCCGGGTTCAATTCTGGCTTTGGGTCACTGTCTGTGCATATTCTCTCCGTGTCTATGTGGGTTTCCTCCGGGTGCTCCGGTTTCCTCTCACAGTCCAAGGATGTGCGGGTTAGATTGATTGGCCATGCTAAATTGCCCCTTAGTATCAGGGGGGACAAGCTAGGGTAAATGCATGGGGTTATGGGAATAGGGCCTGGGTGGGATTGTGGTCAGTGCAGACTCGATGGGCCGAATGGCCTCCTTCTGCACTGTAGGGATTCTAAGCTGGCCATTTGTCTAACTGGCCCTTCCACACAAACCTCCTCCCAACTCTCTTCAACTAACCTTCCTTTCTCCCTCATGTATTTACATGGCATGTAGTCAGAGCAGGGCGACTAGGGAATGGACAAAAAATGCCACACAAAACCAGCGAGGGATTGATTGATATATTTGAAAAAACAGCTAAGAAATGTAACCTTGCTGTAGCCACTCACATCCCTCAGTTGAAAATGAGGAAAGGATTTGATGGAGTCGGTATTGAGAGGATATTTCTTTACGTGGAAGAAGGTCAACAATACAAGGTAGTCACCTGGAAATCCAATCGGGAATTCAGGAGAAACGTCTTTACCCAGAGAGTGGTGAGAGTGTGGAACTCACCGCGACAGGGTTTGTTTGAGGTGAACAGTGTAGACCCATTTAAAAGGGAACTAGACAAGCCTATGAGGGGAAAGGGAATAGAGGGTTACGATGATGGATTTGGACACAGAAGGGCAGGGGCTCGAGTAGAACATCAACAGGGTGGGCCGAACAGCTGGCTTCTGTGTAACATATAGAATAATTCCAGAGCCACCCCCAACTAGTGGGCCACTTGATGGTTGCAGACATAGACCGGGATTTTCCAGCCCCCACGCAGTGTGATTTCCCACGGCAGATGTGGCCAGCCATTGGTCACTGGTGGGATCTTCCTGTCCCACCAAAGTCAATGGACTTCTGCATGGCTTGCCCGTCCCACCATGAGGGGGCTGATTTTGGCGGGACTGGAAGATTCTGTCGGTGAGGAGTGGCTGGAAAATCCTACCCATCGTTTACAGAGAGATCCTCAACTTGCTTACCTGGCGTCCCACCTCACTGTTGTGCAAATTCATCAGCTTGTTCGCCTGCGATCTGGATTTTTTCATTTTCATCGGAGAATCGGAGAATTTGGATCCCAGCACGATCCCATAATTCAGGTTGTCATTGCAGCCGCCCCATCGGAATCCCGGTCCGGGTGCCTCGGAGGCCATTGGACCACAGGAGCAGCCGGGTAGATCCCCCGAGGTGCAGGCTCTGGCTATGGTGTGGCTGATGGCTGCAGCTGAGAGAGCGTAGACAAACGCTGACTCTCTGGTACCTAGAATGAGAAGCGAGAGGCGATGAAGTCACCCATCGTACAGGTTCAAGTACCAACCCGCCACTCAGGGAGGAGGAGGGAATAGGTTGTGCAGGATTGAATCATAAAATAGAATCCCGACAGTGCAGAAGAGGCCATTTGGCCCATCGAATCTGCATCGACTCCTGACAGAGTATCTTAGAAACATAGAAAATAGGCACAGGAATAGGCCATTCGGCCCTTCAAGCCTGCTCTGCCATTCAGTATGATCATGGCTGATCATGCACTTTCAGTATCCCACTCCCATTTTCTCTCCATACCCTCTCCCTCTCCCCTGCCCTATCCCCATAATCTCACACATTATCCATGGCTGATCCATCTAACCTGCACATCTTGGGACATTAAGAGACAATTTATCAATTTACCATGGCCAATCTACCTAGCCCGCACATCTTTGGACTGTGGGAGGAAACCGGAGCACCCGGAGGAAGCCCACGCAGACACAGGGAGAACGTGCAAACTCCACACAGACAGTGAGCCAAGCCGGGAATCGAACCCGGGTCCCTGGCGCTGTGAGGCAGTAGTGCTGACCACTGTGCCACCGTGCCGTGGATAACATCAAGGAACTCCATTCCATCACCAACATGGCGTTGTATTTATCTGAAGCTTTTTACAAGAGTAAAACACTGCAAGGCACTTCACAGCAACATTATGTGGCAAAATTTAACAGCAAGCAAGGGGGAATTAGGACAAGATGGTGACTGAGCAGTGGAAGTTTAAACGGCAAAGATTTGGGATGAATGTTTGGATGAGGGTGGTTAGGTGGATGGGTTAATAGATGAATAAATGGAGGAGTGGACGGATAGCTGAATCAACAGATCAGGGTAGGTGGATTGACAAATGGATTGACAAATGGGCTGATGGATGACAGGGTTGAAGGTTATAATTGAATAAACTATGAATATTTCTTCAAAACTAACTGGGGAAAATACAACTAAACGGCACAAATATAAATTAGTGAAAAATATTTTTATTATGAATAAAGCTTCACTCAAACACTTTCTCCAGTAATGCTGAGAGCAGTTTGACATATTGGAGTTGGTTTCTAAGTCACTTTGGAGGATAAGGTTAGAGTCAAAGGCCGGAATTTTACCGGCACACCCACCCCGATTCCGGGGGCGGGCGAGGCTCAGGGAACGGCATTCTCCGTTGGCCTCGGGTGGGATCGTACAAACCTCGGGCAGACGTGCCGGTAAAATTCCGCCCAAACTGTCAGGTGTGTGGTTGGGAGTCACATACAGGTCAGATTGGGTCAGGACGGCAGGTTTCCTTTCTGGAAGGATATTCGTGAACCAGTTGGAGTTATCTGACAATCCAGCAGCTTCCCGGCGACTTTTACTGGTCCTTTCTGTTATGAAGTAAATTCAAATCTGCCGAAGGACAAGTGTATTTGTGGGGCAGTAACATAAACACTGTGTTAGCACACCATTATCTCTTAGCTCCATGACAACTGTGACTGCCATTACCATCGTAAATCACCAGTTGTGCAACACTTTGGAGTGTCCCAATTGATGATAGGGTTTTAGGGAAAGACTTGCAGCTTTATAGAACCGCACTTGGAATATAGTGTTCAATTCTGGTTGCCACATTACCAGAAGGATGTGGAGGCTTTTGAGAGGGTACAGAAAAGATTTACCAGGATGTTGCCTGGTATGGAGGGCATTAGCTATGAGGAGAGGTTGGAGAAACTTGGTTTGTTCTCACTGGAATGACGGAGGTTGAGGGGCGACCTGATAGAAGTCTACAAGATTATGAGAGGCATGGACAGAGTGGATAGTCAGAATCTTTTTCCCAGGGTGGAAGAGTCAATTACTAGGGGGCATAGGTTTAAGGTGCGAGGGGCAAGGTTTAAAGGAGATGTACGAGGCAAGTTTTTTACACAGAGGGTGGTGGGTGCCTGGAACTCGTTGCCGGGAGAGGTAGTGGAAGCAGATATGATAGTGACATTTAAGAGGCGTCTTGACAAATACATGAATAGGATTGGAATGGAGGGATATGGTCCCCGGAAGGGTAGGGGGTTTTAGTTAAGTCGGGCAGCAAGGTCGGTGCAGGCTTTGAGGGCCGAAGGGCCTGTTCCTGTGCTGTAATTATCTTTGTTCTTTGTTCTTTGACTTCCTTCAATTATATCAGGGGAGGTGATGGCCATGTGGTATTATCGCTAGACTATTAATCCAGAAACTCAGCTAATGTTCTGGGGACCCGGGTTTGAATCTCACCAATAAAAAAAATCTGGAATTAAGAATCTATTGATGATCATGAAACCATTGTCGATTGTCGGAAAACCCACCTGGTTCATTGATGTCCTTTAGGGAAGGAAATCTGCCATCCTTACCCGGTCTGGCCTACAGGTGACTCCAGAGCCACAGCAATGTGGTTGACTCTTAATTGCCCTCTGAAATATCCTAACGAGACACTCAGTTCAAGGGCAACTAGGGATGGGCAATAAATACTGACTGGCCAGCGACGCCCATGTCCCACGAATGAATAAAACAAGCATCAGCAAACATGATTTACCTCTCTCCAGGTCTGGTGAGAAGTGTGGTGTCAGCTCAATGGAAGTACAGTTCCACCTCATATCAGAGAAGGTTTTCTGGCAGGTTTTTTTGACCTCTCGTGCTGCCTGGATGATGCTCTGCATGAGGTCCAGGTTACTCCGACACAGCTGCTGCTGAGCTGAGACCAGGCCTTCCAAGTGCTTGCAGTTCTGGGTCTGATTGAAGGGCATTGATGGGTCAGCCTTGGCCAGAGCACTGGATGGAAGGGAAGGACCAGGGTTAGCTACTTTCAAATATCAACGCGGAAAACGCTAGAAAAAACTTCAGCAGGTCAGACAGCATCTGTGCAGAGAGAAACAGAGTTAACCTTTCGAGTCCAATATGACTCTTCTTCAGAACACAAAACCATCTTCAAACTTGGTCCCTCGGAAGACACAGATGTTCACATCCAATAGAGAGTGGTTCAGCTGGGAGAGTTCTTACCTCCCAGTCTGCAGATCTTGGGCTCACTTCTCACACCAGAGGCTTAAACAAAAAATCTAGGCCAACACCTCAGTGCTGAGGGAGTTGGGATGTTGGAAGCTCTGCCTTTTTGATGAGAAATTAAACCCCCTCCCATGAAGATGCAAAACAACAACTTGAAGAACAACAGAAGGAACTCTCCTGGTGTCCAATATTTATCCTTCAAAGAAGGGGTACCTTGGCACTACCCACCGGGCATTGGCCATAAGACCAGAAGACCATAAGACATAGGAGCAGAATTAGGCCACTCGGCCCATCGAGTCTGCTCCGCCATTCAATCATGGCTGACTTTTTTCTCATCCCCATTCCCCTGCCTTTTCCTCATAACCCCTAATCCCCTTATTAATCAAGAACCTATCTCTGTCTTAAAGACAGGGAGTGGGGCCAGAGGGGGTAGGGCCTATTGGGGGCAGGGCCTGTGTGGAGGGGAGATCAGTGATGGTGGGGACGTCCTGCTGCCACTCTGCACTTGGGATCGTTGGCAGAGGGAGGGAAGGGACTGGCTGGGGCTGGTCATCGAGGTGGGGGGGGGGGGGTTGGGGGGCATGGGGGTGGTGGGGGGTGATAGGACCGCCGGGAGTGGGAGTGGGGGGATGGGACGGCTGGTCCAGGAGACCAGCGATCGGGTGTTGGGGGGCTCGCACAGCCAGTGATTGGGTGGGGCGGGGGGGGGGGGGGGGTGGTGGTGGTGGTGGGGGGGGGGGGGGGGGGGGGGGGAGGGGGAGGGGATCGGAGGGGCAGCGATGCGTGGTTGCAGGGCTGGCCAGCGATCAGGAGGCCGGCAGTGCGGGGCTACTGTGCATACACCAATCTTGGCGCTGACAGATCAGCGCATCATAGTGACCCGCTCAGCGCTATGCTGCCGGCCTCTCCAGCGGGAATAGGTCCTGACCCCGGATTTTCATTGCGAATCTCGCCAGTGTACAGAGTGTGGGAGATTCATTTTGAAAACCCTGCTAAAAAACCCAGAGGGATTTACTCCAAGTTTTTACGCGAATTCTTAGAATTCTTTTGGGAGAATCCCAGCCCAACTTAATGCAAGGTAGGTCCATTCAAAAGTCTGACAGCAGCAGGGAAGAAGCTGTTCTTGAGTCGGTTGATACGTGACCTCAGACTTTTGTATCATTTTCTCTACGAAAGAAGGTGGAAGAGAGAATGTCCGGGGTGCGAGGGTTAGCTGTGGCTCTGGTGCTTATCTCTTGAGTTGCAAGGTTCTTCGTTCGAGTCCCAATCCAGGTCTTGAACATAAAATCCATAGGTGTCACTCTAGTGCAGTACTGAAGGAGTGCTAAACTGTCAGAGG
Source organism: Mustelus asterias (assembly GCF_964213995.1). Classification (NCBI taxonomy): domain Eukaryota; kingdom Metazoa; phylum Chordata; class Chondrichthyes; order Carcharhiniformes; family Triakidae; genus Mustelus; species Mustelus asterias. Next base: position 120,797,142 of record NC_135810.1, on the reverse strand, counting down.
TGCTGTCCTTAAACTGAGATGTTAAACCAAGCCAATCAGTGGCACAGTGGTTAGCACTGCTGCTTCACAGCGCCAGGAACCCGGGTTCGATTCCCAGCTTGGGTCACTGTCTGTGCAGAGTCTGCAACTTCTCCCCTTGTCTGCGTGGGTTTCCTCCGGGTGCTCCGGTTTCCTCCCACAGTCCGAGAGATGTGCTGGTTTGGTGCATTGGCCAATGCTAAATTCTCCCTCAGTGTACCCGAACAGGCGCCGGAGGTGGCGACTAGGGGAATTTCACAATAACTTCATTGCAGTGTTAATGTTAGTCTACTTGTGACACTAATAAATAAACATAACTTTAAAGCCCCTTTCTGCACTCTTTGGAGGATATAAATGATCCTAAGGCACCATTTTCAAGTCCAGGTTCATACTGAACCCTGACCCTCCCTGGTGTCCTGGCCAATATTCATCTGTCAACCAACATCACAAAATACAGATAATCTGGTCATTATCACAGCACTGTATCTGGGATCTTGCTGTGCACAAGTAGGTGGCTGTGTTTTCCACACTGTGACAGTGACTACACATCAAAAGAACCTCACTGCATTGGCTGTAAAACGCTTCCGGACATCCCATGGATGTGAAACATGCAGTAGAAATGCATAAACCCTGAGAATGGTAATACAGACCGCACCCCAGTGTCAGTGCTAAGGGAGTGCTGCACTGCCAGAGGCGCCGTGTTTGAGATGAGATTAAACTGAGACCTAAGGGCTGTTCTCTCTGGAGCGGAGGAGGCTGAGGGGAGACTTAATAGAGGTTTATAAAATGATGAAGGGGATAGATAGAGTGAACGTTCAAAGACTATTTCCTCGGGTGGATGGAGCTATTACAAGGGGGCATAACTATAGGGTTCGTGGTGGGAGATACAGGAAGGATATCAGAGGTAGGTTCTTTACGCAGAGAGTGGTTGGGGTGTGGAATGGACTGTCTGCAGTGATAGTGGAGTCAGACACTTTAGGAACATTTAAGCAGTTATTGGATAGGCACATGGAGCACACCAGGATGATAGGGAGTGGGATAGCTTGATCTTGGTTTCAGATAAAGCTCAGCACAACATCGTGGGCCGAAGGGCCTGTTCTGTGCTGTACTGTTCTATGTTCTATGTACCCTGGGTGGGATTTTCCAGCTGCGCTTGCCCCAAAACTGGAAAATCCCGCCCGTGGTCAACATTGTCTACCCCTGCCTGCTATGATTCCCATGTTGGGTGGGACGGGAAAATTCCCCCCCCCCCCCCCCCCGCCCCCCACCCCCCCTTATCCCCGCCCTGTCTGTAAATTGATCCCATAACACAAAGAAGCAAAAAGGAATTCTGGTCAATGTTTATTCCTCAGCTAACATCGCTAATAAGATTAACTGATCATTTTCATGCTACTTGTTAGTGGGAGTTTGCAGTGTGGAAATTGGCTGTCGCATTGCCTGTACTCCCTACAATTCAAGGGTATCTCCTTGGCTGTAAAGCATCCTGAGCTCCTGAAAGGATCGACACTCATTTCATACTTGTTTTCCTACTTTACTCACCGCCCTGCATGAAGCCCTGTGATTGGATGTCAGCTCCTGGGTGTATGGCATCAAGCTTCTGTCAGCAGCAGTTAGCAGCCAGGAGAACTCTGGCCAATTTTAACCTCTGGGAGAGTAAAAGGCAAGTTGCAAAGAAGCTACTTCTGAGATCTGCGAACTCAACACAGCCCTGGGGCATGGAACAGAACTCCTTAACTCTTCATTTCCACAACTAATCCCATTGAAAGAAACTGACAAATTCGATTCTGCTGTTTTAAAGAAATGTGTCCCAGATACAACACGAGGATAGGATTTTAACTAATTTGGTGGTATCAGGTATTTGGAGACCAAATGCCACTGTGGGCATTTTTTCTTTATTCATTTCTGGATGTAGGCGTTATGATGTGGAGATGCCAGCGTTGGACTGGGGTAAACACAGTAAGGAGTCTAACAACACCAGGTTAAAGTCCAACAGGTTTATTTGGTAGCAAATACCACTAGCTTTCGGAGCACTCGCTGCTCCTTCCTGACTCACCTGACGAAGGAGCAGCGCTCCGAAAGCTAGTGGCGTTTGCTACCAAATAAACCTGTTGGACTTTAACCTGGTGTTGTTAAACTCCTTACTGTGTTGGCATTATGGCCAGTTATTGGCCATCCCATCGCTCTCTAATGCCATCCTGTGTGAGGGTGACAGAGAGAAACTTTCCCTTCTTGTCCTTCTCCAGCTATCTGCAGTTTGTGACCCAGTGACCCCATCCTCCTGCGACCCACCCCCCCCCCATTCCCCTGTCGCCCAGCTAGGTGGCACTGCCCTCCCCTGCTTCCATTCTTATCTATCCAATCAGAGCCAGAGAATCACTGGCAATGGCTTCTCTTCCTGACCCCACACCGTTCTGTTCTTATTTCAGGTTTCCAGGATCCGCAATATTTTTGGTATCCCCAGAGCATTAACCCGAGCCTCTGGATGACTAGTCCAGTGACATTACCAAGTCATCACCATCTCCCCCAGTACAGATTACAGCAATCCGGAACCTGCAATGGATTCTGCCCTGATCCCCACTTTTAATTTCCAGAAGTTTTCAACAAAATTTGAATTCTCAAACGACCCTTGCAGGATTTGAACTGATATTCTGTGACTATTAGCTCAGACCTCTGGATTACCACAGAATAACACAACCAGTGCACCACCATATCCAACCAACCAGTCCCAAACGCATTTATTTATGGCTCTTTCTAACCAGCTCAGATATCCTTGTTCTGAATCTCCATCATCATTCAGGTATGATTCCATCATAACTGAGGTCCCTCTGGTGTAAAATATATGGAGCGGCGAGAATTAAGTGCCAAAGCTGAGGTTGCCTATGGCAGGCACTATCTGTCACCTTGGCACGGTGGCACAGTGGTTAGCACTGCTGCCTCACAGCGCCAGGGATCTGGGTTTGATTCCTGGCTTGGGTCACTGTCTGTGTGGAGTTTGCACGTTCTCCCTGTGTCTGTGTGGGTTTCCTCTGGGTGCTCCGGTTTCCTCCCAGTCTGAAAAATGTGCGGGTTAGGCGGATTGGCCGTGCTAAATTGCCCCTTAGTATCAAGGGGACTAGCTAGGCTAAATACATGGGGTTATGAAACTAGGGGCTGAGTGGAGTTGTGACCGGTTCAGACTCGATGGGCTGAAGGGCCTCCTTCTGCACTGTAGGAGTCTATGATTCTATGAATACACTGGTAGTGGGTGAAGGGGGCCGTAATGGCCGAGCTATCAGCAGAGGTCCAATTCAACATGGGAGGCAGAATTTTCCTCTCCCACCTGCCACGGGAATTGTAGCAGGACCATGCAAAGGTCAGTTGACCTCAGAGTAACAGACCATACATCTGGGATCTCACTCCCAGTTGAGCCTGTTGGGTTGTGAATCATTCTATAAATTTTGGTAACTGCTGGTTCCAACAATGACATAAGGGTTTTCAATTCATAGCTCTCAATTCACTGAAACGTTATAAATACACACTTAAAATGCAACCCTACAACCCTACATGGTGCGCGCTCATACATATACACACGCATATTATAACATGTAAACATCATACGTATGCATACACACGTGACACATCTTATAAACTCATGCATACATGTATGTCATATATACATGCATGGCACACGCATGGAGATACTTACAGCCATCGAATAGCATGACAGATTCTTGAGTTGAGCAGCAGGGCACAAGCAGAAGCTAGCACGCAACAAACAGCCAGTCTCATTCTGCTGCCAGGATGAGTCGCCCCAAAGTGTCTGCAAATCCGATTTGACCCCTCGTCCACTCAGTGCCAAGTCCCAGAAACAAAGAGATGATCTGGAAGATAGAAGGTGGGTGACGCCAGTCAGTGAGCAAACACTAATGAAATGCCATTAAAACGCGGGTTTCTAATTTTCTTCCCTGGAGGACTGACTAGAACTGACGTGGAGTCCTACACGCACCGACAGCCTTGCGCTGCTCATCCAAGTGATGCTTCATTACCTTCCAGCAAAGCAGCGAGGTGCAGTATCCCTCCCCCAAGCACCAGCCCAGCAGCTGGCTTCGTGCACAGTGTGCAACGCTTGGAGTCAGAAAGCTGCAGTTTCAAGGTGATGCGCTATCAATTAGGCAAAAGACTACTTGTGTGCCAATACAACTGTAGGCTTTTATTCATAACAGAACCAGGAGCACATCCCAACAGATAACCGACCCGAACTGAACAAGGGGGAGGAAACAGCCACCTTTATACTAGGTGACAAGGGGAGGAGCCGGCAGGGGATGTGTCCAGGCATGACAAACACACAACGGTGGTCCAGGCAGGACAAAGGCGCAACTGAAGTCCACCACACAAGGCCCATTCGAGAGGCGGGGAGGTGTTTGTAAACGAGACTGATGAGCCAGCACCATACCGAGCTGAACCCAACCTACACATTCAGCTCAAAAAGGCCATTGAAGGGAAAGAATCACACAGAATCCCCAGCAATATTTTTCCCTGTATCAAAGTCGTGAAGCTGGGAAGAATCCCCACAGTGCAGAAGAAGGCCATTCGGCCCATCGAGTCTGCACTAACTCTCTGACAGAGTATTTTACCTAGGCCCTACACCTTGCCCTATCCCTGTAACCCCATTCTTTTACCAAACTAATCCATCAAACCTACACATCCTGGGGCACTGAGGGACAATTTAGAATGGCCAATCCACCTAAATATACATCTATGGACTATGGGAGGAAACCGGAGCACCCAGAGGAAACCCACACAGACATGGGGAGAACGAGCAAACTCCACACGGATAGTGACCCAAGCCGGGAATTGAACTCAGGTCCCTGGCGCTGTGAGGCAGCAGTGCTAACCACTGTGCCGCCGTGTTTTGGGGAGTTTTTCGGACATGAAAGACCCTCCATAAATGCAAATTATTTATTTATTGAGCTGATGAAGAGGCGGTAAGTTTAGAATGTTAGCGTTAAAGATGCCTGAGCTTTGTTTTCGAGTCACTGACATGGGACTTGGATACACAACCTCCTGACGCAGGAGCAAGAATGGCACTGAGCCAAGGCTGACACGATTTTAACTCGACACAATTAATTTTAATTTTAAGTGATGGTGTTTCACAAAAGCAAAACATCTGGACAATGATGAAGGGGTCAGATTTTTACATAGCTGTTGTTGTCGGGGAGGAGATGGCCTAGTGGTATTATCGCTAGACTATTAATCCAGAAACTCAGCTAATGTTCTGGGTACCTGGGTTCGAATCCCGCCATGGCAGCTGATGGAATTTGAATTCAATTATAAACAAATATATCTGAAATTAAGAACCTACTGATGACCATGAAACCATAGTCAATTGTCCGAAAACGCCATCTGATTCACTAATGTCCTTTAGAACATAGAACATAGAACATTACAGCGCAGAACAGGCCCTTCGGCCCACGATGTTGCACCGACCAGTTTAGGGAAGGAAATCTGCTGTCCTTACCTGGTCTGGCCTACACATGACTCCAGAGCTACAGCAATGTGGTTGACTCTCAATGCCCTTGAGTAACTAGGGATGGGCAATAAATGCTGGCCAGCCAGTGACGCCCGTGTCCCACGAATGAATATTAAAAAAAGAGTTTCCCTTAATTTCTCAAGGTGGCCATTTCTTGTGTGTGTAGAATCCTTTGTGATGTGTTGCCTTTTTCCCTTAGCTGCCAGTAAGCAAGGAATTAGAGCCACAAGTCCTTGACCTTTAATCTTGGCCGACCTCACAGCTGGTATCCAAGTTTAAGTAGAGAGCTCCTTGGAGATTTTAATGCCAGTGCAATGTTAAATAAAGGCTTTCTGTACAGATGTAGGCCGCGATTTTCCAGCCCCATCAAGGCGAGACCCACCACGGGAGGTTCAGCAGCTCAGCCAAAAGTCCATTGACTTTCGGCGGGACTGGATAATCTGATGTTGGGTGGGCCTGGAATATCCTGCCTCTCGCTTTTGTCACAATGAATGAATTACATTTGGAGAGAATACTTTGAACTGTGTAACACTGGAGTGAAGTCCTGGTAGTTACAGGATTGTCATTCAGAAGGGCAAGTCACACAGCCGATCTCATGGGACACAACCAGCCTGATTCCTGGGATGGCAGGATTGTCGTATGAGGAGAGATTGGGTCGACTGCGCCTACATTCACTGGAAACTAGAAGAATGAGAGAGGATCTAATTGAAATGTATAAAATTCTAACAGGGCTGGACAGACTGGAAGCAGTGATGTTGTTTCCTCTAGCTGGGTGGGAGGTCTGGAACAAGGGGGTCATAGCCCCAGGATAGGGAGTAGGGCATTTGGGACTGAGATGAGGAGAAACTTCTTCACTCAGAGGGTGGTGGTGGGAATTCTCTCCCACAGAAAGGAGTGGAGGCCAAATCATTGATTATATTTAAGAAGGAGATAGATAGATTTCTGGTTCTAAAGGTGTTAAGGGATATGGGAGAATGTGGGAGTGTGGCATTAAGATAGAGGATCAGACATGACCATATTGAATGGTGAAGCAGGCTCGAAGGGCCGAATGGCCTACTCCTGTTCCTAGTTTCTAGGAGGGTGTTAAATCTCAGGGAGCAAATCTCACAGCATTAAAGTCACTCTTGGGATTGACACCAAATAATGATTATTAATAATATTATTTCATTATAGTACCAAGTACTGACTGAATGCTGGGTTACAAAGAACAGAGAACAGTACAGCACAGGAACAGGCCCTTCGGCCCTCCAAGCCTGTGCCGATCATGATGCCCTAACTAAAAAAAACCTACTGCCCTTACGTGGTCCATATCCCTCTATTCCCTCCCTATTCATGTATACATCCAGATGCCTCTTAAATGTTGCTAATGTACCTGCTTCCACCACCTCCTCTGGCAGCGCATTCCAGGCACCCACCAGTCTCTGTGTGAAAAACTTCCTCCGCGCATCTCCCTTAAACTTTCCCCCTCTCACCTTGAACCTGTGCCCCTTGTAATTGACACTTCCACCCTGGGAAAAAGTCTCTGACTATCCACCCTGTCGATGCCTCTCATAATTTTGTAGACCTCTATCAGGTTTCCCCTCAGCCTCCGTCTTTCCAGTGAAAACAATCCTAGTTCAATCTCTCCTCATAGCCAACACCCTCAAGGCAACATCCTGGAGAACCTTCCTTGCTTTCTCTCCACAGCTTCCACGTCCTTCTGATAATGTGGTAACCAGAACTGGACGCAATGCTTCAAATGCGGCCTGACCAATGTTTTAATATAGCTGCAGCATGATTTCCCAACTCCTGTACTCAATACCCTGGCTGATGAAGGCAAGCATGCCATGAAATCGTCATAGAATCCCCACAGTACAGAAGAAGGCCATTCAGTCCATCGAATCAGTACCAATCCCACCCATACCCTATTCCCGTAACCCTCATTTACCCTACTAATCCCCCTGACATGAGGGTCAATTTAGCATAGCCAATCAACCTAACCGCCACATCTTTGAATTGTGGGAGGAAACTGGAGCACTCGGAGGAAACCCATGCAGACACGGGGAGAACTTGCAGACTCCACACAGACAGTGACCCGAGGCTGGAATTGAACCCAGGTCCATGGTGCTGTGAGGCAGTAGTGCTAACCACTGTGCCACCATATGGCATATGCTTTCTTAATCACCTTGGCCACCTGTGTTGCCACTTTTAGGGAACTGTGGACCTGCACGCCCAGATCCCTCTGTATATTAATGTTCCTACAGGTATTGCAGTATAATTCATCGCTAAATTTGATCCTCCAAAATGTATCACCTCACATCAGTGTGGGCAACAGTGTGTCATAGTGATAAGCAGCGTGAACCAGACACTGTTCTAGTCACGTGGAACAAGTTTAGTAGAAAATGCCCATTGCACAATACAGGTAAATAACAATAGAAAATTCCGGATAAACTCAGCATGTCTGGCAGCATCTGTGGAGAGAGAAAGAGAGTTAACCTTTCAAGTCTGTATGTCTCTCCCAAATGCTGAAGAGTCACACGGATAAAAACGTTAACTCTGTTTCTCTCTCCACAGACACTGCCAGACCTGCTGACCGGAACACCGCCATCTCACCTGCCACGGAACCGGAGTGGGTGAGGTTCCGACAACGGAAATCTCCATTGACCTCGGGTGGGAATTTCTGGTCTCGCCCGAGTGAGGCCATAAAATTCCGCCCACTGTATTTTTCCAACATTCTCTGTTTTTGTTTCAGATTTCCAGCATCCGCAGTATTTTGCTTTTATTAGGCTGATTCCGGGGATGGCGGGACTGATGTATGAGGAGGGATTGACTAGGTTAGGATTGTTTTCACTGGAGTTCAGACGAATGAGGGGGGATCTCATAGAGACTTATAAAATTATAACAGGACTAGACAGGGTAGATGCAGGGAGGGTGTTCCCAATGGTGGGGGGAGTCCAGAACCAGGGGTCACAGTCTGAGGATTCGGGGTAGACCATTTAGGACGGAGATGAGGAGACATTTCTTCACCCAAAGAGTGGTGAGCCTGTGGAATTCATTACCACAGGAAGTGGTTGATGCTAAAACATTGAATGTATTCCAGAGGCAGCTGGATATAGCACTTGGGGCGAATGGGATCAAAGGTTATGGGGAGAAAGCAGGATTAGGCCATGATCATAATGAAAGGTGGACCAGGCTTGAAGGGCCAAATGGCCTCATCCTGCTCCTATCTTCTTTCTTTCTATTACAATACAGGAAAACGTGACTGATGCCTTTATTAACAACCGTTCATTAATCATGGAAATAAAGCCCTGACAACCACTAATGAACAATCCAACACTTTGCTTTTTTGTCTTCCCAATTTTATGGACATATGCTTGGAAAAGAAAAGCAAAATACTGCAGGTGTTGGAAACAAAAGGTCACGGTTCTGAAATGTTTTTCTGCATCGATGCTGCCTTACCTGCTGAATATTGTCAACATTTTCTGTTATTATTAATGTTTCGAAAGGTTAATTAATGTTCCTGTGCATGCACCTTGCAAATGTGAACACTGGGATCTCATGATCAATGGCACTCAATTTTTATTAACAAATTATAAATGCAATTAGCCACATATGAATTCCTAATGAGCTACAATTCTGATCTACCATCAAGTCAAATAACCTGGCATTGATTAAGCAGAGGAAAATTCAAATATTCAAGACTTTCAAATGCATAATTGATAATATCTTCGAGTTCTCACAAACTCAAAGTCTCAAGATCAGTGAGGGTAAGTTACCCACCACAAATACTCGAGTAGACAATCTAGGTTGGCACTCCCGTTGGCACACCACTGAGAGAATGCTGCATTATCAGTGGTACCATTTTTGGATGAGACTTTAAACTGAGTCAGCCCTCTTAGGTGAATGTCAAAGCTCCCATGACACCGTTTCAAAGGGGAAATTGTTCTCCTCAGTGTCCTGGCCAATATCTATCCAAAAACTAACATCCCCAAAACAGACTATCTGATCATTTATCTCGCTATTGTTTGTGGGAGCTTGCTGTGCATAAATTGGCTGCTGTGCTTTCCCCATTGCAACAGTGAACCCACGGTGGCACAGTGGTTAGCACTGCTGGCTCACAGCACCAGGGACCCGGGTTCAATTCCTGGCTTGGGTCACTGCCTATGTGGAGTCTGCACATTCGCCCCGTGTTTATGTGGGTTTCCTCCGGGTGCTCCAGTTTCCTCCCACAGTCCAAATATGTGCTGGTTAGGTGGATTGGCCATGCTAAATTGCCCCTTAGTGTCAGGGGGACTAGCTAGGGTAAATAAGTGGAGTTATGAGGATAGGACCTTCGTGGGATTGTGGTCAGTGCAGACTCGATGGGCCAAATGGCCTCTTTTTTGATTTGATTTATTATTGTCACATGTATTAGTCATGATGTGGAGATGCCGGCGTTGGACTGGGGACTTCTTACATGTGTTAGTATACAGTGAAAAGTATTGATTCTTGCACGCTATACAGACAAAGCATACCATTCATAGAGAAGGAAACGAGAGAGTGCAGAATGTAGTGTTACAGTCATAGCTAGGGTGTAGAGAAAGATCAACTTAATGCAAGGCAAGTCCATTCAAAAGTCTGACAGCAGCAGGGAAGAAGTTGTTCTTGAGTCAGTTGGTACGTGACCTCAGACTTTTGTGTCTTTTTCCCGACGGAAGAAGGTGGGAGAGAGAATGTCCGGGGTGCGTGGGGTCCTTAACTATGCTGGCTGCTTTGCCAAGGTAGCGGAAAGTGTAGACAGAGTCTATGGATGGGAGGCTGGTTTGCGTGATGGATTGGGCTACATTCACGACCTTTTGTAGTTCCTTGCGGTCTTGGGCAGAGCAGGAGTCTGCACTGTAAGATTCTATGATTCTACTCCATTGACTGTAAAGTGCTTTGGTTGAGGTTGTGAAAGATGCTAAATTGATACGAGTTTTTCTTGTGCGATAGAGTGCAAGAATGCAGTTGTGGTGATGTACACGTTTAGATTTGGTCATTATTAATCATAGGAAAATAGCATTAAAGGAAGATGCGGTGAGATTGCCCATTGTCCATTCACATATAGAACCAGTCTCAATTTCAACTTGATCTACTTTTATCTTCACACTCAAACTGGATCTGATTTTTGGACTATGGACCTCTGCAATCCACCGTGTGCATTTACCCGGGCCTGGCTTTGTAGCTGACTGGGTCTCTGTACAGTCAGTGGGGAATACATCCCCACAGACACTGAGTGTGAGTGCCCCGCAGATATTTCACATTCAAATGAGAGTTAAGGGGCTGCGGACAGGTCACCTGTCCTGCACTCAGGAGGAAGTCCCACCTTCAAGAGCTGCCAGCCAATCAGATTGGCCGTCAGCCCATCACTCCTGCAGCAACAAGAGGTGCAGTTGATGGACAAGTTAGTGCATGAGGACACCTGTGACTAAGTCTGGCCACCAGAGGCCAAGGTCGGTTCAAGGGGTCCCTGGGCAAGGCGGGTAAGGAAGGGGGCGGCATGGTAGCACAGTGGTTAGCACTGCTGCTTCACAGCTCCAGGGTCCCAGGTTCGATAGCCGGCTCGGGTCACTGTCTGTGTGGAGTTTGCACATTCTCCTCGTGTCTGCGTGGGTTTCCTCCGGGTGCTCCGGTTTCCTCCCACAGTCCAAAGATGTGCGGGTTAGGTTGATTGGCCAGGTTAAAAATTGCCCCTTAGAGTCCTGATGCGTAGGTTAGAGGGATTAGCGGGTAAATATGTGGGGGTAGGGCCTGGGTGGGATTGTGGTCGGTGCAGACTCGATGGGCCGAATGGCCTCCTTCTGCACTGTAGGGTTTCTATAAAAATTTCTATAAAAAGGCTAAAGGGGAGGGGGGGGGGGCAATCGGGGTATGGGGGGGGGGGGGCAATCGGGGTATGGGGGGGGGGGCAATCGGGGTATGGGGGGGGGCAATCGGGGTATGAGGGGAAGAGGCTGATGGAGCAGGAGGTCAGGAGGCCATCAGATCAAAGATGGCTGTCACGGTCACCACTAGCTTTCAATTCTAGATTTATTGGTTAATTAGTTGCTGTGGTGGGATTCAAACCCGTGCCCCCACAGCATTAGCCTGGGCCTCTGGCCTAGTCCAGTGACATTACCATTGTGCCACCGTCTCCCCCAGGATCAATGCCCCAATTATCAGCCGACTTGGCACAGACCAAGGACCAATCAAAGAAGCCGCGACTAGGACTGATTCTCCTGCTCCCTCTTGCCCAGTCTGAGTGAGGGCCAATCACAGCAGCCCTTCATTGGCACCCTGCCCTCTCCATTTACAAAGCTAAGAGAGACACCCTCTGTGTGGAATAAGGAAGCTGGAACCCCCACAGCCACCCCACCCAGCCCCACTCCTTTGAGTCGGCTCAAAACCATAGAATCCCGACAGTGCAGGAGACCATCCGGCCCATTGAGTCTGCACCGACAACAATCCCACCCAAACCCTATCCCCGTAGCCCCACACATTTACCCTGCTAATCCCCCTGACACTAAGTATCAATTTACCATGAATAATCCACCTAACCTTCACAGCATTGGAGTGTGGGACCCACGCAGACATAGGGAGAATGTGCAAACTTCATACAGTCAGTTACCCAAGCCGGGGGAATTGAACCCGGGTCCTTGGCGCTGTGAGACAGCGGTGCCAACCACTGTGCCGCCGTGCCGCTCTCCTCATGATGCCCTATGTAATGATGCTGTTGGACACACATCCGTAAATATTCTCTCCCTCCACCACCAGGGCAAAGTGGCAGCAGAGTGTCCCACCTGCAAGATGCACTTCAGTAACTCAGCAAGGTTTCTTTGACAACACCTTCCAACTCTGTGGTCTATGGGAAGCATGGCCTGCTGAAAATTCTCCTCCAAGCTAATTGGAACAGATATCACTGTACTTTCATTGTCACTGGGCCGTAGAAATAGGAGCAGGAGTAGGCCACTCGGCCCCTCAAGCCTGGTCTACCATCCACTAAGATTATACTTGATCTGATCTTGGCCTCAACCTTATGGTTCCCCATAACCTTTGACTCTTCTTTCATTCAAAAATCTGTCCAACTCACTCTTGACTATATTCAATGAGTTGGCTTCCACAGCTGTCCAGGGTAGAGAATTCCAAAGGTTCACAACCAAAGAAATTTCACCTCACTCCCCTCTTTAAATGGGTGATCCCTTATTTCTAAACTGTGCTCCTAGTTCTAGGTTCCCCCCAAGTTTGTTTTTATTCATTCGTGGGACATGGGTGTCACTGGCTAGCCAAATTTTATTGCCCATCCCTAGTTGTCCTTAGAGGGCAGTTGAGAGTCAACCACATTGCTGTGGCTCTGGAGTCACATGTAGACCAGACCGGGTAAGGACAGCAGATTTCCTTCCCTAAAGGACATTAGTGAACCAGATGGGTTTTTCCGACATCTGACAATGGTTTTCTGGTCATCAATAGATTCTTAATTCCAGATATTTTTAAATCAAATTCAAATTCCACCATCTGCCGTGGTGGGATTCAAATCCGAGACCCCGGAACATTAGCTGAGTTTCTGGATTAATAGCTGAGTGATAATACCATGAGGCCATTGCCGAGGATGCAGAAACATCCTCTCAGCATTCGCCCTCTCAGGGCCCCTCTGTATCTTATATGTTTCAGTAAGATCACGTCTCAATCTTCTCGACTCCAATAAGTATAGATAAGCTCAACCAGCTCAACATTTTCTCATAAGACAAACTCTTCATCCCGGGAATCAAGCTAAATCCCAGAAGACCCGACCTAACAGCACTTTGGGAGTGCCTTCACCATCCCGACTGCAGCAGCTCAAGAAGAAGGTCCACTATCCCCTCCTCAAATGCAGCCAGGGCAATGATCGTCCAGAACCTGTACTGGTACCACTGTGCCAACAAAAGAGATGGGGACAGAGAGGGTTTATGGCACTTAGTAGTGCCCAGGACAAGGGGAGCACTCCCTTGCTATTCTTTGAATTGTATCTTGGACTTTCAAACCCCTGAAGACAGGGTCTCAGTTGATTATCTCATTCAAAAGGCGGTACTTCCGACAGTTTAGCATTCCCTCAGTACTGTGTTGGGAGTGTCAAGAAACTAGCCATTCATTTTAATCCCATTTTCTAGCATCCGTAGCCTTGAGGTTCCAGCTCTTCAGATACAGATCCTTCTGTAATGATACATGTGGAGAACATGCCCCTGTCTACATCAATGGGGGAGAAGTAGAAATGGTCAAGCACTTCAGGTTTTTAGGTGTTCAGATCACCAACAACCTGTCCTGGTCCCCCCATGCCGACACTATAGTTAAGAAAGCCCACCAACATCTCTACTTTCTCAGAAGACTAAGGAAATTTGGCATGTCAGCTGCGACTCTCACCAACTTTTACAGATGCACCATAGAAAGCATTCTTTCTGGGTGTATCACAGCTTGGTATGGCTCCTGCTCTGCCCAAGACCGCAAGGAACTTCAAAGGGTCGTGAATGTAGCCCAATCCATCACGCAAACCAGCCTCCCATCCATTGACTCTGTCAACACTTCCCGTGCCTCGGAAAAGCAGCCAGCATAATCAACCCCACGCACCCCGGACATTCTCTCTTCCACCTTCTTCTGTCGGGAAAAAGATACAAAAGTCGGAGGCCACATACCAACCAACTCAAGAACAGCTTCTTCCCTGCTGCCATCAGACTTTTGAATGGACCTACCTCGCACTAAGTTGATCTTTCTCTACACCCTAGCTATGACTGTAACACCACATTCTGCACTCTCTCCTTTCCTTCTCTATGAATGGTATGCTTTGTATAACGCGCAAGAAACAATACTTTTCACTGTATGTTAATACATGTGACAATAATAAATCAAATCAAATCAAAGATCTAGGTTCCTTTTAAATGAGTTGAGCATTTGTTCCTCAACCTCCAACTTAGGCAGTGAGTTCCATACACTCCCACCCTCTGGGTGAAAGTGCTTTTCCTCATGTCCCCTCTAATCCTTCTACCAATCACCTTAAATCTGTGCCCCCCCCCCCCCCCCCTTACCCCACCCCTGGTAATTGAGCCCATCACGAGGAGAAACACGTCTTGTCTACTCTGTCTAGGCCTCTGAATTAAGTCACCTCTTCGCCTCCTCTGTTCTAAGGGAAACAACCCCAGCCTATCCAATCTCCCCTCATAGCTGCAAATTTCAAGCTCTGGCAACATTCTTAGAAAAGCAAATTACTGCGGATGCTGAAAACTGAAACAAAAACAGAAAATGCTGTTTTTGCAGATCTGACAGCGTCTGTGGAGAGAGAATAGAGCCAACGTTTCGAGTCTGGCTGACCCTTCATCAGGGCTCTTTCTTATTAATTTTCTTTACACTCTCTCCAGAGTAATTATGTCCTTCCTGTAATGTGGTGACCAGAACTATACACAAAACTCCAGCAGTGGCCTATAACCAGCATTTCATACAGTTCCAGCATTACATCCCTGCTTTTGTATTCAACACCTTGCCCAATAAAGGAAAGCATTCCATATGCTTTCTTGACCACCTTGTCTACCTGACTTGCCACCTTAAAGGACCTGCGGACACACACTCCAAGCTCTCTCACTTCCTCAACCCCTCTCAATATCTTCCTGTTTTGTTTTGTTTGCCTTCCCCAAATGCATTAATTCACATTTTTCCAGATTAAATTCCATTTTCCACATCTCTGTCCATTCAGCCAAATAGAAATCTCACAACACCAGGCTAAAGTCCAACAGGTTTATTTGGTAGCACAAGCCACAAGCTTTCAGAGCACTGCCCCTTCATCAGGTGAGTGGGAGTTGTGTTCACAAACAGGGCATGCAAAGACACAAACTCAATTTACAAAATAATGGTTGGAATGCGAGTCTTTACAGGTAATCAATTAGGTTGATTGGCCATGCTAAAATTGCCCCTTAGTGTCCTGCGATGCATAGGTTAGAGGGATTAGTGGGCAAAATATGTATGGATATGGGGGTAGGGCCTGAGTGGGATTGTGGTCGGTGCAGACTCGATGGGCCGAATGGCCTCTTTCTGTACTGTAGGGTTTCTATGATTTCTATGATCAAGTCTTAAAGGTACAGACAGTGTGAGTGGAGAGAGGGTTAAACACAGGTTAAAGAGATGTGTATTGTCTCCAGACAGGACAGTTAAATAATTGATTACCTGTATAAAGACTCGCATTCCAACCATTATTTTGTAAATTGAGTTTGTGTCTTTATATGCCCTGTTTGTGAACAGAACTCCCACTCACCTGATGAAGGGGCAGTGCTCTGAAAGCTTGTGGCTTGTGCTACCAAATAAACCTGTTGGACTTTAACCTGGTGTTGTGAGACTTCTTATTGTGCTTACTCCAGTCCAACGCCGGCATCTCCACATCATTCAGCCAAACCCATTGCAATCATTCTGGAGTCGACAGCTATCCTCTTCACTACCAACTTCAAGGCCAATTTTTGTGTCATCTGCAAATTTCCCAATCACTCCAGCCACATTTCAGTTTAAATCATTAATATACACAGCCAATAGCAAGGGTGCCAAAACTGAGCCCTGTGTAACACCACTGGAAACCATTTTCCATTCCCAAGAACATCCATTGACCATTACCCTTTGTTTCCTGTCACTGGGCCAATTTTGGATCCAACCTGCCACCTTCCCCTGTATCGCATGAGATCTTACTTTTATAACCAGTCTGTCATGTGGGACCTTGTCAGATAGCTTGCTGAAATCCATGTGGATAACATCCACTGCACTACCCTTATCAATCCCCCTGTTACTTCCTCAAAAGTTTCTATGAAGTTAGTAAGACACAACCTTACCCTAACAAAACCATGCTGACTATCCCTGTATCAAACTGTGCCTATCTTAGTGATGGTTTATCCTGTCTCTCAGAATTGTTTCCAATAATTTACCCACCACTAAAGACAGACTGATCGGTCTATAGTTTTCTGGCCAATCCCTCGCACCCTTTGTAAATAATGGTGTCATTCGTAGACCTTCAATCCTCGGTGCCTCACCTGTATCGAATGAGAATTGGAAAATGATTCTTACAGCATTCATTATTTTTCCCTGGCTTCCTTCAGCATAGCATCCCTGCAGTGCAGAAAGAGGCCATTCGGCCCATTGAGTCTGCACCGACAACAATCCCACCCAGGCCCTATCCCCTGAATACCACATATTTACCCTGCTAATCCCCCTGACACTAAGGGGCAATTTAGCATGGCCAATCCACCTAACCTGCACATCTTTAGATTGTGGGAGGCAGCCAGAGCACCTGGAGGAAACCCACGCAGACACGTGGAGAATGTGCAAACTCCACACAGACACAGTAAGAAGTCTCACAACACGGGGTTAAAGTCCAACAGGTTTATTTGGAATCATGAGCTTTCGGAGCGCTGCTCCTTCATTAGGTGAGTGAGGGCATGTAAATTCCAGTAGGCAGCCTGCGCGCTGCTACCCCCATTGAGTGGGTTCATTAAGATCATTCCACTGTGCTGCTCTGAACTCAGGGAGAACGAGGGTGAATGCATTTGAGTGTAGACAACCTACCGGATCCCACTTTATTTGCTCAATGACCCTATTGGGTCCTGACATGTTGCGTAATAAAGCTAACATTACAGCAACAATGTATTACTACAAAGAACCATCAGGTGCTGATACAGACCTTCCTGCTTCGAGTTAATTGTTCCCCTATCCCTCTGTGTTGACATCAACTTGACCCTGGTTAGTAAATGAGCTGCTAAGGTGCTGTGGAGACACTACAGCACCTGGCCAAGGTGAGGTTCTACATCACAACAGTGACTACATTTCAAAAGATACTTCTTTGGCTGTAAAGGATTTTTAGATGTCTGATTGTTGTGAAAAGCATGAGGTAAATGTAATTTTGTAAACAACACCTACGGGCGGCACGGTGGCACAGTGGTTAGCACCGCTGCCTCACAGCACCAGGGACCCGGGTTCGATTCCCGGCTTGGGTGACTGTCTGTGTGGAGTTTGCACATTCTCCTCGTGTCTGCATGGGTTTCCTCCGGGTGCTCCGGTTTCCTCCCACAGTCCGAAAGATGTGCTTGGCTCAGTGCATTGACCGTACTAAATTCTCCCTCAGTGTATCCGAACACGCGCCAGAGTGTGGCGACTAGGGGATTTTCACAGTAACTTCATTGCAGTGTTAATGTAAGCCTACTTGTGACAATAATAAATAAATAAATTTTAAAAACCTAATCCCACCACCTTCTGACTGCTGAGTAAGAATGTTACCACGGAGTCACCCTGACTCGGTAATAGATAAGGATGGTGACTTACTCTGACTGGAAAGTGCTGCCTGTAAGAGTGATGGAAGCAGATTTATTAGCAACTTGCAAAGAGAAATTGGATAAATACCAGAAGGAGGGAAAATTTGCAGGGCTTTGGGGCAAGAGCAGAGGGAAAGTGGATATTTCTTTCAAAAACATCATGGGAGGAATGGCCTCTTCCTGTGCTGTAAGATGCGATGGCGATGATTCTCGGAACAATCCGAGACATAAAACAAAGAAAATAAATGGTGACATGTTCCAAAATGAATTGCAACATGGTGCCACCATTTTAGCTCAATACCTTTTCACTCTACTCCTTCTTTCTTTTCAAGACACAATTTACTACTTTGAGGTTGATTGGCCATGCTAAAAAATTGCCCCTTAGTGTCCTGAGATGTGTAGGTTAGAGGGATTAGTGGGTAAAATATGTAGGGATATGGGGGTAGGGCCTGGGTGGGATTGTGGTCGGTGCAGACTCGATGGGCCGAATGGCCTCTTTCTGTGGTTTCTATAACTTAAGATCTAGGAGCAGGAGTGGCCATTCAGCCCCTGAGTCTGCTCTGCCATTCCATACGGTCATGGCTGATCTCATCTCGGCCTCAAATCCACTTTTTACCCGTTCTCCATAACACTTCAACCCCGTTATATCTGTCTCCTCCTTAAATTTACTCAATGTCCCGGCATCCACTGCGCTCTGGGGTAGCGAATTCCACAGATTCACCACCCTTTGAGAGAAATAATTTTTCCTCATCTCTGTTTTAAATTTGCTAACCCTTTTCCTAAAACTATGGCCTCTAGATTGCCCCACAAGGGGAAACATCCGCTCTGCATCGACCGCTTTAGCATCTTACAAACCTCAATTTGATCCCTTCTCATTCTTCTAAACTCTGCAGAGTATCAGCCTAAACTGTCCAATCTCTCTTCATAAGACAAACCCCTCATCTCTGGAATCAGTCCAGTGAACCTCCTCTGAACTGCCTCCAATGCTACATCACTGCTCAAGTAAGGGAACCAAAACTGTACCCAATACTCCAGGTGTAATCTCACTAATGTCTTGTATATTGCAGCAACATTTTGTCACCTTTATATTCTATTCCCTTAGCTATAAATGCTATGACTGGTTGGTGAAACAGCACCCTATCTGCTGAAGGATGAACAAGTGTCAGCAGATTGCTGAAAAATGGACATAACCAAGTCCCAAACCCATCCTCAGTCAATATCCACATACACACACTGGCCGGAATTCCCTAACCTTGCCCACGGATCTAATTATCCGTTCCCGCTGCTATCAGTGGTAGAGGGGTGAGCGAGACCGGAGAATTCCAGCCACTGTACCAGTGATGCCTGTTCAGGGATAAGGGTGTGATGCATTACAGAATCGTGCAATGCACCATTGAATGGGTGCAGCACAGAAGGAGGCCATTCAGCCCCTTGTGTCTGTGTGGGCTCTCTGCAAGTTGCCAATCCTCCCTGAAGTCGATTGAAGATGAACAGGAGGAGATGGTGTCATTGTGGTCTAGTAATCCAGGCTGATGCTTCAGGGATAAAATCAGACCCTGCTGGGAAACTGAACCGTTTTGGCAGCGTCTCATAGAAATCATAGAACCTCGACAGTGCAGAAGGAGGCCATTCGGCCCATCGAGCCTGCACCAACAACAATCCCACCCAGGCCCTATCCCTGTAGCCCCATGTATTTATCCTGCTAATCCCCCTGACACGAAGGGCCAATTTATCTTGGCCAATGAACCTAACTCGCACACCTTTGGACTGTGGGAGGAAACCGGAGCACCCGGAGGAAACCCATGCAAACACGGGAGAATGTACAGACTCCGCACAGACAGCGACCCGAGGCAGAAATCGAACCCGGGTCCCTGGCACTGTGAAGCAGCAGTGCTAGGCACTGTGAAGCAGCAGTGCTAACCACTGTGCCACCGTGCCACCCTGTGGAGAGAAACAGAGTTCACATTCTGAGCCCCGTATGGAGAGTCTTTTGGTCTCAACTCTGCATCTCTCGCCACAGATGCTGCCGGATTGGCTGGTTTTTCCAGCATTTTCTGTTTTCATTTCAGATTTCCAGTTTTTTGCTTCTATTTTCATATGGCTATGTGGGCCATGGGTTCAAACCCCACTGTGGCAGCTTGGTTGAATTCAAATTTGATTAACAAAATCTGGAATTGAAAACTAGTCTCAGTAATGGTGACCACGAAACTATCATCGATCGTCGGAAAAACCCATCTGGTTCACTAATGTCCTTTAGGGAAGGAAATCTGCCATCCTTACCTGGTCTGGCCTACATGTGACTCCAGAGCCACAGCAATGTGGCTGATTAACTGCCCACTGAAATGGCTGAGCGAGACACTCAGTTTAAGTGTAAGGAATGCTGACCTTGCCAGTGGCACCCACATCCCATGAAAGAATTTTAAAATTCTGCAGGGCACTGCTACAGCAGGGGGAAAATCATCAGGCATCAAACAAAATTGTTTCATTTCTCATTTTCTCTGCTTTATTAGTCATAAAGTTATTGGAGTTTATGAACACAAGAACTAGGGATAGGAATAGACCCTTCGAGCCTGCTCCGCCATTCAGTGCGATCATGGCTGATTTTGGGCTTAAACTACACTTTCCTGCCCATTCCCAATTTCCTTTGGTTCCCTGAGGGAACAAAAATCTATCCCAGCCTTGAATATATTCAACAATGGAGCATCCACAACCCAGAGAATTCCAAAGATTCACAACCCTTTGAATGGAGCTGATCTTTCTCTACACCCTAGCTATGACTGTCACACTAATTCTGCACTCTCGCCTTTCCTTCTCTATGAACGGTATGCTTTGTCTGTATAGTGCGCAAGAAATAATACTTTTCACTGTATGTTAATACATGTGACAATAATAAATCAAATCAAAAAGTAATCTCACCTCATCTCAGTCCTAAATGATTCGTCCCTCATTCTGAGACTGTGCCCATCCCACCATCCGTGGTTTAGACTCCGCGATCAGCAGAAACAATCTCTCAGTGTTTATCTTAACAACCCCTTTCAAAATCTTGTACGTTTCAATCAGATCGCCTCTCATTCAAATTCAGAGAAATTAGACCCAATTTTCAGCCTTTCGTCAAGTGACAACCCCATCTTCCCAGGGGCCATTGGCAAGGTGGCACAGTGGTTAGCACTGCTGCCTCACAGCGCCAGGGACCCGCGTTCGATTCCCGGCTTGGGTCACTGTCTGTGTGGAGTCTGCACATTCTCCCCGTGTCTGCGTGAGTTTCCTCCGGGTGCTCTGGTTTCTTCCCACAATCCAAAAGACGTGCTGGTTAGGAGCATTGGCCATGCTAAATTCTCCCTCAATGTACCCGAACAGGCGCCGGAGTGTGGCCACTAGGGTATTTTTACAGTAACTTCATTGCAGTGTTAATGTAAGCCTACTTGTGACACTAATAAATAAAGTTTAAAACAATCTAGTGAACCTTCACTGTACCATCTCCAATGCAGGCATATATTTTCTTAAATGTGGAGACCAAAACTGCACACAGTATTCCATATGTGGTCTCAACAAAACCCTGTACAACCCGAGCAAAGGCTCTTTATTCCTGTACTCCAATCCCTTTCCAATAAAAGCCAACATGCCATTTGCCTCCCCAATTGCTTGCTGTACCTGCATGGTAACCTTTTGCATTCCTTGTACAAACACACCCAACTCACTTTAAACATTAATTTGCTCTCTTTTTTAAAACTATTCAGCTCTTCTTTCAACTAAAATGAATAACATCACAATTCCCTACATTATACTTCATCTGCCATCTTGTTGTCCATTCACTTAACCAGCCTGTGTCCTCCCCACAGCTTACCTTCCCACCTAGCATGGTTTCATCAGCAAACTCAGATACATCATTCTTCGACTATTCATCTAAGTCATTAATATAGATTGTAAATAGCTGAGGCTCAGTACTGATCCTTGTGGCACTCTGCTATTCATTACCTGCCAGCTTGATAAATGCTTCCTGTCTGTTAACCAATCCCCAATCCATTACTTCCAACTCCATGCACACTCATGTTGCCTATTATTTATTTATTAGTGTCACAGGTCGGCTTACATTAACACTGCAATGACGTTACTGTGGAAATCCCCTAGTCGCCACACTCCAGCGCCTGTTCGGGTACACAGAGGGAATTTAGCACGGCCAATGCACCTAACCAGCACATCTTTCGGACTGTGGGAGGAAACCGGAGCACCCGGAGGAAACCCACGTAGACACGGGGAGAATGTGCAAACTCCACACAGACAGTGACCCAAGTCAGGAATTGAACCTGGGTCCCTGGAGCTGTGAGGCAACAGTGTCAACCACTGTGCCACCGCGCCGCCAGGTACAGTGGCACAGTGGTTAGCACTGCTGCCTCACAACCCCAGGTACACTAAGGGAGAATTTAACATGGCCAATGCACCTAACCAGTATGTCTTTCGGACTGTGGGAGGAAACCAGAACACCCGGAGGAAACCCACGCAGACAAGGGGAGAACGTGCAAACTTCGCACAGACAGTGACCCAAGCCGGGAATTGAATCTGGGTCCCTGGCGCTGTGAGGCAGCAGTGCTAACCACTGTGCCACTGCTGTGTGGTAGCTTATCAAAAGCCTTTTGGAAAGCCACGTTCCTCATCATCTAGCTTCCTAGTTACATCCTCAAACAAACTCCAATAATTCATTCAACAGGAACTCCCTTTTGTAAAATCAAGATGAATCAAATTGGGTAACAAAGCTGTATAAGACTTTGGGAGTATCGTGTATAATTCTGGTCACCATGCTACCGGAAGGATGTTGATGCATTGGAAAGGGTGCAGAAGAGATTTACCAGGATGTTGCCTGGTTTGGAGGATATGGACGATGAAGAAAGGATGAACAAACCTGGATTGTTTTCATTGGAGCGTCGGAGGATGAGGGGGGATCTGATAGAGGTTTACACGATTATCATAGGCTTGGATAGAGTGGATAGTCAGAATCTTTTTCCCAGGGTCAAAGGGTCAATTACTCAGGGTCATAGATCAGCCCATAGATCAGCTCAATAAGATCAGCCATGATCTTATTGAATGGCGGAGCAGGCTCGAGGGGCCAGATGGCCTACTCCTGCTCCTAGTTCTTATGTTTTTATGTTCTTATAGGTTGAAAGTGAGGGGGACAAGTTTAAAAGAGATGTAAGGGGCAAGTTTTTCACACACAGAGGGTGGTGAAAGCCTGGAACGTGCTTTTGGAAGCAGATTCTATAACAATGTTCAAGAGGCATCTGGATAGATACATGAATAGGCCGGGTATAGAGGGATATGGACCATATAGAGACAAGAAAATATTAGATTAGAGAGGCATCTGTGTCAGCACAGACGTGGTGGGCTGAAGGGCCTGTTCTTGTGCAGTACTGTTCTTTGTTCTAAAAGAGCCTGTGCCATTTCCAATTGGCCATGGGAAAGTATTAGGATTGACCAATGGCAGGCATGTAGGGGTGGTAAGCTGCGGGGGTTGCGGGAGAGCACGGGGGAGAGGCTGAGGAATTATATGATGCAAACTCCAGGAATGTACCCAGCCAGAGTTGGCAACCCTACAATATATAGGATGTTCTGGAGTCTCTATGTTGAATTGGGTTGAGTAAATTGTCACAAGAAGACAATGAAAATATCAATACAAAAGGAGGTTTATTATGGGGGAAGGCTGAAAGTAGGCCACATGGGAGGGAAGAGGAAACATTGTCTGAAAAGCTATAATAGTGAGATAATACAATCAGGCTAATTCCTGCCCAGCGAGATGTGAATTACGAATCAAATGTGATTAGCCCCAAGGTACTGATGATTCTAATTGTGCAGGCAAACCTGCAAACTCATTAGCTTACTTAACGATGTGAAAAGTACCATGTCCTTTACGAAAATGCGAAGGTTTGTGTATTGCTGAGCTGCTGGTCCCCATCAGATGAAATACTTGCCATTGACGAATACTGAGGGTTACAGACAAAAGAAAGGATTGGGCTGTGCTTTGTTGGTTTGATGGAAGCTTTGTTGCTTACGTTTTGTCCAATATTTTATCAGCATTGAGGACAAAAGCAAGGAAGTCATTGTGGCAGCTCGATATTCATCACTCGCTGGGGCCTCAGCTGGAGTATCATGTCCAATCCTGAGCACCAGAATTTAGGAAGGCTCTCAAGGCCTGAGGGGAGAAAAGGCCTCAGAGAGGCTGCAAGAGGAGGTTTGCTGACAGTCGGAATGAGGGCCTTGAGTTATGTGAAGAAGTTTGAAAGACTCTGATTGCTGTCTTCACAGTAAGGAGTCTCACAACACCAGGTTAAAGTCCAACAGGTTTATTAAAGTCCAACAGGTCCAAGCTGTCTTCACAGCAGAGAGGGCTAAGGAGAGATTTAATGGAGGCATGAAAATGATTGGATGTTTTGATTGTGTGGATAAGAATAATTGTTTCCAATTGCAAGAGGGTCAGTAACAAAGAGCGGAGTTTCCCCCATTCTGAGACTAAGTTAGCGGCTCTGATGTAGCCTGCCTGGCTGACCAGAATGGCAGGATCCCAATCTCGTGCCAGATTGTGCACTTGAAACCTTTTGGGCGGCAATGTGGCACAGTGGTTAGCACTGCTGCCTCACAGCAAGAAGTTTAACAACACCAGGTTAAAGTCCAACAGGTTTATTTGGTAGCAAAAGCCACACAAGCTTTCGAGCCTCGAAAGCTTGTGTGGCTTTTGCTACCAAATAAACCTGTTGGACTTTAACCTGGTGTTGTTAAACTTCTTACTGTGTTTACCCCAGTCCAACGCCGGCATCTCCACATCATGACTACCATAGCCTCACAGCGCCAGGGACCCCGGTTCGATTCCGGCCTCGGGTCACTGTCTTAGTGGAGTTTTCACTTTCTCCCCACATCTGCGTGGCTTTCCTCCGGGTGCTCCGGTTTCCACCCACAGTTCAAAGGTGTGCGGGTTAGGTGGATTGGTCATGCTAAATTGCCCCTTAGTGTCAGGTAGATTAGCAGGGTAAATTTGTGGGTTAGGGGAATGGGGCCTGGGTGGAATTGTTTTTGGTGCAGGCTAGAAGGGCCGAATAGCCTCTTTCTGCACTTTCTGCATAGTAGGGATTCTATGATTCTAACCTCATTAATTATGCACAACTCCCCTGGTGGGCTGATAGCGGATTGGTCTGCCCACCATCAGCTGGCGGGCTCAAAGATCCCGGCACCATATATACACACCAGCCCAGCATGTTCATACCACTCTCTCCAACCGCCTGTCTTCACCAGACCACACAGGGTGTCAGCAAACCAGAGGGGAAAGGCTAGGAACCTCAAGAAGCCTATTCCTCAATTCAAGCACCCTCGCCCTGAGACACCATCTGCGAGACGCTCTTGCCCCACCTGGACCTCTACCCACCACACCTGGGGTCTTCATCCATCCCCTTCCAGTAAACAACGTGGTGTCCCCTTGATCTCCCCCCCCCAACCACTATGCCCTTGGCTCCTGCCAGATTCTCCAATCCCATTCGCCACCAAACCTGCAGAAGGGGAGAATTCTGCCCCAAAGGACACAAATTAAGCTAATTGACCATAGCTCCAGAAGGGGATGAGGAGAACTGACCTGCAATAAACTGTGATGTGGAATGCTCTGTCTGAAAGGAGGTGGAAGCAGATTCTGTGGCAACTTTCAAACTGGAATTGGATACATACGGGGCAGGGTTACCGGGAGAGAGCAGGGGGAGTGAGTCTAATTGGACAGCTCTTTCAAAGTGGTAGCACAGGCGTGATGGGCCAAATGGCCTTGCTCTGTGTTTCTAAATTCTATGCTCCATTATACACAGAATTTACAGATGAATCAGACCATTCGACCCAAGTGGTTGATGCTGGGTTTTTTTTTACTCATGGCATATGGGCACCTCTGGCTGGGGCAACATCTAGTGCCCATTCTTCAGGGCAAGTCAACCACATTGCTGTGGCTCTGGAGTCACATCTAGGCCAGGCCGGGTAAGGATGGCTGATTTCCTTCCCTAAAGGAGATTAGTAAACCAGATGGATTTTTCCGACAATCAACAATGGTTTCAGTCATCAGTAGACGTTTAACTCCACATTTCTCTTGAATTCAAATTTTCACAATCTCCCGTGCCAGGATTCGAACCCAGGTCCGCAGAGCATTAGCCTGGGTCTCTGGATTACTAGCACAGTGACAATGCTAGTCATAATCATAATCCTCTCACTCCATTTATGTCATCTCGACCTTTTACCCTTCCTTGCTTTTTTAAAATTTTCATAGAATCACAGAATCCCTACAGTGCAGGCGGCCATTCGGTCCATCGAGTCTACACCGACAACAATCCCACCAATTTTGACCCACTTTCATATCTGATTAATTTCCCCCAAACCCATTTGAGATGTTGCTAATGCAAGGCTCTCTTTTCTTTAAGATACTGATTCAAAGGGTAAAAATTGATCCATAGAATCTCTACAGTGCAGAAGGAGATCATTTGGCCCATCGAGTCTGCACCGACCACAATCCCACTAGGCCCTATCCCCATAACCCCTCATATTTACCCTGATAATCCCCCTGACACTAAGGGGCAATTTAGCATGGCCAATCAACCTAACCCGCACATCTTTCAGAGTGTGGGAGGAAACTGGAGCACCCGGAGGAAACCCACGTAGACATGGGGAGAACGTGCAGTCTCCACACAGACAGCGACCCAAGCCAGGAACTGAACCTGGGTCCCTGGCGCTGTGAGGGAGCAGTGCTAACCACTGGGCCACCTTGCCGCCCATGTTGGCAATGTAAATAAGAACATATAAAATAAGAATAGGAGCAGGACATTAGGCTCCAGCCAGTCAATAAGATCACGGCTGAATTTTTAACCCAACTCCACCTTCCCACCCTATCCCCATATTGATTTCATTCCTGCCCACAACCAGAACCACTCAGATCATATTCCTCTTTTGGCATTTTATGGAAAAGGCGAATCAACCGGTTTGGCCGGATGGATTGCGATGTTCTTTCCTGGTCCTTCATGTTCTTAATCTGCCTCTGTCATTCCCGCTCCATTATTGTATCGGAAAAATGTAAATGGAAAAGGCCTGTGTTAAAATATTTGATGTGTGGAATTTGATACAAGCATGTTAAGCATTTGCGTAATGTCACTGACAGTATTAGTCAGGCACAAGCCCAGCAAGGGGCTGGGGGTCGCTGGGGTCCCACATGCAATGACCCCTCTGGGCTTAGATCCATTAAACTTTGTGCTACAATTTTTCTGTCAGTGTAAGAGTCAAAGAAAATACGAATATGGGGAAGGAGAATCTCGCATCAGAGCCTCAGGGACGAGGGTTTAATTGAGTGCAAAGCACAGTCGCACCATAAGGAAGCGTTGAATTTAATTGAGACGTTTTGTGTAAGCATTTATACATTGTACAAAATTGGCCCGTTTTCAATAAACCAAGATCAGCCTCAGGTTTTAGGTTTCTACCCAGTGGAACGGCGAGCATTTAATGCCTTATTTAATCCAAACCATTGGTGGTGGGCCTTCTATCTCAAACTGCTGTTAACCAATGGCTTGCCGGGTGATTACAGAGGGTAGTTGAGAGTGAACAATGTTGGCGTGGGTCTGTAGTTACCTATAGGCCAGGCTGAGTAAGGGCAGCAGATTTCCTTCCCTAAAGAACATGAGTCATTAAGATGAGACTTTTTTTTTGCAACATAACTTCACGGTCACTTTCTGGCTAATGGTTTCAGCTCAATGGCTGACTCTCTCTCCTCTGCACACAGAGGTTGTGGATTCAAGTCCTACTCAAACAAATTGGGCAAAAAAGTCTTGGCTGACAATTTAGCATTGTACTGTACTGAGGGAGTGCTACGCTGTCAGAGATGCCATCTTTCGAATAAGATGATAAACTGAGGCCCCATCTCCCTTAGACAGAGCCATAGATGTTTACAACGTGGAAACAGACCCTTCAGCCCAACTTGTCCATGCCGCCCAAAAGATGGACGTAAAAGATTCAGTGGCACTAAACAGCTGATGGTGGAGTGGTAATGTCACAAGACCTAATGCCACTTGACTAGAGGTCCAGGCAAATGCTCTGGGGACATGGGTTCAAATCCCACCACGGCAGCTGGCGGAATTTAAATTCAATTGATAAAAAAATCCAGTTCAGTAATGGTGACTATGAAACTGTCATTGATTGTTGCTAATAGCCTATCTGGTTCACTAATGTCCTTCAGGCTTTACCTGGTCTGGCCTACATGTGACTCCAGATCCACAGCAATGTGGTTGACTCTTAAATGCCCTCAGGGATGGGCAATAAATGCATGCCCAGCCAGCGATGCCCACATGCCATGAACAAATACAAAAAAAATCATTGCTGATCCTTATCTTAACTCAAGTCTGTGCCGTGACCATTCTATGGCACACATTCGTAAACAGGGACCCACTCTCTGCAAACTAAAGGAATATGTTCAAGCCTTGCACTTCTTTGAATTACCCCGGAACTTGGGGAGCCTATAGTTCCCCACTGCTATCTCCATGGCAATACCTCAGCCAATCAGTGTTAAATTGCCAACCAATCAGCACCCTTTTCTCCCGTAGTATAAACTGTTGTGATCGTTTGAAATTTGACATTCTTGCATTTGTCCTGATGAGTCCAAAATGAAAAGCTTCAACAACACGTCTCTCTTTTCCGTAAAATGTAACTTTTGTACCAGCAAGTGTCCACCATTCTATGATTTACTTGCCTTGGCCCATGCACCCTTAACAAAAATCGATTCACCTTGGTTTTGAAAGGTTCAGTTGACCCTCTAGCTTTTTCCAGGGGATGGGGGTTTGGGAGGGAGAGTTTTTAAATATTGTTACTTTTCCACTTCCCTTTGTACTTCCTGCCATCATGCCTTAAGTGGCACAGTGGTTAGCAGTGCTGCCTCACAGCGCCGGGGACCCGGGTTCGATTCCCGGCTTGGGTCACTGTCTGTGTGGAGTCTGCACGTTCTCCCTGTGTGTGTTTCCTCTAGGTGCTCCCATTTCTTCCCACAGTTCAAAAAACGTGCTGGTTAGGTCTATTGGCCGTACTAAATTCTTCCTCAGCGTACCCGAACAGGTGTCAGAGTATGGCGACTAGGGGATTTTCATAGTAACTTCATTGCAATGTTAATGTAAGCCCACTTGTGACACTAATAAATAAACTTTAAACTCAGGACTGGTCTCTAATTTCAAGCCAAAAGAGGAAATGCTGGAAAATCTCAGCAGGTCTGGCAGCATCTGTAAGAAGAGAAAAGAGCTGACGTTTCGAGTCCAGATGACCCTTTGTCTAATTTTAAGGGTTTGCCCCCATGCTAGAAGTAAAGGTTTGCATTTGGAAGGGGCGAAGGATATTTATAGACTAAAGGTTCACCCCCCCCCCCCCCCCCCCCCCGCAATCTCCAACAAGCGACTCTGCAAACTCTGAAAACCACGGCTTGGTGACACCAAACCATTCCTGTTCCGGACATCAGTTCATCTCCTCCAGTCACCATGGGTGGCAAGGTGACACAGTGGTTAGCACTGCTGCCTCACAGCTACAGGGACCCAGGTTCAATTCCCGGCTTGGGTCACTGTGGAGTTTGCACGTTCTCCCTGTGTCTGCTTGGTTTCCTCCGGGTGCTCCGGTTTCCTCAGTTTGAAAGATGTGCTAGTTAGATGCATTGACCCAAACAGGCACCGGAGTGCGGCACCTCGGGGAATTTCACAGTAACTTAATTGCAGTGTTAATGTAAGCCTTACTTGTGGCACTAATAAATAAACTTTCACCAGTTTCACTTACTAACTCCAAGTTTTACAATGTTAAAAATAAGTTCGCAGTTTTACAGTGTAGCTTTATGGGGAAACCTCTCTTTCAAAGGAAAGGGTCAGTGTGTGGGGAGGTTACAGCAGCAAGACCCCCCCCCCTCCCCGACGTACGCACTAAAATGCTGAATATTGGGATAGTTTACAGAGGGTTTGAACGGGGCAAGTTGCAGACAAGGGTTTGCCAAGTTGCACCTTGCTTTAAAGAACGCAGGAAGCGAGTGGCCCGGAGAGGAACCGAAACACCTTCAAAGGGTCAGCCCTCCAGACTCATTCACCCGCAACCCTCACAGCTTCAGACACCGGCCCTTCGGCCCAACAGCCCCATGCCAGCCCCCTCCCCACGCTGCGCCTAATTCCAAGTTCAGTCAAAGTTTTGACCCAGTTTTCGCCTCGCTCCAGTCCATTCCACAACTCAGAATAATGACCCCAGTGATTTATCACCGAGAAAGGGGGAGAATAATCTCCGCCAAAGGCGGAGGGTGGGGGGAATGATTTTGAAAATTTCAATTGAATTGGAAATGTTAAACCGAGAGGGAAAGGCTGAGGGTTTGCAGGTTCGATCCCACTCCGGCTTGCAAGTGTTTGGGGAGAAGGGAGTCATTCCATTGTATAATATGCATGGTACACACTTTTTATAAGCAGCACCCCCCCCCCCCCCCTCATATATCTCCTGTAATATCAGTCAGTTGAATATCGAATAAGAAATGACCTGGCAAATAACCAGGTAAAAGAGTTTGTGTGTTTTTTAAAAATACTAAAAAGAATCGATTCTGGAAAAAGTTTTAACTGTATGGAAAATAAAAGTTTCTGCTTGGAATCAGTGTGTGTTCCAGAATAAAATTCGGACTCAAGAGCTCCTATTTCTCCCTGCGTCTCTCTCTCCTTAACCCTCCAAGGTTCTTTAGGCTCCTGTGTTTAAGAAATATTTTACCCTCCACTAGTTATGGACTTTTATTTTCATTCACGGATCCAGCAACGGAAAATGCGGATTTTAACTTAACAGCGTGGAAAATACACACACACACACACACATCGCATCATCTAGGGTGCAATTCATTAAAAAATGTTACATTGAGCAGACAGAAAGTGGGCTGACTCTCCCCACACTCACTGTAAATACAGGACAGGTACAGCATTCCTCAAGTACTGTGAAACTCATATGGAAGTTGACAAATTGGGGAGCTTTGTGGGGACTGCTATGGATTCTTTACTGGGAAAAAGCGACACATCTTTAGCGGGCATGGTGAAAAAATGAGGGTTACAGACACTCAGGGAAGCAGGGATATTTTGGGGGGGAGGATATTTAATGGGACATTTCCTCACCCCATCCAGTCAGGTAATCAGGAAATTTTTTGGGGGGGAACGTTAATAGAACATTTTGCTTCCCCTTAAATTATCCCCTTCCCAAAAAATCCCTGTTTCTCTGACTATGGGGGGGGGGGGGGTGGATTTAATGGAACATTCCCCCCCACACACTCACCAGTCAGGGAAGCAGGAAATTCTGAGAGCAAATTTAATAGAGCATTAGCCCCTTCCCCACAGTCAGGGATAAAGGGAATTCTTTTTTTTGGAAGGGTGGGGGAATTTAATGGGACATTCCTCCCCCCAAGTCAGGGAAGTAGGGAATTATTTTTTGGGAGAAAATTTAATAGAACATTCCCCCCCCCTCCCCTCCAGTAGGGAAGAAGGGAATTCTTTTTTGGGAGAAATTTATTGGGACATTTTCCTTACCCCTCCAGTCAGGGGAGCAGGGGATTTTTTGGGGGGGTGAAATTTATTGGGACATTTTTCTCCTTCCCCCACTCCCCCCAGTCAGGGAATTCTTTTTTTGCAGGAAACTTAATGGAGCATTTTCCTTCCCTCCCTCTCCCCAGCAACCACTCTTACCTTCAGTTCCAGCGCTGTCCCAGTGAGCGGATCCCGGGAATGTCTGCGGATTTTCGCACAGGGAGGCACCAAGTGATTGAGCCGAAATCCAAAATTAGTCCATCAGTTGGGGATTTATTGCTGAAATCAGTCCCCGGACACACACACACACCCTCACTCACTCACTCACTCTCCCCCCTGTCTTATGCACTGGTAGTTTTTCTCTCTCTCTCTGGTGTCAGATCCTGTTTATATGGGCTCTTACAACCACCTTTGAAGTGAGATGATGTCAGGCTGATGTTGTTAGCATAACAAAGGCGCCCCTGAGTTTTCGCTATATAAAAAGAGTTGGAATGTTTGATCGCAAGGAGCAGCATAAGCCCCGAGCCCTTTATTCCCCTCCCCTCGCACTGGCCATGTCCTCACCACACCAGGGAGCCAGGTAGATACTGCTAGCTTCAAGTTTCTGATTGCAAAGCCACGGGAGAGAACAGCCCCAAGTTTCGATCAATCAATTCATTAACGTTCTGTTAACATCGCAACTCTCGCAGGAGAAACTCTCGCAGGAGAGAAGTAACACCTAACCCAGAAACTCTTTATTACAAACTCAATCAACAATGTCTCTTTCTCTGGGTCTGTATCCCCCCCAGTTGGAATATCTAATTGTGTTTTTGTATCTCAGTCTTCCAGACACTCAATGTCTCTCTCTCGCTCCTTGCTGCCCCACTCTCTGCAATTCTCAGTCTCTGTGTCTCACTCTCTCCCTCTGCATTTGTCAGTTTTAATGTTAGCCAGTCTCTCTGAGCGAGTGTTCTCCGCACTGAAGCCACCCCACTCTGAAGTTTCTCTGTGAATTTCTCGATGAGAGAATGCCTTTCTGCAAGAGTTCAGATCTCTGCTTCGGTCGCTCTCCAGATTCGTGTCTGTGATTCTGTCAACAACTTGGATTGATATAGCGCCTTTAACAGCAAGTTGAATTGATATAGCACACACACACTCACACTCACACACATTCACACACACTCACACTCAGACACACACACACTAACACTCACTCCAATGTTACCAACTGTAAAAGGTGATCAACTGTCCTGCATTTTAAGTACCGGTCCCTTATACTGACTGATGTCCCACATTTCGAAGGTATGCCTTTTGTCCTGTAATTATAAGAAACCCTGTGGGACAATGAGTCTGGGAGTCTCAATGGAATGATTTGAGTGGGACAGCAAGGCTGGGTTGAGTACCAGAGTGCTGGTAACAATGTTATTCTGCAGGACATGGTCACTTTAACCTTCCCCTGGCCCCCACACACTGTTCTTGTGAATATCAAGATCGATCCCTCTTCCCAGCTCCACCCTCCCTTATTTTATTTCAGAAGAGTTGGTCACCCTGGGCGTTGGGGGCAAAGGGGAATGTTGACCAGGTGAAAGGAATGGAGGGATAAGTCACAGCTTGGGTGACTGAGTGTCCTCCTCTTTATCCCCAAGCTTCTCCTCAATTATGGGCGGCATGGTGGCTCAGTGGTTAGCACTGCTGCCTCATAGCGCCAGGGACCTGGGTTTGATTCCCGGCTTGGGTCGCTGTCTGTGTGGAGTCTGCACATTCTCCCTGTGTCTGCATGGGTTTCCTTCGGGTGCTCCGGTTTCCTCCCACGTTCCTAAAGACTTGCTAGTTGGGTGCATTGGCCATGCTAAATTCTCCCTCAGTGTACCCGAACAGGCACCGGAGTGTGGTGTCTAGGAGATTTTCAAAGTAACTTCATTGCGGTGTTAATGTAAGTCTACTTGTGACACTAATAAATAAACTTTAAACTCTTCAACCTCCTCTTCAGAAATCTCCAGAGCAAATACCCTTCCAATACCAGCATGGGGAAGCATAGAGAAAATGGTGATGAAATGGCAATCAGTTTCTCAGCTGGACTGAAGGAGACATCCAGACTTGTTCAGACCGAGCAGAACCATTACCAGAGGACAGTAATTCTCTAATGTTTTTGTTTGAAGACCCTCTTTCCAAAAGGATTAGTAATTACAGGTCAGAGATTGGGAATACTGCAGTGAGTAACTCGCCTCCTGACTCCCCAAAGTCTGTCCCACCATCTACAAGGCACAAGTCAGGAATGTGACAGAATACTCCCCACTTGCCTGCATGGGTGCAGCTCCAACAACACTCAAGAAGCTCGACACCATCCAGGACAAAGCAGCCCATCCACAAACATCCACTCCCTCCACCACTGATGCTCAGGGGCAGCTGTGTGTACCAACTACAAGATGCACTGCAGGAACTCATCAATGCTCCTTAGAAAGCACCTTCCAAACCCATGTCCTCAATATTTGAGAAGGACAAGGGAAGCAGATACCTGGGAACACCACCACCCGGAGGTTCCCTCCAAGCCACTCATCTTCCTGACTTGGAAATAAATTGCCATTCCTTCACTGCCACTGGGTCAAACTAGAACTCTCTTCCTAACAGCATTGTAGGTGTACCTACATCGCAATGGACTGCAGTGGTTCAAGGCAGCAGCTCACCTTTTACAGGTGCATATAGAAAGCATTCTTTCTGGTTGTATCACAGCTTGGTATGGCTCCTGCTTTGCCCAAGACCGCAAGGAACTACGAAAGGTTGTGAATGTAGCCCAATCCATCACGCAAACCAGCCTCCCATCCATTGACTCTGTCTACACTTCCTGCTGCCTCGGCAAAGCAGCCCGCATAATTAAGAACCCCACGCACCCCGGACATTCTCTCTTCCACCTTCTTCATCGGGAAAAAGATACAAAAGTCTGAGGTCATGTACCAACCGACTCAAGAACAGCTTCTTCCTGCTGCTGTCAGACATTTGAATGGACCTACCTTGCATTAAATTGATCTTTCTCTACACCCTAGCTATGACTGTAACACTACATTCTGCACTCTCTCCCTTCCTTCTCTATGAACGATATGCTTTGTCTATATAGCGCGCAAGAAACAATACTTTTCACTGTATGTTAATACATGTGACAATAATAAATCAAACCATTCTCAAGGCCGTATATTTTAGGCCGAAGATAAACTGAGCAATAGAGTGGCCACATTTTAACCAAAGGTTCCAATGACGTGGGGAATCAGTTGAAGTATTTCTCAGCAACCTCCATTGCTTCCATTGCGGATACAAGATGCTGAAGAATGAGCTAATTCGTGATCATGTGACCATCGGGATGAAAAACTCTGACTTTCTGTAGACCAGAGATGACATTACTTTCGTTCAAGCAGTCCAGCGTCTGAGGCAGACTGAGCTTTAGAGAAATCAAGCAGGCTATATTTCGGCGCGATTCCTCCGAGAGCCCACATGAGTTTGTTTACCGGGTAGACCCATGGGCAGCATCCGCATCCATACAAAGTCCCGCTAAGCCAGGTGGGAAACTCTGTAACCACAGCCATTTCGCAATGGCTATGTTGTGTTGTGAGGAAATATCGCCGGTGCCAGGACCGCCCAGCAGGGGGCGCAGAATGTTTCCAATGCTGGAAGACTGGACAGTTCTGACATCAATTCACAAGGTCCAATGGCACAAAGCTTCCAATCAGAAGCAGCATAATTGCTTCTCTTGGTTATAGGGAGGTGACAGATGATTGATTCTCTCTTTGTTGTTCACAACCAATGAGCATCCTTATTGAGTGGTGTACTTGTCAGAATTCTGGAAAAAACGGATAATGACCAGCTCTTGAACGTCCCGTCCAACATGCGAATTGGAGTGGGCGAGGGGTGGGCACTGGGAAGGTCCATTGACCTTGGGTGGGATTTTACGGTTTTGGGATGAGTGAGCCCGTAAAATCCCAGCCAATGTCTTTCCTGGGAAAATACCACATCATCCACTAGAGCCCGGGCGCATGAGGTCATGAATCTTTCAGTTTTTTGGTAAGTTGCGCAAGAGTTGGTAGATTGGGAAGGCATGCAGCAGACAATGACCAACCGCATGGAGAGATGCGGCATCTGAGTTGGCTCAATGCTGAAGGAGGTAATGAGAAGTCACAGCACGAGGAGTGATCTGTAGGAGAATGAGGTTCTTGAGAGTTGGCCCTTTATTCCAATCGATCGATACACCACATGAAGATTCTTGGCACAGTGGTTAGCACTGCTGCCTCACAGCACCAGCGACCCGGGTTCCATTTCTGGCTTGGGTCACTGTCTGTGTGGAGTTTGCATGTTTTCCCCGTGTCTGCGTGGGTTTCCTCTGGGTGCTCCGGTTTCCTCCCACAGTCCAAAGATGTGCGGGTTAGGGTGCATTGGCCCATGCTAAATTCCCTTTCAGTGTACCCGAACAGATGCCAGAATGTGGAGACTAGGGGATTTTCACAGTAACTTCATTGCAGTGTTAATGTAAGCCTACTTGTGACAATAATAAATAAACTTTAAAACTTCATGTGGATGTCTAGTGACATCAGATCGTTGTTGTACTGAACCTACAAAATAATACCTACTCCATCACTGGTTGTCTACGGAATGACTCCAGTCTATGGGAAGATGGGTGACGCGTACCAGTAACCAAGGGTCCACAGATCAGAGGGACCATCCAAAACACTCAATATCGTATATGTTTCAATAAGCATATCTCATTCTTCTAAACTCCAATGGGCATGGGCCCAACTTGCTCAATTTTCCCTCATAGATAACGTCTTTGGAACTGCTTTACAGAGTGGATAGTCAGAAGGTTTTTCCCAGGGTGGAAGAGTCAATTCCCAGGGGGCATAGGTTTAAGGTGCGAGGGGCAAGGTTTAAAGGAGATGTATGAGGCACGTTTTTTTACACAGAGGGTGGTGGGTGCCTGGAACTCGCTGCCGGGGGAGGTAGTGGAAGCAGATACGATAGTGACTTTTAAGGGGTATCTGAACAAATACATGATTAGGATGGGAATAGAGGGATATAGTCCTGGAAGGGTAGGGGATTTTAGTTCAGATGGGCAGCATGGTCGGTGCAGGCTTGGAGGGCCGAAGGGCCTGTTCCTGTGCTGTAATTTTCTTTGTTCTTTGTTCTGCTTCCAATGCAATGGTATCCATTCTTAGTTAAGGAGACCAAATCTGGACACAGTTCTCTAGACGGGATGTCACCAAGGCAGTGGCAATACTTACCAACATTTGTATTTGATCCCCTTTGCATTCAACACTAACATGCCACTTGCCTTCCTAACATTCCTGTTCACTGAACATCACATCGCATTTCCGTTCCGAACCCAGATAATGATTGAAGAAGAGGGCAGATAGGTACTGGTGTGTGTGAACCTGTCGCAACGCAGAGCGGTGGGTATAGACAAAAAGATGGAGAGAAGTGGGGAGGGGAGGTGGCACATGATAGGAGTGGGGGGCCAATACGGTAACATCACACAGACCAGAGATGAGACTTTGAGCCTTGACAATCATCGAATCCCGACAGTGCAGAAGGAGGCCATTTGGCCCATCGGGTCTGCACCTACCACATTCCCACCCGTAACCCCATGCATTTACCCTAGTTAGTCCCCCTGACACCTAGGGACAATTTAGCATGGCCAATCCACCTAACCCGCACATCTTTGGACTGTGGGAGGAAACTGGAGCACCCGGAGGAAACCCACACAGACACGGGGAGAACGTGCAGACTCCACACAGACAGTGACCCCAAGCCGGGAATCGAACCTGGGTCCCTGGCGCTGTGAGGCAGCAGTGCTAACCACTGTGCCACCGTGCTGGCCCTGTGCAGTAGAGTCCTCAACGATATTCTATTCCATTACTAGATATGCTAACAATGGGAATTTAAATATCAGTGATTGTTTTTCCCACACCCACTACACCGTCCCCTTCACTTAGAACAAACAAAGAACAAAGAAAATTACAGCACAGGAACAGGTCCTTCGGCCCGCCGGGCCTGCACCGACCATGCTGCCCGACTGCACTAAAACCCCTACCCTTCCGGGGGAACACATCCCTCGATTCCCATCCTATTCATATATTTGTCAAGACACCCCTTAAAAGTCACTATCATACCTGCTTCCACTACCTCCTCCGGCAGCGAGTTCCAGGACTTGAGTCCCTTCAACAACGAGATCCCATTTGTGTCTTCCAGCCCTGATTATGTCGGTCAGGACAGGAACAGTGCGCGATAACACAGCAATTAGTGTTCACCGCCGGCTATGAAATTTATTTCTCTCGCTCATTGGAACGACTCTGATAAAGCACTTAGGTAGTTGTCACTGAGGGGTGGAACGGAGGGTTATCAGTTCTTCGAGCCTGCCAGGGGTGAGCTCCAAATACCTCGGCAATCCTTGATGTCAAGTCAGTCTAATTTTAGTAATCCAGCTCCCAGGCTGACACAGGCAGTACAGAGCACGATACCTTCAACAAGCACACTTCAACAACACTGTCACTTGGCCAGTTTGCGACTCCATGTTGTTGACAGGTCCACATATTCACAGAATCACAGAACCTACAGTGCAGAAGAGGCCCTTCGGCCCATCGAGTCTGCACCGACGCATGAAAGGCCCTGACCTGCCCACCTAATCCCACTTGCCAGCACTTGGCCCACTTGACTGTATTGGTACAGTCTTGAACAGTAATTCACCACCACAAGTCAATTCTTTCAACATGAAAGTTAGCTGTGCAATGTTCTCCATACTCCAATCCAGCCCTTGCCCCAGACCAGGAAAGAAAATATTTAACCATAGTGGTGGTGTAGTGGCAATGTCACTGGATAAATAATCCAGAGGCCTGGGGTAATGCTCTGGGGATATAGGTTCAAATTTCATGGCAGTTGGTGGAATTTGGAATTAATAAATCTGGCAATGGAAGCATTAGTGATCATAACATTTATCATTGAATGTAAAATCCCATCCAGTTCACTACCTTCAGGTGGCACGGTGGCACAGTGGTTAGCACTGCTGCCTCACAGTACCAGGAACCCGGGTTCGATTCCCGGCTTGGGTCACTGTCTGTGTGGAGTCTACACGTTCTCCCTGTGTCTGCGTGGGTTTCCTCTGGGTGCTCTGGCTTCCTTCCACAGTCCAAAGATGTGCTGGTTAGGTGGATTGGCCATGTTAAATTGCCCCTTAGTGTCAGGGGGGGCTAGCTAGGGTAAATGCATTGTGCTATGGGGATAGGGCCTGGGTGGTCGGTGCAGACTCAATGTGCTGAATGGCCTCTTTCTGCACTGTAGGATTCCTTTAGTGAAGGAAATCTGCCTTCCGTACTTGCTCAAGCCTTCATATGATTCCAGATTCACAACAAGGTGATTCTAAATGGCCCCTGATTTTCTTTATTCATTCACGGGACATGGGCATCACTGGCTAGGCCAGTGTTTATTGCCCATCCCTAATTGCCCTTGAGAAGCTAGTCGTGGTGAATTGTCTTCTTGAACCGCTGCAGTCCATATGGTGTATTTGATTTGATTTGATTTGATTTATTATTGTCACATGTATTAACATACAGTGAAAAGTATTGTTTCTTGCGTGCTATACAGACAAGGCATACCGTTCATAGAGAAGGCATCGAGAGAGTGCAGAATGTAGTGTTACAGTCATAGCTAGGGTGTAGAGAAAGATCAACTTAATGCAAGGTAGGTCCATTCAAAAGTCTGACAGCAGCAGAGAAGAAACTGTTCTTGAGTCGGTTGGTACGTGACCTCAGACTTTTGTATCTTTTTACCGGCGAAAGAAGGTGGAAGAGAGAATGTCCGGGGTGCGTGGGGTCCTTAATTATGCTGGCTGCTTTGCCAAGGGAGTGGGAAGTGTAGATAGAGTCAATGGATGGGAGACTGGTTTGCATTATGGATTGGGCTACATTCACGACCTTTTGTAGTTCCTTGTGGTCTTGGGCAGAGCAGGAACAATACCAAGTTGTGATACA
Organism: Mustelus asterias; assembly: GCF_964213995.1. Taxonomy (NCBI): domain Eukaryota; kingdom Metazoa; phylum Chordata; class Chondrichthyes; order Carcharhiniformes; family Triakidae; genus Mustelus; species Mustelus asterias. The sequence continues at coordinate 120,757,799 of NC_135810.1, read as the reverse complement.
ACCAGAAAGAATGCTTTCTATGGTGCATCTGTAAAAGTTGGTGAGAGGCGTAGCTGACATGCAAAATTTCCTTAGTCTTCAAAGAAAGTTGGTGGGTGTTTTTTAACTATAGTGTCGGCACGGGGGGGGGGGGGGGGGGGGGGGGGGGGGACACCGGGACAGGTTGTTGGTGATCTGGACATCTAAAAACTTGAAACTCTCGACCCTTTCTACTTCGTCCCCGATATAGACAGGGGTATGTTTTCCTTTACACT